>NC_092822.1:78985000-79735000 GCF_023375885.2 Dermacentor andersoni
AGCAATCACGCCCTGCACTGTCGAATAGTTCTTGGTGATAAAGAGAGTAAACGCCTGGTCCGCAACTTCTTTGAGGATATGGGCGACCTTTTCGCTTCCTGCCTCTTCTCGCCAACTTTGCGACGAAGCGCAAGCACGTCCTGCATATATGTCACATAAGACTTTGTGCAAGTCAGAACTAAGCACGCAAGGTCTTCCTGCGCGGCAGGCCGGTGGCCAACAGGCTTTTCAAACATATCGGTGAACTTTTGTTTGCACAACTCCCGGCTGGTAGGTTTCTCTTTGTGGGTTTCAAACTAGACGCGTGCCGTTCCCTTGACGTAAAAGATCATGTTAGCGAGCAAGACGGTCTAGTGCCAGTGATTGAAGCCAAGCTTCAACGTCGGTATTCGGCATGCCAGAGGAGGTTACTGAGTCGCGGGGTCCTTCCACGATGACGACGGGTGCGTCTGACGACGTGCCCGAAGCAGTCTGGCCTTGCGCTTTCATTGCCGGTGCGGAGAAGGAGTGCCCGCTGCGTAAATTCGTCGCGACTGTCTGAAATCCCGCAACCTCCAACAAAGTGCTAAGAGGAGATGAGAAATTTAAATATGTTTATAGGCATTTACAGCGCATTCACCGACATACAAGATGGAAGACAGTCCGCGCGACATCAGCGCGCGTCGTGGTCCTCTGTGCTGTCCTTAGCTTCGTCTCTGGCGGTGCTTGACAACAATATGCTATGCGAAAAATCTAATAACATGTAATACGCTTTCTAGACGTTAATACATGCAACATTGTGCTTATTTATAGTATTTATTTGTTTATTCTAAATAACTGAAAACCAAGAAACAAGCTGTTGGGTATAGCAGGCGTCACAACATTGTTTTCAAAATATCAAAAATATTAGCGTAATACAGCAGGTGTAACTTATAGTAGAGTAATCTTCTGTGCAGTTTTTATTGAATGCACCATCAGTATGAACAGCGTAAAAATATCCGAATGAACACATATAGATGGATGTGAGGAGCGAAAAATGAGTGCCAGTCATTATAAACAGACAAAAATTCATTAAAAATGTTTTATGCCTGTGATGAAGTAGTAGTAGTTGACGCTTTGCGAAATAAATCTAGAGGCTCTATTTTGAACTGCCTCTAACATATTCTTGATATGTACGTGATCAGGAGACCATATAGAGGAAGCGAATTCAACATGAGTGTAAACTGAAATTTTGTAAGCGAAATCGCGTAGGCTAGTCGATGTGTTACTTAAGTTACGACATAGACAACTCGAAAACCGTTAAGCATTGCTGTAGATACTCCTGACGCCAATATTCTAAGAAAGGTTTGTTGCCAAAATATGTGTGCTTATTTTAAGGTATGCGAACAATGTAACACCAAGTCATTGCTGCTGAGAAAGAAACGGTAAATCTATTGAGTGTAGGTGTATGGGGATGGTGATTAAGAATCTTTATTGTTAAAAAAGTGTTCTAGATAAAGGTCCCGTGAGTATCTGTCCAGGTCACTTGGCTCTTGAAATCCATACAGTATGGACAATTTATGGCGAGACGGGTTTTATCAGGGATATGGCCGTTTGCACATCGTTCACTTGGGATATTCTTGGCATCAAATATTCTTCCTATCAAGAATTATTTGGAAGAATACTATTAGTAATCTCTCTTTCTGACAGTTTTCCATGACATGTATAGTTGATGGTTCGCATCACATTAAGCCTCACATGAGTGAACATTTTCACTTGAAAATCTTCCCAAACTATATCAGCTAGAGTCGCATTCTCTCGAAATGGTGTGAAGTCGAAATTCGTGAACATGGGAAACGTCGATACACTCAACATGAAGTCCGTAATTAGGCATTGCCGTATATCGCCTGAAACATAAGAAACTCTGCTATAATTACAGACATAATGGCAGCCAAAGGATGGGGATTTACAACATCGCCAAAAACACTGCTCCTATAACATGAAACATACACGACTCTATAACACGTTTTATATAAAATTACCAGTGGATCATGCCACCTAATTATTGAGTTTTTGTGTAGACCCAACTCTATGGGTATTGTCACGACTGTTTAAAAATATGTTGACAATTACATATACTATATTTGTGAGTGTCGTTATGCAGTCTATAATAATGAATGCATAACAATGCTTAATAATGCATTTGCTGAATATATACGTGCATTCATGATGTTCATTCCAATGGCGACACTTCTTTTGGAAACAAGACTCTTAGTTAGGCATCGGAATAGTTTTTCTGTTCTTATTTTATCGTTAAGCAACTTACTTTTTGCAGTTACGTTCAGGGCTGAATAAATGACTGCCTTGAGCTGGCATAAGTCTTGTTTATTTTTTTTGCATCTATTTTGTCTAAACGAAACAAGTCCGTTTTTTTTTCATCCATTTTCTCTAAACGCAATAGTTCTGGCACACCCAAATTTGTGCAAGCTCTACTCATCAGCAGCCATCATCCTGAAAATGTTAACGCGGCAACTTTCGTATGGCAGTCGTCTTATTCACTTAAGGCGAAAGCCGTGAAGTATTCAAATATAATGTGTATCCTATGACGTTTATCGGAGTGTATTGTTGAGCTCTTCGGTATACAGCTTGAGGAGGATGTCTGCCGCAAGGGAAAAAACCAAGGAAAGAAATGAGAGGATGCAGAAATGGCTACAAATTTGACCCATTCTCTGACGCCTTCATATTTTTTCTTGCATTTACCTTGCGCCACACATCCTTCTTAACCTATGATTCTTCTCCTTGTAGACATGCTCTTTCTATGAGCGTCAAAGTTCAGTTAGGTTAACTGCATTTGTAGACATTATGCCTTGTGAGGGCACTTAGCGAATATGTTACTTGGACAATCATTATAACGAGTGCTCGAGATTCCTGCTGCCAGTGTGCTCACCACTTACTGTAATAATCATCACTGGGAATAAGTGTCTGCTCAAAGAGAACCTATGCGCCATCCCGCTTAACATAGATTTACAACATGGAATCAAAATTGTAAAAGCGAAAGCTTTCTGTTTCAGGGAGAGAGTCTTGCGTAGGCACCTTAGAACGACGTGATGTAATCTGTGTGGAATATTCGCTTATGTTCTTAAGGTGTGCTGGCATGACGTGACTTCCGTCGTGATGCTTCACTGTGTGGCGGCTATTAAGGTCTATAAAATGAAACCATCGCCTTCGTCATCCAGCGATGAATAAACAAAGAGCAGATCTGTGCTACCACGAATTAATGAAGCCAAGCCGACAAGTTTCGACGTGAAACGTCTCGGTAACGGGTCAGTGGGGGTCGCTTGCTGTAATGGCACCTGACGATAACATTTTGCGACATTATCGCTTATATTTTTGGAACCGTACAACACACGGGTCTTACATCGGTATTGTTGTGTGGAGGAAAAACGTCCTTACTTGATTATGCTCGTCTCGTGTGCATAGATGGCGTGGTTTTTGCTCCATGCATGACGCATTTGGAATTAGAATTTGCCTTACAATCGGCGTTCACAGAGGCGTAGTTCGGCAATACGTTGGTGGATACGAGTGAGAGCATTCGCGTATAACAGAGCTCGCTCTAGTCATATATCTATACATTCCATCAAACTCAAAGCGCTGCTCATTGGGAGCAGGGCGTTTAAGGCTTAGAAGTGTCGGCTATATTGCACACGTTTCACGCTTGCTCAGTTATAGCGCCCTCGCCTCGACACGTAGGGATTCGAAAGGGCGCGACGAGACTGGGGGAGCAAGAGCGAAGGGCATCCAACCCCTCTGACCAGGGCGGAACATATCACTCTCTATAGGAATATAAGTGCAGGGGATTTCGGCAAGCGCTGCACTTTCTAAATTAGCGGTTTCGGCAGTATCGAGCCTCGCAGCGCAGCCTCAGGTGCCTGCAGAACTACAGGGCGGGGGACAGGGGAATTCCTGTACCCGAGCAACCCTCTGCAAAATAAACGATGCCATTGCGAACCGGTAATTTGTACGATATAAAGCTAAAACCTACCAGCTCTAGCACAAGTTTAACATAATGTTTGCGCAATGCAAGAGTAAATAAAATGTAGCTTGTATAACTTGACATCATTTTTTGTACCCTAGTGCTCACACACCGTCTTCATTTCTTCCGCTCCGAGCTACGCGCAGCAAAATAATTACGGAATACACGCACTCTGAAGAAGTCTCAATGAAGTGTCTTTCAACGCAGGAACGGCTCTTGCATTAAAAATCGTGCAAGTTATCAAAGAAGAATTAAAATACATTTAAATATTAGTCTCTAATGTACCTGCTGTAATTATCTGGTGAAATATACAGCGTCCGGAGCCGCTGGTCTGAAGTACAACTTTTTTCTTAACTGTTTCGACAACGTTACGTATAACGCCACCTTTAAGAGTACCCTTTTTGCATTATTCGTTGACGTGATTCTTTCGGATCTGACTCTGGGTTTCTTTCTTGTACTCTCAGAGCCTTTAGCAGTCTAGTTTTATTTTATCTTTATTTTATTTTTTGCTATACGTTCCACGAATTGCCATAGCGGCGTCAAACCTTACGCTCAGACCATCTTCCATCAAATACTTAAATCAAACCACACTGCTATTTCTCGCGCATTCTTAAGTCTAGGAACCACTACCAAAAAACAAATATCCGCGCTCCTACACAGTAGAAGAATGGCACAGCCTCTGAAAGGCAGCTATGGGTGCGCTTTGCCACAGCTTAAAATTCCAAAAATGCTAGAAATTTTGTTAGCAGGACTAAAAAGTACAGTGACGAAAGCTATCATACACATTCCGTCGTTGCATCCCAGCTGGTGGTAGATGAACATGAGCAGTGATGCGGGGTTGCGATGTCTACCCCATATGAACTCGCTGATCAATGCGTAAAGCGTAAACTCCTGCACTACAGGCTTCCCGTAGGACATCTTGCCTTCGTATGAAATTGCGGCGTCCTTGAGGTTAAACCGGCACCTCGCAGTGAAATCACGTTGTGTCCATTCTGCGAAACAGGTCTGTAGAAAAAAAGTAGAGGGTGTGGTTATACATAATGTTATTGCTTGCTCATAACGAATCCTCCTAATATCGATATAGAGTTTTCTCAAAACCTGCGAAACAAACAACAGGAATTGGCGCACCATGTAGACGCGTGAGTCACATTTTTCATTCAATTATGGGAACTTCCAGCAATATTTCGGGTACAAGCCAGTCCACTTGATAAAAGAATCGAGAACCAATAGTTATTATATAAATTTTATCGAAAGAGTTACCATCCGGAGACGTTATTCCTAGTGCAGTAACGCGCAAAATGTCGCGAAACAATTTGTATAAACATTTTTATTTTTCATCTGCATTTATCCTCTCACGTACGCGTATGCTGAATAAGGTGAAATACGCAAGCTACAGCTACCGCACGTTGGTGTGAGAGATAAGCCTACAGCAAGTGCTGCCCTGACTGTGAGAAATACATAATTTTTTTTTTTGTTTTCTATAGGATACCGTTCCTTGGCTCAGACTTCCTGAACTGTTGCTATGCACTTACGATTCTAGGCGCCGTCCACAATGTGTTTAGGACGTGTTTCCGGCTCTCCAATCGCTTCCGGCGAATGCAAGTTGGACAGAGCTCGGCCTTAGAGACAGGTCTCTATCACTCAGAGAAAGCCATTGCTGGAGCGTGGATTTGGACACTTCCTGTATAGGTTTTTTTTTTTTTTTTTTAGGCTCAGCAATATTTTTAAAGATGTTTCTAGCAGATGGCACAGTTCCAACCTTCGCTATAAATAACTCAATGAGGCTGCCGCTACTACTACACGAAGTAAAAATTACTCGTTAAATATTTAGCATCATTCAACCAATTACCTCTTTGTTTAATTAGTTGGTGCCAAACATATTGCATATTGTAGCTACTGAATACACAAGGCGCACTGAGCACGAATTCTGTCGATGGCAGGGATCTTAAGATACACGCCGTATATCTTCCTGTTAAAAATGCACTATTACTCGGCTTAGCTTATTAAAAAAATATTGTTTTATGCATTAAAACACTAAAATAATTTAGTGGCGAAAGCGTTTTGTTGGACCCTTTAGAATTTAGTATCTCGTATCTGGTGTAGTTCTAAGAATTCGTACCTTGCGAACTCACCAGCTTCGTAAATTTCGGTATATGGCATGATGTAAATGAAGGCTTATAATTCTAATTATGTTAATTATTAGATTAACCTTCTTGATTTCTCCTACAAATAATGGCTTCCTAATCGAGTGAGTTAACACAATGGTTACAATTGGGTTATCTGCCATAGGCAACTTTTAAAAACTTGGTGCAGCTGTAAAACACACGTAGTATATGCGCTCTTGCGATTGGCGTGAAGTACCAATTGCAAATACGACGATCGAAAAACCGCGCCTAATCTGAAAGCCCAGGGCAGATCCCAAATTCCGTATACGTGTCTCAGGTAGTTCCTCGTGTTGCTGGCGCCCTGCAGTGATTACGGGCCCATATGTGTGTGTGTATTAGGGGGGCGGGCGCCATTCGCGAATGGTGCGAATTAAGGGGAGGCCCTCCTTCTTCGTACCAAACGGGACCCACGGGTTACCGCCAGCGGATGTATGCACGTGCAACATCGCCTAGGAGACAGGGAGTAGCCGCCAATCACCGACCGGACTCATTCCATACAGTGTGACGTTGTTGCGAGAAAAACCCCGCCTACAATTTTAGCGGGCCTATTTAAGTGGCCCCGTAATGTATCCTTTTGTATTCTATTCTTTCTTTCCTACTTCGTTATCATTGAATAAACAGTGCAAGATTCGCACCAGCTATCGCCTCGCGCCTGCGTGGTCGCGATGGCCTGCCGACAACGACACGCTACCCAATAGTAACGCCGGTCGAGGTTGAAGTAGCCAGCATCGCAACAATTGGTTGACAGTTGTGGGATAGGCTACCCTGAGTCGCCACAACGTGCTTTCTTCATATTGTGTCCAATTGCTCTGGCATTACCTAACTCAAGGAAGAAGGAGAGAAATCATGGACTAACGTAGGGAAATACATTGAACTGCTTCCTTTTTAAGTGACTCAAGTTAGTCGATGTCGCACACATTATAGGCCAGAAAATAGCAGCTGCCTATGCAAATGGAGTTGAACCAAAGTACTCATAGAGCAGAAACGTAGCATTCTTAGGAGCTTATATAAGCCTCCGAATATTTTGGGTTCTTTCATTTTTTTTCATTTTATGAATATGCTCCAACCAAAACCAATCGGTGAAGATGAGACCGGCATATTGCCTGATACTATTCAATGGTGAACCATAGAACCTGCAATCCAACATGAAATGGCGACGTACTTCCAGCGATTGGCAATCACGTAGTGTGAAGAAGTGAGAAAATAGCTGGTTGTAGGAAACGTGCACGTCACTGAGGAAAACACAAAGGATATATCATGTTTAAGAACCTCTAGAATATTTTACCAATATTGGTTGCCAGTTATATTCTGCAGAAAGCTATGTGGAGACAGTCAGTGACACTAGGCTCAACTGGTAAGAGCGTAGTGTTGAGAAAAATACGCATTCGCTGATTGTGTTTTACGTGAGTTAAAAATGACCATGTTATGGCTGCACCTAAATGTTACGAGGACGCCACGATACGCCCTTTTGCATACCAGTTGCAATTTGACAACCAACTGCAGTTCCGGTTGTATTGAAGTGGCTCATAATTATGCAAATTCACAGTGCTGTTCTGAGTAGAAGCTTTGGCTGCTAGCTCTCCATCCAGTTTAATAATAAACATAATTTCTTCTCGGAAAGCAAATCATTTAAGGACACTCCTCTTGGTTTCACATCAGTTCCAATTTCTAGCACGCTAACATTGAATGGAATGTGAATGTCGTGCAGTGACAAATTTTAACCGCACAAATTAGGCACTGCATTTCTTCTTACTACGGAATTGCTTAACTTACTTATGCTTGCATTTGAAAACAGCAACGTCGTAAAGCTTTTTAAGAAGGCACATTTGATTAGTTATTTTAGTTTTACTTTTCTAAAGAGAAAGTGCTTTGTTACACGTGTATCCAGAGAGTGAGAGAAATCTCCACTCTAATTTTTTGGGGCGTAAACAGGTGAAACGTTTGAGGAGTCTGTATAGAAAACGACTTATACAATATGAGAACGTTCATTGCTTTTTGAAAGAAGAAATCTCTATTACTCAAAGGCTGCACGAGCAGAATTCTTGTTTACAGTACAAGTACATTTGTGAAAAAAAGAGTACGAAAGCATGAACAAACAAAAGAGCTTATCTGGAAACATTGCAAGAAATGCACCTAAATGCCGAACTACTTACACGCAGAAGGAAGTCGTGAAGCCCGAGTGATAGTTGTACATAGACTAATCTAGAGTGGCGGTAATCTTAATTGCTTTATCGTAAAACAACGAAAAGTAAGATCGGGAAGCTCCTCAACAGGACGGGGCAATAAGAATTGAGAATGATAGTTGAGTTCAGAATGAATTGAGAATGATTGAGAAAAACATTCCTACCACCTGGTATCACACTTTATTAAATTGTTGAAGCCAAAAAAAACCTATACTGAACAGCACAGCCAATTTAGGCGTTCTACGTGTATGATTAGAAAATGAAGCTAAAGATGTGTTCTTTTTCGCATAATAAAATTAACTTCCTTAGAAAGCACAACATTGCGTATTTCTACCAAAAGAATATGAGAGGTTTTACAAAAGGATAAATTTTAGGCCCTCTTCATCCCCTCGTAACCTACTCCTATTATACACACCCAGGTGCAGCCAACTGTTTTCTGACGGCGTTACATCAGGCGTAGTACACGTAGTTATATTATTCAAACTTCAGTTTTACGACACTTTTATATATCAAATGACATCGACACAGTAAATGTTTATTTTGGTAGGATCACTAATTAAGCGTGTATTTCCCTTACAACAAATGGATTTCAGTGTTATCAGTTTACCAGTTTTCATTTGTCAAAACCTACAAATAGTCCGCGTTAACTTCACACGTAAGCAAATATCTCGTTTTCGAAAAGGAATGAAAGCATGCATTTTTCATGCGAGACGTAGCCTATGTGCCCACAGAACTCGTGTTAAAACATGCAGGTGTTTTCGCTCTAAACATTCGCAGAGAAATTAACCCCATAAAGATATCAAACCTCAGTGTTGTATTTCGGTTCGAGTAGGTGGCCTATATTGTGCATCTTTCCATTCGTCAAGTTGAAGCGGTACAGCGTGCTGTTCTTCGGTTCTCCATCTGGGCGTATTGTGAAATACATGTCACTCAGTGAGAATCCATTTGTCATTGTGTCACCAAAGAGGTCACTGAGAACTTTCTGTTGGTCGTTCACGTTGTAAGCCCACAGACATCCTGCAACATAGGGCAAGACAACAGGAAATGGCAATAAAAATGTTGTGGTATTGCTCAGACGAAATACTAACTGTTACTATTTTTGTTATTCTAATCGTAATTTTTGTCATAATTTTAGCAATATAATTTATAGCTATTCGTAAAAAAACGTGCGATTTACATCTGCACGTTATCAAAGCACCGCTGTGCGCGTGTGTGATATCAGGGACAGTACACGAAGAATATAAAGCTTGGAAAGTTCGCACATTTATATAATGTGTTGCATTGCTGTGGTTTCAATAAGTCGATCATACGCACTAGAGGGATTTGCCGCATAGGAGGTAAATACTACACCGTTCAAAACTGAATGAGAGAAAGTAACAAATGATAAATTGAAAATTGTAGTTAACACCACGACCTAATAGTTATTCTTGGTGTCTTCAGTTACGAATTATGACACGCTATCGATGAATGTGTGAAATTAACATTATTTTATACCAAGGTGCTGGAGCATCAATACAAAACAAGTTAAAGCGGTAGAATGACTCGCTGTGCATTTTGTAGTGAGTAGTCACAATAACGGCGCTAATAAATATATTTGAACTGTACCGTCACTCATGCTGCGTTTCTTCATAAAATGAATGGAATTGAATCTAGAGCTCAAAGTGTAGACACCATTTATTTATTGGCCGTGAGCTTTGCCTAGAGAGGAAAATTATTCTTTTGGCAATGCTAACGGAACCTCGCATGTTGGCCATCCCGTCGGACATACCGTGAAGCACGGTCGCGCTTTGAGCAAAGTGGCTGTGTGTGGCGAACGGTTTCACTCTGAAACGATTTGGGGGTAACTCGGTGCGCTGAGTCTTCAGTATATGCAAAAAATATTGTTCATGGTATTTTTAGTGCAAGCACAGAATCGCTAAAGTCGCATGAATAAATGTGTACACTGATAGAAGAAGCTAAGTGCACTTTAAAAAAACGGATAATTGCTCCACCATAATCACTCCTCTCATAACGACCTTTCTGTTGTAGCGATAAAGCTTATCTAATTGACCTGCTCAGAAAAACGTTGTTTGAAAAACGGCGCTGACATATGAATGCGCATGTTTTCACAGCCTTCATTTTTCAGCCGGGCTTTTCTGCGCCAAGTCGCAGGATGACGTTAGAACTTAACGCCAAGAAAGTACAAGAAGATTTCTTACCTGCAAGCAAGACGACCGTGACGGCGCATGATGCTTTCATGGTTGCTGGTTACGTCAGAATGCTGAGTTCAAAGAAACAGTGGACACAGAAACATTGGTTGCTGAAACATGGCATCCGTGATACGGCTAGGTACCCGTGAACCGACCTAAATGTTCTGCTAAACACATCAACTTTATTGGCCACTTGCTTCGCAGATAAGCTCAGTACTTATCACTACATAAATAAAATAAATGACTCTAAAAAGGAGTAAGTTATAGTTTTCTGTTCAGGATAAAAGCATTGTGTGCTAGCACCTCCCGTTCGTCATCATGGCTGATTTATGTAACTTATGACTGCGCAAGCAGACCTAAACCATATGTGGAAAGGTTGCAAATGGCCCAGTACCATGATATGAAGCGAGAAATTATTCCAGTAACAATTCCAGCGGAAAAAAGTAGCCATTCCTCTCACAAGCCGATATTGATGCTGGGAACGAAAATTTGTGATAATCTCGTAATAAATATTCAGAATAAGTAACTTAACAAAAGATAATTTATTACTCTAGGGCGGAAATTATTATTTTGGAAATAAAACCAGTCTCGTGCTGGAATCGCTACTAAATTTAATTTAAGAAACTAGCGTCTAACAATTTTTTTGCTGGCAAACTTGCAGCGATATTTTTTGGCCTTCCAATTACGTTCAGTAAGAAACGAATTGAGAGTGCATTCTTTAGTGTAAATTCTTCGTACTTTTCATATCTAAAGACGTGTCCTTGCGGAAGATAATAAACAAAATGGGTTAGGCAGTAGCACATTCTACACTAAGTTTACCTAGACTTGCAGGCGTTCAAGCAACGAGTTACTGAGCTCAGCTTACAAGCGTTGTCCTAGCTGGAGTAGCGCCTCAGGAAGAACATGATGGTTTAGCGCAAGTCGTGATTAGCGTGATACACGGCATGTCGAAAAAGCCATTAAATGGATAACAAGCAGTCGTAGTGGTCAAACTGACTAGCTTCTATTCTCTCTCTAATCTCTGCGCCCCTTCAATTTGTTCAATACAAATCTCCATATAAATGGACCCAAGTCATTCTCAAAGCGAAAGTAAAGATACCGTTCGTTGCCTTACCTTATTAATGTGAGATATGTACTGTCAGACACGTTCTCTAAAAGAGAACAATGAGAAATGAAATGATCGTGCCTAAACTGCTCTTCCGCTCAGCCAGAATCACTTTTCTGTACGCAAATGAGTCGTTTATATACTAGTCTATTCTTATGCACATTCGATCGACAAAGCGTGTTGCGATGTCTATACGACCTTTCTTCAATATAAAGTCGACTGCTGATCTTTCAAATCAACCTGAAATGATCGCGACTTTTCCCTATGTGTTTTGCTAGTGGTGAGTCAATGAGCGATTGAAAAAGTTGTATATGCGGGTCTTTCAAATGTCTTGGGAAAAATAAGTGAGACAGCCAGCTTAAATTTGAACTTTGTAGGGGGATACATTGGGTGAGATTGAACCTAAAAGCGAGCGAGCTAGAATCTATCCATTCTTAGGCAGCGCAGGCAAAAATGAAACCACAGAAATAAAACGGGACATAACGCTTTCGGAAGTGGTGCGCTGCAAAGAGTTCAAGACATGGCCTCCGGACAAAGAGTGAAAATGGTTTGCACGCTGTCACGCTCATTTTCAATGCAGATGTATGTAGCCCTAAATAGATCCCTCATTCAAATAGATAACCCTTCTTACATTTGTCTACCTTTAGTAACAGAATATGCATTTCGTAACTGTGTGCATAGCGAATGCCACTGTGCTTAATGCACCGGTCTTTAATATCTCTAGTATAGATGAAATCTGACTCTCCAAAAAGAACATGACTAACTACCCGCCGATCGCAAAATCCAAATCTAAAATTCTGCCACAAAGTCTCGCCATGTTCTCTTCATTTGAGTAAGGAAGCATTCACATGATCCAAGTTATGTATGCATAGGCAGTAGGATAAGTGGCTTTTTTACTCGTAAAATGAAACGTTTCTCTCTAGCATAACACTATTTGTTGATAACGGCCATGTTGTCTTTCAGTTCAATAAATTAAAATTAAGTACAGTAAAGCTTCTGTCCCATTCACAATGTTTTCCTGTCTCGGGTACCTCCAGGTTCCGTACGCAGCTCAGCTATTACGCTCTCATTGTAACCTCCTGGAACGCTTGTTGCATGCTTTCGATATAGCAATATCGCAGATAAGCAGCTCTTCATTATTTATCGCCAAAAATATTTATATAATACATTGTATACGCACACCCATGGCCCAATTTTTCACGTAAGGGCTTGAAATGATTTAACATCTATTGATTTCATTTGTTGTATCGACACAAATGTTATATCTTATTCTAAAATCAGAATTATTCCTTGCACTAGTTTCATCAACAGCGACAGCACACTTTCCTTTGAAGATAAAACTGTTTCTCAATTGATTTTCCAAGAAATCAGATTTCTTTCTTGGAGCTCTTTTAGTGCCGTAGGCTGAGAAAAAGCAGCTTCAATGTTTGCATATTCATGCTGAAAATTTTGCACGCAGACACCGCTCAACTGCCCGTTCAAAATAGAGAATCGTGTTTCGATATGTCGGGCTGGCATTTACCACTGGACATTTGACCATTGGCTTCCCGTAGTGAGATCTAGGAGAAAAGGCCACCTAAGATCACAGAATGTAACACGAGAAAAAACGATCAAACAGCGCAAAGGCGCCTTGAACCCCACAACAGTTTTTTTTTTACTTCTGTCCCTCAGCCCGCATGTCATTCAGAAGCGCAAGAACACGTTGAATGCCTTATGGGATGACGGCGGCAGAGGTCAGTGCAGGAAGATTCTCTCTTGCCAGCAAGTCCGATCGCGCAGTCTATCTAATGCGGCTGCAAGTTCATTTCTGGGCGCACTGTAGCAAAAAAATTAACAAAGGAGATGCGCATCTCTCCTTCCCTGCTTTCAAATATCGCATGTAAGGACATCGGTCATTCCGATGCGACATGGATAGGTGTTTGGGAAGGCTAGAACAAGCCATAGGCGCCCAATAACCATTTTTCCGCCCATGATATCTGACACCAAAGACGAAGGTATCAATGTGTATAAAGGGTGTCCCAGCTATCTTTAGCGAGAGCTTAAAAATATGCGAATTCTGCGTCGCTGGACAAAACCCAAGTAATGTCGTTTGCCATCACTCGGAGATACTTTAACAATATTTCCATTTTGGATAATTGGAGAATTATTCTAAATTATTATGCAACTTCTCAAATATCATGATTCGATGAAAAGTGTCCATGAGAAAACTCGAGCGTACTTAAAAACTCCTGATACAGCTTTCTGTTGCTCAATACGTGCTACATAAGTGTTTTTCCCATCATGAAAGAAGCCTACAAGTGCACGCAATATTGCCGCGCGACTGGCCGCCCTAGGCATTTCATATGTATTCACCGGCTTCTTTAATTCTTGGAAAAACACTTTTACGTTGCACGTATCGACAACAGAAAGCTGTATCGGGATTTTTCTCATTCCGCTCTAGAATTTTCTCATCGACACTTTAAATCTAATTATATTACTCGAGAAGTTCAATAATTATTTAAGACTAATATAATTAGGCGAAATGAAAAAGATGTGCACCTCCAAGCGACGGTGAGTAACATTACCTTTTTTGTATCCAGCTACGCGGCATTCGCATATTCTTTAACTCTGGCTAAGGTTAGCTGGGACATCCTGTATGTATATGCTATTCAGAAGAGGGTTTGTAAATTCCGTTGAGTTATTTTGCACAAGTGTAAGCTCGCTTGTAAGCGAGCAAAGCCTTGTGGCTCCATCGGTTCTCGAAAGTGAAAACGCTATACAATGAAATACCATAATAGGTAGGTTTTACATCCTATCCGCAACAATTTTACCCTCGATGCCACAAATGAAATTATATCATCACATACTATATTGGGTTTTCCGTTGATGCGGTAGTGATGGAGTAATTAGCGTGGGTGTTCAATATGCCCTCGCTGCAACAACCTCAGAGACTGGAAAGCAATTTCGAGCCAGAAAAGATGAATCATGCTGGTGACGTTCCTTGAATTACAAATTATACCGCAATATGTGGGCGACAAGTTCCGCAGCTGTGGATTAATTACATCAAATATCTCTTCACTGTTATAGTCATTGCTTTTTTGACAATGACCACGGCACCTGCTGAGCTTGAAGAAGAAATTGAACTATCGCTTTAAACGGGGAGGCGCCCGATATGATTTCGGTGCTAGAATAGGGCTGGAGCTTCGCACGAGCCAAAAATGATGACTCAGTTTCCGTTTTCGTACCAAGGAATGGCAAGATGGACATGGGAGGGGGGAGCTGTAGTACCATAATGGTTTTGTCTTGCTGCGGGCATGAAGTACTATGGCAAAGTTGCATGATTGGTTGGAATTATACCTCTCGCAAGAAAAGTCGACGACGACTGATGAGCCGTGCCGTCGTTTCTACATTTATAAGGGAAGGCGAAGCGCCCTTCAAGACCATCGTTGCGTCAATAACATCAGTATTTCTTTTATATTCAGATAAAACAAGGTCAACAATGTTATGTGCTGCTGACTGACTGCACCTAAAGCTCACTATGGCCTGAGAGAACCGAACCCTGATTTTTTCTCATATCAGTACGTGTAGATTGAGCGGGCATGATAGAAAAGCAACAATCCGTTGCACTAGATTACTACACTTCTAGAAGAAGTGATGGCAACAGAGGACATACAAATGGTACCAAGCACGCAAACTGCTCAAAAATAAGGCCACAGCTTTTAGAAAGAATGAAAAACAGTCGCTCTTTCGCCCGGAAGAAGAAGCATCGATTGCGACAGGAAAATTGTACACAGCTATACGAAGTAAGGATAGTAGCTTTATTGGACGTATAAACTCAGAAACATTCCCTTATAATTAATCAGCATGGTGTCAGCGCGCACAATCAAGGATGAACACATGACACTCGTTGAGCACGGACACTTGCTATCAAAACGGTGGTGTGAGTAAGCGCGGCATCAGTAACGAGCGAAGTGACCTGCGTGCGGTCCATCGCTTCCACGCAAGAGCGGCGAGAACACTGCGCGCACTAAGGCATGAGCCATATGCACGTGCCTTTCAAGATACGGCGCGTGCGGCCGCGTGCGGCCATGCAAAGTACGCACTTCATCGCGCAGTCGAAGCCATCCGCGCTCCCTCGCTGCCTCCCCGTTTTCCTCCCTGTAGGCTCGCTAGATTGAGCCGCGTCACTTCTCCATACGCCCGGTCGCGATATGCAAGAAACGTTCATTTGAGAGATCACCAGCCGCTAGTGCGCAGGCGCGAGTAAGAGCAGGTGCTGGAGAGAAAATGTGGGGGCTTTTGCTCCTGGAATATATGACTCTGCCTAGGCACTACGGAGGAGGTTTCTTAGCACGTGTTGTAGGCGTTTGTTCCTAGGCGTGTGGGCATTGCGGAGTAGGTCGAGTTTGTTGGCGCTCTGCCGCTGGCTGCAGGCGCGGTAAAATAGGTGAAGCAGCGGACACTGACGCCCGATTTGGCGACCGCTGTGTCGGACAGACTGTCTCGCCCTTGCGGCGCTCGTGCTAAGTCAGTCGTGGCAGATCAAAGCCTAGGGACAAACGCCTAAAACGCGCGCTCAGAAATATAACATCACAGATGTTTCTAAGAGAGCAGTAGCGACTGTAGTACAGTCCGGGCCACATATATCGGAAATGTAGGAGGCAGAGTGCCTTAGCAACAGCGGTTGAACGCAAGTGGCTGAAAGGCCGCCGGTGACGATGACTGACTGAGCACCAGCTCCGCAGGCGCGAGAAAGTCCTGTCGGACGTACCTTCAGAGGCAAAGTCTTGACTGGTGTTGCACAAGTCGCGGTAGTGCTGTACTTAGCGTCAGAAGTTGGCGGCTGGACGTAAATATATTTATTCGACCGTGTTATTTACTAAGTGGAACACTTTGCCATTATTTCGCATTATTGGCAGCGCCTTGAAGACACCAAAGCGGCAACGGGGACACTAAAGCTGGAACCCGGACTGGTCCTTGGGTTGGGGCTCGCCGAGGCCTACGCGTGCCAGTGGTGTATAAGATCGGCTGTCCGCTATCACGGGCAGCCAATGTTCTATGCGAACACCCTTTGCGACGCTTCGGTTTCCGCGGTCCCGACCCACGGGTCGCACTACTTCCAGTTTTGATCCCCCCGCCACCCCTTAGGTGCCCTGGGTACCCTGCGCCGCCTGCTTTATTGAAACCTCGGGTGCTCTCCTGAGCCCTCCATTTGCCGTTTACACGTGCTCTCCTGAAGCAGTGGTTGTAAGAAGTGCAATCTATTACCGTGACGAAAAAGCGACCAACGACTTATACAATATCAGTCAGAACTTTGCCCCTTCAAACACAGTGATCACCAAATGGGGCGTCCGTGCCCACTGCCTAACTGCGCGCGCCGCCAGCGGCGGAGCGTAAACAAACGTGACCCCACTCAGCAATGCCGGCATGTCTACGGGACAAACGCATACAACACATTTTATGACGGGCCACAAAATAAGTGAGTGACTAGCACAAACACGACTTCGCTACAAGCTCGTAGATTGTGCACAGCATCTACGTACCAAGCGTGACGCGAAAAAACGAAAAAAACCTACCGCAGATGAGTGCACCCGTGAGCGATTAGGGGCCCTATAACGTAAAAGTATTCCAATATGTTTTTATTCCAATATTCTAACGTCAAATTTGCGTAATCGCCTATGTAAGCATCGGGCGGTCAGCCGCAGGCTTGCCTGAACAGACCAATCAAACGCTCTCCTCGTTCATAGGAAGTCACTTTTGTTTGCTTGAAAAACGAATAACATTGTCTACACTGAGCGGCTTGTCTTATCTAATTGGCTGACAATAGGCGAGGAGCACGCTCAAGTGGAGAGGAATTCGATGGAGCCGAACCAGTGCACTGAAAATTGATAACCGGATGAAGAGGGTGGTGATTGGTTCCCTTTCCCTTACTTAGCTTGCGTTGGCTGGTCGAAGACCGCGGCGGCATGCAACGGAAGCTTAAGAATGACGCTAAAAGGGATTCTCAGCAAAGAGGAGTTGGCAGAACGAGGTCGTAAACGCGCCGAAAGTGCTCGAAAACCTTGCGCGGCCACGAAAAAAAATTTCTTAGACGCAAATAAACCCATGCTCTCCGGCAGGTGCGAGTAGCCAGTGCCAGAGCGATCGGCGGCAGCCATCTTTTATTCCTTTCGGAACGGGGCAGCCTGCGGCGATTCAGAAGAAAACTAAGTTTCGTTCGGCAAAATGATGCATCTTTTACGCGTACACGTCACTTTGGCGTGGTGAGTTCTTGCGGTTTTGCGCCGTTGTGTGACAGGCAGGTGAAGTGGGTGCGGAAACGCTGTTTTCGCCGCGTTTCGTGAAAACCACTGTTCGAAACAGTAGTTTTCTAAGCCGCACGGACCTCATACACATCTATTGTAAACACAGAGGCAACAAAGGCAGCTGAGCAAGCAATGGACAAGTCACCACGTGAACGCATGTTGGCGCCCCTGTGATAGCCGTGCGAAGGGTCCTGTAACGTTAAGGCGAAGATGAAAGCGGGTGGATTATTACGGGATTTGTAGTTATTTACCTATTCAGCGGTGCCGGAGCGATACAAGTGTGTTTTGCAAACGACGCAGAACAGAAGGCCATGAACTGGAAGAAGTGCATAAGCCACAGAGGTGGAATTTAATCAAAATGGGGTAGATAATGGTCATGGACGTGCTCGCTCAGGTGAATGCCCGTGGTTGAAACAGTTCTTGTAAAAAAAATAATTGAGTAAAGTGCTCCGAACTGTAATTCTGGCGATCCACATCGCCAGCGGGATAATGAAGAAGAGAGAAAGACGACGAGGTTAGCCGGAGAAATGTAGCAATAAATGAGTTCTACCGGCAGTACCCTAGTAAAATCTTTACATTGGCGCAGTCCATAACGGGAACCTGTGGAGAAGAAGATGAACTTCGCGTTCAATGAAGGACGAACGGCCCTTGAAGGCTACAAAGCAACTGACGAACAACTTGAATGAAGTCATCACAAATTATGCGAAACCTTGTCGTGAGTGTCAGCTTGTTAAAGCCAAGTATAAGCCTAGAGGCAACAGGATGGTCTTGCCGGAGTATTGCTACATCCCCTTCGAAGTTGTGCATCTTTATTTCGCTGAAATGAAAAAGAAGGGGGGAAAGTTAGGAGGACCCAAGCATTCCTTGTCGCCGTGGACGAGTGCACGCGTTTTGCAGCCTCCAAAGCTGTAAAGGAGGACGCAGACTGCGTGATATCATTACTGGAGCGAGAACTCTTCAAGATCGTCAGAATCGTCGTCGCAGACAATGACCCAGCATTTGAAAGCGAAAAACTGCGACTTTGGGCTGAGAAACGAACTATCACCCTTCGCTTCCTAGCACCTTACCATCCGAAAGCGAATTCCCTTGCAGAGCGAGTGTAGGCGAATTGAAGATGTACATACGATCATACCCCTAATTCAAATCGGGCTGGAAATGCGCCTTGGAAGCCGCTGTTGCACATCACAACAGATCATATACAGCAGGCCTGGGATGCAGCGCCCATTTTCGGGCATTTGGAACGAGCTCATGGCTGGACAGGGACCACGAATTGGGCTTAGTGAAACAAATTGATTTAAAGGAACATCCCAAGACTTCTCATCAGCTACAAAAATATAGAGCGACAATAAAAAAGAATTTTGACCGCAGACACTGCACAATGATGCCGGAGATTCCGAAAGGGACTTGACTCGAAAACGGCGTTTACAGGACCTTACTACGTCATCAAGACAGCTAGACAACCAGGACTGCTGAAGACCATATGCTACCAAGGACTCAGTGGAAAAGATGAAAAGGCCTAAATTGGAAACGTGGTACCGTATTATCATCGTGGGGGCCAGGACAGCCGATTGCGAGTATGCGGCGATCCACATTGCCAGCGGGATAATGAAGAAGAGAAGAAGACGACGAGGTTTGCCGGAGAAATATAGCAATAAATGGTTTCTACCGGCAGTATACTAGTGAAATTATACGATAATATTGGTGCAGGATATCAATCCCAAGAGCCCGTGGGGACAAATATTTAACCACATTCTCTAATTTAAGGTGCATGAAATTTGTATAGCGTATGATCAAAACAAACAGCTTCGCTTGAAATTGGGGTGGGATACTATAAGTTTGCACAAGTTTTTTTTCTCTCCATGCTAGCATTTACAAGTTCACCGCGTGACTATAATGCTGCATGTTTAAGTCTATCTTAAGGTTATAGGAAGCAGTGTCACATGTTTCTATAGTAGCTTGCAACTACAGGTGTTGACATATGAGTTTTCTACCGCCCTTTCAAATGCGAGCAGCGCAGCTTCTTGATTTCTTGATCTATAAATCTAGTGTGCATTGCGGACGCGCATCTCAATAAATGAATCATACATACTACTTCAGTCAATGGGCAGCATGGTATTTAGAAACGCCTTATTGAACTCTGTCGACTCTGCCCATCTGCTAAATATTGTCACGTAGTAGTGACGGTGAAACTGTGAATAACGAAACTAACTTTTTATAGGGCGAACTTGTGCCCAGGAAAGCAAGTTACACTTAAAGCACAGCGATAGCGGCGAACACGGTCGGCGATGGTCGAAATCTCATCTGCCGGTACAGTGTGTCGGCTTCTATACATGGGTAGTCGAATGTTCTTGAGTAATCGCTGGGGCCCGTGTGTCTTCCCGAAAATTCTACGCAATTCACGTCGCACATGTAGTCAGATTGCGCAAGCTTCTGCGACAACAGACATCAGAAGGAACGATTGATAACATTAGAGAATCTTCCGATACATGTAGGCGCGTCCTGCACCGAGCGATAACATTTGTTGAATGTGCAAAAACAGTCAACCGAAAATCATAAACAAGTACACGTGTCAATATATTGCGATCGTACAGGCCGCACTGCCACACGTTCTGGAACACATTGCAGAAGTGTTCGACACAACAGCATCAGCTGCGTAGCCTTTTCATCGACAAAGTATTACCTCCGGCCAGAAATAACTGAACAATCAAAAATAGCACCAGCCCTTCATTTTACGACTTATAGCCAAAGGTATTCGGCGTTTCGTCCATACATTGCTTTGCACCAAAGCTTGAACCACATTTGCGCTTTGAAGCCCTTTTGAAAACGTATCTCAACGTCTGAATTAAAAAGGATAACTAAAATACGTTGGTTGGCCACACTGTGTGAAGTTAAAGTGAAGTCCATGCTGGTGCTATCCTGCAGGCGGTATGACCTTCACTGTTGCGCGCTGCTGACCGGTAGCAGTTGGGTTTATTACTGTCGTATAATGTCTGCACGAATCAAAGTACGGCAAAAATGGCTCCGCGAAATAGGCACAGGTATTGCATAAGGTTATTTGCAATGCTTCCTCACCACCCAGCAGAAGTAATTTGGAATTTTCGAGCAGAGATCAAAATAAAGATATGGTACGAGTGCTTTAAGGAAGTCTAAACATATGTGAACACTGAAGTATCGGCTAAGAAAACACTTCATCAAGCCGTAGAGAGGGTATCGTTTAATAAATACCCTACTTAGTAGGAATAGATCATTTGGTAACTCTGAAGAAAATTTCTCAGCTAGTCGATAACAACTAGTAGATAGTCAGTAGCGTATTAAGGACCATGCGGACTTTTAAGACACACCTCGTAATACTTTCACAAACGCAGTAACAGTCTAGACGGTGCTTTCAGAAAGGGTGCTTTAAGAACAAAGAGTTTACTAAAAACTGCTGCAATGGTAGTGTATTTCCTGACGTTCTAAGCCAGTGACGTTAAGCTTCGTGAAGCTATCCTGAGTCAATCACTGCTCGATGAGTCTGCTAGAAGCTTGTTACAGACTTCGAAAAATGTTTTTGACAGAGTGCCACACGTTCTTCTCTAGCAAATGCCTGGCACCTTCACCTTCATCCAGCCATGTTTAAGGGGGTCTAAAAGATATTTTAAATAGATTCGTTTTTCTACGAGTGTATTTCAATAGGTTAATGTGTTCAAGTCTATCTCTTATTCAATTCGGGGCACCTAAACGATTTGTCCTCGAGCCTCCAAATTTTCTCGTGTATAATATGACCTCCCACTAATATTATAATGCACTATATTCATAGATCTCGTTGAAAATGTTATTATGACGCCAATAATAACAAAGACATTAGACTGCTATGTTCCATGGCGATCTTCTCCAAATCCAGGCGTGGTAGACCACTTAGGTTTCGTCTCATCACGTCAGCAAGTTTTCGCTTATGCTCAGTCTCTCACACACAAATAGCCAATGTTTTTACTTGAAGCTGTCGCTTCCAACATTTCTAGAACGATCAATTAAGGATACCCTAGGTTTTACCTCGCTTCCCCTTGCCGAAATGGCTGCAAGATATAGCGGGTTGCTCGAGCACATACTCCTAAGGAATGCCCTAGTTAAATGATGGTAATATATTCAATGAATTATTCCTTGGGATATTGTTATTCAAAACTGAATATAAGTTTACAAGTATTCTGAGGAACTCAAGTTCGAGCTCCTCCTGTACGCAGACGACGTGTAATCTATCTTGCCTTCTTTGTTGATTCTATTCTTTTCAATATTTACTCAACTCACGCTTGTGACAAGGCCTTGCTGTTGTACTCACTTGAGTAAAAGCAAGACCTTCTCGGCATTGGCGTAATATTAGGACCATTACAGGCGTTTTTCACAGAGTTTTCTCAAGAGAAACGGGATGGCACTTGCTACGGCGCACCGTAGGTTGCCTCAAGCGAAAGCGCACAGATGCGAAAATATTACCGCTTTTGCATTGCTACTGTAACAGCAGCTGTCGCAATTGCAACTTCATTGTGCATTGTGGAAAGCGTTTCATTCACTCCGCAAGAAGTGGAGCGGTAGAAGGAATACTTTTATAGTAGATGACTACAAAAATAGTGTATGACATATTGGGAATGAATTTAATCTGTTTGCCCAACTTCATCGACTGGTGCTGAAGAAGGATTGCCTGTGTTGCCTGGTCCTTCACTAAACACGGCGTTCCTCGAGAAAAATAAAATCGCTCCACCATGAGCGTTACATCACTAACCTGCGAAAGAAGTACTTCACCCCCACAACATCGGCAAGAGTGAGTACCGTTTGTTATTCGGTGACAAGGTAGTAGCGCCCTTTCATGACTTAGTAAGTTTCTCCGATGTTGTTCATACATATCCACCTCATCGCACAATCAATCTTACGCCCACTCTATCTCCCACGAGTGAAAAACAAGTGAGTGAGCGCACTATTGAATCAATGCGCCCAAGCGTGGGTGACGAGCTGCGCCGACAGTACACGAATGCTCGAAGCTGAACATTTCGTGACGGCCCACAAAATAAGTGAGTGACTGGCACAAACACGACTTTGGTACAAGCGCGTAGACAGTGCACAGCATCTACGTACCAAGCGTGACACGCAAAAACGAAAAAAACTTACCGCAGATGAGCGCACCCGAGAGCTATTAGGGGCCCTGTAACGTAAAACTATTCCAATATGTTTTTATTTCAATCTCCTAACGTCAAATTTGCGTAACCGCCTAAGCAAGCAACGGGCGGTCAGCCACAGGCTTGTCTGAACAGACCAATCAAACGCTCTCCTCGTTCATAGGAGGTCACTTTTGTTTGCTTGAAAAACGAATAACATTGCCTACACTGAGCGGCTTGTCTTATCTAATTGGCTGATAATAGGCGGGGAGCATGCTCAAGTGGAGAGCAATTCGATGGAGCTGAGCCAGTGCACTGAAAATTGATAACCGGATGAAGAAGGTGGTGATTGGTCCACTTTCCCTTACTTAGCTTGCGGTGACTGGTAGAAGATCGCGGCGGCATGCAACGGAAGCTGAAGAATGACGCTGAAACGGATCCTCAGCGAAGAAGAGTTGGCTGAACGAGGTCGTAAACGTGCCGAAAGTGCTCGAAAACGTTACACGGCCACGCAAAAAGTTTTATTACACGAAAAGAAACCCGTGCTCTCCGGCAGGTGCGAGTAGCCAGTGCCTGAGCGATCGGCGGCAGCCATCTTTTATTCCTTTCGGAACGGGGCTGCGTGCGGCTAGTCAGAAGAAAATTAAGTTTTGTTCGGCAAAATAATGCATCTTTTACGCGTACACGTCACTTTGGCCTGGTGAGTTCTTGCGGTTTTGTGCCATTGTGTGACAGGCAGGTGAAGTGGGTGCAGCCCTAAATCTTTTGACCAATATTGGAGGTGTAAAGGCGAAAAGATGTCGAATCAGAAATAGCAAATTTTTTTCTGTTCGGGAGAAAACGCCGTTCGAAACGGCTGCGCTTACATCAGGCTACGCATGTTTGGTTTTTCGGGTGGACCACCTTCTGGGACCAGCTCGAAACGATCGCCATCATCTCCAAGAAGTGGTCCGGTGCCTGTGGAGACCAGCTGCAGGTCAGTCGGACCATATTTCTGCGTTTTACGGCCAATTTTCCGCCTTCAAAACGTGGCGAGCTGCTAAGACTAACTTCAGTTAGGGGAGCAGCGCCGGCGCCGGCGGGCGAGCGCGCATTCGAGCATGGCGGCCTTAAGAACTCCGGCTGCGACGTCGAACCAGCGACATATTACAACGTCGCGACTTGAAGAACAGATGGATTTCACTGCATCTCAGGTGGGTGATTCAACACCGCATCACGAATGCAATAAGACCGCTACAATTAACAACAATATGCAAACCGCTACCGTGGTAGACGAAGCGACAGCGGAAGCCGGATGGGAGTGGGTTCTTTCCCTAAAGGAAAAGAAAAGCCTCGCTCAGGAGCGACGCTCCGCGCAAGGAAGCGCAGTGCCATCAGTCCGATTACCAACTCATCCAAACGCACGGCGCATCGCGGGCGCCTGCGACTCAAGCGTCTTCCGCCGCTACCCAAGAGTGACCTGAAGGTGGTCATCAGACCACATTAAGGGCTACCACTCAAGAATGTTACCAGTCAGGCACTGGCAAGAGCCGTCATGAGGCGTGCCAGGACAGAACCACCGACAACAATATTATTCTAAGGATCAAGTCAGGTTCCAACATTGCAGTGATATCCGCCCCGAATCGGGATACGACCAAGGTCATGCAAGCCATTAAATCCTTTAACATCAACGGACGACAAAACCCGGCCAATGCGTACGTTACGGCCGGAGAAGACACGACGCGGGAAGTAATCCACGGAATAGCAGTACACACCCCTTCTGACGTGCTGCGATCGAACCTTCGTATCCGAACGCAGGGACTGGAGTTGATCGACGCAAGAATGATGGGCACTTCACAAAGTGCTTTGCTCACCTTCTACGGCAGCCGAGTGCCAAGGTGTGTTTATCACTTCGGGGGGGAGAAACTCTGCACACCCTACCGAAATGCGGGACAATTCTGCAGTATCTGTGGCACCGTGGGACACCGCACCGACGTATGTCCACAGCCCGACGTACAGGTGTGCCGCTCGTGCGGGGTGCGGGAGCCTGCCGATGGACACACGTGCATCCCCAAACGCGGCATTTGTGGGAGTGATCGTCCAACGGGTGACCGCAGATGTCCCAAAAGACTAAAGGCAGTCAGGCAGATATCAAGACCATGGCCAAAGCAACCAACGAAGCCCCACCTACGGTGGTTCGCCACCGAAGACGAGGACTCCGAGCTGGAGTTCCTTCCGGCGATGGATCGTCGCAGCCTCTCCAGAACCCGCTCGCCGTCACGGAGCCGATCGTGTTCCGGGCAGCCGGGCCAGAGGAGACGGTCGGCATCCCGACCCAATGTGTCTCAGCAGCAACATCCGGCACAAAAAAAGGAGGCCCCAAGATGCAAGTCACCAAGGGTCCTACTGGCATGCAGCACCCCTCAAAATAATCAGGTGAGCTGGGCGCAATTCGCATCTCCCACTGCCAATGCTGAGAATACACCTACACCTATTACACAAAACCCAGAGTACAAGAAAATAGTAGAAGAAAACAAAATACTTTGAAACAATTTAGCCGAGCTACGAGCCGAGTTTGAAGTTTTTAAGCGCATGGCAAACAACAGCACATCACAGCAACTCACACAAATTGCGGACCACACTTCCAAATCACCACCGCAGACATCACTGCAACAAAGTACCGCCTCCAGCGCTGAATCGGTAATGCTGGAACAGTTAGCACAAAACATGCAACTAATGTTCGCAGAGCTACACAAACTCACGCGAATGGTAGAGAATGTGCAAACAAAGGCCGCAGCCGTCCCCCGAAAGGGGGTCAGTCAAAGTCCGGAAGCTCCTACCAGAACACCGAAAGCTATAGAGCACACTGATAGTAACAATTATATCCATGGATAATATGGCAGACAACACAAAGACCGGACACATTGAAATCTGGCAATGGAATTGCTGCGCGCTACGCACAAAATTGGCTAATTTCACGCACTACATAGAATCGGCGCCAATCCCTCCCGACGTTATCTGTATTCAGGAAATAGGGAAATAAAATAAAAAAACTCAAAGGATAGGAGCTATATGCTCACCCAGATTACCCTTAAGTAGCCACCTTTGCCAAGAAGGATGTCGCGATTAGCGTAAATTATTTTTTTGGGGAACCTATTCAGCACCAGATAATCACGATTTGGCCGCAAACAAGGGGCAAACTTAAAACAATTATTGTCAACGTTTATAGTTCTCCCAGAAAAAACAGGCGGATTTCGAAAACGTGGTGGCCACCGCGGTGCGACTTGCTCAAGGTGGGGACAAATAAATATTGTTAGTCGACTTTAACGCACAACACTCAAACTGGGGCTACAGTAGAGACTATCCCAAGGGCACCTTGTAAGCTGACGTTGTAGAGCGCTACGTAGAGCGGACTTTTCCAGCTAACTAAACCGGATCTCCCAACGCGAATCGGGAACAGCGTGTCCAAGGACACTAACCCTGACCTCACGTTCACCAACAATGAAAGTGAGACGCGATGGACGAACCTAGGTGAAAGCCTAGGAAGCGATCACTATATCTTAAGCATATCGGTTAATGCAGCCAGGATTTGAAGAGCTATTGGCAAGGCAAGGCTATCCGACTGGACCAAATTTCGTGAAATACAGAAAACAATTGGCCGCATAACAGACGTAGGAGATTGGGCCGAACGGATCAGAGTTATTCACTCTTGGGTCAGAAAAACAATTGAAACGACAACGGAGGCTCCAGCCATGGATCGTCACCTCTTGCATCTCTGGGAAGCCCGGAGAGGCCTCACAAAAAGATGGAAAAGGCAGAAGCTTAATCGCAAACTAAGGATACGGATAGCTCAGCTAGCGCAGGAAGCTAACGAATACGCACAAAAGTTAAGCGACAGCAATTGGCGTCAGTTCAGCGACTCGCTTCGGGGCACATCGACTACAAAGAAAAATGGCGCATTCTTCGAAGTATGATTGACCCGGAGGAACAAAAACAGTCGCGAATCGCACACTCAAGCTGCTTGAAAACGAGTTTGAATGTCGGGAAGCTGACATGATAGACAAAATTAAACAGGCATACGTAGGAACGGGTCCGACCGGGCAATCTACCAAACCCGTTTACGAAGGTCAGGACCAACCGGAACTGGACGCCCCCATAACCTTTGAAGAGGTTTATGCAACGGCACACTCCTTCAGGAAAAACATGACCCCAGGGGTAGATCAGGTCACGAACGCAATGATTCGCAATCTAAGTGAGGACACGCTAAAGAGCTTGACCAAATTCTTTAACGACACGGTCTCGACAGAGGACGGCGTCCTTCCAAAAGAATGGAAGAAAGCAAAAATTATTCTCATACCTAAACCAGGTAAGCCTCGTAAGATCAACAACCTTCGGCCCATCTCCCTAACGTCGTGCGTGGGGAAACTGTTTGAAAAGGTTGTGCAGGTCCGGCTCTCGAACCACATAAAGCTAAACAACATGCTCCCCTCCAACATGTTCGGTTTCCGACCCCACGTGTCGGCGCAGGACGTTTTTCTACTACTAAAGCACGAGGTCCTGCACCCCAACAGGGGGTCGAACGATAAATTTGTACTGGCAATGGACATCGAAAAGGCCTTCGACAGCATCTCCCACCACACTATTCTGGAGGGACTGGAAGCGGTGAACTGCAGAACGCGAATTTATAACTACGTGCGCCCGTTCCTCAGCGACCGCACGGCCACTATCGGATTAGGCTCCACGAGGTCCGACATCTTCAACTGTGCCGACAGAGGTACCCCTCAGGGTGCTATACTCGCTCTACTGCTATTTAATGTAGGTATGAGAAAGCTAGCCCTGGAGCCAGATAAACACCCGAATCTCGCCTGTGCGATATATGCCGATGACATCACGGTCTGGGCTCACCAGGGGTCCTACGGGGACAAGCTAGAAACTCTTCAGAAGGCCATAGACGCACTCGTGGAATACGCGAGGGCGGCGGACATGGCATGCGCACCCGAAAAATCGGAATTCATTCGGGTGCGTGCGAAATGCGCAAGAAAGAAGGACTGGGTGCCACTCACTCTGACTCTCGACGGGGCGCCAATTCGTGAAGTGGAGACACTCAGAATATTGGGGATGTGGATACAGCAGAACGCTGGAACATCCCACACCTTTCATAAACTAAAGGCGATCACAGGAAATGTGGCCAGAATGATAGGGAGAGTGGCAAGAAGCAGAGACGGCCTAACTGAGGAAGAGACCATCAGCCCGGTTCACGCATTCCTAATTAGCCGAATCACATACGCCCTTCCATATCAGGCCTTCACAAACCAAGAGAATATACAGGCAAACACAACAATAAGAAAAGCCTTCAAAGCCGCCCTTGGTCTTCCCAAATGCTCTAGCACAGCGAGATTCGAGGGACTGGGCCAGCACAATACTTTTGACGAGTACGCAGTCGCGACGTTATATGCTCAGAAAGAACGACTTTGTTCTTCAACTCAGGGCAGGGAAGTATTGGCGAGGTTAGGCTTTCCGCTGAGACCCCAGTATTGCGGAGAGGAAACGGAACAGATAGACCGCAACGTTCGATCGCAAATCGCGGTGGCCCCAATTCCCAAAAACATGCACCCCAAGTACCATCCCGGACGACAAAGAGCAAGGGTAAAGACTCTTCACAAATGTTTCGGCATGGGACCGGGGGTGTATTATACGGATGCCAGTCGAGCCAGCTCCGACACTTTCACCATAGTCTCTACATGCAACAACAACATAACAACGGCATCCTTCAAAACCGCCTCGGCATGCGTGGCAGAGGCTGCAGCCATCGCCTTGGCCATCCAGGACGCCGAGCGCCAAACCAATTCGGCTGTCATATTATCCGACTCACAAGCGGCTTGCCGCCTGTTTCTACACGGAACGGCACCGAAATCAATAATCAAAATTTTAGTTACTCAACTAGAGGGGCACCACACTATCGTATGGTGTCCGGCACACGAGCGACTGGCAGGAAACGCGAGGGCAGACCGTATTGCTCGAGAATTCAACATCCGAGCAACGGCATGGCCTGGCGACGACCTTCCACCAAATTCTCGTGACATCCTCCTACAGCAAAGGAAGGAGAGGAGACGTTTTGGACATCCTCACTCCGATATAAATAGCCAACAGGAGAGGGACTCGCGTCGTATTCAGACGAATACATACCCCAACCTGCACCACTTACACAGAATACACCCCACGAGGTTCACTGATGAGTGCCCGTGGTGCACAGACACACCTACACTAAAACACATCACATGGGAGTGCCCCAGGAGGCCTCCGAACATAGACAGCCCCATATTAAACCAACATCCTCAAATGAGGAATAGGCAGTGGGAGGCATGGCTTGCGGACGAGGGTCGGGAGAGCCAGTTGGCTCTTCAGGACCAAGCCCAGCGAACCGCTCGTGCCAGTGGGGCCCTGGAATAGGGGCTCCAACCATCGTGCCTTGTTTTATTTATATGCAATAAAGTTTTTACTCTCTCTCTTTTGTTCGGTCAAATGATGCATAATCAGTGTGCACACGTCATATCAGATTGGGAACTATCTCAGTTTTCTTGATGTCACGTGACAGACAGGCGAATTGGGGGTGGTCCAAAATTGGAATAGAAAAGTTTGGAATAGTATTATGTCATAGTGCCCTAGGAAGGAAACAATCAGTGAGCGTACTGAGGAAACGTTCTGAGTCATAAGCACGAGGGCCGCTGCTTCAAAGTAACTGACAAGTAAAAAAAAACGAAGAACAAAAGACATTGACGGTGATTTTTTGCACACACGCAAATTCTGGACTGCGTGGAATATATTTGTAGTGGCCCTTTCGTACAAACACTGTTTTCACAAGGCGTAATGACCTCCAAAAGCGCCTACATATCCTCTCAACCTTTGGTCAAAGCTTTGTGTTCCCCGCCCTGCCACTGTCTAGAATGATCGCCGAAACGGTGGTTTTCTAAGCCGCACGGAACTATTGCACAGAGGCAACAAAGCCAGCTGAGCACGCAATGGACGCGTCACCACGCTAACACATGGCGGCGCGCCGGTTATTGCCGTGCGAAGGGTCCTGTAACGTTAGGGCGAAGATGAAAGCGGGTGGATTATTACGAGATATGTAGTTATTTACCTATTCAGCCCTGCTGGAGCGATACAAGTGTGTATTGCAAACGACGCAGAAGAGAGGGCCACGAACTGGAAGAAGTTCATAAGCCACGGAGGTGAAATTTATTCTAAATGCGGAAGATAATGGTCATGCACGTGCTCGCTCAGGTGAATTCCCGTGGATGAAACAGTTTGTGTAAAAAAATTATTGAGTAATATGCTCAAAAATATAATTGTGGCGATCCACATCGTCAGCGGGATAATGAAGAAGAGAGGAAGACGACGAGGTTAGCCGGAGAAATGCAGCAATAAATGGTTTCTACCGGCAGTAACCTAGTGAAATCTTTACATTGGTGCAGTCTAAAACGGGTACCTATGGCGAAGAAGATGAACTTCGATTTCAATGTAGGATGAACCCCCATGGAAGGCTACAAAGCAACTAACGAACAACTTGAAAGATGACATCGCAAATTATGTGAAAAGTTGTCGTGAGTGTCAGCTTGTTAAAGCCAAGTACAAGCCTAGAGGCAACAGGATGCTCTTGCCGGAGTATTGCTATATCGCCTTCGACGTCTTGCATCTTTATTTCGCTGAAATCAAAAAGAAGGGGGAGGGAGTTAGGAGGACCCAAACATTCCTTGTCGCCGTGGACGAGTGCACGCATTTTCCAGTTCTATTCTAGCTGTAGGGTTAGAGGCTTTCATACATTGGCGTTTCTTGATCATATCTTTCGTTTCCTGCGATAGCTTACTGGTATCCTGTCTAACGGAGTTACCACCGACTTCTATTGCACACTCCTTGATGATGCTCACAAGATTGTCGTTCATGGCTTCAACACTAAGGTCCTCTTCCTGAGTAAAAGCCGAATACCTGTTCTGTAGCTTGATCTGGAATTCCTCTATTTTCCCTCTTACCGCTAACTCATTGATCGGCTTCTTATGTACCAGTTTCCTCCGTTCCCTCCTGAGGTGTAGGCTAATTCGAGTTCTTACCATCCTATGGTCACTGCAGCGCACCTTCCTGAGTACGTCCACATCTTGTATGATGCCAGGGTTAGCGCAGAGTATGAAGTGTAGCGTTCCTAGTTAAAGGGCACAATAGACGGAAAGTATTGCTATGGAACTGGCGCCCATCTTGTCTACCATTTTATTCGCACTTTCTTCTTCTCTTCTCCTGAACCCAGACTCCTGCGCTCCTTCATCTTCTATTCCAAGGCTCATGCCGCTTCATGAAGCCTATTTCATTTCTAGTCTCGCCGTTCGGGCTCCTCCACGTCCACTTTCGGCTATCCCGCTTGCGGAAGAAGGTATTCATTATCCGCATATTATTCTGTTCCGCAAACTCTACTAATAAGTCTTCCCTGCTATTCCTAGTGCCTATGCCATATTCCCCCACTGCCTTGTCTCCAGCCTGCTTCTTGCCTACCTTGGCATTGAAGTCGCCCATGAGTGTAGTGTATTTTGTTTTCACTCTACCCATCGCCAATTCCTTGTCTTCATAGAAGCTTTCGACTTCCTGGTCATCATGACTGGATGTAGGGACGTAGACCTGTACAACCTTCATTTTGTACCTCTTATTAAGTTTCACAACAAGACCTGCCACCCTCTCGTTAATGCTATAGAATTACTGTATGTTACCAGCTATATTTTATTAATCAGAAATCCGACTCCTAGTTCTCGTCTCTCCGCTAAGCCGCGGTAGCCCAGGACGTGCGCGTTTTTAGCACTGTATATGCTTCTTTTGGCCTCCTAACTTCACTGAGACCTATTATATCCCATTTACTGCCCTCTAGTTCCTCCAATAGCACTGCTAGACTCGCCTCAATAGTTAACTTTCTAGCGTTAAACGTTGCCAGGTTCATATTCAGTTTTCAGTTTCAGTTTCAGTTTGTTTTTTCAGATATACATTGCCTGGGTTGAAAGGACTAAAGGCACATAAACGCTGCCTGACTAAGGTCCCTCCACCCATAATTTGCTCAGAAGCAGTGAGAATAAAAAAAGAAAAACAATTGCTTTGTACATTAAAGCGCCACAAAACAATCTGGCGCAAAGCGCCACAATAAAATTCCAATGGCGCCCTGCGCCGAGCGATAACATTTGTTAAGCGGTGCAAAAGCAATCAACCGAAAATTATAAACAAACACATGTGTCAATATATCGCGATTGTACAGGCCGCACTGCCACAGGTTCTGGAACCCATTGCAGAAGTGTTCGACGTAACAGCATCAGCTGCGTTGCCTTTTCATCGACAAAGTGTTACCTCCGACTAGAAATAAACTGAACAATCAAAAATAGCACCAGCCCTTCATTTTACAACTTATTGCCAAAGGTATTCGGCGTTCCGTCCACATATTGGTTTGCAACAAAGCTTGAACCACATTTGCGCATTGAAGCCCTTTTGAAAACGTAACTCAACGCCTGTATTAAAAAGAATAACTAAAATACGTTGGTTGGCCACACTGTGTGAAGTTCAAGTGAAGTCCATGCTGGTGTTATCCTACAGGTGGTATGACCTTCACTTTTGCGCGGTGCGGACCGGTAACAGTTGGGTTCATTACTATCGGATAATATCTGCAGGAATCTAAATAGGGTAAAAATGGCTCAGCAAAATAGGCACAGGTACCTCATAAGGTTATTTGCACTGCTTCCTCACCATCCAGTAGAAGTAATTTGGAATTTTCGAGCAGAGATCAAGATAAAAAGATGGTACAAGTGCTTTAAGGAAGTCTAAACATATGTGAACACTGAAGTATCGACAATAAAAGTACTTCAACAAGCCGTAAAGAGCGAATCGTTTAATAAATACCCGACTTAGTAGGAATAGATCATTTGTTAACTCTGAAGAAATTTTTTCAGCTTATCAATAACAACTAGAAGCTAGTGAATAGCATATTAAGCACTATTCAGACTTTTAGGACACACCTCGTAATACTTTCACAAACGCAGTAACAGTCTAGATGGTGCTTTCAGAAAGGGTGCTTTCAGAAGAAAGAGTTCACTAAAAACTGTCCGAATGGTAGTGAGCAAAACGTGAACAAGGTGAATGCCTTGCATTCACCTTGTTCACGTTTGGCTCATCGTCTTGAATTTCCATCTCCCGCATTCCCCGTCTTTTCTCAGGGACGTTAGTGTATTTCATAACGTTCTAAGCCAGTGACGTTAAGCTTCGTGAATGTATCGTGAGTCAATCGCTGCTCGATGAGCCTTAGAAGCTTGTTATAACTTTGAAAAATGTTTGTGACAGAGTGCCACATGTCCTTCTCCAGCAAAAAATCTGGCACCTTCACCTTCACCCAGCCATGGTTAAGAGGGTCTGAAAGGAATTTTAAACCGATTCGTTTGTCTACGAGTCTATTTCAATAGCTGAATGTGTTCAAGTCTATCTCTTATTCAATGCGGGGCACCTAAACGATTTGTTCTCGACCCTCCAGTTTTTCTCGTGTATAATAGGACCTCCCAGTAAAATTATAATGCAGTATATTCGTAGATCTCATTGAAAATCTTATTATGACGCTAAGAATAACAAAAGCATTAGACTGCTATGTTCCATGGAGGTCTTCACCAAATCGAGGTGTGGTAGACCAATTAGTTTTTGTGTCTTAAAGTCAGCTAGTTTTCGCTTGTGCTCAGTCTCTCACAGACAAATAGCCAATGTCTTTTACTTGAAGCTGTCGCGTCAAACATTTCTTGAACGATCAATTAAGCATACCCTGGGTTGTATCACCGGCCTAGGATACCCTAGGCCGGTGATTGCCGCGCGAAGGGTCCTGTAACGTTAAGGCGAAGATGAAAGCGGGTGGATTATTATGGGATTTGTAGTTATTTACCTATTCAGCCGTGTCGGAGCGATACAAGTGTGTTTTGCAAACGACGCAGAAGAGAGGGCCATGAAATGGAAGAAGTGCATAAGCCACAGAGATGAAATTTAATCAAAATGGGGTAGATAATGGTCATGGGCGCGCTCGCTCAGGTGAATTCCCGTTTATGAAACAGTTTTTGTAAAAAAAATTATTGAGTAAAGTGGTCAAAAATATAATTGTGGCCATCCACATCGCCAGCGGGATAATGAAGAAGAGAGAAAGACGACGAGGTTAGCCGGAGAAATGTAGCAATCGATGGGTTCTACCGGCAGTACCCTGGTGAAATCTTTACATTGGCGCAGTCAAAAACGGGAACCTGTGGAGAAGAAGATGAACTTCGCGTTCAATTAAGGACGAATCGCCATGGAAGGCTACAAAGCCAGTGCCGAACAACTTGAAAGAAGACATCACAAATCATCTGAAAACTTGTCGTGAGTGTCAGCTTGTTAAAGCCAACTACAAGCCTAGATGCAACAGGATGGCCTTGCCGGAGTATTGCTATATCCCCTTCGAGGTTGTGCATCTTTATTTCGCTGAAATCAAAAAGAAGGGGGAAAGAGTTAGAAGGACCCCAGCATTCCTTGTCACCGTAGACGAGTGCACGCGATTTGCAGCCTCCAAAGCTGGAAAGGAGGACGCAGACTATGACCCAGCCTTTAAAGGCGAAAAACTGCGACTTTGGGCTGAGAAACGAAATATCACCCTTGGCTTCCCAGCACCTTAACATCCGGAAGTGAATTCCCTTGCCGAGCGAGTGTTAGGGTAATTGAAGACGTACATACGATTATACCCCTAATTCAAATGCGGCTGGAAATGCGCCTTGGAAGCCGCTGTTGCACATCACAACAGATCATATACAGCAGGCCTGCGATGCAGCCCCCATTTTGCGGCATTTGGAACGACCTCATGGCTGGCAACGGACCACGAATTGGGCTTAGTGAAATAAATTGATTTAAAGGAATATCCCATGACTTCTCATCAGCTACAAAAATATAGAGCGACAATAAAAAAGAATTTTGACCGCAGACTCTGCACAATGATGCCGCAGATTGAACCAGATTCGTGGATTCTGGGTCGAAAGTGACTTGACTCGAAAAAGCCGTTTACAGGACCCTACTACGTCATCGAAACTGCTAGACAACAAGGACTGCTGAAGACCATAGGCTACCAAGGACTCAGTGGAAAAGTTATAAAGACTTCAAATGGAAACGTGGTACCGTATTATCATCGCGGGGGCCAGTACAGCCGATTGGGAGTGTGCGGCGATCCACATTGCCAGCGGGATAATGAAGAAGAGAAGAAGACGACGAGGTTTGGCGGAGAAATATAGCAATAAATGGGTTCTACCGGCAGTACTCCAGTGAAATCTTCGCAATAATATGGGTGCAGGACATCAATCTGAAGAGCCCGTGGGGACAAAGATTAAACCACATTGTCCAATTTAAGGTGCATGAAATTTTTATAGCATATGCGCTACGCAAGCAGCCTCGCTTGAAATTGGGGAGGGATACTATAAGTTGGCGCAAGTCTGTTTTCTCTCCATGCAAGCATTTAAAAGTTCACTGCGTGATTATAATGCTGCATGTTTAAATCTGGCTTAAGGTTACAGCAAGCAGTGTCACCTGTTTCTATAGTAGCTTGCAACCGCAGGTGTTGACATATGAGTTTTCTGCCGTCCTTTCATATGCGAGCAATGCAGCTTCTTGATTTCTTGATCTATACATCTAGAGTGCATTGCTGACGCACATCTCAATAAAGTAAGTGAATAATACTTACTATTTCATTCAATGGACAGCATGGTATTTAGAAGCGCCTTATTGACCTCTGTCGGCTCTGCCCATCTGCTAAATATTGTCACGTAGCAGTGACGGTGAATCTGTGAATGACGGAACTGACTTTTTATAGAACGAACTTGGGCCCAGAACAGCAAGTTACACTTAAAGGACAGCGATAGCGGTGAACACGGTCGGCGATTGTCGAAATCTCATCTGCCAGTACAGCGCGTCGGCTTCTATACATGGGTCGTCGAATGTTCTTGAGTAATCGCTGGTGTCCGCGTGTCTTCCCGAAAATTCTACGCAATTCGCGTCGCACATGTAGTCAGATTACGCAAGCTTCTATGGCAACAGACAGCAGCAAGAACAATTGATAACGCTAGAGAAACTTCCGATACATGTAGGCGCGTCCTGCGCCGAGCGATAACATTTGTTAAACGGCGCAAAAACAGCCAACCGAAAATGATAAACAAGTGCACGTGTCAATATATTGCGATCGTGCAGGCCGCACTGCCACACGTTCTGGAACCCATTGCAGAAGTGTTCGACACAACAGCATCAGCTGCGTTGCCTTTTCATCGACAAAGTATTACCTCAGACTAGAAATTAACTGAACAATCAAAAATAGCACCAGCCCTTCATTTTACGACTTATAACCAAAGGTATTCGGCGTTCCGTCGATATATTGCTTTGCAACAAAGCTTGAACCACATTTGCGCAGTGAAGCCCTTTTCAAAACGTATCTCAACGTGTGTATTAAAAAGAATAACTAAAATACGTTGGGTGGCCACATTGTGTGAAGTTGAAGTGAAGTCCATGCTGGTGTTATCCTGCAATGGTATGATCTTCACTTTTGCGCGCTGCTGACCGGTAACAGTTGGGTGCTTTACTATCGAATAATGTCTGCACGAATATAAATAGGGTAAAAATGGCTCAGCAAAATAGGCACAGATAGCGCATAAGGTTAGTTGCAGTGGTTCCTAACCACCCAGCCGAAGTAATTTGGAATTTTCGTGCAGAGATCAAGATAGAAATATGGTACAAGTGCTTTAAGGAAGTTTAAACATATGTGAACACTGAAGTATCGGCTATTAAAGTCTTTCAACAAGCCAAGCCGTAGAGAGGGGATCGTTTAATAAATACCCAACTTAGTAGGAATAGATCATTTGTTAACTCTGAAGAAAATTTCTCAACTAGTCGATAACAAGTAGTAGACAGTCAACAGCGTATCAAGGACTATGCAGACTTTTAAGACACACCTCGTAATACGTTCACAAACGCAGTAACAGTCTAGACGGTGCTTTCAGAAAGGGTGCTTTGAGAAGAAAGAGTTCACTAAAAACTGCAGGAATGGTATTGTATTTCCTAACGTTCTAAGCCAGTGACGTTAAGCTTCGTGAAGGTATCGTGAGTGAATCACTGCTCGATGAGTCTGCTAGAAGCTTGTTACAGACTTTGAAAAATGTTTTTGAGAGAGTGCCACATGCTCTTCTCCAGCAAAAACTCTGGCACCTTCACATTCACCCAGCCATGGTTAAGAGGGTCTAAAAGGAATTTTAAACCAATTCGTTTATCTGCGAGTGTATTTCAATAGCTTAATGTGTTCAAGTCTATCTCTCATTCAATGCGGGGCACCTGAACGATTCGTTCTCGACCCTCCAGTTTTTCTCGTGTATAATAGGACCTCCCAGTAAAATTATACTGCAGTATATTCGTAGATCTCGTTGGAAATTTTATTATGACGCTAAGAATAACAAAAGCATTAGACTGCTATATTTCATGGCGATCTTCTCCAAATCAAGGCATGGTAGACGAATTAGTTTTCGTCTCTTAACGTCAGCAAGTTTTCGCTTATGCTCAGTCTATCACACACAAATAGCTAATGTCTTTTACTTGAAATTGTCGCATCAAACATTTTTTGAACGATCACTTAAGGATACCCTAGGTAGTGCCTCGCTTCCTCTTGCCGAAATGGCGGCAAGATATAGCGCGTTGCTCAAGCACATATTCCTAAGGAATGCGCTAGTTAAATGATGGTAATATATTCAATAAATTATTCCTTGGCCTATTGTTATTCACAACTGAATATAGGTTTACAAGATTTCTGAGGAACTGAAGTTCGAGCTCCTTCTGTACGCAGCGGACATGTAATCTCTGTTGCTTACTTTGTTCATTCATTCCTCTGAATATCTACTGTGATGTTAGGCACGGCGGGCAACTGTCCTACGGTGGTGCGCCGAAATACTTCTATGAGGGCTCCCTTGAATGCGGATCAGATTGGAAAGCTATTAGGTGACATTGTTTAATATAGTGGCGCCACCTTATCGTTTGTCTACAGTTACCTTATCGTAAGAGGATAGCCAGTCCTCTCCATCGCGGTCGTCGGTGTCGCTGAAGACCACCGGATCCCCAAGCGAATCCAAAGAAGATGACGGGTGGTAGGGGCACGGGCGAGGTTGCGTTTTCGCGCATACCGGCCGTAGCGTACGGGTGCGGATTTCTAAGATGGAAGCTTGGTAGTTGATTCTAGCACCTCCACCAATTACAGCGAGATTTATTTTTCGGAACAGGTGGCTAGAAGCGTTACGTCGGGCAGCGCTCAGAGCTGTAACTTTAGGGCCATATTGCGTGAAGTGTCGACGATGTTGCTGCTGTTGGTGGTGTTCGTCTTCTTCTTTTCGTAGTGTTCGTCTTCATCAGAACAGCTGTCATGAGTTTTTCTGCCATACGCAGCTGATGACATGCTTATGCATAAAAAGGGGTCTTGAAAGCTGGGCACTTTCTGCACCCTTCATCCTGTGGCGCACAAGTACCCTTTAAAGAGGTGTGTTCGTCAGAACAACTGATATCCTTCAGTTTCATTGAAAATACCATACATTCCTAGTACAAGGAACGGGTGTAAAACTGCCTGCAGTGTCATAATTTAATTGTACGAGCGTATTCTGGATGCGCCGTATTCATTGCATTGATAGCAATAGTACGCAAAACTGGATGCACATGGCTTGACGATCTCACCACCGAGCATTTTCTGGCGTTTATTATTCAGCAATTCTCGTCGTGTCAGCAAATACGGCAGTCGCTAGAACAGTCTATCATATCACACAGACTCGAAGTTACCACTAGCAAACATGTATTGTGGAACGTAAACCCCAATTCTGATGAGGTCCGGATAGGTAACAGGTTTCTCACTCAGTTTTCATCATTTTAAAAAGCGTTAGTGCTTGCAATACATTTTGGCTGAAGAATGCTCATACACTTTCTTGCAGATGTCATAGTATGAAGGGAAACTTCATTCATTACAATAGCTTCAGCTTCCGTCTAATCGGCCTGGAAATTATTGAACACTGGTGGAGTCGCGGGAAACTGGTCAAGTATCATAATAATTTTGCGCTTTAAGAATTTATTTTGCCCATCTTGATCGTTGTTTGAGTTTGCCCGATTGATAATGGTCTATGAAGCACCTGTATCCGGTAAGACGTAAGTACTTTTCCTGTTGATCTTCATGTATGCGTGAAGAAAATTGGACTTTGGAAGATGGAGGACAGCGTGACAAGTACTGTTTGTTTGCTGATATTTTTAACTCTGTTCTCACGGTATTGCCATCCACGTGCACGAAATCTACTCGTGTTTAGATCACACAGTAGAGAAACACATTCCAGTGGTAGCTGTATTGTCCGCTGCTCTCAGGGATACTGAGAAGAAAAGATGACGAAGAGGACGTTGAGCCCAGAACATGAAGTATTCGGCGGCCAAGGACAAGTGGTACGCCCGGGAACTCCGCCGCCGACGGTTAACTAATATATGTGGCCACGGTTGCTTTTAGTGGCGACCTCCAGAATATCAAGTAGTGGTAATGACAGTGATATCAAGTGCTTGTCTGGGGTCTCCCTAATGCCTTACGGAGTTTAGTTACAAGTTGAGTAACTGAAGTGTCAGGTATAATTAGAAATAATTAGAAATAACTGAGATGACCGAGAACAAAATCCAAAGTAAATAATAAAATATAGAACAAAATAGCACAATCCAAAATACATAGTTTCCTTAGAGATATCACATCAGAGAATAAGTTTAGTTGCAGGTTGAGTTACTGAAGTGTCTGGTATAATAAGAAATTATTAGAAATAACTGAGACGACCGGAACAAAACTCAAAATAAATCAGAAAAGTGTTTAAAATATTACAGTACAAAATTCATGGGTTTCATTATATATATGATATCAGGGCATAAGTTTAGTTACAAGGTGAATTACGGAGGCATCTGGAATAATTAGAATTATTTAGAAATCACCGATTACCGCACACAAAAGCACATAATCCTAGACCTTACAGACTCGCCACGGGAGCACTACTTTGGCTAAATTCCTGGAAACCCCAAAGCGCAAGTGGAAGTAATGATGTCACCAGTTACGTCACACACAAGAATGCGGCATGATATTTAGTCGGATATTTAACCGGCTAGTTAATGGAAGAGAGTTACCTCCAAGTTCAGTTCATGCGTTGCGTTCGCTTAAAGATACGCCAATGAGCACCAACGCCGAGGTGCGCGTGCCACTAAGAAAGGCACCTAAGTCAAGGATTCAAGGTCGCCAAGGTCGCCTACCATTCTTGCTGCTTTCCGTCGAACGCAGACCTCGTACTCTGCTGAGAGACAGTTACTGCGCTGCACTTTACCCCAACCTTTCCTCCCCATCATCAAGAATCTCCTTCTCTCTCTCTCTCTCTCCGGCCTCTTCATCTTATGGCGGCAACGTGCGCTCCATGGCCAGACTTCCTACTGAGGTAAATGAGGCACTCGAAACCTTTGCTGGAATTCGAACCTTGGACCTTTGGTAGAGGTACCCGAATTGCGCGACCTTTGGTGGGAGTCGAACCCTCGGTCTTAGGAAGTATCAACGCGTTCGAAATAGAATATCAAGTTACTTAATGACCGTCTCCTGGGCGCGCAGGCTTTCGCGTTCATTCTCTTTAGGGCAGCCTGAAGTGACTAACGTTTTTTCATAAGCATTTGCCTGCATCACGTAAGCGTAGAAGTTCAAGAACTTGTATTCTTTAGTGAAAAAGGTATGAGCACACAGAACCAAAACAGTATAGCCTTCTGCGAACGTGGGCTGTATCACCGATAAACATGCTCTTTGTTAAATGTGGCGGTGTATTTGCAATTTTTTCGAATATAAGGAACAATAACGCTTACTACAGTATACAGCAGCAGGACAAATCCTTCCTCAGCTGCTAAGCTTGCTTTCTGACAAACCAATGTGGGTTTCTTTTGTAGCTCGTTGCTACATTCGAGTGGACGACGATATTTTCTTTCACTACATAAAGACATGTTCCATTTCAGTGAGGACGGTTCTGCCTGACTCTTTTGAGAAGAGTCGCAGTTCTTGCACACAAGCACAAGTTCGTGAGTGTGTGTACAGGGACGATAACTGATGATAGCTGGCGATGGATAGAAACAGCGCTTGCATTTGATGCATGTCGCACAAAGGTGGTCGTGACTCGGCCATTTCGAGTGCAGTGGTTACAAGGGACCACAGATCACTCCTGTTGTCATATGTAGCATCGGCATTCTCATCATAAGCAATCACTTCGGGGGCCATCCAATAAGGTGTTCCATGAAATCTCTGACGTCGTCCTTTTGCACGGTCCAAAGTCTACAAGCTTTACTTCAGCATTGTCGGTGAGCAGGACATTCTGCCCTTTGGTGTACCTGTGTTAAGTCTTGTTGGCCTGAAAATGGCTCTGACCCCGGAGGGTCTCTCTGCATATGTAAGCAATCCACTCTTGATTCAGTGACTGGCTCTTGGTTGACTTCACATGATCTGTGACGGAACCAGCACCACAGTACTCCCTGACAAACCACAGCTTATCATCTTTGCCTGGTAGACTCTTCTGTATGAATGCGCCATAGTAAGTGGCAATATTACCGTGAAGGGTATACTTCTTTAGGACATTAACCTCTAGATTTATATCTACCTCTTAATCCTCAGTAACATCCATAAGCTTAATGGCCTCAAGTTGACCAGTCTTGGTCTGCCTACCCTTGTATACTTGTCCAGAGGCATTTTCCCGACTACTTCAATTAGCTAAAATATACCATCAGGATCCTTTAGACTGTTGAGGTCAATGTCATCCACGCTGCAGTTTACACTCGGCCGGGTGTGCGCCATTGCATTGACCACAGCGAGAAACAATAGGAACAAAAGATCTCAAGCGCCCCTCGGAGCCTTGACGGAGGCTCTCCTGCCGAATAAAACACGGAAAGGGTCTCCGGGCGGCTCGGGTGTAGCAGTGTAACATCAGATTCGTTCTACGCACTCACGCAGGTGAACAGTGTCAAACGCGGCGTAGTTTCAAGATTCTCATTGCAGATGCTCACACACTCCTAATTAACAGAACCCGCCGTCAATCCTTACTAGCGTATATCGTATTTGATTCGCTTTATGGAAGCCCATATAGGAATATTTAGTTACGATCTAATTATTTAACGTGATACCCACGCGTACATCTGTTTATAATGTTGTGCGGTGCTGTAGTATCACACATCTCTACTCCGACAAACACAGTTCCATGCACTCTTTTCATCAACTAGTTAGCTTACTACAACGAGATGAAACTTCCGGCAGATTTCTGACTTCAGGGCCCGCTGTATTTCCTCAGCGTTGGCTGGATTGGCATTCGCGGCAGCCAGGCTCGGATACGTCTGGCGTTCAGTACAAGCTTAGGCGAAATTGTTTGCGTTAAAAAATATGTCTATAGAATGTCCTAAATAGAGCTCATTCATCTACCAGTAGAGCGTGTAAAGCTTACTTGAATGAGGTAGCTATTGTTGGCACAAGGAAAGTACACGTGGGATTGCAGGCAATCGAAAAATTGTGGGCTCACAGTACGAGCATCAGGCTGCTGCGCTAAAAAGGAAAGGTTAGAATACCGTCGCCGCGTCCGCGGTGACGGTATTTTGTGTTTTTTCCTGATTGAGGCAGAATTTACTCCTCGAGAAACCGAGAAGCGACCGACCAAACCAGGAGGAAACGATAGGATGGAAGGCAAAGAAAACTTAGCTTCCAAATTTGAATTTTAAAAATTTTACGCTCCAAGACAAAAATATAACTCTGGAGCTCAGAGTGCAACGTCCTCGCTTGTGTGCTAGCGCCATCGGCGATGGGCTTTTTGTTAACTTGTGCGGCGTGCCACCATGTGTAACCACTTATATACAAACAATCGGTTGACGACATCATAGCGAGTCAGTTTCTGCATAAAATCACCACCCAAGCTCTTACTACAGATGGCTAACCAACAAAGCTGAAACGTGGGGCCCCGTTTTTTATCACTGGGTTAATCCGGACGGTTACCGGTTATTCCGGTTTAATCCGGTAGGCGGCCGGATCCTCAGTAAGCAGTTGTTGCTTGCGCTCGGCTGAACGTGCCTATTCTTGTGCCCGGGCTGCAGCATCGGCACGGCGTAGACGAGCTCATGAATTTCGGAATGCTACAGATGTATCTAGACTGTGGTGACCACGTCCCCATATTATAAATGTGTCGTCTACGAAATGTAGGAATGTGTGAACTTTTCTGTGCAGCGAGATGCGAAATCTGTTACCAGAGCGTCCATAAATGTGTTCGCGCAGGTAACCCCAAAATGTGCACCGACGCTCGTTCCATGTTTCTGTGGGTAGTGGTTGTCCTCAATTTCGAAGTAGTTGTTTGTGAGAACTAATTCAAGAAGAGATAAATAGATTTCGATAGAGTGTCGTGCATTGTGTTCGGATGGAGTTTCTTTTATCGAAGATAAACTTTAGGGGTTTTATAATGTTTGTGTAGAGATCATTTTATCGGCGAGAAGAAAATGAGCCTCGAAACAGTGCACCCCTATTCTCCTCACTCTGGTATGTGCGGATCGCCATTTCTCCTTGCGGCCGCTTGAAACGGTAGCGGTGTTATTGAAAATGTGTGGAATTCAAACGTGTTCCATGGGTGCCTTCTGCGATGTCATATAACTCAAGGGCAACGAGTTACCTTTCTGCTGTGGTTGTCTGTAAAAAATAACATTTGGAAGTGAATATGAAGGGCATCGTAAGTCACGGCGTTTCAGTGGACTGCACCACTGCGGTTACAGAAAAGTGTCCGAATTTCACTTGTCAGCGTCGTCACGTGTGTGTTAAGAAAAATTTTTCTCCAGTGAGTGCAATTCGATGAACTCGGGACCTATGATAAAACGAGGGTATGAACAAAAGGTGTGCATTCGAGCCGTTACACTATTGCGAGTGGCCGAAGTCAACTAAGTGTTAGTGCACGCACAATAAAGTTATCCTGTTCAAATGTTTTCTTAGATATGCTTGGCAAAAAAAATGCTGATGGCAGTTGACCGGGGACATATTATGAAAAGGATACGCGCCGACAAATAAAATGAAGGTGTATTTATTTTTTCGTTCTGTACCCAAGGCGATGCCTACCGTGTGCCGGTGGCTCTATAGCTCACATGACCTCTCGTGCTTGCGAATTTCATCGGCAAGCCAATCAGTCTGGTAGACGCCGCGCATTGCGTGCTGTATTGCTTCAGAAAAAAAAAAGCGGCTGCTGCGGAGAACAGTTGTTCCTTTTTCCGCTATCTCGGGTCGGCGAGGTGCCCTTGCATAGGCATCCCTCGAGACCTTAAAGCGCACATATTCTTTCAACTCATCGCTTCCATATGGTTGGTCGTGGCACATTCGCGGCAACTGTCATGAGGCCTTTCTATCCATCTTAAAGGCCGTTCCGGTCGATTTATTGTGCACGTTTTCTTTTTTGTAAAGCCTGACTTCCGGGTTCCGTGTAAACAATGCTTAGAGAACCGTACGACAGAAGTTCTAGGAGCTAGAAAGCTAGCCAAATTCGTTTCCTTGAAGATTTGCTACTTACCTGGATTTATATGTACGCTGGTGCGACCTATCCCATGGCACACAGAGACACCTGTGATTGTTGTCACCTGGGTGATATGTTACTAGAGTTCAAGCGTAAGAATGGAATAATACCACATTGTATGTGTGCTCCCTATCAGCAATGTTCAAACTTGACTCGCCTCCAATTTCGATCATGGACAGAGCTATGGCAGTGCCTTCAGGCCTGTCACCAATCGATATTGCGGCTATATCGAAGCTCAAAACTTACTAACGACGTCATAAGAAGTTTCCCAATCGCGAAAACTTGTTGAGACCTCTGAAGTCTTGCGGCAAGTCTTCAAGAGCATGTTCGTCGTGCAACGTTCACGGCGATCCCTCATACCAACATGGCGCCTGACAGTAAGCAGCAAAATCTGTGGGTCTGTGAGTGCTAGTGTTGCGAAAATTACGTTTCGCACTAGTGTGCCCTTAGTATTTATGTCTGCATAATTCTGAGTAGTTGGGCGGTACATTGTACAAATACCCGAAGCATTTTTTAGGGCAAATCACCGAAGAAGTGGTTAAGAAATGTGGAGAGGCTCCCTCTTGGAGTGTTGGTATTTGATGCCATTGGATGCCCTGGGATATAAATGGTTGGAATTTTATGAATTTTCGAGAGAAGGCTGAAACATCCGACAGATTAGTTCTTAGTTTAAGAAATTTAAATTAAATTCAACGGCAAAGACTTTCCAGCCTCTTGGTGATTGTCAGTTTGTATGATAATGTTGACACATTTTCTAGCATACAGCAGTGTTAAGAGTGGTTTAGCTGTCTGTAAGCGTCATGTACTCCCCAACTTGTGTGTACAATGTTGTAAAGGCCATGTCGTTTATGCACGAAATAGCTAAGCGGAGTAGCGACGATATGTTGCATAAAGCGCAGAACCTGAAACTGTCTCCACTGACGCTATTCGTGTACCAGCTCTAGATTGGGAACACAGTGTGGCTTCGCAGTAGTGCCGTGATAACAGAAATAAACTGCTTCTCTGCGGTGTGATATGCATGTAACCTTGTAATTAAAGTGAGATTGAAGTTTGATTGGAAAGACAAAACATTGTAGCGACTGGAGAGAAAGACAGTCTGATTAAAAAGGCACGTAAAGTGTCACTTGTTTAATGAAAAGCGAATCAATAACGTCAAATAATGATTGCCTCTTGAACTTTAGCATTTCATCTGTGTTGCTTTTTTTAAATGGTACGTATGAGGAAAATTGTTTTTTTCTGCGTGAGCTTTAAGTGTGCGAATACTGAAATGCCATTTTGGGCTGTGTCTGCGTTTCTTGCTTAGAAAATAGTGCAAGAAAGATAAAAATCATGTGACTTGAGAAACACTAGCGGACCATTTTCTTGTTACACGTCACCACGCACTTGTGCATGCGCACTTGTGTCCGCAAGCAACAGGCACAATTGCATAAGCGAAAATGGCGCTCGACATTAACTAGAATATTTACATCATCTGGACCTAGTGTAGGTCGCAAACTACCGATGTAGCAGATAATTCTGCCCAGGAAAGCCCTTTGCAATTCCAGTAAACGTTTATTCCTTCGATTTCAAGTATTTGTAGATATTGTTTTCTTGTTCAGTTCCTCGATACAAGTATCTTTTGTAGCATTCATGACTGTAAGTCTAACATGAGTGAACATTTTGACTTCAAACTCGTTCCATACGGCTACTGCGAGATTCTCGTTCTTCTTAAATGGGGGATAGTTGAATTTCCAGAATGGAGGAAAAGTCACCGTACTGAGCAGGAAGTTCGTAATAAGGCACTGCCGTATATCTGCAAGAAAAAGACATATTCTACTAACTACCATGACACAATGCCGAAAGAAGTACATTCGGTAATTTAATTTGGTTGAATACTACACAGCAAAAAATAATTTTCGGTATACGTACTCTAAATATACACAGCTTAAAGAGCAAGAAAAAGGAATGCGAGTGTGGGTGATTGCTCCCAGCGATTGCGCTATGTTACCGAGAGGAATGAACCCTTGTATATAAATAAATCCCTTTTATACTCATATGATGACTTAGCTGTTTGTTCAGTACCACGCTACATTTTATTCAAGGTACGTTGACTTTATGAGATGTTTGCCAGTTAGGCTTGGAGGTTATGTAACGGTGTTACTATAGCGTATTCTGTCAGCATGGCCCTTTTGTTATTGTGCAACAAATGTTACGCATATTAGCATAAATACTGTAGCACCCAACACACACAAGAATGTACGCCATGAAGTCAGCGCTGAAAAGCAGCTCAGGTTGCTGCATCGAATGCAGTTGATGTCAAATCTAACCAACCCGTGCAAACGTCAAGTTTGCTACTTTGTGAAATTACCTCTCGCCCTACTTGGCAAGCAGCGTGTTGACGAAGCACCATTCTGTAGCAGCACTAAAAGCAGTGGCAAAGGACAAAGGACGTAAACCTATTAACGCTGTGCAGTTAAGAGAAGGAAAGCGAGAAATTGTGTATTGTGCTGTAATATTTGAACTCTTATGACTATTGTGAAATAAAGAAATGTTTATTTTTCGGAACAATATTATACATTTTATGTATTAGATATACCTTTACCCCCAAACGACTAGTCGCATTATGACGAAGCCTGCTACAGCGTGTCGTGCACCACATTTCCAGCAGTTGGTACCTTAAGCATTACATCATTCTTTATTATACATTGGCAAAAAGTTCAACGTCTAGTTCTGCAATTAAAGGGCTTGACTGGGTGGATCAGTGTCTTTTCTTATTCCTGATTAGAAACCCAAGTTAAGCGAAGTTTTGAGACAGTGATGTATAGCACATTCCTGCAAACTTGAATATTCATAATGTCGGTATTTTCTGCTAAAATATATCTTGAAATCTGATACTCGAGCTTATATGGTTCCGTAATTTCAGTAACTTTTAAAGGCACCACGGCGAGACTACAACAGAAAACTATTTAAAAAGGCAAAGCGAGGGTAACCCATTTATGTTATCAAATTTCCTGTAACCGTTCCTAGTTCAGCCCACACATCTTCAGGAGAACGATTTCTAGCAGCACAAACACGACAACTTCGACTCATTTCTTTTTACTTTGTTCTGGCAATAATGGTTGTCGAATCACTATTTGCCTTTGTTGATATAAGAGGCAGCTTCTGTTTCTCACTAAATTCGTCTTTACACTAATTTTGGAAATAAAATTTATTAAGGCTGACAAAACGAAAATATTGAATTTTGATTATACTCGCTGATTTGGGTTATTCTCGACTATTCTGAGCATTATATGTATACCAGAAATATATCGTTTCATTGAATAGAAATGAGGATCTTTCCTCCATGATAATTCAACTACACTAAAGTGCGTCTGTAACAATAAAGCGTTCTCTAATACGCGCATCGTGTCTGCAGGTGCGACCGTAATTGTGACATATAGAAACATCACTTCTGCCAAGGTAACTGTGGTATTAACTTGTTGTTTTAAGTGGATGGTTATAGTTTATAGCGTTATTAGGAAACGTTGTAATATTAGGCATGCTGTAGCTATTTGTGCTATTTCTTCATTTCTCTTACTTACGCACATATGTCTTCTTCAAAGCGAATAATAATGCAACATAGCATTTATAATGGCAATATTATTGCAATAAAAATGAAACAATCACTACTTTTCTGCGAATAAAGAAAAGCGAAGTTACAAAATGGTTTCCGATTAACGCTGAGAAGGTGGTTGAACAGCGAAGCTGTAAACGACGACTAGAACGAGTGCCCATTGCGACGTAGGTTCAAATTATTCACCTGGCGACATTCACATGTACTGAAGGTAATTATTAGCCTAAGACGTTTCGACCGCTGGTGACTTGGCTTGCCTCGCTACTTCGTGCACCTTCAAAGAGTAGACCAGAGTGCCGACCAATTCGCCGCGCCTTTTATACACGCTGTTCCTCAGGAGTCCTCGCAGTACGTGGCCTTCCTATAGTACTATCACAGCACAAATCAATTACAAGGCAGGTTCTTCGATTACGTACGAAAGTGTAGTTACGTCACTCCCGTATTAGAGTTGTATGACGATCTCACCCCTGGCATCCAGTTGTAAGGGCTGCAGTCGGGCACGAACTATGTCGTAGCTGGCCCATGCCGTCGTCTAACTCACCCACGATTGGGACGTGGTTTTAGGGACGAACTTGCTCTCATCGAGAACTAGCAGTAGAGAATTTAATTACAATATTTACATTAAAACATGAGATACATGTCAACAGGCCAGCATAACTGCGAAAAGGAGCACGAAGCTCCCACCACGAAGCGCACAGCACACGAGCACAAAACTCCAAGCACATCCTAGCAGCCGACAAACTGTTGTCCAACCTTCGTCCAATCGGACTGTCCTCCGTCTTTGAAGGCGTAGTCGAGGGGGGGACCTCCCCGTCTTCGAGGGGGAGGTCTCACACACTCACATACGCACTTTGGATTCGTAGAACCCACCGAGTTGAGCGGGTCCTCGTAGCCAGAATGTCACGCTTGACCCCAGCCGGAGCCTCTTAATTGCAGAGCTGACTTTGGTAGCCGCCACGAGTGTCAGCAGACTGACGAATCCTGGGGCACAAAGAAAAACGCACCGCACAATACCCTTTTCCGAGAAGCTCTCTTGCTGCAAATAGAACATGAAGGCGACGGCGAATCAACCAATAATACACGGTCCGCCAAACGTGGTCAGCCCTGCTGCCGTCGCCGACTCTCCGAAGGAGGCGCATGGTGGATTAACATTGCCGTGGTCTCCAGTTCTCCGAAGGAAGTTCATGGTAGTTTAACTTTTCCTGCCATCGCTGGTTCTCTGAAGGACGCCACCCCCGCAGAACGACCTAAACTGCAGCAGCGGGCTGAGATAGGTTTGCAGAGCAGTAACACTGCCGGCCGATCGTAACACCCATCTTCATATGCTACAGTCAAGCTGCTGCCACCGCGGCAGTTTGCGCAAAAGTAACCCTTAGCGGAAAACGTCTGCGGGGAGCTTATTACTCAGGAGGGGTGTCAAATGGTACCGGGCACGGGCAGCTTGACCCTTGATTTTGCAACCTTGCCGGGGGGGGGGGGGGGGGGGGGGAGGGGCTGTGCTATGGCTATAACGGCCCCATCTTGCTGGAGCAACACAACACCTGAATATCGTCTGATATCTGGCAGCGCTTGATTATTGTCTTCATGAAGTATAATTAGATCAACGCTGCCCACTCGCCCCAGAAATTTGTATTTGGTGACATTCAAAGCGATGTTTCCGGCATGTAGGGCGACTGGTAAAGAGTACGACATAATCTCCTATATCCGACTGGAGGTTAATGACATCGAGCAAATATGCGAGATGGATGGCAGAGGTGTAGGGTAACTTTAGCGGTTAGGCACATATTATGAAAATGTTAAATGTAGACGGCTCGTCGTTTCCAATCCGCTAGTTATCCTACGCAGAAGCAGTTTCCTCGCGTCCTGTGTAGCACGTAAATGTCGCCTACATGTATTAGTAAACTATCAGAGGAGCTCTGGCGCAGCGCTAAACCTTGCTATTGCTTTCAATATTTTGCATTTTGGCCGAGAAGGTCCATTTTGAAGCAAAAGGTGTCTCTCGCTGTGCTAACGAACACCCAGTTAGAGATTTTGATGTATATACGCGTATGTATCTATGTGGCGGTTGTTTATTGGAGCCTCAGAGTGATCATTCACCTGCGAATATATATATTCCACCTGATCTTGACGAAATTTCGGTGGTACTTTGCTTTCCTCGTCCAGAAAAGATAAAAAAGTACGCAGTTTACGTGGCATAGCTTCCTATATTTTTGCTGGTACATACACAACTTCGCCTCTATAGCTCGTCCTTTAAACAACTTACCTCCTTCTGGTTATCTCTTCGTGTGATTACTGGAATGTGAATCTGCTTTGACCAGCTGTAGGGCGACCTCACATCTGAACCTGTCCTGAGCCATTTTGATGAGACTGCACCCACACCCTTGTACACAGAAGCTAGCGGGCACGGCACTCGTACTGTGCTTCTTTAGAGAGACAATTCTTGGCGTGAGAAAGTAGTTGCATATACCAGCTGCGTACACACACCTCCCGAGAACTATGCATCACCAAGCAGGAGTGCCTAGATGTCGTTTGGTTCGTCCGGAAGTTTCATTCTTATCTTCACAGCCACCATTTTACCGTCATTACTGACCATCACGTCTTATGCTGTTATTCCACATTCAAGAACTCGCCACGGCGTCTTGGTGGCTAAATTCTTCGAAGAATATGACATCTACTGGCCCGGCAAAAAGTACCAAGACGCAGGTGCTCTTCTTCGCTGCCCGCTTCCTGCAGCCGCACTCATGTATGATTCCGCAACCACCACTGGTGGCGCACAAACTAAAGTTTTTTCTACGGTGGTTTTACCCTTCGCCGCTCTTGACATCTGAATTCGGAGGACCATGAATAATTTTCATCTCAACTTGCGGACTTGTACTGTCGAGGTATTATAGACCACCGTCCCGCAGCTTCGCACCCGCGTAACGCCCGAGTCTGTCGAAAGCTGACAGAATTCAAGCTTGAAAACACCGTGCTGTACCTCCATATTCATCATCCTGACGGACGACACTGGGTGTTCATACTACCTCGCAGTTTTGTGCGCGTTTTGTTCAAGAGTTTAATGACTATTGGACTGCTAGCTACCTTGGTATTCAGAAAACTAACGAAAGACTAGTCTGGCCTGTCTACCAGTGTCGCGAGATAAGACGCTTCCTGCGCCATTTGCCGACGTCTAAAGCGGCCAACATCAGCTGCTGCAGGGAAATTAGAACTGATTTCATGTCCTTTGGAACTGTTCGAGGTTGCTGGTATCATTCTCGATGGGCCACTTCTCATCACTGCTGCCAGTAGTAGATGGATAGTGACAGCTAGTCATCGAGCACCTCATGCACTATGCCGAAACAGCTTGTGTCAGTTATGTATCTGCTTTCGCAGTTGCTGCGTTCATATTTCATGCTCTAATCCTGCTTCAGCTCACCCCTCGTATCCTTCTGAGCGACCGTTGAAAGACATTCTTTTCACAACTGGTAGGCGAAGTATTGAAAGCCTCTGGCACTACTCGCAAGACTACTTCAAGTCGCCATCCTCTGAACAACGGCCTCACTGAGCGCTTTTATGGTACGCTTTCTGACATAACAGCCGCCTACATTCAACAAGATCACAGAAATTTGGACGCAATTTTGCCATTCTTCACGTTCACGTATAACACCGCCGTTCAACGCACCTTGTTTATGGCCATTCTCCTGGTTCATTTCTCAACGTTTCTTCTCTGCTCCGGCCGGTCCATCTCCATCTTCCTGCGAAGAATGTTTCCCACCTTGTCCATTCTCGCCAGAGTTCCCGCGTTCAATACCGAAACCAGACAACAGGACCGCAAGGATCAATAGGACGCATCCCATCGCGTAGTTTTCTACCAGCCTGGCGAAGGAGTACTGCTTTAGACTATTTCACACCCCTCGGTTGGGTGAGAAGTGTCAGTTCCGCTTTATTGGCCCATACACAGTCCTGGAAATAACTTCTCCCGTTAATTATCGTGTGACATCTGTTATAACCTCAAATGACTGCCATTGTCGCTCTACCGAAGCGGTCCTCGATTCTCATACGAAGTCCTTTACTTGTCGTTCCCCGTACAATTAGGCTGCGGCCAGGATGACCATTCTCGCGTGGGGGTATTAGCGTGCGCAATAACTGTGCACTTCATCCTGTGGACATTGTCACGTTGAAGTACCGGTTTTTGTCCGTAAGCACAGGGAGTAGGTGACTTGGCAATTAAATATACTTTGAGCAAACTTGTGCCCATAACAGAATTTCTGGGAAACACTGTTCGGCGGCGGCAAAAACCACATGTGTGGTCGAGCGTCGGCGGAAAAGAATGCCACCACTCTCGCCAGTCCCGTATTTTGTAACCGCGATGCCAACCATACTAGCGCATGAGCGCGCATCAGCGGATAAAGTGGGCCCACTGTTTTATCAAATGTATCTCCAGCGCGCTATCGAGGCGACATTGTGAACGAGTTGAAAACGGTGTTGCGCAAATAAACGGACACGAACAGAAGTAAGTGCACAGGGCAGTATTATCAACATGTGTGTTCCCTTCTTCTACATCGCGCGTGTGGGCGCATATTAGCATGGACTGTGCCGAGGGTCCTTCACCACGTCCCTCAGGCTCAATAACGGTTAGTGGTTAGTGTGACGTCACAGTATGCATATTGACGCAATAATGTGTAGCTCCCATTCCGGGGGAATGCGCACGCAATGGTGACCGCCATGAAAGATGATGATACGCGTCGGCTGCATGTAGTTCTTCCGGTGCGTCATTAAAGAGAGAGCGTCCGTTTTGCCAGCCTCCGTCTTTAACCTCCGTTACATTTTTTGGTGTGGGTGCCGGGTGCATGCTACCGTTTCTAGATCGAACCCCGCCTACAAGCTCTGCACGAAGTCCAGTAAAGCTGACTCCTCTTCGCGTATGGAGGAGGCGTCGACTTCAAGGACTACGCCCTGAGCACGAACCTCTAACCAACCATATTGTCACGTGGTGGTGACGTTAAGAACACAGTAGCAATACTGTGAAAGGCAAAACTAGATTTTATTGGGCGAACCTGTGCCCACAAAACAGGCTACACTTATAGCACAACGAAAGCGGCGAACACAGTCGGCGATCGTCGGAAATCTGATCAGCGAGTCAAGTGCGTCGGCTTTTATAGAGCAGTCGTCGAATGTTCCAGACTAATCGTTCGGACCCGCGTACCTTCCACAAAGTTCTACACCATTCGCGTTACACGATGAAATCAGATAACACAACGTTCGGCGACAACAGATAGCCGGGTAGAAGTATCGATAACTTTCCAGAAACTTCGGATACATGCAGGCGCGTCCCGCGCTGTGCGATTACATTTCTTAGGTGGCGAAACGTGGTCGCCCGATAAAGATAAGTACACGTGTCAATACCCCCCTCTTAAAAAGCATCGTCCCGATGCTACAAATATAAGAGAGCGAAACACAAAAGGACCCTTATTAAACATAAGTAACAAAACAACGAAAAGAAATCAAGTCCAAAGGTTAGTTACATGAAGTCCGAAAGTTCGCCAACGCTGGTGGTACGGCTTGAGTCGCACAATGTGGACAATTTCAGGTCGTGAGCGGCGCCGCTGTGACAGCGAAATGCCGTCTGGCACGACCTCATAGTCCAGTGCGCCAATACGTCGGATGATTTTGTACGGTCCGAAATAGCGACGCAAGAGCTTCTCGCTCAGTCCTCGTCGGCGTATAGGGGTCCAAACCCAAACACGGTCACGGGGCTGGTACTCGACAAAGCGTCGTCGGAGGTTGTAGTGTCGGCTGTCGGTCCTCTGTTGGTTCTTGATCCGCAGGCGGGCGAGCTGTCGGGCTTCTTCGGCGCGCTGGAGATAGCTAGCGACGTCAACATTCTCTTCGTCAGTGACGTGGGGCAGCATGGCGTCGAGCGTCGTCGTCGGGTTCCTGCCGTAAACCAGCTTAAACGGCGTGATCTGTGTTGTTTCTTGCACCGCCGTGTTGTAAGCGAAGGTTACATACGGCAGGACCACGTCCCACGTCTTGTGCTCGACGTCGACGTACATTGGTAGCATGTCGGCGAGGGTCTTGTTGAGGCGCTCCGTGAGACCATTCGTCTGCGGATGGTAGGCAGTTGTCCTCCTGTGGCTTGTCTGGCTGTACTGCAGAATGGCCTGGGTGAGCTCTGCTGTAAAAGCCGTTCCCCTGTCGGTGATGAGGACTTCTGGAGCACCATATCGCAGCAGGATGTTCTCGACGAAAAATTTCGCCACTTCGGCTGCGCTGCCTTTTGGTAGAGCTTTAGTTTCAGCAAAGCGGGTGAGATAGTCCGTCGCCACGACGATCCACTTATTCCCGGATGTTGACATCGGAAACGGCCCCAACAAATCCATCCCAATCTGCTGGAATGGTCGGCGAGGAGGTTCGATCGGCTGTAGTAATCCTGCTGGCCTTGTCGGTGGTGTCTTGCGTCGTTGACAGTCTCGGCATGTCTTGACGTAACGGGCGACGTCGGTGGTCAGACGCGGCCAGTAATACCTTTCCTGTATTCTCGACAGCGTCCGGGAGAATCCGAGGTGCCCAGCGGTTGGATCGTCGTGTAGGGCGTGCAGTATCTCTGGACGCAGCGCTGACGGTACAACAAGAAGGTAGCTGGCGCGGACTGGTGAGAAGTTCTTCTTCACGAGTAGGTTGTTTTGAAGCGTGAACGAAGATAATCCACGCTTAAATGCCCTAGGGACAACATCGGTGTGCCCTTCCAAATACTCGACTAGGCCTTTTAGCTCCGGGTCCCCTCGTTGTTGTTCGGCGAAGTCTTCCGCGCTTATTGTGCCAAGGAAGGCGTCGTCATCCTCGTCATCTTGCGGCGGTGGGTCAATGGGGGCGCGTGATAGGCAATCGTCATCCGAGTGTTTTCTTCCGGACTTGTATGTTACAGTGATGTCGTGGGGCTGCCATTGAGGTTGCCTTGTCCACGATCTTCTTGGTCTTCTCAGGTAGAAGTCCGTGCTCCGGGGGCAGCTGTTGAAGACTGCGGCTTGCTCGATGCTCCGGGACTACGTTGGTGTTCTCTTTGCGGTCCGGGCTTGGATCACGGCTTGTCAGGGGCGTCCGGTACATGAAAGAAAAGCACCTCCACCAGATGTCACGTGGTGGTGACGTTAAGAACACAGTAGCAATACTGTGAAAGGCAAAACTAGATTTTATTGGGCGAACCTGTGCCCACAAAACAGGCTACACTTATAGCACAACGAAAGCGGCGAACACAGTCGGCGATCGTCGGAAATCTGATCAGCGAGTCAAGTGCGTCGGCTTTTATAGAGCAGTCGTCGAATGTTCCAGACTAATCGTTCGGACCCGCGTACCTTCCACAAAGTTCTACACCATTCGCGTTACACGATGAAATCAGATAACACAACGTTCGGCGACAACAGATAGCCGGGTAGAAGTATCGATAACTTTCCAGAAACTTCGGATACATGCAGGCGCGTCCCGCGCTGTGCGATTACATTTCTTAGGTGGCGAAACGTGGTCGCCCGATAAAGATAAGTACACGTGTCAATATCAGAAAGTTGAGTACTTCACTTCCTTCTTCCTCAACCATCCCCATCGAAGTCTTCCATAAACAGTTGCGAATTCCCAAATCCTTCTGCACCATACCTCGAGAACAAAAAGTGCGCATTACCGTTGCCGTCGTTCGCCGGAATGTCCACCCTGAGTACAACGTGGCCAGATGAAGGGAGAGGGCTGAAGCCCTCCTGGAAGAGGCCGACGAACGCGCCCGTAGTTGCTGTTTCGTCGATGCAGCCCGGTACCCTGAAGGAAAGACGTTCGCTACAGTCAGCATCGGTCAAGAAGGGAAAATCACAAACTCCTCTACGGTCCGGCGACGGCGGCCGAGGTAGCGGAACAGGCCGCAATAGCGTTGGCCCTGCGTGACGACGGAAGAACGACGTTATACAGCTACTCGATATCGGCGGTCCGAGTATTCGCCAAGGGCACCGTCTCGAAACCAGTCTTATGAGTTCTACGGGACAAGGAAAACACGCAAATATGATCTTCTGGTTCCACGCTCAAATGGGACAGATCAAGGGTGCCCCGTCCAACCTCAACGAGTCCGCCCAGAGCTGCGCGAGGAATCGTCGACGGCGTAGCTACCGGGTAGCGCGGCGCTGAGGTTCTTGACAATAGGGATCACTCTGCCTCGTGCAACGAACTCACAAAGTACTTTTATCTGGGGAGGTGGAAGTATCCGCCGCCGCACATTAAATTGAACAGACCTCAGGCATTGACACTGAGATTCCGCAATTCAGGCGAGCTACCGCGGCCGAACGAAAGGGTCGCAATCTTTGTGGAAGGTATGAGCCGACTTTCCAACCCGCGGATCCATCCATGCCGGAACAAAAGAAGTTCAAGAATTTTATGCATAGTGTGAAGCAAGAGCTATTTATCCGGTAGCTTGATACGCAGCGCACCAAAGACCTTTGCAGAGTTTCTCATAGAAGCCACATCAATGGAAAAGACGTGGCAGCAGCCAAGAGGGCATTATAAATGAGACGTGTCGATCATTTCGCGAGGCCCTATCGCTGTACCCTTGGACAACACCGATGCCTAGAGGGAGCTCATCAGGATTGCTGAGCGAGAACTCTAAATTCTTCAGACGACTCCGGCATCCATGCCACCGATTTCTCTTGCTTACGTCGTCCGTGAAGAAATCAAGCAGGCTGTCCAATTCCCAGAGCGAAGCGAAACAGAGCACCAAGTGCGGCAGCCACTGCAATGCATGTCGTATGCGGAGGCTGCGCGACGTTCGTTGTCCCCGATATTTCACTCCATGAGCGTCGTGCCAGATATTCATGGTGTGCGCACCATTGAGCTAGCGACTGGCGACTTCAACCCTCGTAGCACGCCGTTTATGGTTGAAGCACGGCCACTCCTCAAGAGCGACGTGTGGTGCATTGCAGACCGGAGGCCCTTGTGTGTTCATTGCGGTACGACCAGCCACCTCTACAGGGCATGTCCTTAACGCCTAGTTGCGCTGATCAAGTTTCTGCTTAATACGCCGTGGCCACGCAATGGCGAACGCCTCGTGGGGATCTAACGCTACCTCACGGAGGCCAGGACTCTACGATTTCGTGAACCTCGGTCTCTGTCACCCGCCTGAAACAGGTCTTCCAGCCCCATTTTAACGCCGAGCGCAGCCAGGCGTCGCTCACCCAGCCCTGTCACCAACGAATTGCGGAGATGAGGATGCTGACGTTGCGAATGCAGAAGATCCTGCACTTCGACCACCACGACATGACGAAGTTCGGACGCCTAGAAAGCAGTGTCGTGACGTGTCAGTATCCTGCGACGTACCATTAACGATAGATGTCCATGGAGTCACGGCGCTAATCAACACCGGTGCGGGCACAGAAGTTACGAACCAGAATCTCATGCGCATACTAAAGAAACTTGCGAAATAATGGCCTGGAACTCAGATTCATACTGCAGGAGAGCACTTGATAACTCCAGTTGGTCGATGCATGGCACGAGTTAAAATTCGGGCCCTCACCTCGTTCGTCGACTTTGTCACTCTTCCTGAATGTTCAAGGAACCTTATACTCGACACAGATTGCCTTCAAGCAAACGGTGCCATCATCGACCTGCAAGAGCCTAGTGTCAGCTCCGCTACCGCGCAAGCGACCGCTCAGCGTAATGAAAACGACTGTGATATTGCACGTAGCGTAGCCGATGATCACGTCAGCTTGCCACCCAAGAGCAGCCTGATGACTGTTGTCCAATACAATATGAACGACGACGACGAGGGCATTCCTGAGGCAATCGTTCTCTTGCTTCTTGAACGCACCAAATGCATAGCCAGATGGCTTCTTCAGCTGCGAAACAAATTTTCCCTCGTTCTGCTAGCAAAGTTTAGCAACTAGTATCTTCATTCACCGCTAAAAAAGACGATCGCGTTTCTTTGAGGAATCATTGATTTCACCGCCATTGGTGCGTTGGAACTCTCATCGTGTCAGCAGACTGAGTTACCATGCCTAAAAGAACGTACTCACGTTAACCGTGATCTGCCAGGCCATTAGGAGAACCGTTTACTGAGTCTCGTTAATGAAATGTTTACTCTTTTTCGATGACGTCCAAAGTGCGACGCTCCTCCGTGAAAAAGCACCGCATTATTATGGTTGAGCTAGCACGTCCTGTTCGCCAGCATCCTTACAGAGTATTTTCAGTAGAAAGGGAAACGATCAAGCAGCAGGTGAAAGAAATCCTCCAGGACGACGGTAACCAGCTGTCCACAAGGGGCCCTCCCCTGTAGTGTAAAAAATAAGGACAACACACTACGTTTCTGTGTAGATAAAGAAACTAGAACCGTGTCGCAAAATGCTGTGCTCATCCATTGCCACTAGTCGACGGCTCATTAGATTGCCTACAGCATGCCAAGTTTTTTCTTTACTTCTTGAATCTTAAGTCCGGGTAGTGGCAAATCGAAGTTGTTGACCAGGCTCTTAAAAACAGCGTTTGCGACACCTGACGGGCATTACCAATCCATAGGTGTCCCTTTCACTCTCTGTTCTGCGCCTGCCACCTTTCAGCTGATGATGGATACCGTCCTTGCTGAACTCTAGTGGCAAACTTGCCTCGTATTTTTCGAATTTGTCGGCGTCTCCATGAGCTCGTTTGACGAACTTCTCGCATGACTCAAGGGCGTTCTGACTGCTTTCCGGACTGCTGACCTCACCATTAAGCCTGAAAAATGCTACTTCTTTTTCCCATAATACCAATTTTTTGGCCATGTAATTGGCCATAAAGACGTCCGACCAGACCCTGACAAATTACCTGCCTTCGACGAGTTCTCAGCGCCCCCCCCCCCCCCCCCCCATGCAAGAAGGCTGCCCATAGCATCCTTGGTTTGTGCGCAGATTATAGGAGCTTCGTTGAGGGTTCTGGAAAATTTATGAGCCTCTGACGCGACAGTGTGCCTTTCCTTTGCCTGGACGAGCAATAGGCATCGTTTAATGAACTGCGTCAGCGTTTGCAACCTGCAGCAAAAGCAGCTCATTTCAACAAACACGCTGATACCAAAATTCACACTGACACCAGCACTGTGGGTCTCGGCGCAAGTCTTGTGCAGTGGCAAGACGGTGCGGAACGCATCATTCCTTATGCAAGCTGCAGTCTCGCCAAGGCGGAGGCGAACTACTCAGCCAGTACAAAGATTGCTTAGCGGTGTTTGGCCCATTTAGAATTAGCGAGCCTACTTCTGCGGTAGACCGTTTTAGATTGTCAGCAATCACCATGGCCTGTGATGGCTTGTCTACGTGAAGGACTCGGCAGGCAGAGTATCCCGCTGGAGCTTGTGCCTACAATTGTATGAGATTACCGTTGTTTACCAAATTGGAAGGACACAACAATTCTGGCTCGTTTTGATGCGCACCTTTCCACACGACACCATTGGACCCTTAAATCGACTTGTCATTTGCCTGTGCTATCGACGCCGTCAAGCTAGCTGGGGAAACAGTGCACTGACCATAAGTTGCTGCTACTGATTGAGCACTTTGAAGGAGTTGAAGCTGTTTTACCTCGCTTGGCTGTGCACGGCTTATCATTGTACTGTCTGTGTAACAACGTTCTTTACAAGAAAGACTAAGGAAGCGATCCCCAAACGTACCTCCTTGTACCGTCGGCACAGCTCCAAGGTATTTTGAAAGTCTGCCGTGATAAGCCATGCGCGCGACACGTGAAATTTACTAGATGTTAGCAAGAATACGACACAACTATTACTGGCCTGAGATGTTTCCTTTTGTGCAATGGTATGTGAACACTTGCCATGATTGCAACCGCCGCGAGAAACTGCCCGTTAAACCGACTGGCTTTCTCAACCTTGTGAAGTGTCCTAAAGCACCTTTCCAACAAATAGGAATAGATCTACCTGGTCCATTTTCAGTGACGTCATCGCGTAACGTGTGCATAGTCGCCGCTACCGACAATCTTAACGTGGTACGCAGAAACCGAAGCTAAGCATTGCCTTGCAGAAGCAAGGAAATGCTTATGAACTGACCGAAGTGTTTATCCGCCACATCGTCATACATCACGTACCCTCTATTCTCATCACCGATCGTGGTGCAGCATTCAGAGCCGAACTTATGCAGAACGTTCTCTAGTCAGCGCGCTGGTCTCTGCAAGGGCACCGCGTGTCATCCTATCGGAATGTTTGAACATGTTTGAATGTTTGTATGTTTGAATACTGGCTGATATCCTTTCCATTGATGTTAACGAAGAGCGCAAGACATGGGACGAGAATTTACAATATATGACTTTTGCCTAAACCACTCCTGTTTACGGCGCTTGAACTTGTGTACGGGCGGCTTCACACCTCAACACTTCATGCCATGCTAACTGTGGCTGATAGTATTCCAACAAGCAAACACATGGTGGATATTTTTTCTTGAAAAATCCAAGAAACAAGCCAGCTCGTTCGACATCGTATCCGGAGCCAATAGCGTACCGACACTATTGTATACAACCAGGCTCGACGCGACGTCCATTACAATATCGGCGACTGCGTGTAGGTCTGGACACTCATCCCTCACCGTGAACTCAGAAAAGTTGCTGCACCGGTATTTTGGTCCCGACATGGTCGCACACTGCCTCATAGACGTAACCTACGAACTGGCCCCCTACAGTACTCTGGTTCGCTCTGTCGTCGTCCTCGTGCTGAAGTTGTTCATGTAGTGTGCCTGAAGCGTATACGCGTAAGGGAACATCCGGATGACACCTCAGGAGCTCCATTTCTTACTGAGAACGCCCCTGAAAGAACTTTTTTTCACGCCACCGAGACCGTCGCTTTTCGCATGGGGTGGCAATTGACACAATTCTAGAAGAGCTGATTGTTGGGCTAGTTGGTCGTCCATAATTGTAGTAGTAAGTTAGCGCGATAAAGAAAACGGAAACAAGAAAGTTGGACAAGGACAAGCGCTACTCACAACTGTTTAATCGAAGGAAGGATAGTACGTATATATCCTCTTGTCACGTATGCACATATCCAGCAGAAGAAAACATGCACATCAAAAGCGGTTGCGCAAGAAGTCAAACTCGGCATCTAGTAATGAGATGAAAGGCTCATTTACACATCTATCTTTTTTCTTTTTGATAAAGAAGGCCTCAAGAGCGAGCCTGGAAGAGGCGTTGCCGCTCCTGCCAAGAATAGTAGTTGGCACATTTGGCGCATTTGGCACAATAGAAGGTACATTTGGTGGCTCATGTTAGCGCGTGGGGTTGTGACGCTCGATTTTCTGCGACTACTATTCTGGGCAGAAGCAGCAACGCCTCTTCCAGGTTCGGTCTTGAGGCCTTCTTTACCAAACAGAATAGAGATAGATGTATAAGTGAGTCTTCTATCTCATTACTAGATGCCGAATTTAGCTTCTTGCGCCACCACCTTTGTTGTACATGTGCGTGTTCTCTTCTGCTGGGTATGCGCATGCGTGACAAGGTATATAGGTACCATCCTTCCTTCCATTAAACAGTTGTGAGTAACGCTTGTCCTTGTCCACCTTTGTGGTTTCCGTATTTTTTCGCGCTAAGTTACTACTTCAATTTACACAATGATCTGGGGCTTAAACACCGAGGAAAGGCACGCGCGAAGGTAGGCGCCATAAAAGACGGAGAAGTGTGTTGGTGGCATGCTATTCTGGTCCACCATTAAAAAGAGACAGCGCCTATTTTGCCAGGCTCAGTCTTCAACCTACGATACAATATATACTGTAAAACATTTGTTACCGTTGTTTGGTACCGACCATTAGAGCAGGACACGGACCCCCAGCAGGAGCAGCGTTCTCCGAGCAAAAGTACTGAATATATTGACCCCCTAGAAAGTGCTTGAGAGGATGGGCCACTATGTCGTCTCTCTTCTTCGCTACAATTACTCCCAGGAACGAATAGGGAGCCGTACGGCAACCTAACAGCTCCTCACTATGAGTGCATCATAGTGCGGCTTGACGCACTCGGCGATGACAATGTCTCGTCCACGACGGCGCATGTCCGAACACGGTTCAACGGGCTCGATGACGTATTTTATGGCTGACGAGCGTTCGACAACATGGTAGGGCGCTTCATACTTGGGTAGTAGTTTTGAAGAGAGACCAGTTGCAGCGGAAGGAACCGAGAGCCACATAAGCGCTCCAGGAAGGAAAGTGGGCGCAGAAGTGTGGTCCCCGCTTATTGCTCTTTTAGTGCTCTTGGTCATTGGAGTGTTTGCAGCATTGATTGCTCTGCACCCACATACCCAGAATCCTGACGGCTTCTTTTTCTGGTATCTTCTGTCCTTCCAGGGTGACGCTTATTTGTTCTTTCGAGCGTTTACCCTTCTCACTCTCAGGAGCTCCGACTTGTCCGTCGAGCAGGCGAGGCCTCTTTCCCTAACGGATTCTTCCACGCATGTTGCTGCGGCTTGTGGTCGTTCTTTTTGGCTGAGCGAGGCTTGGTTAGTCCAGGCGGTGATATCGTCGGCATAAATGGCGTGATGTATGCCGTCGATCTCTTCCAGCTTCCGGGCTATCCGAATCATTGCAATGTTGAAAAGGATTGGTGAGATCATGGATCCCTGCGGGGTTCCTTTGTTAGGCATGTGGAACTTGCCTGTCCGCAGGCCTCCTAACCCCACCGTGGCTGTTCTGTTTGATAGGAACGCTGTCACGTAGCCATGGATTCTTTGTCCGCTGTTTTAGGTTGCGGATTACTGCGTTATGCAGGCCGGAGATCGTCATCAACCAATAGAAAATGAAGACATCCGGCCTGACCGCTGAGTTACTCTTCCTAGAGCAATAAAGTTTACTTCATCCTCCTCCTCCTCCTTTGTCATTGGAGGCAAAGGCCCGAGTGAGATCACCGCACTCTTCGGCATGTCTTGTCATGGCAGAAATTGGCGCACATTCAGATATGTTCGGCCGGTATGGTAGAATTCTGTCAATGTTGTGCGACGGGTGCCGACCGTACAGTAAATAAAAGAGTGAAAAGCTAAGTGCTCTGAATAGCGGTGTGTTACGCGTATATAAGGAAGGGCCGAACGGTGCCCAATTTGCGTGGTACATGGCAAGCACGTCTCCAAGCGTACGGTTGAAGAGTTCCTTAAGGCCTTTAATTTCAGGATGGTACGCTGTACTTGTATGATGAACAACGTTGCAATCATTAATAACGCCTTAAACTACTTCTCACAGGACGACATGTGCACAACCACTGAGCAGTTCATGAGGTGGCCCATGACACTGGATGAATCGACAAAGCAAGAAGGAGGCAACATCACGCGCTGTAGCTGCCGGAATGGCGGCGGTTTGGCGTATCGCGTGAGGTGGTCGATTGCCACAATGGCCCAGCGGTTTCCAGCCGATGCCAGGGAAAGGGGCCCGTGCAGATCGATGCCGACGCACCCAAACAGCCGGGTGAGGCAAGGTAAAAGTTGCAAAAAGACTGGTGAGAGGCGGTGTGAAAATTGCCGGCGCTAACGACCAGGCCAAAAGCCAACGAACTTCTGAACGTAGCTATACAGCCCTCACCAGTGGCACTGCTGTAGGAGCACGTACGTTTTGAAAACTCCCGAGCACGCGCACTTTCTATCGGCGTGTAAAGATGTGCATATGTCGGAACGCAAACTGCGTGGTAATACTAACAACCACTAGTGCCCGTCGGGGTTACAGTTGTGTCGATGAAGTAGATTGTCACGAACGGCGAAATGGTGAACTTGACGACGCAACGTGCGATTTGCTAGTTGTGCTGATGAACCAGAAAGCAACTCTATAAGGGAGGCGATGCAATCGTCCTTGCGCTGCTCAGAAGCAATGGTGGTAAGATCAAGCAAAGAAGCGTTAAACTGGGATAATGAGTGGCAACCATGGTTAGGTAAGTGAGAGCACGAGAGGGCGTCGGTGTCAGAATGCTGGTGTCCGCTGTGGTACAGCACGCGGACATCGTAGTCCTGCAGGCAAACTGCCAGTCGGGCAAGACAGCCTGAGGGTTTTTGCAAGGACGACAGCCAACATAATGCATGGTAGTCCATGACTACATCAAATGGATCGCCATACAAGTAAGGCCGGAACTTAGTAAGAGCCCACATTATGCTCAGGCATTCTTTTTCTGTCACAGTGTAACTGGTCTGAGCTTTCGTAAGCGTACGACTTACATAAGCAACGACATTCACGGGAAAGCCTTGGTTGCGCTGGGCAAACACAGCGCCGAGGCCAACACCGCTGGCATCTGTGTGCGCCACTATTGGAGCTGTCGGGTCGTAATGGCGCAAAATTGGCGGAGATTTTAGCAAACTACAGAGCTTTGTGAAGGCCTTGTCGCACTCGGACGACCACGAAGTGAAGGTCCGTTGCTAAGTAGCTTCGTCAGCGGCGACGTGATGGTGGCGAAATGGAAAATTAAGCGTGTGAAGTAACAGCTGTTTGCTATGAAATTGTGCAATTAATTGACGGACGTTGGCTTGGGGAATTCGGCAATGGCCCGAAGTTTGGCTGGATCTGAGAGTATTCCATCCTTGGATACGACGTAACCTAGAATTGGCAGTTGCGGAGCTGCGAATTGTCACATCTTTAGGTTTATTTCTAGCCAAGCATTTGTTAAACACCTCATGACACACCGGAGCCGTTGAAGGTGCGTGGTGAAGTCAATAGCAAGAACTACAACGTCGTCACGATAGCACAAACACGTGTGCCACTTCAAACCGCATAGAACTGTGTCCATCATACGCTTGAATGTTGCCGGTGCATTAGGAACTCCAAAAGGCACTACGTCACATTTTTATAGGCCGTTGGGTGTGACAAAAGCTCTCTTCGGCCGATCGTCGTCTTCCGTGGGTACTTGCCAACACACTGAGTTCAAATCTAGATATGAAAAGCTATGTGCCTTGTAGAATGGCAATCGCGACGTCTATGGGGGGGGAGGGGGTACACGTCCTTGCAAGTTATCTTGTTCCGGTGTCGGTAGTCCACACAGAACCGCACAGAACCAACTCTCTTCGCAACAAGGACGACATGGGATACAGATGGACTGTTGAAGGTCCTGTCACCTCGCCGCGAAGCATGTTGTCGACTTGTGCATTGATTACACGATGTTCTCCAGGAGATACACGATAGGGATGTTGCCGCAATGGTGGTTGCGAGCAAGTGTCAATCCGATGAGTAACAGTTGACGTCCGACGCAGGGAAAATCGAAAGAAGAGCGAAATTATTTTAAGAGGCACAAAAGCTGAGACTGATGGACCGGTGTCAGCTCATCAACAATAGAAGAACCGAGCACATCACTGGGCGATAGGTCACATGAAGAAACAGCCCTGGCCGTACTGGAACTAGTACAGTAATGGTCATCGGGCAAATCCATAACTTGGACGTCCTCGACAGCTTCTGCATTGCCAAGACATTCCTCTCGGAGCACCACCACAGGTTATGGTAGCGGGTTGGCAAACAAAAATGGTGCGGGAGCTCTGTGTGTCCACTGTCGCAGAAGGTAGCAGCAGGCCTTTCCGAGTGAGAAAGTGGTCAGATGGAGACAGTAGTGCAACAACGTCTGAGATTCCGCTGCAGTACGTGGGCACTACGATTCACGCGTTAGGAGGAGCGTGGGAGTCGGCTTGCACAAGAAGTTTCCCAGAAAGCGAAGAAATGGACGGCGAGCGTCTAATCTAACACATACACCCTCAGTCGACGGCCCAGCCCCGGGTGAACGCGCCCACACGGTCCTGTTTCGTCCCCAAGGGAATAAAGGCAACTTCCTGAGACTGACGCAAGAAACTATCGCCGCACAGCTCTCAGCTATTCAGCGAGCACACCGCGTGCGGGTGAACTTTCGACGGAATGTTGTCGCCGTCAACGCGCTCACGGGTGCAGAACTGTCCCATCTCCTACAAGTCCGCACTGTCGGCGATGTGCCAGTGAGGGTGAAAGCTCCCACAAAAAACATCTGCGCATGCACCATCTTGGGTGTCGACCGCTCGTTCGACGCATACACAATAGGAAACCACCGTGAAGCCCCCGTGACCGTCCTCTTATGGGAACGTAGGGTCCACAACATAGCGGTGCGATTCGCCGGCAACGCCGTTCCGGCCGAAGTGTTCCTCGTCCCAGATTCCCGTGGCCACTACAGTGCGACCGATGCGGCTTGTTTGGTCACACCGGAGCAACATGTTCGCGCGATGCCCGCTGCCTCCGTTGTGGAGAGTCGCACGCCACCGCCGACTGTACCGCGCAGAGGCCGCGCTGCATTAACTGCAGCGGGAATCACGCAGCCTCGCAGCCGCGCTGCCCCACCTGGCAAATGGAGAGGAAGGCTGCCGTGCTGTTGTGACTGTCGCCAGAGCCTCTCACGCGACAGCAGGCGATCGCTAAAACTCGCGCCTCATCAGACACCATCCGACGGATGCAAGCAGCAGCCACCAGTCCTTCCGCGGTCGTACAGCCTGGGTTGTCATTCAGAGACGCGCTCAGCGGCCGCGGCGCCCAGCCGGTGGAGCTAGCGCAGACACAAGAGCCCACTACCCCTGCCGCCTCCGATCCAAAGGATGCAGTTATTGCGGCCCTCACAGCAGCACTGCGCGTCCTCATAGAGACAGCAGCGATGCGCGGCACCACTCCGCAAATGTGCACCGCGGCCCTCGCAGTCCAGCAAGCCCTGCCCCAGCATAGATAGGTGATCCCCGAAACGCCGGGGATCGCCGACGTTTCATTAGCCTAGACCTGAGGAGGGAACGGAAGAAACTGGTACATAAGAAGCCGATCAATCAGTTAGCGGTAAGAGGGAAAATAGAGGAAATCCAGATGAAGCTACAGAACATCATGTGGGCATCATTAAGGAGTGTGCAATAGAAGTCGGTGTTAACTCCGTTAGACAGGATACCAGTAAGCTATCGCAGGAGACGAAAGATCTGATCAAGAAACGCCAACGTATGAAAGCCTCTAACCCTACAGCTAGAATAGAACTGGCAGAACTTTCGGAGTTAATCAACAGGCGTAAGACAGCTGACATAAGGAAGTATAATATGGATAGAATTGAACATGCTCTCAGCGACGGAGGAAGCCTAAAAGCAGTGAAGAAGAAGGTAGGAATAGGCAAGAATCAGATGTATGCGTTAATAGACAAAGCCGGCAATGTCATTATTAAAATAGATGAGATAGTTCAAGCGGCTGAGGAGTTCTAAGAGATTTATAAAGTACCAGTGGCACCCACGACGATAATGGTAGAGAGGATAGCCTAGAGGAAATTGAAATCCCACAAGTAGCGCCGAAGAAGTAAAGAGAGCCTTGGGAACTATGCAAAGGGGGAAGGCAGCTGAGGAGGATCAGGTAACAGCAGATTTGCTGAAGGACGGTGGGCAGATTGTTCTAGAAAAACTGGTTACCCTGTATACACAATGCCTCATGACCTCGAGCGTACCGGAATCTTGGAAGAACGCTAACATAATACTAATCTATAAGAAAGGGAACGCCAAAGACTTGAAAAATTATAAACCGATAAGCTTACTGTCCGTCGCCTACAAAGTACTTACTAAGGTAATTGCAAATATAATCAGGAACACCTTAGACTTCCGTCAACCAAAGGACCAGGCAGGATTTCCTAAAGGCTACTCAACAATAGATCATATTCACACTATCAATCAGGGGATATAGAAATGTGCAGAATATAACCAACCTTATATATAGCTTTCATTGATCCCGAAAAAGCATTTGATTCAGTCGAAACCCGAGCAGTCATGGAGGCATTACGGAATCAGGGTGTAGACGAGTCGTATGTATACATACTAAAAAATATCTATAGCGGCTCCACAGCCACCGTAGTCCTCCATAAAGATAGCAACAAACTCCCAATAAAAAAAGGTGTCAGGCAGGAAGATACGATCTCTCCAATTCTATTCACAGCGTGTTTACAGCAGGTATTCAGAGACCTGAATTGGGAAGAATTGGGCATAAGAGTTAATGGAGAATACCTTAGTATCTTGCGATTCGCTAATGATATTGTCTTGCTTAGTAACTCAAGGTACCAATTGCAATGCATGCTCACTGTCCTGGAGAGACAAAGCAGAAAGGTGGGTCTAAAATTAATCTGCAGAAAACTAAAGTAATGTTTAACAGTCTCGGAAGAAAACAGCAGTTTACGATAGGAGGCGAAGCACTGGAAGTGGTAAGGGAGTACATATATTTAGGGCAGGTAGTGACTGCGCATCCGGATCATGAGAGGGAAATAATCAGAAGAATAAGAATGGGATGGGGTGCGTTTGGCAGGCATTCTCAAATCATGAACAGCTGGTTGCCATTATCCCTCAAGAGAATAGTGTATAAGAGCTGTGTCTTACCAGTACTCACGTATGGGGCAGAAACCTGGTGGCTTACGAAAAGGGTTCTGCTTAAATTGAGGACGACGCAACGAGCTATGGAAAGAAGAATGATGGGTGTGACGTTAAGGGATAAAAAAAGAGCAGATGGCGTGAGGGAACAAACGCGAGTTAATGACTTCTTAGTTGAAATCAAGAAAATGAAATGGGCATGGGCAGCAGATGTAATGAGGAGGGAAGATAACCGATGGCCATTAAGGGTTACGGACTGGATTGCAAGGGAAGGGAAGCGTAGCAGGGGGCGGCAGAAAGTTAGGTGGGCGGATGAGATTAAGAAGTTTGCAGGGACAACATGGCCACAATTAGTACATGACGGGGGTAGTTGGCGAAATATGGAAGAGGCCTTTGCCCGGCAGTGGGCGTAACCAGGACGATGATGATGATGATGATGATGATGATGATGATGATGATGATGATACCGCAGCTGTCGCGCTATCACCACTGAGCAGTGGCTATCGTGCATCCCTTGTTGAACCATCATCGTTATGCCTTCGCTGTCGCACTTTCGTCAGACCTACAGCTTCGTCATCGGACACTCATGATGCCATCAACCCCAAGCTTTCGTCGTCGCGCTATAATCGGCATACGGGCTTTATGAAACATTCTTCGTCATACCATCGCCTCATATGGTTGACACGCCATTGTCGTTATACACTCGTTGTCATACATTTTTGTAATACCATCGTTGTGATATCGCGGTAGTACCATCGTCGTCATTCTAACATCGACTTCCGGTTCTCGACATGCTTTCATTATCGTACCGCCTTGGTGGACTTGTCAATGTCATTCCGTGTTCGTGATTCTATCGGTATCCTATAGTCGTCAGTGAATCGACACTCTGCCCCAATGGTCACGCAATTATCGTCATTGCATCCAAGTTCAATAGTTTGTCTTCCGGTCATGCCTTTGTTTTTGTCTTACCGGTCCCAAGCTTGAGCATGGCTCGTGTATCTTAACTGCCTGTTCTACACTGACTGCATTTCTTCAAACTATTCAGAACTATCCTCCAGTTTTAATATCTGCGGGCAGCCTAGGCACGTGCGCTTTCTCCCCAGCAGTTGTTCATGCATTGGTCTTCCCTGTTGTTGCAGGTGCGTATCTTATGCTTCGGTAACGTAGTGTCTAGGAGGCTGGCCTACAGAGTTCGTGTTCTGTGAAAATGGAAAAGATACAACAATCAAGCAAGCCGCTAAAATGCTGGCTGACTTTGAGCAGGAAAATATGCGCAGAAATGCGAGCAGGCAATTCACTGTTAATCATGAAAGCATGCTTTCAAGAATTCAAAATCACGCTCGAAAATTTATTAAAGCAGGAACAAGTACTGTTTAATAACAAAAATATAGATCTGCACGATAAACTAAAGAAACCCGGAAACAATTTAACGAACTGAAAAAAATACAGTTGTCAACAAAATATCAAGACCATGGGCGTGCCTAAGGAACCCAACAAAAGCCTAGCCGATCCAATGATAGAAGTCACAAAAAAGACTCGAATTGCTCTATCATGAAGGCATGGATGTGATACATGTGGTCCCAAGCTAAAACAACGAAAAGCCGAACGTAATCGTCAAGTTCGCATCCACACAGCTTGTGCTAGTGCATTGGAAGCGGCAAAAAAAAAAAACAATTTGGTTTAACAGACTGATTTTGAAAGAAGTGATGCGGTATACGTCAATGAGCATCTAGCATAGAAAACCAAATATTACTTGCCAAGGCTGCTGCTCGTAAAAGGAAAAAAGAGAGCTGGCACTTTACTTGGATGGCAATTAGTAAAATTCTTGCTACGAGAGCACAGAATTTAGACATTGTACATATTGACACTGAGGAAGGGCTTTCAGAGATATGCTAAGAATTGTAGAGATGTCTTTCTATCAGTTACCGCTCATTAAATAGTCTTACTGGCGGATACAGTGCAATGCGCAGAGTTTGCTTTTTACTAGCCACTGATTCGTCTCCCTTCGATTTAGTGGCTGTATCCTAGACATAGCTGAACCCAGGAGAAGTTGAAGATATACGAGATTTGTCATTCTTTTCAATTCCAAGGCTGTCACGCACGCGAGGTGATGTCTAGCCTGTCCACAAACAATAATATCAAGTGTCCCCTTTGTCCCATTCTTTTCACACACTTTTCTGCATGAATTTCACTTCCTTGTAAAAAGAACTACTGCAACAATTGTTGTTGTCTGTCGAGCCCTTAATCAACATAATGATAACATTTTGCATTACATTGAAGCACTGCTCCTTCACTTGACCAGCTTCAATATAAAATATCAGTAAGTGGTGACTTCTACAATACAAACCAGAAGTTGTTTCCTGATCTGTTCTTATGGTTTTCGTAATACTATTACGGCCCTTACCAGGGACACTTCCTCGTCGTCAACGTCGACTGATCACATACTTCGGAATTTCGATACGTCAACAGTCACTTATTCATGACACAGTAATCTGTTATCATTGTCTAAACAAATCATATTTCGCCGTGAATATAGCGTGTGTACAAATTTTCGCTTACCATAAAAAAATATATTGACATTTTTAAACAAGGTTTTCTAGAAATGAGCGATATAAATCGGCACCGTATTGAAGCAAACCAGCAATATAGCTTATTAACTAATAACTTGAGAGAAGCCATAGCGCAATCTCCTTTCATTCGCGAGAGGTGGTACTTCTAGAAGCCTATTTGTTCATACATGACCTGTGCTATGTTGCAGCTCATAAAAAGAAATCAGTCGGCATACAAAAATTTAGCAGAGTCAGGGCAAATACTTATACGAAGAAAATTTCAGTATAGTTCAATATAAGGTAACGCAAATCACGCGTGCTCGTATTCTCCAATCATGTTAGAAATTCAATACTAAAATTATTGGCAGATAAACTGAATAATAAAACCAATTCTTAATCCATACAATATGTGCTATGCTCAAGTGAAACGAATCTCGGCAGAATCAATAGTGTAATCTTTTGATAATTACTTTGTAACGTCGCCAAGGAAATTACGAATCCATGTGCTGGCGTTATATTTTATAGTCTTTCTGTCAGAATGGTGAATTCCTTTGGTTACTCTGAAATCACGACCACCGAGTTAATCGTACCAGTCAACACGAAGCCCGACAAACACAGCGCTGGACATGATCTTCGATTATGTTAAAGAGATGTATAGGGGCTCTTTGTATTCCATTGGAAATTCTATTTAATCATGCCTTTTACAGACCTACGTACCCAGGTCTTGCTAAAGTTACTGCTATACACAAAAAATGGAGATTGAAGCGACCCTGAAAATTGTCGCCCAATATCTTTTCTGACTGCCATTCTTGCAGCTTTTGTAAAACTCATCGCGAAATGGGCCATTAATTTCGTTGAACGATAATCAGTGCTAATACCTAGCCAGCATGTATTCAGGAGGAACAGGTAAACCGCCACCGCTACGTTACCTTTCTCAGCTATTGTAAGCACCTACTTAAGCAATAATATCGTGTTATTCATTGGCAATTCTTGATAATTTTTTCATTAACAAAAAGCTTTTGATACTGTCTATAATCGGATGCTGCTTGAGAATCTAGAACATTACAGCTTCTATAGTTTTGTCTAGAATTTTTCAGCAGCTATCTGAGTAATGGACAACAATAGTTTCGATTGCACGTTGTCCAATGAGATTTTTCTGCGGTCACAGTGGGAGTCCACCAATAATCAACGTTGGGACCCTTATTATATTCATTATACATGAACCATGTACCGCCGATATCGCTTAATTTTGATGCTGCCAAGTACGCGGATGACACTGCTCTAACTTGCGAACATGTGTGCTCGATGGAAGCTTTACGTATAGCTAACCAATAAATGAAGCTTATTAGGCACTCGTTCTATGCTATTAAGCTGCTGCTGAACTTAAGATGAAAAGAAAACATTTGTTCGTTTATTCTTCACACAGAGTTACAGCTTTCGACTCATGTGTGCTAAGGTAGATGAAGAACGCATTGAAGGTGTTACTAGGTTAACAAATCTAGGCGTTGTAACAGAGCATCATTTGAAACGCAGAGTGAATATTGAGTAGCTATGCAAAAGATAAGCCGTCCTTGCTTCCTGATATTTATGTCGCCAGTTTTTTGATGTAACAACTTAGAGAAGAATCTAGTTTGCTTTTTTCCACAGTTATAAAATTCTTTAGAGTAATGAGGCCATACGTATGATTCTTTTTTCAAGCCACTTGGAGTTTTCGAAAATCGGGCAAGGCGTTTTTGTCGAGTTCAAATTATGCCGCCCAAACCAAGCCACCCTAATAAATATCAGATATGCCTTTCAACCTGTAATAAACAATAAAACTACAATTATGGCGAATGATTGCATAACTAATAATAGTCCAATTCTCTGTTTATCAATCATGCCTTCCCAGTTCTCAACACGAGGCTACGAAGCTGGGAAATTCTTGCAGCCAATTGTAAGACATGTGTATGGCAAGAGGTGGCTATACAGCATTGGGAGAACTTTGTAGAACAGTTAAAGTGAAGCAAATAAAAATACTTTTTTGTTAAGCTTACACACCACTACAACGACCTGTATTAATGTGGAAATATAGTTGCAATACGAGACGTTTGCTACCTTCACAAAGACATCCACACAAAAAAATTGAAATTTCTGTTGTGTACATATAGGTGTGTTGCTGTATGGATCTGTATGGATCCATTATATCATGATGCTAAGATTCCAGATGTTTCTCATGTATTTCCATTCTTTTGGAATCCTATTGGAAAAATAAATTTTAGAAGATCACATTCAAAATACGTCAAAATCCAAGGTACTATTCCTCCTATGCAAGCATATCGGCAATAACTCGTTCTCTCGAACTACCCGACTTAGTTCTTAGAAGAATATCAATTGTGCCTTATTTTACAAAATGTTCTTCCGTAGTCAAGTGTTAAAGTGCGAGCTTGTCTCTGCCTCTTCATACATTTTCTTCCGCAACAATCACAGTGTGGGAGTTCTGCCCTGATGCCGTACAAACCAGTATACAGATTCCTTCCAACAGAATACTATCTTTGACTGGAATTCTTAACTCTAAATTTTTTAGCCTATTCATTATTCATTTCAAGCACCTACGTTGTCGTCAGTGAACTAAACTTTATATATCTCTCGTTCGTAGAAATAGGGGACAGGTTATCATGACGTGTAAACGATTTTATGTGTGTGGTTGAATTACTGCATTGTATAAGCGATAAACCACTCCTCTATGTAGCACCAGAGAGATCCTGAAAATATCGAGTTAAATGAATAAATCAATCAATCAATGAATAATCAGGACCAAAAGTGAGGGGTTATATGTGTGGGAGTAACGTTAATGATGTGATTTTAATTGTTGAAAATATCTGAACTCTCGATTTTTTTACAATATTTGTTTCTATTTTCAAACACCAAAGGTGTCCTCACTGAACTAAAGTTTGTCTGTTTCTCATAGAAATGTGAGACACGTTATCAGTCATGTGTAGGCGATCTTGATAGTGCGTGGTTGCATAGAACTAAGCTCGCTGTCAGGGCAGAACTACAGCTGTCACCAAGAACATATTTGGTAGAAAAGGCTGCATAGGACGTTTTGGGTGATTCCCAGGCAACGTTAAAAATACCTGGCTGAGGTGCTGCCTTTACTTAAAAATCCTTTAAGTACTTCTCGAAGGCGTTATATGAAGGCAACATTTTTTATTGTGTAGTTTAATTAAAGGCAACGGTAATTCCTAGTTCACGAGCTAAAAAGCAACTTCCCTAGAAATTGGGCTGTGATTTTTGAGGGGTAACATGATTATGCAGTGATTTATTTTTCTGCGGCGTTCTTGCGCTTCTGCTATACGTGCTTCCTATGCCGTGCGATCACACACTGAAATTTTTTGCGAGGCTATTAGCTCATACGTTAAGCATGATCTATCAGACATGTTGCAGTGCAGCGCTTCGTAACGCCGGCAGTAGGTTGATAAAAGACATTGGGAGTGCTGAGTGCGTTATTTTCTCACTATGCCTTAATGGTAGAAAGCGTCTTTCTGTCAAAAGCGGATTGGTGGCAGCACCAGAGCAGCACAGCTTCTGTAGCAAAGCGAGAATAGGTGCTACACGTAATAATGAACACGAAGAAAAGAAAGTTATATTAGGCATTTACCTACGGATCCACCAGGTTTGAACAAGACTATTATCTTCAGCGAAGCAGGGTTAATGTGATCTCCGAAAGGGAACTCAGTTATGAAAGCGTAGAGACTGAACCTCTCCTGTACGTCTCTTCCATAGGACATCGCGCCGTCGTAGTGAACTTCTGCGTTTTTGAGGTTAAATTCGCATGCTGCATTCACTGCATTATCCGTAAGGTCCAATCTGCAGGTCTTTAGAAAAAGATAACTGTATCAAACGTCACTTTTGAGCTTAAAAGCAAGGATCATTTAATACACGCTTTCAAACAATTTATGTTTAGGCATATTCATTAATTTTTTTTATTTATAACATGATTTATTACTTTACTTGTACCTACTCCTCTTTAGTTTTAAACTACCGCAGAACCAAAGTTCGAGTAGGGAGGGTGTCCCCAGACTCGTGTAGTCATGTAGGAAGAAGATAACACTCCACAAATAAGAATAGCACAAGTTTGTTACTATTCAAGGAAATAAGAAATCGACCATCGCGCACGGGAACCAAAAGCTACAGAAATTCTGACAATTGTCGACTAAGCACTCAGAATTGTCGACTAAGCATAAGCATTGATTGGCTCGACTGTAAATTTCTTTTTTGTTTAGTCTTGCTTAAATGCTTTTCTTAGCATATGCGCGTCTGCCCATGGCCCTTCCGGTGGCTAAAAAATTCAGTGCCCTTCGACTCTATGAAGACAGTTGAGCAGCGAAGCGGTGTATGTGGGCCCCTTAATCGCGAACTGCACCTCCGCCAATGGACGGATTGGCATTGCACTATCTTCGGGATCGGCCCACGTATGAGGAATGCTTAACACCTGCTTCACCTCCGCTGCAGTTCGGCTCGGTGTTGCACTTACTTCGAGATCGGCCATCGTATGGGGAGTGCTTAACGCCTGCTTCACGTCCCCAGCGATTCGGCCCGGCGTTGCAATATCTTCTGGACCGGCCCACAAATGGGGAGTGCTTAACGCCTGCTTCACCTCCGCCGCGGGTCGGCCCAGCATTGCACTATCTTTTGGATCGGCCCACGAATGGGGAATGCTTAACGCCAGCTTCGCCTCTGCTGCAGTTCGGTCGGGCATTGTACTTACTTCGAGATCGGCCCTCGTAGGGCAGTGCTTAACGCCTGCTTTACCTCCGCCGCGGGTCTGGCCGGTATTGCATTATCTTCGGGAGCGGCCCACGTATGGTGAGTGCTTAACGCCTGCTTCGCCTCCGCCGCGGGTCGGCCCGGCATTGCACTTGCTTCGAGATCGGCGCTCGTAAGTTGAGTGCTTAACGCCTGCTTCACCTCCGCCGCGGGTCAGCCCAGCTTTGCACTATCTTCTGGATCAACCCACGAATCGGGAGTTTTCTGTGGACGGCCACGAAAGAATGGATGGTCGGTAGAGGTAAACAGCGTCGCTGTAAGATGCTTCGACGTTCGCAGACAATTGCCAGATTCTCTCGCCGCATCTGGCCGCTTCAATGAGATTGTACCAATTGAGCCGGAACGCTGGGTACTAGCGCACCTCAACAGAGCTGGGCTGTCGAAATGGAACACCAGCTGCCGCACCAGTCAGTGAGGCGTTGCGTAAGGGGAGAGTGCATCGCCGCGAGGCCATGTCGCCCTCACTGTTGCTATCGCAAGCCTGTATTAAGGTACGTCCTCACTTGCGGAAATAAGCGCGCGCAAGTCGGCGGGCCTAAAAACGCGCGCCACGTTTCGAAGGTCACACCGCTGCGCGTTCGCCGTCGCGGAGAGCGGCGGGCAGGTGAGAGCTCTCGGCCTCCTTCGAGATGCCTCGGGAGCCCGCGAGAATTCCCGCGCGTTTCAGTCGTTCTTCCTCCCCGGCGCTGGGACATGGCGCGCGCGCCGGTCGGAAACGCCGGCGAGAGCACTGACCCCACCGCCCACGTGTTGACTTCGGCGCCTGTGATTGGCTCGCTAAGGTTTGCTGAAACGCAGCGCCGCGAAAAAAGTACGTTCGGAACCCATCCTCGCACGGCAGAGAATTCTTGTCGTGAAAGCGCCTTCCGCGGCGCGCGTTTTTAGGCGCGCCGCCTTGCGCGCGCTTATTTCCGCAAGTGAAGACTTACCTTCATACACACTCTCGCTGTCCACTCTAGCTCTCGCCTGCGTTCTGACTGCGCCTCTGTAAGACGCAATTAAAACGCGCCAAGCATCTCAACGCGCTCTCTTGGCCCCGAGGTGTTCATAAATCGAAGGACGCTCGGCAGTATTCAAATGCATTTTAGACCCCCCCCCCCCCCCCAAAACAAAAAAATATCTCTAGTTGGCCAACACCATCATTTCATGTTGTCTCACTATCAAGTTTAAAGGGACACTAAAGCGAAACAATAAATCAGTTTAGACTCATGAAGCATTGTTTGAGAACCCTGCAGGCAGTCATTTAAAAAAATAGTTTGGTTAATAGACGAGAAAATGAAAGTTCAAGTATCAGTATTTGAATTTCGCGCCGAAACCCCAGCGCCGGTACGTCCGCGTGACGTCAGGGATTCCAAAGTATGTTTTCGCATTTGGGCCGCGTTGGCTGAATAGAGGTTCCCGAAACTTGCCATGTTTAATATTTGGTTCCTTTAGAACACAATGTCGTCAATCTGTAGTGCTATATATAATTAGGAGGCCCTGGAAAATGCCATCAAAATCCAAGACGTCACAGCCCCCAGGTGCGAGAACTTAAGTAGGCGTCGCCACCCGTATTTCGTTCTTGCGCTTTTTATGGCTTACCAAGCGTCTTATCGTTGTAAGAGTGGTGTTCTTGGTGTTTTCGAACGGTAATTTACTGATGCGGAAGAAATCATTTTTTACTTTAGTGTCCCTTTAAGTAGGTCGATCCCCAAAGTACAAGTTGGCGCAACTCCATATTTTAGTTGTACCAATCCAAATTTCACGTAGGCCCACCCCAAAAATAAAGTTCGCGTACCCACAAACTTCAATTTGACCCATCCATAAATTTAAGTTTGCACACATGAAAATTTCAAGTTGGCCAACCTTCAAACTTGATTTGGCCTACCCCCAAATTTCAGGTGGCCTACGGCCAGATTTATACTTAGCTCATCCCTAATGTTAAGTTGGCCCACCTCCAAAGTTCAAGTTGACCTACCGCCAAATTTAGCTTGGCCAGCCACCAAACTTCAAGTTTGCTCACCCCCAAATCTAACTTGGCCCACCCCTAGACTTCAAGTTGTCCCGCTCCTAAATTTAACTTTACCCAGTCGAAAGTTTGAAGTTGGCCCACTCCAGAATTAAATTTGGCCCACCTCCAGATTTCAAGTTGGCCTACGTCCGAATTTCAAGTTCACCCACACCCCAATGTAAGTTGGGCCACCCTTATACTCAAGTTCGAACACCCCTAAATTTCATGCTGGCCTATCCCTAATTTCAAGTTGTCCCACCCTCTAATTTAAGTTGGCCTACCCCACATTTCACTTTGGCTCACCACAAATTTCAAGTGGGCTCACTTGCATACTTCCAGTTGGCCCAGCCCCAAAATTAAGTGGGCCTATTCCGGAGTTTCAAGTTGGCCCACACCTAAATTTCATGTTGACCCACTTCCGAATTTCACGTTGACCCAGCCCCAAATTTCATTTGGTCCACCCCTACTATAAACTTCACTATGACTTTTCTCAAGAGATCTATGTATCTGTAAGAGTATTCTCTTTTTATTTCATTTTTTTTCCTTTAATCTGTTCCTCATTGCTTAAAAGCAACCAGTCAGGTAGATGTATACTTTCATAATGATTAAATGTCATAACTTATCAAATTACGCATTTTTCTGCCAATACAAAGCTCTCCACTTTTCGTGTGACAAGGCTGGGGAGCTCGCAAAAGAATGCTTACGCATTGATAAACGTAAATGTAATGTATCAGCTACTCTCAGCCGACTTTCATACCCGTTAAGTAGCCCAGTGGCAAGGGTTTACGTTCTGCTGCCGTGCTTATGGTAGCGAACTTGGTGCCGCCTGTCGTGACTTCAGTTCTACGGGGATGGAATGCAAAGTAGTTCATCTACCATAGATTAGATGCGCGGAAAATGGCATGCGGGATTCGAAATTAGTCGGTAGTCTCCTTCTGCGACATGCGCCGTGTCAGATTGTGTTTGTGGCGCTGTAATCTCAAGACTTTCTTCTTAGTCGAGTGTTATTTTAATTACGCTGAAGGTTAGGAATCACGGGGCTTTATTTATCGCTTTATAATTTTCTGTTACAGGTTTATGAACAAGACAGTGACTGCTAGACCAACATATCGGTATATCCTAGTTTGATTTCGTTCACTTTCCTTTTGTGTAAGGATCAGCGTTTTCAATATCTTTACAACAAATTGTTTTTTGCGGACCCTCCAGAACGTTCTTGACCATGGCTTCTCGGCGCAGCGTTGTCTTGTCAAGTACCTCAAGCGTAACAAAAAATATGAGAACACGCACGTGGCAGCGGGATCAAACCGCGCACCCTCAGTACAACAGCCCGATGTTGTAACAACTGTTACGCTCCTACAAACACTTTTAATGTGCCAACGCCAACGAGCTTTTCGAGATCGTCGCTATTTATGTCACACTGCGCCACACGGGTGCATGCGCGCGCCAAATGCGCGCGCCAGATTACACCGGGAAACGCATACATAAAATGGGCAAATTGACATAATCTGATTACACGCTTCAACAAAGCGTCGTCTTACATAGATTCTAAAATGTCCGTTGGACCTGCGAATTCATATACCAAAATTCAACGTAAAATTTCTTATTTGTATTTCAACCTAAAAGCTATGTTTGTTTTTCGCGTTTCTGAGTATGTTTGACTTGATGAACTTTCACAGACCTTTCTCGGTCTTCGTTAATTTTACGCGTCAAGCTTACCGCTTCTTTTCAGCAAATCTCTCGGTAAGTAATTTCGTGCAAGCTTAATCGCGCAGCACGACTCCAGATCCTGCTCTTCGACACTGCACGGGCATACAGTGCGAAGATAAACGAAGTTTTTGATAAGCTGTCTATGGAAACAGAATAACGTCATGCGGCGACATGACGCCATTAGCAGAATTTAAGGGAACACATTTTATATTTGAGCACAAAGAGAAGGAGAATTTGGAACATTGAGCAGCTATGGAATTACAACAGAAAGAAAAATGAAATATATGGCTGATACAACCGGGCGACAACCATCAGCGAACTAGCCAAGTTCATTCGTCGAAACGTGAACATTTTCAAGCCTTGGGTCAAGGTTCCACGTTATCAACAACAGCTGGTGTGGTAGGCTCTGCGGGTACCCACTTTGTTGGGATTCTCCACTAAGGCGGCGCCTCATTTGTGCCGTGTCGCGTTCTATGGTATCTCGTAATTATTGCTTTTTTCTTCCTGCCCCTGCCTTGAAAACCAGATTGCTCATTGCCTCATCTTCACTCCCCACTTTCTACATTTATCACTGCCGCTTCTGAAAAATAGACAAAATCCGGAAATAGTAACGATTTGTGAAACGGAGGCTGGTGATATGTGTTATCCAAGGACGTAATACGTAAGTGTTTACCCAGTGGACATGTTCATTTTGTCTGCGGCTCAAGTGCTGATTGGCTGTGTTGGATAGTGCACCACAAGGAGACAGGTGCTCCCAGCCAATGAGTGCTTCAGCAGCAGACAAAATATAAGTGTCCTCTAAGTGAATACTTACAGAATATGCCCCCTGGTTGCTGCACCAGAGCGCATGTTGGCTTGAAGATGCAAGGCAATCGGCTTATGAACTATCTGGGAAATCTTTTTCGCTCAACCTTTACGATTAATGCCAAATTGCTAAAAAAACACTGAGGGTACCTTATTCGGTGCCTTCTTTTTTGGTTTATACTGAAAGCACTGAATTCTTCTTATCCCTAATTGACTAAAATGCGAACGTCTAAAACAAGCAATCGTTATTAGTGATGAGAAATTAAAGTCGCACCCTCTCAGGAGTGACGTCACAACAAGTGCAGCACTCGCTCCGGCTCACTGGCTGGATTTGTGCTAGACACTAAGCATGGACGTGCTCTGCATCCTGAATGGCGTTACGGCTGATCTCTGCCATCAAGTCTGAAATGCAGTTTTACATTTTTCAAAAATTCTCAAAAGGTAAAAAAAATTACCTTATACAATGCAAGATATCTTGAGGTAAATGGGTCTGCTGCTCGTGAAATGCTGAGGTGTGCCATGCATGTCAATATATTTTCATGAAAAACAAAAGATGCCCGCGAATTCAGCGTCAAGAAATTTGTTTACTTTTTTTGATCAAAGCATGAAACTAACCTTTATTTTTACTTCGTTACGGTTGATGAGTATTCACGTGACGAGTTATTCTACTAAGGAAAGTTAGGCACGCATTTTCTAGGAATAACTTGGTACCTCTGTCTCAGTATGCCGCAATAGCCGCTCAGAAACGCGTTGTTGAGGGCTCCTACAGTATTGCGGAACATTATAGGAGATAGATCCTGGGCCGAACCTCCCTCGAATAAACAAAGAAAAATGTTTGAGAAGAAACTTTGACTCGTGACCAAGACCTATTTCCCCATTCAGATGAACGTAAAGCGCAGAAATCCCTTCTTGAGACAATTGCTCAGTATATATTCGAAGTGTGTGCTTTTTTTTTTTTTGCGCTTGAGAGAAAAAGAAATTAGGTCTAGCCCGTCTAGGAAGCAATGTTTTCATTTGGAGCTAAAAATTTTTTTTACAAGTATGGCCTATCTCTGACAGGTTAGGAACTTGAAAGTCAGTTTTTCTAACTACAAAAAAAAGCAAAGAAAAAGGTGTGTCGGCCTTGGGGAATACAACTGCTAGAGCATCTCTAGCGGGCAAGTTTAGATATTCATGAGGGTTTGCAAGAGCCCTACTATGGAATTAACGATATATCACACAGAACCTGTATATGGCTAGGGCATTTCCGTCGTCCGCGAACAACCCGCGAAATAGTTCATTAGCGCCCCTCGGCGCAACCGCCTGAACGCGCTCATGCCACTGTCGATGCATTCGTCGTCATCGTCTTCTTCCACAGCTGGCTCCGCTGCCACTCATTGCTTGAGTATCAGCCGTTCATTGGCAAGCGGAAACTATTGTTATCATCATTATCATGACCAATGGCACGAGCATAGTCGTCTTCCTCCACAACTAGCTCGCTCGCGCCCCTCAGCCCAATCGCTCAAGCGCGCTCGTGCCCATGCTCGCGTGGTCGTCGTCGTCATCTTCCACAGCTGGCTCCGCTACCACTCATCATTCCAGTATAACTTTATCCTCTGTCATCGTCATGGGGAGGCCGCGTTAATTGTTTTTTTTTTTATTTGCGGTGGTATGAACCATTCCTAAAGGGGTTATGAGCCACCTTTTGTCTCACGTGATGGACGCATTTAATAGCAGATGATTACGACAACGTGTGTGCATACCTATCACCCCTATGACCGCCGATCAGGACAATAAATATGTTCGTACCTATGGTCAAAATTCTAAGTTACCTCTATGTGGTGCGCTAAACAGCTTCGCTGGTCATCCACCTTCACAGAGTGGAATTATCCACAATTTTTTGAGATCTGTGAAAATATGTTACCTGTCTACACTTTACATGCAGTTAACGTATTTATGATATTATGCTTTCATTGCCGAGTTAGAATTGTAAAATTTGTACGGGATATTCCTCGCAATCTCGAAATTTAAAATCATTTTCTTAAGAAAAAGACTGGCAGCATCAACAGACTTAACATTTATTTATTACAACTATGGTACTGTATTTTACTCATTTCTCTTAAATGCAACGAACTTATCCTAACGAATGTTATCACGAATATTATCAGTTGATTTGCTGCCTAAAAATATGATTTCTTTGTTCCCATCAACGTGGATAGGAGCACCGTAGTTTAAGCTTCCCTTTCAGTTCGAGAACTGAAATATTAAAGTTGACGGGAGGATTCAAAGAATGCTCGAGGGTTCATTTGAAGACACGACACACCCCTTTCACAATGGCAGAAACCTACTGCTCTTGAAACCCATCTATTCATGCACCTGATTCAAAGGAGGAAGAATTTATTTCGCCGTACCAGTTGGAGTGTCTAAGGTATACTGAAGGCTGTAGATTAGAGCTTGTGCTATCTTAAAGAGGAAGAAATAAAGTAGCTTGAGCTGTGCGATGTTTCAAATCATCTTCTTAAGTGCAAAACTGTTAACTTCCGGAGTCCATGAATCACCTTCGCACGAAGAAGGCCTCACGTGCTTCGTATGAGTGTGCTTCATTTTGAACAACTCTGTTAAATATTCAATTTTTTTATTTAATTGTATGTACTGCCCTCGTGGCCCTTGTCAGGGCGTTAGAGAGGGGAGTGGGTGGTCACAAAGATATAATTGAAGTGTGACGTGCGCAGCTATGAAGTTTCGACTTTCGTTGGTTGCAATCGTGCGTTCTCAGAAGCATATCTTACCAAAAAAGTTGGACCGAGCGCCTGTGCCACGTTTCTAAAACGAACCTCTCATAATTGTTTCTCAAGAAACATAAATCTGCAAATCACTGATCTGAGTTGAATGTTTAGGACTAAAAGGGCATATGTACTCGCCAATGCCTTTCCGTATACCAGCAATAACTTGTAGTCTCGATTTGGTTCAGTTTGTTTCCTGCCTCTTATGACCGGCGTCAAACAGGCTACGTTTGGTAAGCGGTACACAGAATAAGTAGCACTGTCACAATCTTAATTCTTGTCTTAATTCAGTGTTTGTGTTCCTATAGGAAGTTTGATTCGACAAAAGGGAAAAAATAGGCTTTGGACCATGTGACTCAACAAGTTTAAATGGGTTAAAGTAAATGTCAGCGATGTAGAAGTTATAAAGGTATCAAGCATTTGTTACATAGTTGTTCTACGACCGCAAATAGTCCTCCTGCCACTTAATCAGATGTTCAGTCCTATTTTAACGGTCTTGCTTTTTTTGTCCACCTATTTCGGAGCCGGAGAGAAACTGCTGTGCGCGCGTTCAGCTGCGACGGAGAACGACGACCTCATTACTAGGGCAGCTAATCCAACACCACCTACCTAGCACAAGGCCTTTCCGCTTTCAAGGCAACAGTGATTTTGATGTCACCGCTTTCATCACGCCAATCTTCTCAGTGGAAATTTCCGCTAGCTAATATGACGTCATGGATTGGAGTACTCGCGCGCCTCTCACTCGTTGTTTTTTTTTTTTTTTTTTTTTCAGGCATGCGCAGGAGGTTGCGACGGAGGTGTTTTCGGCGTACAGGCGACCTACAGCCGGACGGACGGAGGAATCTGCTAACCATATACAGCTCCGGTGTAAAGGTGAGCTGTACTAAAACTACTCTAAAAGATTTGTAATAAAGAAAGGTTTCAAGACCTCTTTTTTGGGCGTGAGTAGTTTGCCAATGTTGACGATCTTGCCGTACGTTAGGTTGAAACGGTACAATGTACTATTCTTTGGTACTCCGTCTGGGAGGAGAGTGAAGTAAATATCCTTCAGTGGGAAGTTATCCTCCATTATGCCACCAAAAATGTTTTGTAGGAGCTTTTGTTCATCAGCGACGCTGTTTTTCCAGGTACTTCCTTCAAAAAAACCTAGAAAGAAGAGGCACGTTCCATTTGCTGTTAGGACAGAATTGAAGTCTTTGTGAGTTGGTGAAATTGCCTAATTTTCGAGCAGCAGAGGACAAATTACGAAGCTAGCTAACATGTACAGTTTCATTTATCGCCTGTGTACTTGCACTTAGCTTTGGGCACCGGGAAGCATAGTGACGTTAAGAATATATTCATGCTTATTACACAGCGCTGCAAGTTTAGAATTACAGCTGCTGAACTACTTCGCTTGAAGCACTTCATCGCGTCCGTGAATGTCAGTGACGCGTACGCTTGTTACTGTACACTAAATTGGGACAACAAAGTACCGTTTCATCAGCTGCATCACTTAGTTGAGCGCACCTTATCAATGAGTGCTTCGTAAGGTGGGCTGAATTATATTATCAATAGCGATTAGCGTCAGCCCTGCAGAAGCACAGAAACAAAAGGTTTATGCTGAACGCTTTAAGAAAAGGAAAGAACAGAATATAGTTTACCTGCAAGTAATAGTACCAACACGTAGCAAAGCGTCTGCATTCTTGCAACACAAATGGAAATGTCGTATTCAGAAAAATTGCAGTGAACCCGTAAATGGATGTTGCTGAAACAAAGTTAAGTAGTAGAACATATGAGCTCAAGCATGCGCGTGCTGTAATGAGCTATCGAGTTTTTTAAACACTTGTTGCTCAAGGGGGCTCAGTGCCCCTGACTACATTAATATAAGCATTAGGTATATGAATTGGCAAAATTTCTGCGCGACTGGCCACTCGAGACACTTTGGATGTATCCGCGGTGTTCTTTCATGCTCTGAAAAACACTTTCGTATACCACGTATTGACGAACAGAAAGTTGTACCGGCGGTTTTCCTTGCTTCTCTGCCATTTTTTCGTCTAAACTTTTAATCAACTATAATGTTGGAGAAGGTGAATAACAATTTAGGGCTAATTATGTAATTAGGGGGGATGCAAAAAAAAATCTGATAATATCCAAGCGACGGTAAACAACGTTAACTTGGGTCTATCGAGCTACGTGTCATTTGAAAATATTGAGATATTGGCGCCTGATAGTTGAGACACCGCTTATAATAGGCATATGTTAAAACATTACATTTCTGATGGTTTCATCAGTACTAGGACAGTTAGGTCACCGACGCATGCTTAAATAGACAGGATAAAGCACCTTTACAAGTTTCCCACGTACAAGCTAGGTTTTAACACGCTTGTTGCGTTAGATGCGTCGCATAGGAACAATTTACTTATGAAAATTAAGAACGTGCCGCTCCTAGCTAACAATGAAGGCAGAATCGCGGAACACTTTCGCCGACTAAATATGCCACGAGTATCTCATGGCATGCGACGCTGTGGCGCATTTATACAAGCTCAATCAAGGCGTACGTTGCTAATCGACCCGTTTATTTGTTTAATAAGCTTCCGCTTGCCCTTAAAAGTTTGCCATGTTGACTTAAAGACGCGTGCAGCACTGAAATGTGCAGTTCCGTGTTATCACCCACAATTTTGTCTTGCTAGCACTTGAACGCGTCGTGTACAGTGATTTTGAGAGCGCGCGCTATCTTCTGAATTTTTTGCTTCCTTTGTATTGGTTGTTGTCGTCCTTGTTTCCGGCTTATCGATTGCAACACAGGTTACAGGTCTTCCTTTCACTCTTAAAACATGTAAACTCGGTGACATGTTCAGTTCTCACCAGATGCTGAGAAAAAAGGGCTATTTGGCGTGCGCAGCCTTAACTTGACTACAATATAGGCATGAGGAGAACGCCACGAATCCTTCAGTCTCAATGTTTCTCTAAAGCTCGCAATTACCCACAGTGCCTAAAATATGGCGCATGCTCGCAATCCTCAGGTGAGTAGAAACTGATCACCTAGTGGCGTTGATTTTAAGATCGAAGCAACCCTTTTACATGCTCTGATAACAGATATTCCAAACCAGCATTAGAGAGAGAGGGAGACAGAAGAAAGGGGAAGGCAAGAAGGTTAACCAGATGGTAAAATCCAGTTCGTTACCTTACGGTGCGGAGAGAGGGGAGCAAAGTAGAGATAAAGAAAGGAAAGAGCATAGACATACAATCACAGTAGGTTACTGTTACCGCATGCCGTCACCACACAGCACACCAGCACTTGCAGCACTATAAGCATCTGCTCAGGCTACAGCCACTTGTCGCATTCTGTTGCCCCTAAATGCTGCAACAGTGTCCTCGTCGCCCTCCGCTGCGATGCCTTGTGATGTCGGCATTCTAAGATAAGTTTCTTTGATCTCTTTGGTCAAAGCACGCTATGGCGATTGCGATCGAAACCAGTACAAAGTACTTATCCTCAAACCAGTTTTAAGTATTTATCCTTAAACCAGTATTAAGTATTCATCCTCAAAAGCCGGAATAATTGAAAAAAATTAACATAGAGTGCAGAATATACACCGCATAAATATCATTGCCCACAAATTTAAACTCCATGTACATTTAATAAGGCGAGATCCTTAAGTGGCTCATATCCCCGAAAGTCTCGAAAAGGCGGCGTGCGGTACAGAAAGTCATTTGACCAACTTCAAGGTGTCTCGGAGCAGGGTTCGGGAATTCACATTCATCGATTGGGACCATTTTTGCGAGATTCGCGAAGAACCTGGCAGAGCCAGGGCACCCGCCACTCTCGAAGAATGGTGTGAAGGGGTCCAGAACGCCGCTTCCGCGGCCACCAAGAAAGTGGTAACCGATCTCGACGTCGAGCGGATGGACAGCAGACTCGCCCACCTGATCGAGGCCAAAAACGCCCTGCTCCATCGATGGAAGAGATAAAGGCTCAATCGCAGGCTCCGAAAGAAGATCTCGGAGCTACACAAGATCATCGATGACCACTGCAAGACGCTATGCAAGCAGCAGTGGGATGAGCAGTGGGTGACAGCCAGTAGGCGCAGGACTAATCGGAGTGGTTGTTCTACTACAGGTAACCTGGGACTCACCGCAAGGAACTGCTAGCACGAGGGTGTCCTTCACTGGAAGCTTGAAAGCGGCGCAGCATCGGAAGCAGCCCTGCAGCTACCCACTGCGCCATTAACCCCGGAGACTTGCCGCGACGAACCGCTAGGTGCAAGGTGCCCTTCACCGAGGGTTTACGAAAGGCAACGCATCGGCATCACCCGGAAGCTACCCACAGTGCATCAGCAAGAATAGAAAAGGAAGCGCTCGACATTCATCGTAGCATTTGGCAGCGGTGACAGCCAGTAGGCGCAGGACTAATCGGAGTGGTTGTTCTACTACAGGTTGGTGCTGTTTCTCTGTCTGTTACAGACGCGTATTATTATTTTTTTATTATCTGTCACCGCTGCCAACTTGCTGTGTCATTTTGCTTATTGTATTTCTTTTTGCACATTTTGCACTTTCTACACTTGGTGATGTCACAGAAGGAACGGGATGCACGTTCTGAGCTGCGCGAATTACGTTCCGATATGAAACAAATGAAAGAGGGACTTGAATTCATGGAAAAGCAATTTGAAACAATGAAGCAACAGTTAATGGAAGGGCGCACCGAGAGAGAAAGCTTAAGGAAGGAAAATGACAGGCTGAAGGCTAAATGCAGTGAAAATGAGTCAATCATTGTAGAGCTGCAGAAGCGAGTTGTTCAGGGTGAGCAGTACTCTGGCAGGTCGAATGTGGAAATAAAAGGGCTCGTTGAGAAGAAGAATGAAAACATCATTGATCTTGTAGGCCAGATTGGTGGTGTCGTTGGCGAACCCATTTCTGCTGATGATATAGAAGTTTGCCACCGAGTACAGACTCGTGAGCAGGGTAAAACGAACGTTATTGTTCAGTTCAAAAGCAAGCAGAAGCGGGACCACGTGGTCGAGAAAGCCCGCAAGAGCCGCATTCGGAATCGTGACGTAGGAATCTCCAGCGAAGCCCAAATCTTCGTGAATGAGCATTTCTGTCCGACACTGAAGCGGCTGCTTACACAGGCAATTTCAAGAAAACGGGAGAATCAGTGGCAGTTTGTGTGGACTAAGAATGGGAAGATTTTCGCGCGCAAGACACAGTCCAGTCAGGTGGTGCGCATTGAAACAGATTCTGACCTCGTCAAGATTGCGTAGCGTACTTATGCTTATAATCTGTGTTACGTTTTCTTGTACACGCGATGCTGAATCAAGAGTTTTGTCTGCCATGTGAACTTAAACTTCCGGCGCAGTCGCAGGGCATTTTCACTGCCATTCACCTCAATGTACGTTCCGCCGCCACCAAGCTCGATGAATTAAGCACATTCTTTAATGAATTCAACTTCATGTTCGATGTGATAATGTTGACTGAAACGTGGTATCACGAAGGAAGCGACATGTTAAATATGATTGAATGCAACCATTATTTTATCAATCGAAGTGGTCGCCGTGGTGGCGGAGTGGCAATGCACGTAAAAAAACACATGCTCTGCGACATAATCCCGGAATTTACGTGCATTACTGCCGACTATGAAGTGCTTTGCATAAAGAGCAATATTAACATGTACGTGGCGTTTTACCGCCCACCGTCTGGTGATATGAGTGTATTCCTGGAATTTGTTGAGGAGATGTTAGAATACTCAACAATTCACCAGTACAACACACTAATAGGTGGCGACTTTAACATAAACCTTCTCAAGGATAATTTGACCTCCCGGGAATTCCTTAATAAACTTTACGCTTGTGGCTACAATAACGTCATTACCACGTCAACACGCGTAACGACAACTTGCCAGTCCATACTAGACTTGTTTATCGTCAGCATAGACACTGATGTAAGCGCAGCTGGCACGGTATGCGCCGGCATAAGTGACCACTGTCCTGTCTTTATTGCTTTTCCTAAAACTACTGAAAATGAAATAACTTGCCAGGATATCGTTAAACATAGATGTATGTCTAGCAGAAATATGACTTCATTCCGCATGCGTATGCTGAGGGAAGATTGGTCTTCTGTTTACGATAAGCTAGACCCAAATGAGAGCTATCGTGAATTTTTATCTATATTCACTAGTCTTTACAACACATCTTTTCCTTACGTAAGCACCAAAGCTAACAGAAAAAGAAGAAAACCTTGGGTAGGGCGCGAGCATATCAAAATGATCAAGAAAAAAGGTCGCCTTTTTAAGAAGTTTTTGCGCACACGCGATATTAAGGAATTTGAAGCCTTTAAAACTTACAGAAACAAACTAACTGCCGCGTTGAAAAAGGCAAAGGCCTCCTACTATAACCACATGTTTTCTAACATCTGTCGACGGCGCCCAAACCAAGTTTGGAAAGCCATCAATCAGGCACTGAACCGCAAAGCAGGTCAGAATACATTAACGGAAATAACCATTAACGGGAACAAACTTTCAGGTGTGCATCTAGCCGAGCACTTCAGTGAGCACTTTGCTAATGCGGTGCAACCACTGGGAAGCATTGCTCATACTAACATTAATTACCATAATACTGACACAATTTTTCTCGCACCTACAGATGAAGCAGAAATAGTATGCACATTTCTTTCTCTAAAAAGCAGTAAAGCTGTCGATGTCGATGGATTTCAGGTAGAGGCGATTAAGCACGTAATTGACCTCCTTGCTCCTTGTCTAACCTACGTGTTTAATCTAGTCTTTCAGTCTGGCTGTTTCCCAAATCTCATGAAAATCTCAAAAGTTTCTGTTATATTTAAAGGTGGAGATATTAATGATGCTAATAATTACCGACCAATTTCTATAATTCCTGTATTCTCCAAGGGATTAGAAAAGATAATATTCTGCCGCGTAAATAGCTTCTTCAACAAACACAATATACTTTCGGAGTATCAGCACGTTTTCAACGTGGTAAATCTACACAGACTGCACTGTTAGCTCAAAAAGAACTGATAATTAATAACATCGAAGAAAGAAAGCTTACGCTGGGCGTTTTCATTGACTATAGCAAAGCCTTCGATACCCTAAACCATTACATTTTACTCGGGAAATTAAGTGCTTATGGGGTGCGTGGTGTAGCTAATTCACTATTTAGTTCGTATCTGTCTGAGAGAAAACAATGCGTCTCCATTGCTAACTGTTCTTCATCTTCTAAAACCATTTCTTGTGGCGTACCTCAAGGAAGCATTTTAGGACCAATGCTCTTCAATATCTACATAAATGATATTGTTAAGATAAACAATGACGCCTCATTCCTGCTCTATGCGGATGACACTAGTATTTTTGTTTCTGGACAAGATCCAACTGAAATTGTTGCGAGAACTCAAAGTGTACTTTCAGATGTGCTGCAATGGTCTAGAGCTAATGGCCTACGAATAAATGCGACAAAAACAAAAGCTGTCTTTTTCACATCCCGAGGCACTGAAGTCAACGTCAACCAATCATTAACACTTGAGGGAATACCCGTCGAAATAGTGGAAAAACATAAAATTCTGGGCGTGACTTTTTCTGCTCATATGACATGGACGTGTCATGTTGAATCACTGACTAAATCGTTATCACGTGCTGCTGGTGTTCTTTCACGATGTAGGCACTTTCTTCCAGAAAATGCTAAACTTCAGATTTATCATGCTCTGCTTTCTTCCCATATAAATTACTGCCTGTTAGTCTGGGGCACCACAACCCTTAGTAACATAAATACAATTCACCTATTGCAGAAAAGAGCACTTCGGTATATTGCAAACGTCCCGCGCAATAGTTCTACAGTTGCATTGTTTACCCGCTATAATATATTCAGTGTGAAACGCATGTTCGACTTTCGTTTAATGTATGCTTATTTCTTTTCAAACGAACAATTCAAACTGTTTATTAAAGGTTTATCTAATATAAGCATGCATTACACTGCTTCACGCACCCGCAGCACCGACAAGTGGCTTGTTCCTCGTTCCCGCAAGACCTATTTTTTGCAGTCTCTTAGATTCACACTGCCGTCCCTACTTAATAAATATGAAGAGAAAGACGCCAACTTTTCTACGTTTACAAAAAAAGAAATGCGTGAATTTTTTCTAACTCTTCTCTATTGTCTTTTGTACTGCCCGAACATGATCAAGTATGTTTCATTATTCTTTGTAACACGTTTATTTTCGTCATTTTATGATGTGTGTTCACGTGAACATTGAATATTTCAACTATAATGTACAACTGTTCTGGAGTGTACTTATATATTGACATTTGTTCTATTGTTCCGTTGTTGTATTTTCACAACCTCTTCTTAATTTTTTTTTTGAACTGCATTTTTTACTTGATTACTGTAAACTTGTTTTTTGAACGTATGAATCGTAATACCGCTGTCATGTACGTGGGCCTTTAGGTATTTTCAAGTGGTGTTATTACCGCTTTTCGCCTAAGGGACCCCCAACTGTCGTTGGAAATAAAGATTTGATTGATTGATTGATTGATTGATTGATTGATTGATTGATTGATTGATTGATTGATTGAATCCATCGACGGACAAATGCGCAATGGCAAATCCTGGAGTATGCTGAAGAACCCAGGGTCGCCGTTATTCGGGTCCTGGGCATGTTTGTCGAATTCAACGGCGGGAACGGAACGACTCTCCGCAAGATCATCGCAAAGGCGGACAACGCTTTCCGCCTCGTTCGCATAAATGCACACCGGAACCGAGGCATGAAGGAAAACAATCTCCTCAGGCTGAGCAATGCCTTCGTACTATGCCACTTCATGTACACGACTTCGCTGCACAACTGCCTCAGAGCAGAGGGAGACAAGCTCAACCCTCTCATCCGCAAAGTAGTCAAGAGGGCTCTCGGGCTACTCATCAGGACCCATACCGAGGATCTCCTCAAGCTGGGGGTGCATAACACCACCGAGGAGATTGCCGAAGCCCAAGAACGTGCGCAACTCACTCGCCTAAACACCACAGCGGCAGCTAAACGCATCCTCGAAGAGCTGGGTTACCACCCTGCGGGATTCCCGATGGTCAGTACCCCGATCCTTAGGTGCATTCGAGACAAGTTCGAAGTGGCTCCTGTGCCCCAAATTGTCCATCCCGTCTACAACGAGGGCAAACGCAAGGCGAGTGCAGCAGCCATCCTCCAACAGATCAAGCAACGAGACATTAGAGCAAGCTTCGTCGACGCCGCGGAGTACAGCGATGGGAAGACCTTTGCCGTCGTTGTGGTCGACTCCGGCGCCAAGATTTCCAATAGCACCTCCATTTGCACTTCAGACCCCGGAGTCACCGAGCAAGCCGCAGCCGCCATTGCCCTGTTAGACGGTCGTGGGTCCGAGATATATAGCGATTCGAAAATGGTAGTTAGGGCTTTTTAAAAGGGTTACATCGCCAAGCAAGCTGCTCGTCTTAGCAGCTCGAGTCCATATGTTCTCACGCATCATTCAATCCACCGGTTTCCCGCTCATGTAGTGTGGGTCGAGGGTCCTCCCCCGAACCTCAATGAGTCAGCTCACGAGGCTGCGCGTGACCTCTCCCACCGCGCTTCCTCTGTAAGGAGCACCGACTCCCCTCCTTCCTACAGCCGCAGGGACGCTCCCGCTACTCAGAATGAGGTGATTAAATTCTTCTACATGTCTAGAAGGTTCTTTCCACATCCTCACCCCAAGTTGAATAGGGCGCAAGCCGTTTCGCTTAGACTTCTGCAGACAAGCACATGTCCGAGTCTGTCCGTTCTCCATGAGGCTTACTCCGACGTGGATCGCGACGATGCCTGCCCGTCCTGCGGGCAGACCTCCACTCTAGCGCACATGCTCTGGGAGTGCGGGCCGACATACCGTAAGTTCATCAAGGAGGAGTGGGACTTGCTTCTGCGTAGCCCCGCTCTAGAAAAGCAAATCCTGGCTGTCCGGCGTGCCCGCGACCAGGCCGGTGGGCAAGACCTGCCGGTCCCGACGTGGGACTAGCCGGGTGCGCGACGAGTTCGCGTCGTCGCTAGACCTGCAATAAAGTTTCTTCACTCCCTCACTCAAAGTCATGTGAGCTCGCCTCGCGCAGACACGTGCTTGTGCCACTGCTCGTGTGTTTGTCGTCGTCTTCACAGCTGGCTCCCATGCCGCCTATCACACCAAAAAAAAGGCAAAGTGAATGAAGATAGTTAATTCAGGCATTCGAACGCACAACTTTTGGTGGAAGCCGAACCTACGACTTTTGATGTTAAGCCGAAGTTAATTCAAACACAGTTAATAATTATATACCTAATTAAGGCACTCGAACCGACGATTTTTGGTGGGAAAACGCAAGTCATTAGAATCGAACAACGCAATGTAGTGAGACATGTCCAGCCGTTAATGAATGGGTGTCTTTTGAGCGTGCAGGCTTTCTCTTTGGCATGGCGGTCGATATATTCTTTTAGGAGAGCGGAAAACCTTTATAGGGACTTTCTATCGTGTCCCAATAGAGGCAAGAAGTGGATATATTCTAATGTTTCTCAATAAGCCTTAATTATCCCTGAACTTTTAATTAGTCTCCCACACCCCCAGAAGATATTTACTTACATTCCAGCGTAAGGTGATCTAGATGGAATATGCGTTCATTACAGGAACCCAGAATAAAACGCATATAACACTTTTACACACTTCATCGATCAAACAACAGTATCTAGAAAGACGTAGAAAGATAATTCATGCAAGCAATGTCAACTTTGTGCAGGGCAATGTCGTGATGAAGCGTCAGGTTTTGATGACGGGAAAGGATAAGGCACTGTCAACGGCGTGATGCAAGAAGGTGACTCCGGATTGGAGGAACATGCGCCCGGAAGGAGCAGTATCACCGATGGTAAAATCATAGGGCGAGTACAATCGCCGCTCGCAGAAATCAGATCTACTGGTTTAACACATATTCAATTATTGATTACTCGTCGTAAGTTTCAGCGTTATTGCTGGGGATCGCGTGCTTCAGAATGTACAACACTATTGGCGTCGGGCATGCAATGTGATTAAACATGGTTCGCTCGCTATGAATTCGTCGAAAGCATTACAGAAAGCTCCGATACACGACGCGTATTGTGCTAAGCGATAACTCTGTATCATTCGTTAGCCGGCGAAAATCGGTCACTAGGTAAAGATGAACAAGTACCCGCGTCAATTCCCCCTCCTAAAAAGCATCATCATGATGCTGCAAACAGAACAGGAAAGCAACAAAAGAAAAGAAAGTGCCCGTAATAAAAATATAACAATACCAGAAATAAAGTAGTAGAGTTTGCGAGCGCGCGTAGAATGCCTTAACGCACACTGTGTCGATGATTTCAGGTGGTTCGCGGCACCACTGCGATTGCGTAATGCCGTCCGGCACGCGATCATAGTCCAGTGCACCAATACGTCGGACGATCTTGTACGGTCTTAAATGAAGTCGCTATAGCTTTTATCCGAGTCCACGTAGCCGTTTGTGGGTCGAGACACAAACTCTGGCGCAGGGCAGATATTTCACCTAGAGTCCTCAAGAATTGTACTGTAGTTTGCCGGTGATTAAATCGGAGCTTTCCATGCCTTGTCTCCTGACTTTCTTGCCGCTGTTGTGATGGTCTCACCGCGCGTCCGGTTTGGTTTCCTGCAACACGAACAGATGGCGCTCGCTTCCGCACTTCCCCGGAGGAGGAAGCCTCACGAGGCCAGTGTAGGTAGTAATTAAGAAGGTCCCTTAGGGGAACCTCAGGATAACATCGCCATCAATAAGAGAAGGAGGAGCAGAACATGAAAGAGGGCTCGCCGTGCAATAGGCTACATAAGCATGCAGGACGGTCGAAGAAAGAAAAAGTAGGTATCATTTGAGATGCAGCCACTGTCTGGGATACAAGACAAGACAAGGCAAGTTAAATAGAGAGCAAATAGGGGTATATGCGCTTACAAAAATAACCCTCACAGACTCAGGAAAGCCGCCAGTCATTGAGAATTATGTTTGGAAAGCGTGGAACAAAACTAAATCGGAAAGAAAGGGAGGAGTAGTCGGAATGGTCATCCATAAGGGAGGTAAATACAAAAAAAATCAAAATGTCAAGAGCTTCTTTGGTTATTCTGTACAATTAGTGGAACTAGAACTTGGCTGGGAGTAACGTATTCGTGGACTGGCAATAGTTGCACAGAGAAAAACGAAGAGTTAGAGAAATGTCTAAATGCTGATATCATGGGTTTCGGGAATGATGCCTAAAATATCCTATTAGGTGACATAAATGCGGAAATTTAGGATAGATGGCTATACCGACAACAATAGGAAGTCAATACTAGATCTTTGTGGGTAAGATAATTTCGTTATCGTGAATACGGGGCCTAAGTGTGACGGGCAGTCCACGTGGGAAATGAGAAACCGCCATTCCACCATTGTTTACTGTCTGATGACAGAATGAATTCAGGATAAGCTGAAATAAATTGTTATTGACGAGGATGGGTATAGCAGCATAGGGAGTGGCCATAAACGCATCATTTTGAACTAGGGATATGCAGTTGGGAAAGACTGCAAGGAGCGCAAAATGGCCAGTACAAATTTGAACGCTGAAAAATTACATATTTAGTCACAAGGGTCGAGGACGAACTTTTCAAATGGCCAAGTAAAGAATGGGAGTATGGTAGGCTTCTAAGTGTAATAACGACATAAATACGGAAAGCGAAACGACACGTTCGTTCGAAAGGAAAAAAAAGAAACCGAAAAGCTGGTGGAACAGGGAGATGCGAGAACTGATCGCCGAACGACAGAAAGCACGCCAAATGCACAGGTCGACAAAGAAGGCGCAGTTGCTGCCGGATGAAGTGGCCAGCAAATGGGAAATATACCGTGAGAAAAATGTATGGTTCAAATAGTGGCGCAAGCAAAGATAAAAAGGGAAAGTGAACATTGGTTGTCAGAAATATGTGAGAAAAAGAAGGCTGCACCTAGAATATTTTGGAACCACATAAAATTATTAGGCAGGAAGTCAACAATAGTACAACAACATATCCTAGGCGAAGATGGTAACAAACTGGAAAGGGACGCGGCAATAAATTACATCCGAAAAATAACAGCTGAATCTTTCCAAGGCAATGACGTGGTTGTATCTGAGGAAAAAAAGAGCATGAAAGAGAACCAGATGGAAAAGGAGCTGGTGCTGACAAATTTCAACTGGAAGAAAGCCGCTGAGAAAATTCCTAAGCGCGCAGCCACAGGGCTAGATGAAGTTCCTGTTAAGCTGATTAATGAACTAGGACCAAAAAGTAAGGAAGCTCTGGTGAAAGCAGTGGAAGAAACTTTAAAAGATAGACGAATACCAGACAGTTGGCGACAAAGTAGAATGAATTTAATTTATAAATATGAGGGGAGGAAGATAGAATTCTCTGCTGTAGACCATTGACACTTACATCGGTAACATACAAGTTAGCAATGCAGGCAATTAAAGCTCCAAGCGCGAGCACAGAGCAATGGTATTTTAGTAGAACTTCAGAATGACTTCACAATAGGTAGGCGTCAGGAGGATAAATTATTTCTCCTTACTCAGTGTATCGAAAAATCAAGGGTAGAAAAGAAACCGTTATGTGGCCTCTTTATACATTACAGGAGCGTATGACAACGTAGACCACAACATTTTGTGAGATATTCTGAAAGGGGAAGGATTTGGCGTCGATTTCACATAGCTTTCGAGAGATATTTACCTGGGAAATAACGCTTGCGTAGAATGGGAAGGCATGAGGAGCGAAGAGAAAGTTGGTATCAACAAGGAACAGAGGCAAGGGTGCTCTTTATTCCCGCAGCTGTTTATGGTGTACATGGTGAGTATGGACATGGCAATAGAGTGAAGTATTATCGAATTTAAGCTCTCATACAAACAGGCGGGTACAGCAGTAGAACAGCAGCTTCCAGATTTGTTTTATGCGGATGATATTGTGTTGCAAGCTAACAAGCAGATTGATGAGGAACGTCTGAAATTCAGCGTTAAACAATCACGTGTTATTATTTTGAATGAAAACAGTGGACAGGGTCAATACAGGGCCAGAAAATACCTCACGTGAAAAAAAATATAAATACCTTGGTATATGGATAAACGAAGGCAATAGATATATGGAAAGGCAGAAAAAAATGCGGCCATAATTAAACATAGAGCGCTATGGGGATACAATGGGTACGAGGTGCTCCGGTGCGCGTCGAAAAGTGTAATGCTTCCAGGGCTTACATTTGGAAATGCGGTTGCTTGCTTGAAATCAGGGATACAATCAGGACTCAATGGCAATCAAATGTCAGGGGGACGCCTCGCATTGGACGCTCACGGGAAGACTACAAATGAAGCTGTGCAGCGTGATGTGGGCTGGACAAGCTTTGAAGTGAGGTGAACTCACCCTAAAATTGATTATGAAGAAAGACTGAGAAATATGGAAGGAAGCAAATGGGCTGGGAAATTGTTTAGGTATTTGTACAGAAAAAAACATTGAATCACAGTAGGAAGTAGAACTAGGAAGCTTACCAGCTAGTATGCGACCTGTATGATGAGCTACATGGCAACGAATAACGTCAAGCGGAAAATCAGAGAGGCTGAGATAATCTTATGGGTGGTGGCAATGGTAAAAGAAACCGGCTATGAGTGACTACTTAAGAGGAAAAAATGAAATCAGGTATGAAGAGCATATGATTACTCATAGCGAAGCTCGTCACTTTTCAAAGGGAGATCAGGATCCCTTAGAGCACGCACTTATAAAGCTAGATCCGACAAGAAAGAAGACGCATGTGCTTACTGTAGCAACGCTACACTCTAAGAACAGTTTACACCCTTTGGCGTGCCCCTTCTGCCACACAACAATAACCGTCATCTGCCTTGATGCTTTTCCTTTTTTCAAAACGTCGCGCCCACTACTTTCCTGTCGGGAATGCTATCATGCTGATAATGCGCACGCCGTTTGTTACTGGGAAGTACCGGGCTCGCAGCGTGAAAGAAACGAAACGCATCAAGGCAGATGACGATTATTGTTGTGTGGCAGAAGGGGCACTCCAAAGGGTGTAAACTCTTCTTAGAGTGTACGGAAACAATGGAGCATGTTTTATTAGAATGTGACGATATTTGCCAGGCGGTCGATTTAGGCACCTCTGGCATTCTTGAAGTCGTTGGGTTCAGCGAGAGCAGGCGAAAAGCTAACATGTCCGCAATAGAGATTAGTAAGAGGCAATTCGAAGATTGGTGGAATAAAAGTAGGCAAGTGACATACAACCGAGGTACATGAAAACAAAGTTCCCAACAGGGGTTCAGAAAGTCTGCTACAAGAGATTGGCTGTGCAACCCACCGCTGCGTTCCAAATAGCACCCTCATAGCATCCACCGATCTATCTAGCCATCCCAGCCGGCATTATCGCGCTAGCAGTTCACAGTGTGTGCGTATTGCACGTGCCATGCTTAATTTCGAACGCGACAAAAATGCAGGTGCTCGTCTGTCGAGATCGCGTACTGAGCTGTGACAGTGTGAACATTATAATCGTCCATAACCTGAAGAGAGCTCTCTGAGGTGGCGCCCCAACAGCGTGCTGGCCACGTATGCAGAACGAGCCCTAACACCCACCAGCAAAATGGCTCCAAAGCGTGCACTCAGCGTCGAGGACACCCATGCCCGTAGAGCGTCGCGCGTAACAGGAGCGTTTTCACTACTCAGCGAAACGTGGGGCAGACAGCGAATATATGTATACAATGCATACATACAATTTCATAATAAATAGTTGAATTACGTGCAGCTCCATTAGTTTCTTGATGTTTAACACTTCTGCCACGATATAATTTGCCATGTGAGGCAATGATACTGCTCAACTCTCTCATAGATTATAAACAATGGTGCCCAACAACGCCTAAAGCAAACACGTCTCCCTGTGTGTTCTGTGGACTATGCGGACAAACAACAGTGGTGCACGCAGGGTAACGCTTAACGTCCGCTCACCACTCTCGTATTTGACTGAACGCTTAAGAAATTACACATTCGCCGTCAGCATCGCTACTAATTATCGTCCATCAAAACAAATATGATAGCTTTGCGTACATCGATTGCCACAGCGCGCTGTATCCGCATATTTTGTTGCTGGTTCATGATGCACAGGTGGGCTTGTTGTGCTTCTTCGGTCCGCTGGAGATAGGCGGCGGCGTCCAGATCGTCTTCGTCGCTGAAGTTCAGAAGCAAAGTGTTTCAGCGTCGTTACCTCATTCCTTACTTGAACCAGCTTGAAGCACGCCATTTGCGCTGATATCGCAGTGCCGACTTGTAAGCAAAGGTGACGTATACGGAAAGATGGCATCACACGTTCTGTGTTCGACGTCGATGCACACGGCTAAAATGTCGACGAGGGATTGATTCCGCTGCTCTTTAAGGCCATTGGTATGTCACCAATGGACTTATTGACAACCAATGGTCTGGTTGTATTGCAGGATGACTTCAATAAGCTCTGCCATGAAAGCCGTTCTTTCGTCACTGATGACGATGACTTCTGAGGCACCACGTTGTAGCAGAACCTTCTTGACGAACTTCGCTACTTTTGGCACAGATTTAGTTTCGGCGTAGCAAAGTAGCCCGTAGCCACGACAATTAACTTATTTCCGGATGCCGATGTAGGATTTAAGTAAGTTCGTCGTGATGTGCCGGAACGACTGCAGCGGAGAGGAGTCTGCATTACATAGCTCGTCCACGAAATTGTCTATCAGTCGGTAATGATAAACGAACTCCTTTGTTATTTTGTTCAGGCGATTATAATCAATACAGAAGGGCAGGCAGCGTTCTATTATTTTGTTTAACTAATACAACCAGAGACGTACACGCACTCTTGGACGGCTAAATAATTTTATCGTGTAGCATTTCATCCAGTTGCTGCTTTATGGCTTCTCGTTATTGCGTCGACACTCGATATAAGCTCTAACAAAGCGGCGCAGGGGGTTCCTGCGTTATCAAGTGACGCTTTGCAACTATTATCTGATTTAATCCTCCAAGGCGTTTAAAAGCCATCCTTTTATTACTGGGATACCTTCGAGGTGCTCTTGTGTATACGTGGGAAGACGGATTATTGTCGAAAGCTGATTCAGAAACTCGGACTGTAGTTGAGGCTTTGCAAGGATCTGAGAGGACAAATGCATTCCCGACTGCTGTAACTTCTGCCACGTGTGCGATGTTTGCGCTCTCGTTTAAGTGCTTACATTCTTTGCTGAAGTCTGCCACGATCGCTTGTACATTTCCTCCATGCAGTTGAAAAATTTCCTTGCGACGCACATTTCATGATCGGCCAGCTCGAATTGTTCACTCGCGACAATGTCTTCTATGTTGGTGGCTGCCTCTGCCCCGACGCAAATCATGGTAGATACTTCAAGCGAAATGCGGAGTTGAACTTCAATGCACTCAAGGTAGGGTGACTGAGACTCCTATCGCGTGGTATCACTTGATCCATAACCGCGTTATTGGCTTGGTTGCTAAGTAGATACCAGCGCCGTGTCTTCTTCATTCAAAGTCAAGACCTGAGGCATGCCGAACGCCTTTGACGTTTTCCAAGACAGTGTCATATAAGGTATTGTCCATGCAGAGGACCCGAGTCTTGCCTCTGAAGAACGGTTAAATGATTTCCACATCTACCTCAGGTAGTTTCAACAATCTTCGGTCCGGAAGACAGACCGAGGAAATCTTTCCTGTCAGCTTTTTGTCTGGTACAAGGAGTAGTAGTGGGATGCCTTTGAAGTCAACCTTCAACCGTCGCCATAGACTTCTCGTTTCGTTTATGCGTTTGCATTCTCCCGCGTTCCGAAGTTTCGGGAACTCCACACAAGGTCTGCTTCGCTTCGTTATTTGCCTTGGACACATCGGATTGCTGTATCGAGCACGAAGCTTTCTCCACAATGTGGGCCTTTTTTAAAACAATCACCCCTCTTACGCGCACTTTCGCGACACTTTCCGCAGAAAGATGTCTTTGTATTCGAACTCATTGTCTTAGTCCAGCAATCAGCAGCTCTGTCACCCCGTTTACCACAAAAAATCAGCGTGGCTTTTATTTCTGTTCTTGCCGCCAAGATATTCGAGCTTAACCTAGTGGCTTGTTATGTTCGCTCTCGTCTTTACCTTTGCAAAGGTTGACTAACCCCTGCGCCTCATGGTTATAATCACTAGCTTCCGCTAGCTTGTCAAACCCTTGACAATATCTTTCTCTCAAGAATATTGCCACCATCTCAAGGCAACTCCTCCGGAACTGCTCTTAAAAATCTTGTCTCGGAGAGCACCATATGTCCCGTCCGTTTTGGCTATTTTTTGCCAGTGATAAATATAACCCAGAAGGTGTCCAGCAAACTGTGCGCCGGTTAAGGAGTTATCGGGTTTCGCTGGCCGAAGCTTGGTTCGGTAGTCTTCCTCAGTGTATATTGTTACGGGGATGTGGGGAGTGTGAGTATACTATTTAGAATGTATACATAAGCTAAGTCAATGTGGTTTAGATGGCTGACCTGCAACAACACGCAACGACCAGCGTCTCGCGATCTTTTTCCTCTCTTTCTTTTATCCCTCCATAACAGGACCCCCGGGTGCTAAAGTGGCGTCTCGGCGCATGGTAAACGAAGAACTGCGAGCGCAGTATGCCTACAGCTGCGAAACATGCACGATTCAATAGGCGGCGTACTTGGGGTGGGCGAAACTGTGACGGAGAGATCTCGTAATTGACGACGTTAACTTGACGCAGGACTTCATAATGCCCTGTGTAGCGAGAGAGAACCTTCTGGGAGAGGCCCACCCCACGACATGGTGTCCAAAGGAGCACCGAAGCACCTGGGGCGAACTCAACATCGTGGTGGCACCGGTCGTAACACTCTTTTTACATATTCTACGAGGCTAACAAACGAGATCAAGCGACTTGACGGGCCATGTGAGCGCGATCGATGACTTCACGAGAGTACCCAGTGGCAAGGCGTGGCACAGAAGGTAAGATGGTGTCAAACGCAATGTGGGGTCGCGACCATACAAAAGACAAAAGGATGAAAATCCTACGATGTCATGTCGGGACGAGTTATACGCGAATGTCACGTAGGCCAGCGTGCCATCCCAGCCGCTTTGATCCTTGGAAACATACATCGACAGCATCTCTGTGAATGTTCGATTGAGACCATTCGTAAGGCCGTTTGCTAGTGGGTGGTAGGCGGTGGACAGCTTGTGCTCAGTGGCACAAGAGAGGAGCATGTCGTCCACAAATCGAAACTGTCGAGGTTCAGCGTGCTGGAGAATGACGGAGGAGAAAATCGGCGCCGTTAGTTGTGCAACTAGCCGGCAATGCCTTTGTTATCGCGTAGCGTTCGCGTAATCAGTAGCGATGGCGATCCACTTATTCCCTCTAGTCATCGTCGGAAAAGGGCCAAGCAGGTCAAGACCTGCGCGAGAGAAATGTTCAGAGGAAACATCAAGTGGATGGAGGCGTCCGACAGGTGGCAAGGGAGGTTTCTTCCGGTGCTGACACAACTTGTAAGTTGCGGCATAATGACGCACAGAATAGCAGAGGCCCGGCCAGAAGAACCGGCGCCGTACGCGGTCGCCTGTATGCAAAACTCCAAGATGTTCCACCGTTGATGCATCGTGAAGTAGTTCGAGAACGACTGATAGCAGATGACGAGGAACAACAAGGAGCAACTCAGGACCGTCAGGGTTGATATTGCGGCTATAGAAGATGCCGTCATGCAGCACGAACATGTGGCACGTGCCGTCGGTGCTGCTAGGTTGCACTTTGGCGATGATGGACTGTAAGGATGCGTCGCGTTCAACGCGCGTCTCGGTCATGTCAGTCGATGCCAAAACGCAGGTCTCCGGATCACGCGTAGCAGGATCGGTAGGATCCACGGGGTAACGAGAGAGGCAGTCATCGTCTTGTGCAGACGTCCAAACTCATAGTTGACAAGAAACGAAAATTCCTGGAGCCACAAAGCCCAGAGACCAAGCCATCCTGTGGGGTCGCGGAGTGAAGATAGCCAGAAGAGGGCGTGGTGGTCTGTAATGACCGAAAACGTGCGGCCGTACAAATATGGCCGGAACTTGGCGACAGCCAAAACTAAAGCCAAGCACAACGGCTCGGTGATGGGGTAATTTTTCTCGGGAGGTGATAACAGGCGGCTGGAGTAAGCTATCACGCACTCGGTACCATTCTGCTGTTGGGAGAGAACAGCGCTGATGTCGTGGCCGCTTGCGTCATTGTCTACTTCGGTCGGTGCAGATGAATTAAAGTTGGAGACTAAGAGAGGGGCGGACAGAAACCCGATGAGAGCGTCGAACGCGTGAGCTTGCTCAAGGCCCATGAGAACGGCGTATTATTCTTAAGAAAATTTGTGAAAGGCCGAGCAATGTCGGCGAAGTTTTTGACGAAACGGCGAAAGTAAGAACATAGGCCGACGAAGCTGCGCACGTTAGAAGCAAAACGTGGCACAGGGAAGCTGCGAACGGCGCGAACTTATTCCGGATCAGGTTCTACTCCGGATGCCTCAACGTGGTGTTCCCTTACGTTAATCTGACGGCGCCCGAATTGACATTTCGCGGACTTCAGTTGGAGACCGGCTTTTCGGAAGACCGCAAGAATTGCAGAGTCGGTTAACCTAGCTGCCCAACGTGGGGGAAAAGCTATAACGTCAAGATAACAAATGCAGTTGGTCCCTTTGTAGCCTCGCAGAGGAGAGTCCATCGTACGTTCAAATGTCGCAGGAACCTTGCATAGGCGAAAGGCAATGCCTTTGAACTGATATAAACCATCAGGTGTGATAAAGGCCGTCTTCTCGCGGTCTATTTCATCAACTGATATCTGCTAGTAGCCGGACTGAAGATCAATCGAGGAGAAGCATTTAGCTCCGTGCAAGCAGCCCACCCTTATGAAAATGACTGTTGAAAAGTTTTTGGCACATTGTTGACGAATTGTTGACTCAATAGCCTTTCAACAATAGCTCAACAATTATTGAAACCACAGGCAATAATTCAACAGTAAAGTTATTGGGCAGTTCACAACAAAAAAGTCGTTGACTAAATTCTGTTGGTATATTGTTGAATAGTATTGAGTATTATTGAGCCATTGTTGAGCAGTTTTCAACAATAAATTCATTGACTAAATTCTCTTGATATATTGTTGAATAGTATTGAGTATTATTGAGCCATTGTTGAGTAATTTCCAACAATAAAGTCGTTGACTAAATTCTCTTGATATATTGTTGAATAGTATTGAGTATTATTGAGCCAATATTGAGTAGTTTTCAACAATAAATTCGTTGACTAAATTCTCTTGACATATTGTTGAATAGTATTGACTATTGAACCATTGTTAAATAGTTTCCAACAATAAAGTCGTTGACTAAATGCTGTTAACTTATTGTTGAATAAAATTGAGTCACGAGCAATATTGAGTTTCGAAGTACATGTGAAAAACACACGCACATATGTATGTGTGCGTCTTTTGCACATATATGTTGCTTTACTGATCACTTGATCACCATTGCATATATATACAGGGTGTTGTTTCACGTTACTTGAACCATAGACGTATATACACGTGTTTCAGCTAACTTTACTCAGAGTTTAAAAATATGCCGATGCACCATAAGACGATGCGACCAAATGCATGTTGCTCACTCTTGTACGTGTCACGCTATTCTTGTATTTTTCCTAAGTAGTTAATTAGTCAAGAAAATTAGCCATTCTGAAGGAACAAAGTTAGGCGAAAAATTCTAATTAGAAAGCTCTAGAGCACTTTGCAAAACGTCCTATTAGGCAATTTCTCACTTTCTATCTATTAAGTGTTAGTGTTTTTCAGCTTACTGCGGATGCCCGTGAAATAGTAAAAATATCACCTGACATATCCGCTTGCGCGCCGTGCTTGCAGCGCTCCCAAACGAGCATACCATCGAGCAGGGTGTGTTCCCGCTTAAAAGGCGACCGGGCAGTGACGAAGGCGTTGGCTGTGGTATTGACGCCAGCGACGTGCTTCCCTCGCTGCGGTTCATGATGGCGATAAGCAGACGGGTGTTCACACCGGTTAAATGGTATGTTTTCGTTTGTGCGCAGAAGGCTTAGGAGCAGTGCAATCACGACTCGCAGGCGGGCATATGTCACGTGGTGCTTTTTCTATTTCGCGAGCATCCGCAGTAAGCTGAAAAACAATAATACTTAACAGATAGAAAGGCAGAAACTGTTTATTCGGACGTGTTGCGAACAGCTCTGCAACTTTCTAATTGGAATTTCTTCCCTAACTTCCTTGCTTCAGAAGTTGGTTAATTATGCTTGACTAATTAGCTAATTAAGCAAGAATACACAAATAGCGCGACACGCTACATACCAAAGGGAGCAACATGCATTTAGTCGCGTCGTCATAGAGTTTACAGTCGGCCTAAAGTTAGCAGAAACATCCTGCATATATATATATATATATATATATATATGCAGTTTGAGAAGACAAACGTCCCTACAAGCAGTGACAAACAACCGATGATTGGACGCATCCTGCATTTCCATCGGCGTCCATTATAAAGGGCCAGTGCCCTGGCTGTGTGTTAGGAAACGGCATTGCATGCCTCCATGTTAAATATGGTCAAGGTGGCGGAGAACGTTAACAAAATTCAAGTCTGGGGTTTGACGTGCCAAAACCACGCTTTGATTATGAGCCGCACCGTAGTAAGAAACGCCATATTTATTTTTGCCATCTCGGGTCATTTAACCTGCACCGAACGCACAGTACACGGTCGTTTTTGCATTTCACCCCAATCGAAATGCAGCCGCCGCGGCCGGCATTAGATCCCAAGCACTCGGGTTAGTAGAGCAACACCTCAGCCACTATGCCACCACGGTGGGTGCGGCGGAGAAAGGAGTGAACATCGTTTTTACAGAGTGCGTTTCGCTTACCCGTTAGCGCGCTATACAGAACGAAACGAAAAGCTTGGCCGATATGTACGACATGGTGCTCATATTTCACATGGAGGCCAAATTCTTTTCGGTGACCTAGACGGGGTGCTGGCGAATGTGTTCGGAATCTGCTCGGCCACCAAGCACAATCTGCGCTGCTATACGTTCTCGGTGACAAATCGCACAGCGCAGGAGCACACGCACAAATGTTTAAAGAATGGGACGACAGACCGCCCGCAGTTTGCCATGACGTCGAAATAAGAAGCACAAACAGCGACGTTTCTGTACTTTTCTGGTCAATAGTTCAGTTCGCATGGTTGCGGCACGCATTACTTTATTTTTTTAAATCCAAACGACGAAAACTGTGCGCGCACAAATTAGCGCGGCGTTTGTGACGTTTGAATTTGGCGCCTTTTCCCGCGCATGCCATTAGCTCCGGCCGGTGCACTGCGTTACTGCGCTAAAGAAAAGTAGTTCATCAAAGAAGCGAAGCAAAAAACTTTTATACACTTGCAAATCGCAACAATTGTTCAGTAATAACGTGAAATCACATAATTTGTTATCCAATGGTACAATTTGTGATAATATAAGCCTGTATTTGTATGAGTGTACATGTATGATTGCGCGTTTGCGCTGTTGATGCTTGGCGCATTCCGGCGAGTTCGTGCACGCAGTTTGTTTGAGAGTTTCCTGCGTTTTCTGAGTTATTTGTGTGCTTCGCTGTGACATCTTTGGAATATTCCTGCGTGTTGCTCGCTTTTTATGGACTTGTTGCCTCGAAGATCGCCATGATCGCCTCCGACTCAGCGACATCAAGGGTGAGTGAGTGTTTCGAATTCCCCTTGTTCGTCCATTGCGACGCGGTGAACGGAAGCGGGGAAATGATTTCAGCGCTTGCGCGTGTCTTCCGCGCGCCTCTTTTCTAGTTTTCATTCCTAGTACTATCCTTCCGTTGCGAGAATGGGTTGTACAGCACTAGATTTGTGGTAGATAACGTGGAGTTTTGTCCTGGTTTAACTCTACACTCCGCTTGTGGTGACGTAAGGCAGCTATGTGGTGCCAACTAAAACAGGGCATGTTGTACGCCATGATTTCTGATACGGTGTTCGAGCACCGATTGAGTTAGCCTTATTAATGAGCGCAAAACAATGCGACGTGAAACCATCCGATCTGTACTGTAATCGAAGATATTTCGTTTGCGCCACGCTAGTACAAGGCGTGTGAGCGAGCTTTCAGCAAAAGGGGGGGGGGGGTGCGCTGGGATTGGCGAAAGTGTATTCTGTTGCGCTGTTCCCTTCAGGATCGAGTGACTCCGCGGTGCTTCAAGGCCACTATCTGACACGCCGTGCGGCCGATGTTCGCGCGATCGGAAAACACGGAGGAGGCTGTCGCGCAATAATAATAAAGAATTTCAAGGGTGTACATGCGATACGTGAGATACAATAGGGGTGATGCCACAGAGTGCTGCGAAATCATCGAGTTATACGCCTTGCCAACCGCGTGCGTTTTGTTTTCCCCCAGGCCGGGCGCATTCAACTTTATTTTTTCATCTTCTCCGTTCGTCGCCATCGAGTGCTTCGCCCAAACGGCTTCGCGTAGGCGCTCTTTGCATTCACGGAAAGGCAGATTTCATGGCACTCCAGGTCCTACAAAATTGAAAATAATGTAATTTCGTGAAATTGCAGCTTTTCGCACTTCAGTAACTGATTTAACAATAGTTTTAAAATCAGTAAAGGAACGAGATGCCTGGCATATCTGCGTTGTCGTCCCACTGTGTTTCGAGGCGGCATGTATACGTTATCGGCAACATAAACATCAATAATTAGCATTGTTTCTTGTGACCATAGAAGTAGCTAGTTATGTCGAAAAGCTATTTTTGCTTTGAATCAGAGCACTATAGAGTGAACAGATTGAAAGGGGAGCGCATCGTTGTGAACTAAATCACGACGCTTTGCCACAATAATGCTTTGTCGAAAGAGCAGTTCTGTGAAATTCTTTCTTTGAGAGTAAGCAAAACTTCAGTAGCATCAGGTAGACGAGGAGTAAAAGAATGTAACACTGGTTTTATATGAAAGAGCTGCCTTTAATATGGGCCCATAACAGTTAAGTAGATGCGTGGAAATAATGTTTAAAGTAACTAGAGGAATGTGAAATAAATTTTTTTACAAGCTCACACTGCCATTGGCAAGAGCGGCCACACTTTAGTGTATTCAATGACTAGTCATTTGTATCCGTCCATTTATGTCAGCCTAATGGTCCATGTAGCTCTTTTGATTGTCGCTTTTGCTGCATCGTGGCTTCACGTTTTAATAGTGACATCTTTTTTCAGATTCAAAATGAGCCGGGAGAGGCCCCAGCTGGAACGGTAAAAGTGAATTCTTTGGCCATCCATTCTGTAGCGTCACGATGATCAAATACAGTGATACCGTGAAAATGTATTGCAGGAAGCAGAAAAAACAACAACATTGCTGATGCAACTGCAACGCGTTTGCTCCAGTGATCAATTGGTGCAGAGTGCCTTCATTAGGAGACATGGTGCCTTTAAGCACTCAGCTTAAAGACTTTGCAACTGCACCGGGACTGGGAGTGAATTTCATTGTCACTTGTGAACATATTAAACGCGGAATGTGCCTTTTTCAGTGTATATGCCTGATATGAGAGGGGCGTTCAGAAACTTAGTGTGGACATTAGTGGTCTGCATGAGTGCACATCTTTCTAGTTTTACCAGAACGAAGGTATTATGACCTATGTCATACAGCAGTGCACAGCTAGAGGTATCAAACCAGAACAGCAGCACCCTTTGAGAAAGTTGGCTGAAGAACGAGCAGTGATCGGGGCTTTCTGCATTTCAAGGGCCAAATTCCAAAAAGATTGATGCCGAGCTGGACGGTGTGAAGTGCCGGTCACCACATGCTGTAGCCAGCATGGCATTTTTAATCTCCTTGGCATTATGTCTCGTTAAGATACAGAAATTGCATCACTGCTCATAAAGAAATTGGAAATTGGGAGGTTGAGGGGAAGTGGAAGGGTTCCCCTCTGGAGCAGCCAGTGCATGCCCTTTGCTATACTGATAATCCTACCTTAATGAGAACCAGTGATGCATGTTAACCTATTACGCAGCCAAGTGCATTCCTTGTTTTGTATTAAGGGGACACTAATGACACCTTAAATGAATTTAAACTAAAGCATCGTCTTAAATAACTACTTCTGTAACTTTCTTGGTAGTTGTTTGATTATTAGAGAAAATAAAGCTCAAAGTTCAATTTTCTGAGTATCGCCCCAAAATCTTTGTGCTGACACCTCATTGTCACATCATGGATTCCAAGTATTTTTTCAAACTTGGGCTGTATTGGTTCTGTAAAAGTTCCTGACGCTTTTTATTTTGGGTTTATAGAATACGATGAAGAACATCTTTATTCAACATCTTTATTTGTAAAAAAAATTGCTACACCTCAACAGACATCATCAAAATCTATGACGTCACAGCAAGCGGGTGTGGTAACTTCAAGGCAGCACTGCCACCAATCTTTCCTCTTGCTGCTTTTACAGTTTACTCAGCCTCTTGTCACGGTATGAGTGAATCTCTTGAATTGTAGGAAGGTCATGTACAGATACATCTAAAATACATTTTCTCTTTAGTGCTTTCATGCCGTAGTTGCTTAGGGGTGCTGGCACAGCTCCGCTAAGCACGAGGTCACAGGATCAAACAGCCGCATTTTGATGGAGGTGAAATACAAAACTGCCCAGGTACCTTGCAGCCTGATTTGGTAAAAATTAGTCCAGAGTTCCCCACTAAGGCGTGCCTAAACATCAGATTGTCGTTTTGGCACTTAAAACGCCAGAATTTAATTAATTTAATTTTGCTTTAGTGCTCCTTTAAGCTGTAGAATTCATGATCTTTGCAAAAACTCATGCTCAAAGTATTCTCCATAAAGATTAAATAAACAGTAGATATAAGTGTCTATTTATATTTTGAATTGTGTGGTGATACGTGATGACTATTAGAACGGTGGTACAACGAGACAGACAGAATTGTAATACAATGTATGACGGCACGATGATGCACATCGAGGAAATGACTGAGTTTCCCTAGAGGTCCCTGACATGGACATCAACTGACTGTCCACAAACTTCTGAGTTCACTCCGTGATCTTGTGCAGCCTGTGCTTTGCGAGTCGATTAACTTAATTGAGGTGGTTGGCACATACTGTCCTTGCAGCTTATGTACATTTCATATAGTGGAGTGGAATCTCACATATTACTTCTGCAGCACAGCAAGCTAACGTGACGTGTAGTGGTAATCTTAGTAATGATCTACAATCATGTCCCTCTTTGAGCTCCTAATGCTGCTTGCCAACACAAGCAGCAGCAGTTGCCCAAGATAGCGGGAAGGAGATTCATTGAAAAGTGGCATATGCCCAGGGTCGCATACCCAGTCACCCAAGCTGTTCCAACGGTTGATTTTGAACTCTTCCCTCAACATAGCAGCCCAATCTCCCCATTAGACCATGGACTACCTATTGACACAAATGGATGGGAAAATAGAGACAAACACCTGAAAATATGAAGTATCCTAAGAATGGTAATCACAATAAATAGTACTAGATGTGCATTAGCGCAAGCTCTTGGGCCAGTTGGTGCATGATGAACTTGAAAAAGGGGGGTGCCAGCAAAACAAAGGACGCGCACACACGTAAAAGGCGTTAGACAGGGACGGACGCTGGTCCGTCCCAACGTCCGTCCCTGTCTAATGCCGTTTCCTTGTGTGCGTGTCATTTATGTTTCGCTGGTACTCCCCTTTTTCAAGTACTAGATGTTTGGATACTTTGGTTTATTATTCTTGTTTGTGCTGGATTGTTTTTCTGAAACATGTGGCGTCCAGACAGCATAAGAAGCTTGTAAGAAGTCAAGTTTAGCAATCTAGATTTGCAACAGGTACTTTTGTAATTTATTTGCAGTAGGGCTGTTGTGTGAATGTGCTTGAAAGGCTTAAAACTGTTTTACTAACATTTACTTAAACATGCAGGTTCACATAGGTTGAAGGAGTGCACATTGAGAAGGTTATCCTGGCACAGTTTACCATGGCCTGCCATGGTGGACCAGGAAAGTTTGCAAGGGCCTTGCTTCACCATGTGTTCACAGAGGAGGAGCTCATGGGCCATTTGGGCTTTGGAAATAACACCAAGGGGCAAAAAAGGCTCTTGACCCCACCAGGGTCAGTGCTGTTATAGGCAAGTACCATATATCCTTTCTGGTTGCATTTTTACATTCACATTTTTCTCTAAAATTATGAACTTGCCATTGGCATAACAAACGACTTTCAAGTAGCCCGTGTGTGCAGTTGTGTGCGACAATAGCCTACTATTTGGAATGACTGTTCGTACGATCTTAAGTGCGTAATGCCGCCATACGCAAATGCTTCTAAAATTTAAAAGCTGCCTTCACTGCTGAAAGTTTTTAGTGGCTCCACCACATAAAATGAGCTGCATTTGCGCATTAGCAGTGTTACTTGGCTGTCATTGCAAGGAATAGTTGTCTGTGAAGCATGCTCCGCATCTATTGGCATGGAGGACATGTTTAGTTAGCCTGAAAATGTTATTCTAATACGCGAATTGCGGAGAAGGTATGCTCAAGTGTGGTTACTGCTCAGCTCGAGCAGGAGCATGTTCACCAAATTGCAAAAGTCAAAACAGCTCTCCAGGTTCTGAGATGTGAAACAGTAGTTTCACCAATTTTAACAGACCACATCGAATTAAGGTTGCTCCTATATTCAAGGAGGTCCATGTGATGCCAGACAGCAGCCTTTTAGCAGAGGGAACCTGAGTGGTGTGGCAATTTTCTTTTGGTTGTTTCAATCAAAGAAACAACAGGGACAGAGTTGCAAGCATTGCTGTCAACAGTACTACGTTTAGTGGGCGCTTACTCATTCTAAGCACTTAACCTATGACTCGTATTTATTAACGCACACTTTATCACTTTGTATTCTAAGATATGAAAAAAATATTTATGTGTATTCTAAGATATGAAAAAAATATTTATGTGGCTTTTCCCCATATACTTCAATAAATTGAGAATAGGCTCTTGGGGCCTAATGTATAAAGCTTCTTACAGACCATCGGACATGTCCACTACTCCCATTCTGAAATTGTTAGAATTGATTCCTGCTTCCTTACTTCACCAACCTGTTAACAGGGTTATTATGAACCATTGCCAAGTAGATTATGGGCTTAAATTAATCAAAAAGATGAATGGGCTTTTATGTCGCTCTTGTTTAGCCCGTTGAGGATCACATTTTGGGGAGAAATATGCCTCTCTAATTTAGGAGTTATATATTTTTTGTGGCGTGCAAATGCTCAAAACTTTCGAATTGAATAGTGTCCTATTCAATTTAGTCTTTGAATGGTCACTATTTGTAAATGCGAGTATTCTAATATTTCGAAACACCAATAAAACATGAAATTTGAGCCAAAGTACGGTAAATTTTCACCTCCAATAACATAGTGTAGACATAAAACGTAACAACTTGTAATAGCAGACCAGGCTACGTTACTTCAGTAGCTGTACTTTAGAGGCTGTACAGCAATCATTTATGCTTACTGAAGAGTCCTGTGCATGTGAAGAAACTTTCTGCGGCTCCATTTGTGCTTTTAATAAACAGCTTTTCATAACATAATGACAGAAACTTGCTAACTTTAATAATACTAGGATGTGAGCCTCATCTTACATTAATTGTGATATCAGCTGTTCATTATTCAGAAACTATCCATTATTTGATTTGCTTCTAGCATTATTCGGTTCAGCCTCAAAAATCACTTTTCGCGCACCCTTAATATTTTTATTACAGATTTAAGTTCTTCAGAGTGACATTCCGAGAAAATAAACTGGTAAATAACATTTTTAAATAACAATAAAGTGGCAATACCATTTCAGTATTTGCAGTTTTACATGTTTTATTTTTTTATGCAGGATAAAGCAACATAATTTTTTTGTGTAATGAAACTTACAAAAAACTTGTGGCAACACTCCCAAATTACTGCAATGACAGACACCAAGGAGCTAGATGAAAAATCAGTTTTGGAGAAACCCAAGGAGCGACAGCACTATAAGAATATTTTCTAGAAGTTTCAGAAGGTTGCAGCACCTCCAGTGGGATGCTAGGCAACACTTTGTTCTGAAAAGGCAAATTTTTATTAGAACGTTCCATCACAGCCACAGATGTACGGCAGTGAAACCTAAAAGGGTTAAAGAAGTCAGTCCTATCGCATATGGCTCTTAAAAGACGGCATTTCTTCGTCTCTGTCACATTCTGCATGTGTCATGCTAAGCAGCTTGGTGCACTACACGGAATCCTCATTATAACAGTAATTCAGTCGTCGAGGCAGAAAACATACTTCACTGTAAGCAGTGTCTTCTTTAATGTAGAAAGTCTTAAGTCATTGTAAGGCGAGAAGTACATTCCGATTGCATGTGAACTCAGGAAACCTAACATCAAATGAAGCTACACTCAGTTGTAGTGACATGACAGTATTGTATTTGGAGCATGGAAAAGCACAGTGAAGTGCAGCAAATTTTAATTATGAATGTTACAAGAAATAATTTTAGTTGTCAGTTCAGGTTTATTTATGAACGACATGAATTTGTTTCACCATTTTGTTTCTCAGCAAGCAAAGCTCACATCTTTGACATTGAGGATATTCATAGTTATTTTGCTACAGTGTTTTGTTCCTCTTTGCCCTTTCCTGCATTTGACACTTAGTGGAGTCCTGTGCCGCACTGAATAAATTTAAATGGTCATGCTGTAAAGCTGTACTCGTGGAAAGTTGGACTAAAGCAACACAAATACATAAATCAATTTCGTTATAACGAGGGCAGATTGCATGCCATTCTTTTGCATGTGGAAGTTGCTTTTTAAAACTTGTTCTGGCTTCTTGTTTTTGCAGGCTTCACGTGTCGCAAATTGCCTGGTACCAACATGCCCTATGTAAAGAACTGTGGCCTCGCTTCTCGCATGGGACCAATAACCTCTCAAGAGCCCAAGTTGGACAGCTCAAACCAAAACACAAGTGTTGTGCTTTTGTAACTCTCGACATTTTTATGTTCTGTGTTAGTCTCCTGAAGGGCCCAATTTGGATTTCTCAAAAGAGCTTACAAATGTTGTGCCTTTCTATGCCTTCACATTTTTATGTTAATTTTATTTATGTTAATTATGCTAGTCTCCTGAGAAGTCCACATTGGATTGCTCAATCCAGAATACAAGTGCTGTGCTTTGTTATAGTTCACTACATTTTTATGTTAGTTTTTGATATGGTTCTTGTAAGGAAAGTGTTTCCTTATTAATATATTTTTTAAGTATCTTAAGCCATTTCATGCCAAACCACCCAATTTTGTCAAGAACTGTTCCATTATGGCAAACCATTTCAAGTTTGCTTGATTTTGAGTAGGTACAATGAGAAAATTTGCTTTCGTACATACACATGAGTCATTCCAGGGCAACCAACCAACGTTTTTTTGACCATCACAGATATAGTTGTAGCTCCAAACTCTTGCTCCCCATTTATTTTCCTTCACAAAAATTTTTTTGAACTTTGGCAAAAATTTATTGTTCTTGCCCAGCTAAGCTAGAAGGCACTGATACACGTTTCTTCTGAAAGGGAAATTGTATGATCCAAATATTCAGATGGTGTTCATGTCAAGAGACTGAAGTGGTGTGAGTGCCAAAATTTGCAAAGTTTGAATTTTCTTCTAACGTAGGGAAATACAGAAGGCACAAAATAAATATAAAATCAGACTGGTTGACTTGGGATAGCTGCAAAATATTTCAAGCCTTGGAGGTTCAGTTGATCAGCTAAAAAACTGTAAAGTTCAAGTTTTTTGCAAAAAGCTTCGTGTTGAAGGTAAAAAAATTAGCTTTAGTGGTTGGCACAAAAGTATGTCACCCATCATTACACAGCCCTACATGTCTGCTATGCATGTGACAAGTAACAAAAAGGTATTATTCTTTAAGTGCGATAAATTATTTTTTATAATGTTCATTTGTGGATCACACATACAGCATAAATATATGAAGCCATATCATCTAGTAAGGAAATATTGTTAATATAATTAGCCACAAGAACTATTCAACAAACTGACTGCCTTTTTTATCATTGCGAAGGCAGGTGACATCTAGCGCTGCAGCTGCAGTCTCAATTCGTATTTTTTTAACATGAACGCAAGAAGTGGTTGCCAATGGTGTCTGACCACATCAGACTAAACATGGCACATATGACTTTTATAGATGAGCATGTTCCGGCTCTGAAGCAGTGGTAGCAAACAACACCACAAGAATTTGTTCGTACTCATGTAGGTTCTCAGTCCTAATTATGAAGGTGTTTTCTACTTGCATCGTCATTGGGCTTCAGGGAGCAGGGCACAAAGTGTCCTGCTCCCTCTATGTTGCATTGCACTGCGACATGCCCTTTAAAATGCTTTGTATAAACAATATCAGCGCTCTTTCTGGATTTACTGTCTACATAATAGCTGATATTTCTTTTTGTAAACTGCACGAACCATATCTTTCAGCACTGCAGGATTCCCTCACGTATTTAATACGTACGTGGTCTGTTAGAAAAGTATTTGACCTTTTTTTGCGAACACCTGATGAATATGTAACAAGTGCGTTTTCATCAGCCGCCCTTGAACCTTTGTGCGCATGCACGAATTTTTTCCTGCCTGCCAATAGCGTGACTTGCTGGGACGCAGCATTTGAATGAGGTAGTACACAGTGCTCTCGTTGGTTTTTTATTGCAAGGAAAATGGCGGAGTGACTGGAACAGTGCTACTGCATCAAATTTTGCCAGAAACTGGGTGACAGCCAAGTGGAAACCATTCCGAAGATTCAGACTGCTTTTGGTGACTATGCTATGAGCAGCACACAGATTAAGGAGTGGTACAACCAGTTTAAAGACGGCCACGCATCGGTGGAGAGCGAGCCACGCTCCAGTCGGCCATCAACATGCCGAAATGACCAGGTCATTGCCGAAGTGAACCCCGTAGTGATGCGGGACTGTCGTGTGACTATCCAAGAAATTGTGGAAGAGGTGGGCATCAGCACATTTTATCCACATTCCATTATCACTGAAGATTTGGCCATGAAGAGAGTTGCAACGAAATTCGTTCCCAAGCTGCTCATGGTGGAGCTAAAGCAACTTCGTGTTGAAGTCTCACAGACATGCTGGATTCCACAAACAGTGACCCCAACTTCATGAACACCATAATCACTGGTGACAAGTCTTGGGGGTATGTTTACGACCCGGAAACCAAATCCCAGTCATTACAGTGGAAGCATTCCACGTCACCAACCAAAGACCGCTAAGTGCGCATCAACGTTGAAGTGTTGCTGACTGCTTTCTTTGACTCCCGCAGTGTGGTACACCACGGGTACGCACCGCAGGGTCAAACAATCACTAAAGACTACTACAGGGATGTCCTCCATGGCCTATGTGATGCTGTGTGGCGCAAGATACCGAAGTTGTCAACAGGAAATTGGCGCATCCATGACGACAATGCTTTTCTCGCACTTGATTCAGACTTTTTTGGCGAATAACCAGACTCCTGTAGTTCGACAGGCTCCTTACTCTCCTGATGTGGCCGCCTGCGACTTCTGGCTGTTTCCCAAAATCAAGAGGCCATTGAAAGAAGCGCGATTTCAGACAAGAGAAGACATTATGGCTGCAACGACAGCTGAGCTAAACTCCGTTCGGAAAGAGGACTTCTCGGAATGCTTCTAACAATGGCAGCACTGCTGGGAGAAGTGACTGGAGTCCCAAGGAGACTACTTTGAGGGTGATTAGGTTTCCAACGCTCCAGTTATGCCAGTTTTTTTTTTTCTTCAGCCAAAGGTCAGATACTTTTCTAACAGACCTCGTATAGATAGTTTATGTGCAATGGCTGTATGGTTTACCTGGCCCACACCAAACACAAGCCTCGTTGCGTTAGAGCATGTGTCCCTTGGCAATAAAATGCAGACCCTAACACCGCTTCTCTGTCATCTGTGTGGAGACAAAGCCAGCTTTGTCGTGTGCATTCCCAGCCGGCAAGCTGTGCGCACATCCGAGAAAAGTCGGTGCTGACAAAATTTCAAAAAAGAATTTCTCGCATTTAAAAATAATGCCTTCTTTAACTTCACACATGCATAGCAGACATGTAGAGCTATCCAATAATGTATCACATATTTTTTGGCCAACTACGAAAGCTGTTTTTTCCTTCAACATGAAGCTTCTTGCAAAAGATTAGAATTTGTTTTTTTTTACAGGCGATCAGCTGAACCTTCAAAGCTGCACATATTTTTTTGCTATACTATGTCACCTGGGCTACCATTCTGTATTTAAGTTCTGTCCTGTGAATTTTTCGTTACGAAAAAAAATCTAACGGATTGCAATTTGACTCATTTTTGCCGGTGCCAAAAGCAATTGAAGTATTCAAATATTTGAAAAATTGGGTATTTTGGCAGTTGCATCACTTCACCGTATTTCCATGCACACCATTTGAAGGCCTTGATCAATACAATGTGCATTTGAAAAAGAATGTTGATTGATGTCCTCTAGCTCAGCTGAGCAGGAAAACTAAACTGTCACCAAAATGCTACAAAATATCTGGCAAAAATTAATAAAAGTGGGTAACGAGTTTTGAACTCTAGTAAACACATGGCAATGTTTCAGCTATATGTGTGGTGTCAAAAAAACACTGGTCGATTCGGCATGGAATCGCACACCTGCAAGTGCATCTGTGCCATTGTCAGAGTTCAGTAAAAACTGCATTTTACATAGCTTTGTAAACATGGTTTATTGCTATCTAAAATACATGAGTAAAAATTAATAGGTATAAGTCGGCTTAAATTTAAAATGCAACAAAAAATCTCCGATAATGGCAATGATGTGCCTTTCATGTTTGCATGAAACCATATCTTTTTCTGAATTCTTTCGTTATTTTTTTGTGACAGTGAATAAAATTGAACTCACAAAAGGAGTAACTTTGTTTTATTCCAGCACATCACTAATAGTTTTTTTTTTCATATAAAAATCTGAAGTAGTTAATGTGAATAAGTCGCTTGATATGGAATGACCTGCGCAGGAACGTTATCATGGCAGAAAACGCAACTGTATCATGCAACAGCAATGCAGCATAATAAACTGCTCCCATAAGCATCACTTATTGTGATTGCCATATTTCAGAAGTATGTAAGGTTTACTGAAATTGGCACACACCATTCAACCAACAAATGAGGGTTGTACAGTGGTCCTTTTTCAGTTTTACAGATTTTTTTAAAGTTGTCTGTGCCAGGTAGCATAATTTTTGTTCTTGAGCTGGATTATTCAGAGGTGGACATTACTAGCACAAGAAATGGAAACATTAAACTGATTCTCATAAATTTATTAATTCACTTAAACATCACGGCACATATTTCAGTTTGCAAATTGTAGCCAGTGAGGTTGAAAGACATATTCACTTGAAATTAATTGCCAGGATGACACCAGTTGCGAGATTTTTTCATAAATGTGAGAGAAATACATGGGCATTCCGGTTACTTTTGTGCTTCAATGCATAACAGTGCGTTTTGTTAACAAAAAAGTGCTACAGCAGTGCATTTCTACAGCCAGTTTGATGGCATGTGTCTCGTTACTGGTGTCATTCTGGAAGTTCGTTCTTAGTGGATACACCTTGTAAAATTACCGTCTACAATTCGTAAAAACTTTATTAGGAACTGAGTTTTAGAGCGCAGCTCTTTGGCGTCCGTTCCTGGGTTTCGCGTCGTCGTCGGCGTTGTCGTCGGCCTCGTAACCAGCTCCGCCCCCCTTTCATCCCCCCAGCGCTAGCAGCGACCGACTGATACCGCTGGATGCCGCTGACGCCGCTAGAGAGTCAAGATAACGTGACTGCATAGAACACCGTCGCCGCCATGCAGAAAGAGGAGGAAAGGGTTCCCCCCCCCCTGTTCTTGTGTGGCGGATAGGGTGCTCTTCAGTTGCCGACGCGCCGGTTATTTCACGTAGGCCCCGGCACGCCGACGAATACGTGACCACTTTCCCACGGCTAGACCTGGTTCTTAGCGCTGCGGAAGCGAGGGTATCATATTGTTTGTGTCGGCATCGGCGGCGTTGTCCCTGAAACCAACTCCGCAGCTGGGGTTGACTCACTATCGGCGTCAGCGGCATCAGTCAGTCGCAGCTATCTCTTCCCTCCTCCCTTTATCGTGTTGTCCGCTTGCTGCGCGCGCTTCTGCCCCCATCGTTTGCCGCTGGGTGTACACGCCGCCCCCCTCCCCCCTCTTCCTGCGAGTCTCCGGTTGTCAAAGCGCCGGCTCGAACTTAATTCCTTTCTTCGCTCCTCCTCCAATGCAACCCCTGTGCGGTGGCAATCAGAGAGCCAGATCGGTGGCGGCGGATCTGTATATGTGCACCGCCCGAGCCGAAATTGCCGCTGCCGTTCGCCCTGTGCGGTGGCAATCAGAGAGCCAGATCGATGGCGGCTTGACATAAAGACAAACAGCAATTTCCTAACACTTATGCGGGAGAACATCCCGTTCCTCTCGCTCGTAACGCGTCCCACGGCTGTGACAACCTCGCGAGGCACTTGTATAGATCTCGTCTTTGAGAATCAAGCATTGGTGTACCAAGTCGAACATATATCAGTCTATTTCTCCGACCACAAAGCTTCCTTCATGACTGTCAAGAACTGTTAGTGGAGTCTTTGTTAAAGGAATACGTGTGAAAAATAAAAAAAAATTCTGTGATAGCGCATACATGTGTTGCTCGATTTCTTTGCCTCAATCTATCGAAAAGGTGAAACAGCTCATTTGCTGCGCTCAAATTTCGCATTAGGAAGTAACGTAATCGTCGGTAATTTTTTTCTTAATCAGCTGACTATGGTGTCTTGATTTCTCATGCAAGTAATGTTTGGCACTCTGTATCTAGAATTGTGTTAGCTGCAACAGTCCGTGTTTAATAAATTCCATGAAACTTAAAGATAACCACCCTGCATATCAGGTCTCATTTGAGTGCTGTGGGCTCAAGCAAATCGTGCCATGGTAATAGTACCACTGGCTCCCTAATAGAGAAAGCAAGTACCTTTTTCGAGTGTCCTTATTGACAGTCATGTCAGTCTGCTTCTACATTTATTTATTTAGGTATTTATTTATTTATTTTTAATTTATTTCTTTTGGGAAATGTGTTTTACTTGAGGGCCACACACCCGCCGTGGTTGCTCAGTGGCTATGGTGTTAGGCTGCTGAGCACGAGGTCGCGGGATCGAATCCCGGCCACGGCGGCCGCATTTCGATGGGGGCGAAATGCGAAAACACCCGTGTACTTAGATTTACGTGCACGTTAAAGAACCCCAGGTGGTCAAAATTTCCGGAGTCCCCCACTACGGCGTGCCTCATAATCAGAAAGTGGTTTTGGCACGTAAAACCCCATATATTATTATTATTATGAGGGCCACACAGACTACACCTTCAGTATTCAATTTTGTTATGGTGTCAAGCTGCAGGAAGTTTGTACTGTGCAATAGTTTTTAAGAAGTTTCTGATGTTCTCAAACTACAAATGGTTGTACATTTACACAGATGTTTGGTTACAAATAAACAGTTCACCTAGAAAAATGGTTTTTGTCTGCATCAGTTCAGCACTCTTGATTTTGTGGAGGACCATTCACTCTGACAATTGAAAAAAGTGGCATAACAGTACTGCTAGCAGTTTTGCAATGTTTTATTACAGGCAATCTAGGAGCATGTTTTGAGCCCAGGGTGACAGAGGCCTGCGATACAAAACGGCTGTATTTAAATTTTATCCCTATCCTCTCACAGCAAACATACCAACGTGACATCAAAGGTAATTATATGCAACATAGCTCAGCAGTATTTTAAGGTAAGTGCAGGTTTAAACTGCTAAATACCCAGTGGGGCATAAAGGAATTTCAACATAATTTGTGTTGATGTTCAACAGATCTGCAACAATTCTTCCATGAGCTTTCAATATTGACAAACAACACATTTCAACAATACGTCAATGGGCTTTCAATTTTGAGACTGAACACATCTTCAACAATGCTTCAATGGGCTTTCAACATTGACAAACAACACATTTCAACAATACGTCAATTGGGTTTCAACATTGACAAACAACACATCTCCAACAATGCTTCAATGGGCTTTCAGCATTGAAGTACACCATAGTTTCAACGATATGCCAATGATCTTTCAAATTGAGAGGCCACAATGATGTTTCGAGTGAATTTCGCGGGCCAATTATCAACACTTGTCAACAATTTCCTCAATGATGTTTCAACAATTCCCCGATGATCTTTCAAGGTCATTTGTTGACGTTGAACAATGATACGTCAATAACCTTTCAACAATTTTTTTTGTAAGGGCAAGGCGTCATCAATGCGTGGTAGTGGGTAGACGTCTTTCAGGGTGATCTTGTTTACATGATGATAATCGACGCAAAAATGCCAGGTACGATCTTTTATTTTTTCACAAGGACGACAGGCGAAGCTTAAGTGCTGGCTGAGGATTCGATGACCCCTGTGTGGAGCATTTTGTCCGCTTCTCATTGCATGACCCATGTTCAGCAGGTGATACACGACAGGGACGCCGACGAATAGGATTCGTGTCTGCAGGGTTGATACGGTGGTGAACAACAGATGTTTGTCCTAAAGGTCTGTGGCCGAAATCCAAGATGTCGTGGTACGATTCCAGTAGGAGACGTATGTCTGTGGCCTGTGCAGAGGTGAGGTCCGGTGCAATCATCTTTGCGAAGTCATTCGTTAGGGCACCAGAGCTATGAATGGCAATTGGGGCTAAGAAACCACTCTCGGCATTCAGACTTTCAATGTCAAATTCGTAAGTATTAGAAACGTTGGCCAAGAACACGCCGGCTGGAAGCACGTGAGGGCACTGGCTGAAATTCAGATGCGGAAAAACGACGCCGCTATTAGTAATCACCACCAGCGCATGCGGAAGAGCAAGGTTCCGGTTAAAAAGAACGTCGATGATGGGGCGAATGACATATTCACCGTCAGGAATCTGTGACTGTGCTGTCAAAGCGACGTTAGTGACGCCGTCTGATGACAGACGCACATCTTGAAGCGAAGACAAGTGCGGTGGAGCGGTACTCGGAAAATCGGCGACTTGAGGCAGTTCGAACTGAAGAACGCCGTTTGCGCAGTCGGCGAGAGCGGTAGGACGGGATAAAAAGTTCAATCCAAGGATAACGTCGTGAGGGCAGTTTTCAATCACAGCAAAGAGAACAGAAGTAGGGTGGCCATCTATACCTAAACGCGCCGTACACAATTCAACCACAACCAGCACGCCGCTGTCGCCCACACGAAACACTCGGGCAGCTCCTTGGCTGAGGACCTTCCTTAAACATCTACGTAGGCTAGCACTCATCCCATATACGTGGGCTCCAGTGTCGACGATGGCTTGGACAGGTATGCTGTCTATGTTAACGTCAATCACACTTCTCTTTGTGGACACAGACAGAGGATTTGCTCAGTAGTAGGGAATCAGCACCACCTCCGAGGGCTGCATTTCTTAGTTTTCCGAAAGGCTGCGGCAAAATCTATAGGGGACTGAAGGCGACGTGACTGCGGCGAACGGGAACATGGTCGACGCGTTTGCGGTGAACAAGAGTAGTGTTCGCGCGCCGATCTTGAGCGACTGTACCACGCGTTCCTAGTAGGGTTGTCGCGCTGTTATACTCGGCGGTGGGCGAAACATTGCGGGTATTTCCATTAAAACAGTTCATATTGGTCGGTCTGCGAGGTGTTGAGGGCCACGATTTGCGACAGTATCGGGCGACCTGACCAATGCGGCGACAGGTGAAACATATTGGCTGGTCGTCCGCAGTTATCCACTCAGTCGAGTCACGATAACAGGGAGAAAACATCTGGGTAGAGCGAAAATAGTAGAAGGGTGTTCGTTGGCTTTGGGGTCGGCGACAGCACAGACAGAATGTAGTCCAATGTTTTCAAGTTCCTGGCAAACGATGGCTTGTACGAGGGGAACTGAAGAAGGGGTAGAATCAGGGCTACGCGAAAAGAAAGCTATGGGCGCTATCGCGTCCAGTTCACGTCGAACTGTTCGCACCACATCCTCTGATGGTGAGGCATGCTGCTGTGCGGGCTGATCTTCACACGTCGACGTTGCGGCAGTATGGAAATGTCTGGCGAATTGTTGCAGGACGCGTCGGCTTTAGGCCAGCTCGCAATGCACGCAGTTTGTGATGGCAGCATCAACTGTAGAGCAGCTTTTGCACATGAGCAGATTAAAGGCATCGTCAGCTATTCCCTTGAGAACATTCCCTACCTTCTCAGCTTCTGTCATGTCGTGATCGGCTTTACGACAATGCGCCATCACTTTACAAAACATAGGACTTACAATTTACGAAACGTAGGACTCCGTGGGGTATTATGCACGGGAGGCCAGTTCCTGATTTGCGGTAAACTTACGGCCGGCTGGTTCGCCAAACAACTCTGTTAACTTCTCTTTGCATTGGTCCCAGCTGGTGACCTCCTCTTCGTGGTTTTCGAACCCCACCTTGCCGTGCCCCTTAGTTAGAACAACAGGTTAGCTAGCATAAGCGTAGGGTCCCATCTGTTGATTCCACTCACACGTTCATATATAGCCACCCACTCTTCAACGTCGGCGTCATCAGTCCTGCAGAAAGTTCCGGGATGCTTGGGTTGCACAACCACAACTGAAGGGTACAAGGACGTAACTGGCGATGGTGATGTTGGAGGCGGCAACGACGTTGATCCCGCGTGCTCACCGTCATTCATGGTGAGGACGACGATGCGACGTCCACAGCGGAGCACCGCTTCCAACCGTGGTACCCCACACCTCCACCCATGTGTTACGGGGATGTTGGGAGCATAGACAGACTGTATTTACAAAGTATATACAAGCAGAGTCAAAGGGGTTAAGATGGCGAACTAGCAACAACACGCAGCAGCCAGCGTCTCGCGATCTTCTTCTTCCTCTCTCTTCTTTTATACCTCCGTAGCGAGATCAAAACGCCGTTACAAAGCTTTTTTAGTGCTGCTAGTCCATGGCGTGATCAGGTGCCCTTCTGCCGCCAACAATAAGAGCTTCGCGGGTCAGACAAAGGCTTGGCGATGCAGCACATGTGTCTTGAGGTCAGCCTTGCCTCGTTGCGACGCGCTCAAATCGTTCAATGTATGCGTCCAACTCATCGCGTCCTTCGATAAATGCTGGGATTAGTTTATGCGCACTTTGGTAGCTCTCGGTAGCGCTTACGTGCACACTCTCTGTAAGCTGCTCAGTAGTCATGCTTCGCGCTGTCGTATCTAAATCACTCAGCTTTAACTTGAGCTCGAGCACTTCCCTTTCTGCATTTAATCGAGCTGATGCTTCGGCGTCAGCTTCTTTTGCTGCATTGAATTTACAGCCAGGCGTGCTTCTCGCGTTTCCTTTCGTGTGCGCGTCCTTCGTCTACCCATTGTTTCAGCGCTGGGCCGGCGAAACCCACTTGTTTTCCAATTGCCGTAAGCTTGTCTGTCTCCATCCTCACCCGTCAGACGCACATATTCAATGTGATGATCTTCTAGATAGCATAAGAGAAGTCCTGTCTCGCGTACGCAGGATATGCGATGATTAGGATCGTCATGGTGCAATTCGTGTCGCACAATGCACATAGCAGAGACTGTGCATGATCATGAAGCACGCGACACATATATTAGATGACATACAGACACGAAAAAGAAATCTGCAATTATATACAAGCATGCTTGGTGGTTCGAACATAGAAAATAAACTAGGAAGTCTCAAGAGGTAGCAGTTGAATTGCGGAGGGTGGGGGCACTGGAAAAGTCCTTGAGGTGGAAATCTCACGGGTAGGGTCTGACGTGGCAAAGTAGAAGAAGCAGGAAGGAGCAGGAAAAGATGGGCGGGCCATAGCTCAGTAAACGGCAGCAGGCCGCTTCAAAACCTAGTCCAAGGCGACGGGCCAAGGCGCTTTTCGCCTCGATGTTGGACGCCTGGCCCTCCTGAACCTCGCGCGTAGATCCGGGTTCCGATACGGCAGCAGGCTTCTCTGAGGTCTCGTGCCGGCCTACGAGCCGAGGCGCTCTCAATCCCGAAGACGGACGCCCGGTCAAGTGAACTTCACGCGTAGATATGGGTTCCGTAGGCTCTATGGCCCTAGTCATGTCGGCGTTCGAACGATCTCTCTCTCTGCGTGATCACCTTTTTATGCGCTACACGAGCCTCGCTTGTTTTTATTTTTATCTTGTTGAGGTCAGCCGCATTGTCGTATGCGCTTGCTAGACTCATTTTGTGAGTGCGTCTTCATATTAACTGAGAAAGAAAAATGTTTGAGAGGGGAACAGGAAAATGCAAAGGGCGATTTCCCCCGGGTGGGTCCGTCGGGAGGTGCCGCTTACCTGAAGTGGGGGCCAAAGAGGTGTGCTGACTCCGCCGAGGGTCCATAAAGGCCCAAGCATCCGGCACCGACTCAAACTTCAAGATCTCTCCCCCGGACATTATAAAAAAGCACTGCACGTCTAAGCGCAGTAGAGTCCGACCCCATCTGCTCGGGTCCGTAGCTGCGTAACACACCAAACGCCTGCTGACAAAGACGCCCCTGCGGGCTATGATAAAGAGCGAATAGTAACAGAAAACTATTCGGGGATAAAAATTTTTAATACATTTTCTCGAGGATAACAACTTGACGCAGGAACAGAGTAAAGCGCACGATAAAGAGGAAACAGTAATAGAGATGTACTCAGCATGAAATATGTAGAGTTCGTCTCGAGAATAGCAGCTTGACCAAGGAGCAATGCTGTAATTTTTTACTGAAATTGCCAGACCGCTGCCTTTCGTAGATTTGTCAGGGTGGAAAGCAAGGTAAGTACTGGAAAATATGTGCCTATAAACAATGGCAACGGAAAGAAGAATGATGGGTGTAACGTTAAGCGATAAGAAATGAGCAGATTGGGTGAGGGAACAAACACGATTTAATGACATCTTAGTTTAAATCAAGAAAAAAAATGGGCATGGGCAGGACATGTAATGAGGAAGGAAGATAACCGATGGTCATTAACGGTTACGGACTGGATTCCAAGGGAAGGGAAGCGTAGCAGGGGGCGGCAGAAAGTTAGGTGGGCGGATGAGATTAAGAAGTTTGCAGGGACAACATGGCCAGAATTAGTACATGACCAGGGTTGTTGGAGAAATATGGGAGAGGCCTTTGCCCTGCAGTGGGCGTAACCAATGCTGCTGCTGCTGTTGCTTATGATGATGATGATGATGATGATGATGATGATGATAAACAATGCCTTCATGGAGCCAAATTTTGTTTATTACGATTAAATGCGCGCTGTAACCAAGACTAATCGCCTCAAGCTGACCACTTCGGTATGAATACTGCGTGCGTTGACGCTTAGTATTCGTAATTATTCTGTGTTATCGGGCGGAAATTCCGGCACCAACCAATTGACAAGACCGCAGCAGCGGGAAAGTCAAAGAAAAAGCAGTGTTTGTTTTAATAAGAAAGGATAGCTTATGACAGTAAAACCAGCTTAGCTAGCAACTCTAATAGAGATAAATGCTGCCACTTGGCCAACGTCTCGACACACAGTTTCGAACTTTGAAGTTCGCCTCTGATTTTTACTGCAAGGCGTAAGAGGCTCGCACTATCTTAGCTGTTAGCGACCATGGTGGTAGGTTGCTATGGGCATGCGATTGAAGATGTTTGTATAGTTCCGTGTAATGACGGAAAACTTGAATCCAAGAGCATCGAAAAGCTTCAAACAACGTGATGGACGTCATTCGTGGAGAAATTAATCTAACAAGTCGAAGCCTTCTTCGCACCAAAGTGCGAATAGCGTTGAGGCGTGGTAGACCCATGCTGATTACCATTGCGGCTTTGCTTACCACCTCTAAATGGTCTGTAACTAAAGCACTGCTGGCATATTATATACTATTCTATATATATTTCTCTTTAAATGAAGGTCCGGGACCTCGAAACTCTTGGGAGTAACCCTCAGAAGCTTCAGTACCCCATTTTAATTGCATTGCTATATTAACTTTTCTGCAACCAGTATTGCCTTCGCTTCCCAAAAGTGGTTTTGTCGTGACACCATAATGCGGAAATTAGCCAATGGGAGCACGACGTCACCACGTTTTTACACTGTCTTCGCCTCGATCGAGTGCGTCCTATACTGCTACTTCTTAATAGGGCCGAAGCGGCAGCAAAGACGACCATGCGTGCTGGAGCAAAACGTCATGCTGCCCTGCTCCCGCATGACGACCTCTACCGTCATGGCCACTTGCTGCCCTGGCGGAAGCGCAAGTGGCAGCAATGTTATAGTCGGAAGTATGTAGGTAACTGTATTGATTACCATAATGTAACACAAAGCTTGAAGTGTGGAGATTAATTGCGGCGTTTGCTGCCCGTTTATATTACACGCATTTCAAATCATTAAAGGTAAATTTTACGAACTATGCAGAAAGCTTGTCTAATATTTTGAGAAAACTCAATGTGTTACAAAGTAACATATTGTAGGAATAGGAGAAATGCTATGAGAGATGTGCGGACAGTGCTTCAAGAGCGCCAGTGAAATACGAGTTGCGCAGCAAATTTCCGAAGCAGGTACTCGAAGGCGTTATAAAGCTGTTATTTGCAATACTTCCTAGAGTCCCACAAAACTTATACGGTACGAGAAGTTCAAATTTGGCTAAATTGGTGTCCACGTTAGGAGTGAAATGTGAAGAATCTTTAACGTTTATGTCCGAATTATATTTGTTGAATATACATAATACTGGTTTCTTCCTGTTCCTTTTTTATGCATTGTACGATGTTTGGGTCAACTAAAGCAACCACCCTGTTTATATTCTGCAAGACAAGGCACTGGGTTTGGGTAAATGTAGAAGAGGATCGAAGTGTGTTCCTCAGCCTGGCCCTTTGCAGTGAATCACCCGTTCAAGTGCTGTAAGCGTAGTGCGTTTTGTGAATTGCACGATACTTAAACCACTCACTGTTCACCTGTACTTCAACGAATACTTCAACTGCCGGCGAACGAGACCAAATTTCGGTAAAGGGGGAAACGTTATGGACTATGTGCATGTGGTGTTAAATGTAAGTGAATGAATTACAGCATTTACATAAAATTAGCAATCCATACCTTCCACAGTGTCACACTAACGTTATCAGTAATGTTTCCTGAAGTCCCGTAGGAACTCTACGACACACAGAACCCAATTGGTAAAGAAGGTAAAGAACCTTGAGTGTTTTGTGCGGCGATACTAAGCAAATTTTGGTCCAAATATGCGTTTTTGAAGTAAATAAATAACTACTATTTTCTGCGTACTGTATTTACTGGTGTGAACTCTGTCTTTATGTTAAATCTGTCATCGGTCCACTTTAGATTGCGAAAAATTTTCACCGACCATCGTGCGCATACCCACATGCTGGATAATTTCCGCAAGCTGTTACTAGATGACCTTCGTTGTCCTGCCGACGATGGCATTATCAAATTAAATCAACTACTTTACGACACCAAAGTGTGTCAATACTATCAAGGCCCTCCTGCAGCGTTGTTTGAATGTCTTGTATATGAGATCCACAGGTCCATATGCAGATGCCATCTGCGTACAGAGAATACTGTAGACCACACCGGAGTTTTTGTGGTAAGGCTGCCATGACACAGCTGAATAAAAACGGACTGAGAAAATTGCCGTGCGGAACGCCCTGCGGGATGCTGTGCTAATTACTCTCTCCCTCAATTGTCTACATAAAGATTTTTCTATCTTTCAAGAAATTTGATACCCATCGCAGCGTTCGACCGTGTAGGCCAAGCTTTAACATACCAGCAAGGACGTGTATGTGACTTACAGTGTTGAATGCTCTTTGAATGTCTAAGAATACTGCTAATGTAATATTTCCACAAATTCGTTCATGCTCGACGCAAATGGAAATGTCTAAGGCTGCATCCATAGTACACAGATTTTGTCAAATAGCGGTCATGTAGTCCGAAAACACATTTTCTGTTCACACCACAATTGCAGTCGACTGTCTACCATCTTCTCCATTAGCTTGGAAAAACAGCTTGGGAGATACGAGTCAAGACAAAGGGTCGTCTTTCTTGGTTTCAGAACTAGAATTACCCGAGCTGATTGCCACGAATCTGGAAGAGCCTCTCTAATATATATAATATTAAACATATCCATGGGTTGATTAAAGGAATCATGAGGGAAATAGTGGCCGAAAACTGCACCAGGGAGCACATTTCTTGACCTGGTGAGGCATTGTCTTGGCGTTTTGTAGGCTTTCCTTGTTTGGTTGCACCTGGCATATTATAGCCCCACTGTCTCTCCATTTTATTCCATTGTCAGGCGCAAATCCTAGCCTGGAGATTTAGTGTAGGAAAATTCGAACTTACTGCCTTCAGATTAGAAGCCCGATGTTCGAAAAAAGGGAACAAAAACATCTGACTACTGCAAATGAGCCACCGAGATATTCAGAAAAACCTGTAGGTAGTGAGGCCACCTTATTACGGAGAAGACCAGTCCAGAGGATCCCAGGTCTCTAAAGACTCACTTGGTTTATCCGCGAGACGGTTGCTGCAGTACTAGACTAACTTAGCACGGTACTATCGCGACAGGTAGGATAATAATTTTTATTCAGCGAGGAATCGAGCGCTATTCTATTGTCTTTGATCGCGTGGATAGGCCCTAGAGAAGAAAAATTAGTAGCGGGGAGAATATTTACAAATAGATTTAAGATCGTGGTTCTGAGCCGCGCGTAAGCAGGTTGACTTTAAAGCGGCAAGGCGCCTTAGACATTTCAACAAATTTGAACAGCGCTTACGAGAACTAAAGGAAAAAATGGCGGAGCGCGCCGCCTTGCTCACCCGACAAACAGACACATTCCCACGGTGACACATTCTACTGCTGCCACAATGATCGAAGAAGACGTTTCAGACTCAGCTTGTAGCCAATCCGGAAGGCTATGCCTCTTTTAAGCTACAGCAAACGCGTCTGCGATCCGTCAGCCCTGGTTTGCACACGTCTCGCAGGAGAACAACCGCGCAATGAATGATTACCAGAACAAGGCAGGTGCCACATCTAGGCCCGAGGCCACGGGTTGTCACGTATGTGAATTCGAAGGACAAAGCTGCAATTTATTCTAGAAAGCAGCGCTAGGCTAACGGAGTGGAACTCATACGGATGGATAGGACGATATTGTTCATTCAACTGTAGCAACGGAGCGCCATTCCATTGTCTTTGGTCGCGTGTGTAGGCTAAATAGAAGAAAAATAAAGATGAAAAAAAGATATAAAAAAGGTCTAACATCGTGGTTCTGAGCCGCGCGTAAGCATGTGAACTTGAAAGCGGTTAGGTGCCTTGGACATTCCAACAAGTGTGAACAGCGCTTACAGTTTTAGGCAGTAGTTTAGGCAGCCTCCGACATCATAGCAAAACATTTTTGAAGCACGCGTTAAAGGACCGCTGCATTTGCACTCGTTCACATGGGAGCAGTGGTTTCTGCTTACGTGAGATGCTTTTTGGAGCACTCGGGAAGGACTCCAGGTCACTTTCTCGTGTTGTGCTTGGCACTGCCAGCACTCAGCCTGCTCAACTAACTGCTGTGTGCGTCACCTGACTCGTTATTCAGAAGGTTCTTGATACAGTGGAGTTTATTGTACTGCCTTCCTGCTTACATGAAAAATTCCTGGGGTGGGACTTAGCCACGTCATCGCACTGTGTCACGTCATCGTCACGTGATCGCACATCGTCTGCTCTCGTCTGTGTCTCGGCTCATGATCCACAAGAAAGAAAAGAAAAGAAGCCCTAACGCTATCGGCTGTTCTGTACGCCGCCGTTACGCTCGTCATTTTGGTCTTCCCGAATAAATGTGAAGACAACGCGATACCGCGTCCGCCGCCATCACGTTGCTTCTTGCATGCTTTTCAATAGCATATGGTTCTAATACCGTTGTATGTGAAGCAGGCCGCTGGGACCTGCAGCATAGTCCGCCATATCGTTCCCAGGAGATTAACGTCAGCCACACAAAATACAAAATAAGACGCACATGTTTATGTGTGTCTGGCTTTTGCTGGTTGCTTGTGTACATTTTTTGGGTATATTTATTGCACTATCGAGGCCCGAACTGGCGCAACATGTTCCGCAAAATTGCACTCATCAAATCAATAACGCCTCTAGATCGAATGTTGACATTTTGCATGCCGCCGCGTTCAAGATGACAAAACGCACTTCTTGGATAGAGGACGGGAGCTGTTGCTGTGCCAAAGTACTATTACCACTGCTTGTAACCACCCTAACACCCTCCTACTTGTACCATCGTGTGGCCTTGTCTTATTTTCTAGCCTCATTTACTTACATGTGGCTTCAACGTTACGTCGAAGTATAAGGAAAGAAAGGGCCTTGTCTTACCTCGGCTAATGCACAGACCGTTTGCAAGAGATATTTCGTCCAGTACTCAATGACGAAAACTTCTCAGGCATAGCCACTAATACAGAGACAAACTAGTATTTGTTTGCAGGCAAACTAACAATTTATAGTCTCTTCTCATTTCGAACACATTGCCGGTGTGGCATTTCGCGAACTCTAACTATTAGTTTTGCATTTAATGTCGAAAGGCAACCTTTTACGAAAGTTCATCGTGATGCTCTTTTGATTTCACCTGCCCTTACTGGCTAGTATTTCAGGCACCAGAATCCATGTGCTGTGTTGATTGTTTCAGACTGGCTCCTGGAGAAGGGTCTTCTAATAGTTTCACTAACATAGTACCGTATGTGTGTTGTATCCGATACATGGCCCACGCATCTTGACCTCTTCATTTTAAGCTCTTCTGTCAGCGAGCTACGTTTGTTCCATATGCCTACGCTTGTTCTCTAGTATTTGCCCACTTTTTTCTCTCCCTATGGACTACAGCTTCTTCCACTGATTTTAGAAGGTATCCAACTTTAATTTCATTTACCTTGTTGCACACAAATATAGCAGTTTTCATCTCTGAGAATGCACAATAGGACAAACTGCGACCAATTTGTTTTTGACTACCCTGGTGAACAGCATATGCATCAGGACAATTAATACGGAAAGCATATGTGTAAGTCAACACATGTATGCTGTCTGTCTTTCTTGATCTCTCTTATCGCTAAGTACCGTACCAAGAGCACATGGAACTTGTATTGTGTTCTTATTGATACGACAAATGTCCGTTTGTGATACGGAGAGATTGCCCAACGAGCTCTATTCATTTCTATCAGGCTGCGTTCCTTCGCATTACCCGTGGTTACCATGACTTAATGACACGATTAACGTACTATTTCTTTGGTACAAAAGCTTGATCATGAATCACAAATTACCGCTTCGTTCACAACGCGGCGCGAATTATTTAACTTTTTTGACAATATTCCCTGCACTTACCCCTACAATTTCTCAACACGTGTTCTCAGTCATTTCTTGGTCGCAATGTCCGCGGATAATGGAGACAAGATTGTCAGCTATTACCAGTTAACTGCTGAAATATTTCGCCATATTACTTATGCCTGATGTGAATTTGTGATGTGAGCCATTTCTTGCATGCATCAGGAGGAGGAGGAGGAAATAATTTTATTGCGTGTCCTGCGAGTTGTTAGGGAGGGCCAAAGGCCCCGCCTAGGTGACGGCCGGGAGTTTGTGTGCCCTGGCGGCATCCTCAACCCGCTGGACGGCCCATAGTTGATCCTCGAGGGCGGGGCTGAGCAGCGCGGCTTCCCAGCGCGTGCGAAGGCAGTTGCTAGAGGCCGCGTTCTCCTTATTGTTATGTATCCCTTAAGTAAAAAAATAATTACATTACCATTCACCTTAAGATGGATGCCACGGGTATGAGATTTGATGCAAGGTAGCGACGCGTCGTTTTGCTACCGCCGAGGCTCGTTTATGTACAATACATGCATACAGCCGTGTTCCCTTGCCACGATTCTCACTAAACGCGCTGCGCCATCTAGAGGCACCGCCACGAAGGTCCCACGTGGTGCACTTGTGATTGAATAATTAAACAAGATTTCCTGAGCTTAAATGACGCGTGTTTCGTTCTATTATGCACTGGATAAATTTTTAATAAGCATTTTGCCATTGAACAGCGGCCTACCGCAGGGGCGCATACACAGTGACCCAAGCTGACGTCAGAAAAGTTCAATGTGGAGTGGTACACAACTAGCAGCACTTGCCATGTGTCCCTAGTAAGCATGGAAGAGGTTCATTGAAGGGTGGCACCTTACTCAATGACCCAAATTAGTCAAACGGTTGGTTCCAAAGTTTGCTCCCACAACACCACAGCCCTACGCTGTATCCGTTACACCATTGACTACCAGTGAAACGGCTAGATAGATAGCGCTAGAGAGAGAATTTGCCCCTCTTAAAGCGCGGCAAGTTCCAAGTAAATGGAGAACACATTATTAAAGAAATAGCTTTTTTGTCTGATATTCGATATTTTGTCCTTCGCTACCAGCCATAAAAAGAAAATGTTGCATTCGGTGGCTAGCTTTCCTTTATCATCAAATAAAGGTAAGAAAAAAGTGACAGACTCGCTAATGGGCTCACTGGATATCACGTTATGTTGCGGAGAAAGACGACGCCGAATCGATTCTCAGCAATGGGAAGGATTGGTTAGGGGAAATCGTGGTAACGCGCGTGTGCTTTGTTCTTTGGCGACATATGAAGAAATTCCGAGCCATTATCAGTGGCTCAGCGACCTGTGCCCGCAATACGACGTTACTCCTAGTGCGTTTTGGCTCAACGGAACATCGTTCTCGTATACTTAAATTACTTTCCCATAGACTGTAATTTCGCACTACGAAAATGACGCAGATGCTCTTCTTTAGTTGCCTAAACGGGCGGGAGCATTTATTTTGCTTTTTTCGGCACCATTGCTTTTGCTTACATTTTGATCTATTATTGAACAATGATGTTAGCACTAGAAACACTGAATACATTTTCCAAGGTGGTGCCGTATTCTCCCACCATGCACCCTCTGCACAAATTGTCCATAATTTTTGGTGCCACTCCAAAGCGAAAATAATTTTAGTTGTTAAGAGAGGGCAGTTACAAAGGGCTGGTCCCACGGCGAGGTCCTTTCGATCATCTTAGTCATGACCTGGATGTGACCGATGCATCACTATATTTAGGAACCCTTCACCAAAAAGCAGAAATAGGGAAAACCCAATCCTGATGTGTAGTACGATGAACGGCTTTATCCTTCCAGTTATTTCCTTCCAAACGCCTCCTCACTGCATCATCATCATCATCATCATCATCGTCATCATCATCATCATGGTTACGCCCACTGCAGGGCAAAGGCCTTTCCCATACTTCTCCAACTACACCGGTCATGTAATAATTCTGGCCATGTTTTCCCTGCAAACTTCATCTCATCCGCACACCTAACTTTCTGCCGCCCCCTGCTACGCTACCCTTCTCTTGGATTCCACTCCGTAACCTTTAATGACCATCGGTTATCTTCCCTCCTCATTACATGTGCTGCCCATGTCAATTTCGTTTTCTTGATTTCAACTAAGATGTCATTCACTCGCGTTTGTTCCCTCATCCAATCTGCTCTTTTCTTATCCCTTAATGTTACACCCATCATTATTCTTTCCATAGCTCGTTGCGGCGTCCTCAATTCAAGCAAAACCCTTTTCGCAAGCCTCCAGGTTACTGCCCCGTACGTAAGTGCTGGTAAGATACTGCTGTTATACACTTTTCTTTTGAGGGATAATGGCAAACTGCTGTTCATGATCTCAGAATGCCTGCCAAATGGACCTCAGCCCCTTCTTATTCTTCTGATTATATCAGTCTCATGATCCGGATCCGCAGTCAATAGCTGCCCTAAGTAGATGTATTCCCTTACCACTTCCAGTGCCTCGCTACCTATCGTAAACTGCTGTCCTCTTCCCCCCGAGACTGTTAAACATTAATTTAGTTTTATGCAGATTAATTTTTAGACCCACCCTTCTGCTTTGCCTCTCCAGGTCAGTGAGCATGCATTGCAATTTGTCCCTTGAGTTACTAAGCAAGGCAACATCATCAGCAAATGGCAAGTTACTAAGCTATTCTCTATTAACTCTTATCCCCAATTCTTCCCAATCCAGGTCTCTGAATGCCTCCTGTAAACACGCTGTGAACAGCATTAGAGAGATCGTATCTCCCTGCCTGACGCCTTTCTTTATTGGGATTTTCGTGCTTTCTTTATGAAGGACTACTCAGAATATAGTGACTATTTTTTTTTAATTTTCTTTAGATTGTCAATTTTTTACTAGAAATCGGAAAACATCGATATTTTTTTTTTTGAAAACGAAACTATCAAGTTTACAGCTCGCTAACTCAGCAAGGAAATATGATGTCACAATTCTGTGAACAGCATCTGGTAGTAGATCTAAAGGGGACAAAATATATATGTTACACATGAATCTAAAGAAATCAGTAAAATGGACATACAGCTTTTGCCGAGCCCTTGTACGCAGCATAACAAATTCACTTAACATATCAATTGACATATCGAATTGATCCGCTTTGAATTACGTAATGGATGACGTTTACAGAAGGGCGATATCTGTTCTTGATGCCGTGCTATTAATTTATAAACTTCGTGCCTCTATGGTATTTTCGTTCTTTCGAAATTTTGAAACCTATTTTGTCAATATTAACGCCTAAATAGAAATTCCGCTTGCAACTGTCACTAGAATTGAACTTTCTCTTTCAAAGGCAACAAATTTAATTAAAATCGGTTCAGGGGATATCTCATAAAATCGTTTTAGCATTTTGCATGTATTTGAGTAGGTCGCATCGGAGTTGGGCCCGAGCTAAAGCTCCCTCTTAAAAATGATCCCTGTACCTCACTCAGGCTAGATATATAACGTTTTTTTTTTTTTTTAAATTGCGGTAGAACAAGACTCTCCTTAAAAAATTTAGGATATTTCTTTGTCTCCGTCCCTCCTGTATTAATCGCCGTATGAATTCGACCAATTTGTATTTTGCTGAATCGTTGATGTGCTGCCAGCGCTTTTGCTACAAAACAGGATTACCTATTAAGATTGCGCTGCGTAATTTTGTGTTGAGTCAATCCAGCGCTTTCGCACTAACTCTAACGTCATTCGTGCGGGTATTCAACCATATGAATATTTGAGATAGTGGACACGAAGATATCAGCACTCAGCGCACTCAGCCCCCACCGCGTATCGCTTTGAAGATGGTGGCGACCGCCCAGTACAGAATCCTCCCCCCCCCTCCCCGCTCACTATGCCTTGCGCACGACGGAAGACAGCACGCTTCCTCCTCTTTTTCCTCCCTTGTGCATACGAGATTGAGCCATCATCGTCGGTTCATCCTCGCGTGCTTCCTCTCGACATGGAGCAAACGGTGGGCGGCGACGATGTTATCGTGCTTGTACTTTATGCACAACATCGGGGCGACACAGCCGACGACCTCAGAAATGTGCATCGCTTGTACACATAATCGTTATACCAAAAAAAAAGGCTTACATTTAAATATGTTTCTCTACCTTCTAATGACCTAATTCGGGCTTGCTTGTATATACTGTATATATGGCTGCACCAGCTTGGTGCTGGTCCACTAAAAATGAAAAGAATCGAGTACAGCACGCCAAATATAACATAAATATCAAGGAGTTGTTCATTATTAAACGCAGCTTCCATACAAGATGATAATAACGATCAGGGGGAACCTTGAAGTGAATATTCCCTTATCAGAATTGAAGCAAGAGACAGATATGCGGTCTGCCGGTCATCTAGAAAGAGATGATTAACAATCTGACCGGTCATTGAAGATGCTGGCTGCAGTGTGGCATCTCAGCCTGAAAGCAGTATGGGAGTGTTCCGTCTTAGCCTATTGGCTTTTTTTATGCTCAGACGCCATTCAGCTAAACACGTAGATGAGTCTCTCATTAAAATGGATGCGGTTAAAATGTCCTCCGCAATAAATGTGCCGCCCTCACCTTGTGATTTTTGAAGAGCGTTCATTGGCACCGCAGTAAGTAGTAAGCGTGGCAGCGGCTGTAACAGCGCAAGAATTATGGGAATCATGCGCATAAACTGTCACTGCAAGGCAAGTGTTAGCATTTATTCTGCCGTAATTTAAGAATGTTAGTTGAATAAACTCTCAGATACGCCTTCGTATAATAGTAAACACACGACCTTGTTATTCTTCAGAAGCATGCCAAACTCGTGTAGAGGCTGGTGATCGGGTCAAGCTTAGGTACTAGTCACCTGCGCCATTAGCAAGCGTCTAGACGGGAATTCACTACGGTGTTCTCGTTATTCTATCTTCTGCAGGGCGCCCAGCGAGTGCGCTGTAAATGTACTCACAACGTTTCGCAATGTATAAAATAAGGAGGCTGCAACTTCCGAACTTCAATACTATCACGTCAAACGTTGTGTGATGTCCGTTTGAATAGAAGTGTTTTTTTTTGTTGTTCATTGGGCTGTCTTCGGCCCTTTTGTGCTAAAACAATACCGAATATATCAAATGCCTATTTTAGTATTCATCGCTTCAGCTTAAAACGGCTCCGTGATATGTTGAACTTTAACAAGTCCCTTGCCCGCTATAAATCAGAGGCGATCTTCAACAAAATTTGAAAACTACGCGCTATTGATTTCCATAGCAGGCAGACTGGGTGTCAGAGTGTTCCCCTAAGTGATGTTCAGGGTGCTTCCACTTTTCCTGTTATTATGGTGACGACCTCCAACTATGGATCTTTTTAATGAGCTGATGCCACATAATAAAATTTCCGTATTCGGAAGGCTTTCAGCCTTCCTTTGCAAAATAAGCAATTTAGGTGATGTGCAAATTTGGAATCTTGGCCGAGTTAAGGCTTCACATTGGTGGTGTCCACAACATTGAATTTTATGTGCTTACACTCTCTAAAACACTGCCGTGTGCTTGTGAACACAATCAATATAAGGTGCAGTACTGACATGTAAATCATGTAGCAGGCTAGCTACTTCATCACATTTTGTATGTAGCCGTGCGCATCGGCCTCGATGCACGTGCTACTGAGAGTTCGACTTCGCCACCGCTCTCGTAAATGTTTCCGTTACTGGTATGCATACCGGACTTTCAAAGAACATATCTGATGTTGATGCCTCACAGAATGTTCCCATGGCAGACTGGCTGAACATTTTTGAATATAGAGTAAAACGATAATTATAGATGTTTAAAACTGTGTTACAATGTGCTATCGGTTCGTTAGGTGCAGCGTTTACAACGTGCTTGCCTTCCCTGTATACAGTGTTAAGAAAGGTTAAATGGACAAATCATTAAAGAGCTTCGCTTAGTATTGAACTCGCGCTTAGCTTGATAACATTAATGCACATCGAAAATACAGCGAAGAAAACCAGATTCCGGGCACTCGCACTAATAATAGACTAATAGATCACTTTGGCTCGCTGAAATTGAGCAGTGAATGAATACGAACTCTTCAAGTTTTTAATTTTATTGTAATTTTGTTAGTTCGTAATGCATCTTTGAGGAGGATTTGTAACCATGAGCCCTTTTTTCAAATAGGATTGTAGATGATTTTCTTCGTCCAAAAAATCACATAACTTTTCATGTGCTGGGCATATAGGCTAGCACAAATTTGAATTATTTAGGTGTTGCAGTCAGATGTTTGAGCTGATATAAAACGCATGGCTTGTTAGGCCTGCATATTATTAAATTATGTTCCACGATATGGCAGGGTAATAGACATTACTACAAAACGCCGACGTAGGTTGTTCTAATGAGTGAATATGGCTTGAGCTTTGCTACCCTGATTTCCGCTAGAGATGTATACCGAAGTAAATAGATCCCTCACCCAGTGACACAATATCCATTTCGTATCTGTGTGTATCGGGAATGCCACTGTGTCCACGGCGCCAGTTCTTCATTTAGACCATTTGGGCGAAATCTCACCCTACAAGAACACAGAAGGCTTCTCGCTGATCGCAAATACTGAATCCATAACTCTGCCACGAATTCTCGCCATGTTCTCTTCATTTCAGTAAGGAAGCAATTAGATTACCATTGTAATATATCTGTAATATATATTATAGTTCATTTTCTTACCCGTAAAAGAAAATGTTTCTCACTAGGAACATACCAGTCGATGATAACGACCGTGTTATCATTGCGTTGAATAACTTTAAAAAGTAATACAGTAAAGATTTCGCCCTTTACCGGTCTCGGTTACCTACAGGTTGCGTACGTAGGTGAGTTTTTTCGTACCCATCCCGATCCCCTTGAAAGCGTGTTTGATGATTGCGTTCTATCAATATCGTAGGTAAGCAGCTGATTATTATTTCGGGCCGCTTTTAATTGATATACAATCTACAGATACATCCAGGGCACGGTTTTTTACGTACGAGCTTGAAATGGTGAAGCACCTAATTATTTCTTTTGATGTGTACGGGCAAATTCTCGATCGTACTCTAAAAGCTTCACTACTTGCAGTTTTTTCCCCAACAACCACAGCACACTTTCTTTTGAAAATATGACTGCTTCTAAGCAAATCTTCCAAGAAACCAGATTTGTTTTTTAAGGCCCTCTGTGCCCGTGGACTGGAACAACAAAGCGCCTTCAATATTCAGATATGCATGCTGAATATTCTACACGCAGACGCCGTGGGACTGCCCGTTTAAAATGCAGAATCGCGTCTCCAAAGTTCGGGCTGGCATTCGCCACTGAACATCGGCATAAACAGTATATTGACCTCTATATTAGCCTTTGCTATGTCAAGGTTGACGTCTCTTACCAAAGGTCTGTTAAAGAAAATGTTTCCACCAGGACGGCCTCACCTGGAGTTAAGTTACACCGCTCGGTCTTATAAACAAATCTGTAGTTCAGTAATAGCGCTATGTTTGCGGCTACTTGAAATGCTTTTCAATGCGCTTTACTGGAGCAGACGGCCTGCACACAACTGCTGCCTTGTCTTTGGTATTTACGAGAGCGTGCACACATAGTCATGACAAAAGTAGCAATCAGAACAAAGCAGAATAATGTTCTAGCTGTTATTGCGCATGCTTAACACTTCACTAATTTGCTGTCCCAAGAAATACGCACTAATTAAAAAGTTGTCCATTGCAATATAAAACTAGCTGCTCAAACGAAATGCACAGCTCACAAAGTACATACGATAAGCCAAATCTGAAATCATAACGAAACTAATTACCTGATGACTCCAGGAGGATGCTTCTCTACTTTTGTCGCTTTCTCTGTTGTCCTTTTCCTTTACCTGTGGATTCCTCGTTGCTAAGTATTAGAGAATTTCTGTGACAAGATAGATGCCTTATAGAGAAGAGGCTAGCAGATTTCCCAGTTTAAGCGGACGACACTTCCCAGTGCATCTTAAGCGCCGTATGTATTGATATCTGCCGTTAGAACACTATGCCAGATAAAAAAAGTAAACATTGTCCATTACAATGTATAATACAGTATACTAATATTTCAAGGTTTGATTATTCTGCTCATACATGTTAACGCACTTCGCACAGCTTCGAGGTGCAGTGGGAAATAAGGAGAAGGAGCGGAAGAGAGGCAAAGACAGGACGATTAGAATGTGTTAAGACCGTTTGGCTGCCCGTAGCGAGATTGATGGTAACTCGGTTTAGGAAAGGCAACGAATGCATGTTTTGACAGCTTGATAACGGAGAGTCGAGTTGATTTATTCAGAAGTGAAAGCAGGTTTTCTGAGTGGCAGTGGTGACGCCCCAATCGGGCAGCCGCTTCAGTTCCAAGAAAGAGCAGGGGCAAATGACCCCCATGACTAGGGAAAATAGATTTCCGGGCCAAGGGGCAATGGTGGAAGGAATGAAGAGTTAATGTTCGCACGTGGTCAGACGACACTGTCTCCTGTTTGCCACGAAGGTGAATCTTCAAGGTTTACTCCGAAGTCAATGGTGGCTTTATAGACGTGTGTGTTTGTGTCCATCATCGGCAATCTAAACACAGGCTGCCCGAGGGCGATAGGTGGTGGTGCAGGTCGAAGGTGGTAGAGCCAGGAATATAGTCTCTGTTAAACGTTGCGCTGCCGCTGGCGGAGTACTTTCCAGGGTGCCGAAAAATGGCGAAGAACGCGGATGGCTGACCCATAGAGCACCTCGGCTGCGCTGGCTCCGAGGCCATCCTTCATTGCTGTTCGCAGCCCAAACACTACGAAGGGCGGCCTTTTCACCCAGGGGTGTTTGTCGGGTGGGGTGATCACTAACGCCTTCAGTTGTCCGAGGAGAGGCTCGACCAGGCTATTGCTCTGTGGGTGGTAAGCCATGGTGTCATGAAAGTGCCTGCTGAGCAGGGCGGCCTGCTGGCTGCCCTGGCGCCTGCTGCTGCGCCAGGGCAGAAAAAAGCGAGCTAATTGTCCACCTCGGTGAGTAGTTATGCGCAAAGGGCAACCGTACCGCGACATCCACGTAGCAACAAATGCTTTCGCCACTGTTTCGGCTTTGATGTCTTGTAAGGACGTCGCCGCAGGCCAGCTTGAGTTTCGGTCGACACACGTGAGGAGGTGCCTGAAACATTGGCATGGCGGAACGGGGCCCCGCCAAATCTAAATGCGGGTGATCGAAATGGATGTACCTCTGAGCGTCTGTACCTGGTCACTTTAACGGCTTGACAGGCTTGGCAGCTCCTTGCCCAGCTTCGAACACCCTTGTTGATCTCTGGCCAGACGAAGCTGTCTATGATAAGCACCTGTGTGGCTCTGATGGCGGGATGGTTTAGCGTGTGCAGTGAAGCAAATATTGGCTACCGAAACTGATGGGGCATGAATGGGCGAGGATTTTCGTGCGAGCTGCCTGACCTATGCCGTTGTGCAGGAAAGCGGCACTTCAGCAAGCTGGAGTGACCAGCATTTTTCCCGCAATTGACGCAGCTCGGGGTAATTTTGCTGGGCAGAGGCTAGAGCGAGGAAATCCACAGGACCAGCAGGAACAGCGTCGATCTGCGACCGCGCGTCAGCTGCCTCATTTTCGTTCCGAGAGATATGGGAGATGTCCGTAGTAAATTCGGAGATTATGGAAAGTGGTCGAAGCTCACGTTCTGAATACGATGAACTGTTGTTCTTGCAAACTAAAGCAAATGGCTCGTGGTCGGTCAGAATGTAAAAGCTACAGTCTTCAAGGAAAATACATAAATGCTTCACAGCGCAAAATAGATGGCCAACATTTTCTTCCCGAATGTGCTGTATCCAGATTCTGTGGGTTTGAGGCGCTTTGAGAAGAAACCCAGAAGCTTCCAGTCTGTGCCATCGTGCTGCACTACTGTACCCACTGCCATGGTCGAGGCGTCTGCCGTATGGCGAGTAGGGGCGTCGGGCCACGGAAGAATCATCAACACTGCAGTCGCCACCCGCGTTTTGGCTTCCAGGAAGGAGTGTTCGTGCTCCGAGGACGAGTGGAAGGCAGGTGGTATATTGGGGTCCCGACGCAGCAGGTCTGTAAGCGGCTGAAGAAGTGATGAACATGATGGTATTGCCACATGCAGGTCGAGGGCAAGAGTGGGTCGAGCCCAAAATAAAAGAAAAGACCGCGCGCCTTCGCTGCTCACGAGCCAACCTCGACGGACGCGCATTCCAAGAGCCCGCTGCTCTCCCGTTTAATAAAACCACAATAATAGTCTGAAGGCTCGTGACAAGCTGGCGCAGGTACTGGGTAGCCCTCAAGGATGTTGCAAACCCCTCCGAGGTTTCGCGCGACGAATCCAGTGCCAGTCGACACTCCCGTGCATCGCGTCAGCCGCAGAATTAGGGGACTAGCCCCAGAAGTCGCTGGCGCTGCGCCCACCACTCCAACCGGTATGACCAATGCTTCCGCTCAACCCGTCCCAACCGGTACGGAGAGCACGATGTTGAACCGGTATACACTTGAGAGCCCACGGGTTCCGACGACGTTCCATGGAGCAGTGTTGGAAGACATCTAAGACTGGATGGCTGACTTCGAGCGTGTGGCTGCCTTGAACCATTGGAAAGACGCGGCAAAACTGAGACACGTCTACTTCTACCTGGAGGACGGCGCGCGTGCATGGTTTCGGAACCATGAGGAGCAACTGACGTCGTGGCATGAATTTTGTCGTCGGCTGCTTGTCGTCGGCTGCTGCGACGTTCATGGCGATCAGCACTCCAGTGCTGATCGCCACGAACGAGCGGAACGAGCGATTCAGGACAGTGTCCAGTTGCCAAACGAAACTGTAACCACGTACATCGAAGACGTGACGCGCCTCTTCAGAGGAGCTGATCCACGAATGTCTGAGGAGAAGTTACGCCATCTGATGCGCGGGGTCAAGAAGCAGCTCTTTGCTGGTCTGGGGCTGAGCCCTCCGAAGACGGTCGCAGAGTTCTTATCCGAGGCCGTGACCATGGAAAAAATGGTCCTGCCTCGATCCAACTCATATGAGCGGCAAGTGAAAAGCATGTCCGCTGCTGACATTTTCACGACCATCGGAAGCAACCGCGACTGTCTGAGAGAGTTCATCCGCTCTCTAGTGCGTGAAGAGTTGCAAAGGGCCGGCGTCACACCAACACCGCACCCTACGGTAAGGTCCCTTAGAAGCGTCATCAAGGAGGATTTGCACCAGGCCCTCCGTGATAACTTGCCACCTGATCATTCTATGGCACGACCTATTGAATACCGCTGTGCGACCTACGCGTAAGCCTTAAGGCACCCTGCTTCCTCTCCACCGCTGTTCATCCGTACTCCTCCTACATTGTCACTCCAGCCGGCGCAGCATATATCTTACTGCGAAGCTGGGTACACGCCGCCTCCATTTCCTCATGCCGCTCCAGTTGCCCATCGTCCGGAGCAACTGGTCCACTGCATCGACGGTAGACACACGTCCCCTCGGAAGTCGGTTTGCCACGCACCCTATCGCCGGCCTTTGTGCTTTCACTGCGGTGAGGCTGACCACCTGTACCAGCAGTGCCCATGCTGGCGCCTTGGACTTTGTGGCGTTTGCGCATATTTGCCGCCGCCCCGATACGGCCTGCGAACCCGGGACATTGAGGACTCTCAGCAGCGCTTGCAACCGCCTGTCGGGTGACAGTCGGGGTCACCGTCTCCGAGACAATTCTCACCTCTGCCCCAGCGGCATTCTAGCGCGCAGTCGCGCAGACCCCACCAGGAAAACTAACTAAAGCAATCTTTGGGGGCGAGGTCGCTGACGATCGAAGTACTGAAGACCCCCGATTGACTCAGACACAGATAGGTACCGATCTGACATCACCTACAGCGGAACAGGATGACCGGCTTTCTCCCGATATAGCAGTGACTATTCACGGTTACGCCATTAGCGCTTTAGTGGACACAGGCGCAGAATACTCGATACTAAGTGGGAGAATGGCGACGCAGCTGAAGAAATTGATCACGCCCTGGGATAACTCGCATATTCTGACAGCTCGCGGCCACATCGTTACCCTACTGGGCGCCTGCACGACCAGGGTTGAAATTTAAGGATCTACATTCGTAGCGTGTTGCCTTGTATTACGCGAACGCTCCCGCGACGTTATTCGTTATGTTGACTTCCTGCAGGAGTATGGCGATATTAAAAATCTTCAAGAGCGTCGTATCACATTTTCAGCCGACCGCGCAATCGACGTGCAGGACGATCAACGGCATGTTGACGTACTTCCTGTTTCTGGAGACAGTGTAACGCTTCCTCCACGAGCAAGTGTCCTCGTCGACGTCACATGCTGTGGCTTACGCAATGGCTAAGCGGTGGCCGAAACTGACTTGGAAGACCCGCTGAAGCAAAGTGTTTCTGTGGCTAGAAGGGTTATACAGCATCGTGAAGGTCGGTTGTAATTGCTTGTTGCCGACTTAGCAACTAGCATTGACACATTTCCCGCGGCACTTTGATAGAGTTTGCAGACGGAGTTGCAAACGTTAACTATTTCACATCAGGAGACGTAACTGTGGCGTCGACTCTGTCAACAGGAGTAGGAGCAGCATCGTGATTGCTTAATGGTAATGCCCAATGACAGAAAACAAGATCCTTGGAAACTGGCCTAAGCGAACACCAGTGCGATCCGCTTTGAAGGCACTGCTGCGGTACTTAAAAGACACGGGATTTTCTGACAGGTTGTGACTGTACACTGTGTGACGTAGGATTGTACGGTGACACTGTGTAAGACTAGGAACGTCTTTGGGGGCTGCGTGACAGTGTCCACAGAAACAGTTCGCGTGTACGTGCGTGTATGTGTTTAGGTTTTTTCCTTTTTTTAGGCCTTGCTCTTTCACCTATCGCATCCCCTTGCCCCTCCCCCAGTACAGGGTAGCCAACCGGAGATAATCTCTGGTTAACCTCCCTGTCTTTCCTTTGCCTTTCTCTCTCTTAATGTTCGAAAAAAAAAACGTAAATGCTCTGCGTAACCACTTGTTTGGAGCTCGGTTTGGAGGAGGCAAGAAACACACATTTTGACAGCTTGACAACGGCGAGTGGAGTGGCTTTATTCAAAAGTAAGAGCAGGTTTGCCGAGTGGCAGTCGTGGTGCCCCAGTTGGGCAGCCGCTTCAGTTTCCAGAAAGACCAAGCGACAATGACCCCCACGGTGACGGAAACTGGATTTCCGGAGCAAGGGGCAATGAACTCCACGGTGGGGACAACGGAAAGAAGGATGATCGCTGCCAGTTTCTGCAGAACAGGGAATTTAACATCACACAATGTAACACGATATAAACATTCATGCAGAAACTCCTCTAGTAATTGTGTAAGTATGAGTAGCATTGTAACACTTCCTCATCTCCAAGCAGCTATTATCAATTGGTATTATTAATGTTGTAAGACCTGATACAACCGCTTAAATGAAAGAGCTGCGGCAACACGAACGGTTGCGGAGGTGGCACAAGGTGAACTCATGAGGCAAGGAAACTACTGCAGGTTGCAGCGCCAGGTGCGCTGATCACATTCCATTTTTATACAAGTTTTGAGAGAGACTTACCTAGAAAAGACCGTTTGCGATGATTGAGAACGGATCAGGAGCGAGGAAAAAGTTGATATCAACAAGGGAGTAAGGCCTTTATTCCAACTGCTGTTTATGATTCACATGGTAAGTATGGGAACTGCGCTAGAGGAAAGTAATATCGCGCTTAATCTCTCATAGAAACAGGCGGGTACATTAGTGGAGCAGGAGCTTCCAGGTTAGTTTTATGCGGACGGCATTGTGTTGCAAGCTCACCAGCAAAGTGATACGCACCATCTGGCTAAAATCTGTGGACAGGAAGGCAAGAAATTAGATCTGAAATTTAGCATTAAAAGATGGGGTGTTGGGGTAATCAATGAAAACAGTGGACATTGTCAATTCAGGGCCAGGAAATACCTCGGGTAAAATAATATTGTTACAGTCTCCGGATAGGGTTAAGGGGTGGCTTTAATGATCACCAAGGCACAAAATAACCGTCGAAATCGTAGGAGAAACGTCGTGTTCCTCTATCTGCCCTCTCGCTTCCGGCGTATTTTACCTGCAGTGGCCCTTTGTGGCATTCCTCCTCTCCCAGACGAAACCTTCCGGAGGAGTCACTCCTGTATCCTTCGTGTGAACGGCTTCAGGCGGGCAACATGCGTCACCTTAGTCTTGCGTGAACAGTGGCCATAGGAAGTGTGACGTGCAATCGCGTAGTTAACCTCGCTTGGATGACGGGGGATAATGAAAGCCCCCGCATAGTCTGCAAGCAGCTTTTGGCTCAAGCCACGTCTGCGCATTGGAGTCTACAGCCACACGAAGTCGCCAGAAACATAGGCAACCTGTTGGTTGTCACTGTCGTAGCAGGTTTTAAAGTGGCCTTGCGCGGCCAATGCATGTAAGCGAGCAAGTCGACGAGCCTTATCCGCACAGCACAAAGTGTACGCCATTGAAAAATCGCCATGGATGACAAGGCGTACCGAATGCACTATTTTCCTTGTCAGCTTGGTGCACCGGAATTTGCCAACAGCCTGCTCTGAAATCCACGGAAGAAAAGTAGGAAGCGGAATGCAGACAGTCGATGGCGTCGTCAATACGGGGCAGCGGATTGACGTCTTCCTTTGTAACGGAATTCGGTCGGCGGTAGTCAACGCAGAATTTCAACGTACCATCTAGCTTCTTCACAAGAATGACGGGAGCGGCCCAGGGACTTGCCTATTCTTGAATTACTGCTTTCTTAGCATCTCTTGCACTTGCTCGCTGATGATGCTGCGCTCTGACGGTACCACTCTCTAAGGTTTCTACCGTATGGGATGCGGCGAAGCTGTGTTGATCCGATGACGTATTCGAGACGCTGAAATTAGAGGCATTTTGCTGCTTTTCCATAAGTCGAACACTTTCGAGCGCTTAGAGAGAACGCCCAGGAGTGCATAACGTTCGCTTTGACTAAGTGACTTACAGATCATTTGTACAAGTTGGGAATCTTTGAAAACCATGAGAATCTAGATGTTCACACTCTCCTATAGCAGCAATAAGCGTAACCAGTATCGTGGATAATTTGGGTTTTAATACAACGAGTTTCATGCCACGTGGCAACACTACAGGCTCCATTGAACTGTTAAAGGTCCACACAATTGCGCGTCCTTCGACTACAGACACCACGCAATGGGGAAATAAAATGTTTTTTTTTTTTCTTCACACTACTCAATTACATCGGTTTCAGCGTGGCATCAAATGTGGCAAGGTCGTGGCAAGTCAAATCTAGCTTCACTTGTACAAAGTCGGACATGATTTATATGTTTGAGTGTTCCTTCTATAAGAAACAATATCGGTGAAGTGGAACAATCAATGAACGTCATGTTAAACGCAGATCGCACGGACATGTTACAGTCATATTTCTGTTCTGAAGGAGAAAGAAAATATGGAGAAATATACTGTATCCGTAAATTCAAGACATTGCAACCAATAGGCATAAATGTTTCGAAGGGAGCTTTAGAATCTATTCGCTATGCAACATTTCAAGCTATACGCAACAACTCTTAGCTATATTCATTTGGTTGCTTATTGTTTTTGTTTCCTCCTTTTTTTCTTTGATATATATACATATTTATTTCATTCCAGTAATTTTTTTCACGAGCACCAGTTTCTGCCTTTCCTTCTATTATCTCTTTCAGCGAGACGACAACCCACTGACTTCCAGCGAAGCAGATGATAGAGGGGTGCTGTGCACATGGCCGTTGACATGCCGGCTGACACTCGGCCGTGTTACCAGCCATGTGCCTAGCACCCCTTTATTCTCAATTCTACACCTTCGCCACTAACACATTCCGCCGTTGCCTCACCCACCCACCTTACCCCCTATCTCTTTTAGAAGAAGCCTAAGTATATGATGTGCCGAAGAAAGCATATGTCGCCTTGAAAAAGGCAAGTCCAGTTGTCGTACCGTTGAATCCCGCTTTTACCTTGTTCTCGTTTTGCTCACCGTGTTCAATAACGAGGTCACACCTCTCAGAAAGAATCAAAAACACTAATGTAGCATGAGTCTAAAATAACCGAAAGCGCATGCTGTGAATATACGTCACGTGTTGTCGTCCACACATAGTAAAGGAAGGCTTTACGACATGGTCTACTTACTAACACGGGGAAGGTCAAAGTCACAGTCAATGATCTCTACTGTTATAAGCTATTTTAGGAGGTCTGACCGTGTGATGTGAGGAAAGTTATTGTCGTAAGTGATTTCATTGTTTAAATACTTATTTAATAATAAATACCTGTTTGACGGCCATGTTTAGTACTTTCAAATGTAGTATAGAGCATGGCCGATAGCAATGAGGATAAGGTGATTCACACCTACTCATAGAGGCCAACGTGGATAATGAGTGGAAATTGCTATTTTGCTCAATTTTGTAACATTTCAATATTGTGTAAGTAGAAAAGTAAAAAATACCTTCGATATCAATGTTATTGCTTAGGCCTCTACTTGCTCATCTCTTCGTTATTCCAAATGGTTAGCGTCGGGACAACTGATATTTTTCTGCAAGTTACAATGTATCGTGGTACGCCGTACTAATTTAAAATAACGGAAATGAGAACAAAGAGAATGTGATATAAACTAAGATTTCCAGCCACATCAAAATGTACCAAATTTGTTTTTAAAATCCATTAATTTACTTTGTGCAAAGGAACTTTCCTCCGAAATTCGACGTCAATGTGAGCATTTTTTCACCTGTGGTCGCTTATTTCGCTGTCGGCCATTTTGGGCTGCATCGCTCGGTCACGCCGCTCTAACGACGTCGACGAATTTTCGCGTAATGGTACATAACATGCATTCGCATTATTACTAATCTGGGCATGATATATATATATATATATATATATATATATATATATATATATATATATATATATATATATGTGTGTGTGTGTGTGTGTGTGTGTGTCTGTGTATATATATGATGGTCATAATAAAATAAATAAATAAATCGTCACGCACTGCAGTGTCGTGATATTTATGTGAAGCGCTGCACAAAAAGTCCTGTACCCGGAAGGACGGTGAAACGCAGCTTGTCAGCGTGCCATTGAACCTTCTTACTAAAATAGGGCTAAAAATAGGGCTATTCCTAAGGAAACTAACGTTGTACTACCTAATAATGTCGATGCATCGCACATATTAACGCGATAGCTTTAAGGGCCCCGCGTCGCAGGAAAGCAGGCGTCAGCGTTTCGCGTCCAGCGTTTTGTACCACGCATTCCCAACTGCGCAGGCCCTCTGTGTCGCGCAAGGAAGTTACTGAACAAATTGAGTTTTTCGCAGTAAAATTGGTCAGAAAATCGCAAACTGAGACTTGCAAAGAACCTACAGACAGCGTCTGATTGCGTCTGACTGTAATTTGAATGTAGGCGAAAACATAATTCTCTTCAAAGCCCATTGTTTCAGGACCAACTAAGGGCAGTCCAGAGGGCCCATGATGTCACTGAAAGGCTTGGCCTGACAGCGCCAACGTGGAAGCGGCCCGCCTTGGCTTGAGAAGTCGAGCCTCCGGACCTCATCACAATAAAGGTTTTCACACACACACACACACGCACAAACTCAAACATAAGTCCCTTTTTCCAGCGATTCTGCGATTCGCAGAGCGCTCGGCTCCTCGCAATAACACCATTCTGGTGGTGCTAGCCTCCGAGCATCGCGACTCATCAAGAGGCCACGTTTCTACCAGAAAGCTCGCATTCTTGCATAGCGTTCGCTGCCAGCGTTTCACGGTGAACATTGCGGTTACGTAAGCTAAAGTTGCCGGAATGCGTGGGAAGCAGTCAGGGATCTTTGAATGCTATCGCCTTCCACTCTTAAAGGCGAAGCTTACGCGCCCTCCAAATTTTTCATACGGTACCTCCAGTCACAATTAATGTTTCAATGCTTTAAAAAGCACCTTTCAAATATGCTTTTCATTCCTTATATCGTTTGTGCTAAATAGCAGCTCATATATAGTTTACTTGTGTGAAATATTGAAAAATTTTTTTCTTTTTTGCGGATAACGAATTTAACAAAACAACGGAACCGAAGTATTTTGCTAGGTATAATATGAGAGCTACAGAAATGGTGACAATTCCACTGAGATCGTTTGTTATTATTTCATCAGAGGCAATTTTAGCAGACTCCTGTATTGCGGAGCTTACATCTGCCGAAATTTTGGTTTCTAAAGTCTTTAATACACAATGCCAAATGTGCTCTCTTATCTATTTAAGCGTAATTCTACTGGTACTGTTGCGACATAAAAGGTGTGGCTAATCTAATCTTAGCTCCACATTTAACTATTCTAAAGAGTCAGTTCTCATTACACGACTTCCTGCAGCTGTATCCCATACTTAACGACATGTTGTGGGGATGGGCGCAACCACAAAGAAGAGACACACAACACTTCGCTATTGTCGCTACCTACGGCCGATCAATTCTAATGGCCGGGCACTGTATCTCTCTGGGTTCCAAGCTGACGCATTTATTCCTTATTGCGCCATAATATAATATTCTATAAATTTTGCGGTCATTTTGTTCACCAGAATAATGCTTCTAGGTGTTCAACTGCTTGCTAACTAAAAGGTATCTGCAGTCGCAACAAAAGTTTCAGTTCTTTAAAAAGAACCTTTCAAATATGCATTTCCTTGCTGAAACCGTTGGAGTTAAATAATATGTGATGTTATTTACTTGTGTGAAATGCAGTTTTTTTTTTTTTGTTTGCTTGCAATGAACCTAACAGAATGGCGGAATCTATGCATTTTCTAGGTGTGTTCTAAAATCTACAGATTTTGGTGATAATTACGCGGAGACCTTTCGTTATAGTTTCCTGAGAGGCAATTTCTGTAGACTCCTTTATTGCTGAGAGCATATTTACACAGAAACTGCGGTTGCCCAAGTCTTTAGAAAACAATGTGAAATATACTGCCGAGAAAATTTAGGCGTAATTCCATTGGGGGTGACGGGACACAAAAGCTGTGGCGAATCTAGTCTTCCTGAGCTTTACATTCAAACATTCAAATTGCTTTATTTCTTGATACGCTTTCCCACAGCTGTAGTCCTACCCTAATGGCATAATGTAGCACAAGGGCACAGCCAAATGAAAATACTTACAGTACACGTCAGAGGCTCAGCGTGTTCTGTGTGTCTGCTTTCTGTGGTTGTACCCATTCCCTACATAATCGAAATACGCAAGCACCAACTTTCGCAACTAATTTCCTTCTGTAGCCCGTAGATTTCTCTGGAGTGGTGGCAGGATAAATTGTTTAGTGTGAAACCACAATTTTATGTCATCTTCTTTAAATCTTGGCTGCACCGGATTATTTAGTGGACACCTAACTACTCACCACATTTTTTGTACACGCATCCCGCCGGTTACGAGAACTGAACTTGCTATATACCGAGTAAAGATGCATTCGTGGTTCTTCTAGCTACGAACACCTTACAGCAATCATTTATTAGTAAAGAAAAGCCCACAACAGCATCAGACTTGCAAAAAGAGTAGTCGATTGCTTCAATTGAAATGTCATCGAAGGGTACAACTTAGTGCACTGTTTGTTGAGATATGTTCCATAACCTTTTCCAACATGTGTAGTTTATGGTTCTCATTACGATTAACCTAACCTTAGTGAACATATTCACTTCAAAGTCCTCCCATACTAAATTCGCCAGGGTGGAATTTTTCTTAAAGTTCTCGAAATCGAATTTAGTGAACTCAGGAAACGTTGTTGTGTCCAGTACAAAATTGGTTATCAGGCACTGTACTATAAGACCTGAAAAAAAAAAAAAAAGAGAGATTATATTAAAATATTGCAGTAGTAGGAGATAGCGACATTCATTCAGTTCATAAAAGTACGCTAGAAAAATTGACACTCATATTTCAGCTTTTCATCCGTTCCGGCTCGCACACTTTGTTTTTCATTCCCTGGGTATAACATGGAATAAAGCATCTGGTGCTTGAAATAAACGTGCTTGTGTTTGGAATAGATTTTGCTGGGGCTAAGTCGATTTGGGCTGTTGCTAGGACTAAATATGTTGGCTCTAGAAATAAATGTTTGGCACTTGGGTAAAACAATCAGCCACTAAATTTCTTTCCGTGGCGCTTGGATAAATCTTTTAGCTGATGCTTGGAATAAAAGTCAGCCGGAAACGCTGTTCAGGAAAATAAAAATGGTACCATGCACTACTGTGTCGACGGGTGACGTATAAAAAAAATTTACCCGCAAGAAAGTGTATGGGTTGTCACATATTCACGATGCATTGGAATGCTTACAAGGTAGACAATCATTTTCCTCTTGGGGTCTGCCTGCTGACTACTAGCTATTCCCTGTGGCTGACGCTGACCGCCTAAAAACAAAGTTTGTAATCTCGTCATGGCCTCCGAGATTTGCGAGCTCCTGCTGGTTTTCCTCCGACCATCCCAATCGCACCAAGAAAGCGTAATTTCGCAGGTGGGTGTGGCCGGTTACGCCACGCCGCGATGCTCTCAACTGAGGCGTTGTAGGCATCGGGGGATTTTCGGGCGCTCTGGTACTGCTGCCGCAGCTTCGATGAGGCGAGAAAAGAATGTTTTTCACTGTTTACTTATTTTGTACTGATATGCAAATGACGGCTCAAGGTGTAGAGGGTCAAAGTGCATGCCGGAGCCTATTTTCTGAAGTGCTTAATATTTTTCAGCAGACATACACTCGCTACATTCAAGTGAGCACACAGAAGTGGAAGGTATTTGCAAAAGATCGTCACGTGCTGGAAACGCATTATACTTCGACGTTTGCGCGTTATATAGGCGCGTTTATGATTTTGTGAGCCAGCTTCAAAGCTGGCTCACCAACGCAGCCAGTTTCAAAGCAGCTTCGCAAACTGGTATCGGCGTTTGCTTTCGTCTGTGCATTTCGCCGTCGGGATATGGCGTGAAAGAAACCGTAGCACCACCCGTCCAAAGAAACATGTCGCAATCGCCACTGTAATTTCATTGATGTGCACATAAGAGGGCTCCGCGGCAAGGCGTGCCTCATGATGATACCGTTTCTTTTTGCGTTTTTTTTTTGCCCGTGCACCCAACATTTTGCATGGCGATAGCGATTATATAGGCACTCCAGACGGTGACATAGACATTTCTTCTCAGTTACGCTCAACGCCTTCGAACAAGGCAACAGCGCAAACGCTGAGTTTAAGCAGCATGCGTGCGTTACATCGAAAGTCCAGTGCAATCTGGCACTAACTGAACCGACCAAACTCTGCACTCGACGTCGAGCGCTTCCCGCGACGTCGCTGGCGGCCCAGTTCTGGCGACGCCTGACACTGCTCTCAGGCATTGCCAGGCACTGTGGCACTGGCAGTGAAAGTCAAAGCTAGTCTCGCATTGCGCACAATGTAATGGCGCTCGTATGCGAGGTGCGAAATGTGGACACACACTTTTAAGAGCAAGCGGAGAAGCACTGGGCCGTGAGAGCAGTGAAACTGGCCGTGGGCTGGACTGGACGTCGTCGCCGCTGCGACGGCTCCCGACTGGAACTACAGGCGCGTAAATAAAGCTCGTATGTGTGTGCGTGTGTGCGTGTGAGCGCGCGCGCGTCTGTGGAAGGAATGAGGAAGTTCAAGGTTGCATGCACGCATTAATGTGCTGCCGCCAACGCGGCGGTCATGCAGTTCCCCGATGCGTCCTTTTCTCTCGGTGCAGTCGTTAGGAGTGTGGTACGCGCTGCTTGGATAAAGATTTGACGTTGCCGCCATGACAACTATTCCAGCAATGCATTTTTGTCCAATTCACCGTATAATCAGAAAATGATCAGAACATTAATTTTTTTGCTGAAAGCTCACTCGTGTTGGGACTCTACAATATTCTACTCAGTCAGCCTCACACTCACGGGTAAGCGTAAGTTCGAGGCAGTCTGAATGAGTCGACTCATAAGCTAGTTCGCTGACCTACGTCATACACCCACTTTCCGTTCCCCTTTGAGCTAAGCGCTTTCGTTCGCAAAGTCGCGGTGACAGTAAATTTGAATGAGGACAAGGCGCCCTGTCCACATTTCCTATATCGAAATGGTATCGAACCAGCTGGCAAGTGTGACTAATTTCCCCATTAATTTTTTTCCTACGGCAATTTGATTTGTAGCGAGTGGACTCGTTCCTACAACAACTGGCCTGACAGCACACACTGTTTAGTTTTTCCAACCCTTCGGAAACACATGCAGGAATAGAAGGACACAAATGACTTGCGTAGGCATGGGTAATAATGCAAATAATAAATACAGGTTCATAAGTCACAAGCAGGTGTCAGGAGCCAGTGTGCTTCAAAATCATCAGCGTGCCTTCATTGTACTGCTACCTACGGGGGCGACAGCTGCGGCCCCAAAAGCTTCTTGTAACACATAAAGTAGCCTTGCTGGGGTTTGCCCGCGGCCTCATCAATATCAGCGCACGATCAAACAACGAGGCGATGTTTCACAGGAAGAGGACCACAGAATGTATCAGCGATCACAATTAGCCCAATTTCCATCCATATATAACTGAAGCAAAGAAGGATGTCACAATACCGCTATTACTTCTCACGTCAGGACATTTTACGCACTGCATTTCGTATTATCGTACGTATTTTCCCGTCAAATTACTTTCTTCACATTCTTGTGAATCTATAGCCCTTTTTTTTCCGTCCGTTGCATTCAATAAACGTATCTTTCTCTCTCACTTTCTCTCTGATGGCTCATGGTTGTCTATTTACAGTTTCAGTTACCCTGGACTTGGTGACAACTTTCTTGATCTCTCCTCCCCTCATTGTCCGCGATTTTCAACTACAGATACTTGGGCACTTTAGTTGCCCATTTATCAGAGAGGCTTAAATAATCTCATGGGTGGCGGCGATGGAAAAGAAACCTGCCATGAGTAACTACTTAAGAGGAAAAAACGAAATCAGGAAACAAACAATTTATGATAACTCAAAGTGAAGCTCATTACTTTTCGAAGCGAGATCAGGATGCGTTCGAACACGCACCTATAATGCGAGATATAAGAAAGAAGAAGACGTATGTGCTTGCTGCGGTAAAGCTAGGAAATCTATGGAGCATGTTTTATTATAATGTGAAGATATCTGCCCAGCGGTCGATTTAGGCACGAATGAACTCCTTGAAGCCCTTGGATTCAGCGAGAGCGCAGGGGGAAAGTAAACATGTCCGAAATAGGAGATTAGTAAGGGGCGATTGGAAGATTGGTGGAAGAAAAGTAGGGAAACGACAAGAAAACGGAGTCATACAAAAACAAAGTTCACAATATGTGGTCAGAAAATATGGGTATGTGAATTCGTTGTGCGTTTCTCCTTTCTTTTTTTTTTATTTTTTCTTGTCTTCCTTTTTTTACCTAGGTAAGCCTTTACGCAGTATAATGGTGAGAGCTTGGTGGCGCAACCCACCGCCCCGTTCCAAAGGGGACGCTCGTAGCATCCATCCATCCTCAGCGCGCTCTTTCCGACTTTTCCCGGCGCGTGTTTCTCTTCACCGCCAGGAGCCTTCCTCGATCGCTTGCTTCGTGGCTTCAGACAGACACCGCCGATTTCACGAGTTGGCCAGCTTCGCTTACGCGGAAAATACCCCACGGGTGTAGTGATTGAACTCTAGCTAGTTTCTATTGCTATAGAACACCTTAGCTAGCGAGAAATTGCAACCGGCAGACTAAGTCACACATGTAAAGCTATAGCTGTGAACATTACACTTGCAGAATAAAAAAACGAAAAAGGACATGCGCTTCTCACGCTTTCTGAATATCGGTTTAGAAGAAGCTTCGATTAAGCGATCAGTCAGAATTAGCGCATCACGGTAAAAACGTCGCGGTAAACACGTATATCGGCCACCAGCGCGTCTCATAAATGAACACGAGGCCCGGTGGCGAACGTACTAAAGGTATGTTTTGTCCAAAGGTGACGTTCTCGATTGATGCATTACGATGATACTGTCAGCTTCGCGAAATTCGCGTGGCTCTGCATCCGACAAGTTTAAGTGCACGAAGGAAAGCGTTCGCGGCGAGCTTGGAGCATTCCCACGAATGCTATGAGCCATGGACGCCAACAGTTCGGTTGCCGCGTCACGCGAAAGGTTGCGAAAGCGGTCGTGCCTCCGACAGAAAGTATGGGAGCTGAAGTAGCGACAGCTTATACTCGGCGTGGCAGGTGACCACGACACTGGCACACGAAATCGCACAAACCTCGCTTATAAGACCTTTTGTTTAAAAAGTGGCAGTAGAAAAAAACTAGAGTCATCGGCGTACACGTTGTTTGGTATGCGCATCCGGGAGGGTTGTAGACGATCGCCGTCAACGATGCTGGGTTACGGTGGTTTCCGAACAAAAACTCGGTGACGCTTGAGTAGACAGTAAAGTTTTCCACAAGCTTACTGCCGTAAGAAAGCATGCCGTCGTACGTTATCATCGTGTTCTTGATATTAAACTCGCATGTTGCCATTTCACCGACTCCGCCACTTTTGACACGACAGGTCTGTAAAGGAAGGAAAGCATTCATTCTGTATTCAACTTTGTACTCCCCGGCTTCAGAACATCAATGTGAAAACAAAATACACAACCTTACCAAGTTCGTCCGATGGGCGAAACATTATGCAGCTAATGCTTGAGGTGTAATACACCATTTTGCCGCTCATTAATGTAATTTCTGTAACGCTGGCGACGACAGGTGTCGCCATCGTAAAGACGTCATCTACGGTGATCCTGCTTATCCTCAACTGCAGCCACGCTACCAGGCGAAGAAGAAGCTTCATTCACTACCCCTAGTTGCATTCCAAATTGTTCTTCTGCTGGAAAATGTAGTAAGCAGCCAGATGCGCGAATCGGAGTGGAATCGTGTAACTTTTCGTTACGTGATTTGCGCAAAACTTTAGACCTCGTACACATGCTGCGTGGTGGAATTTGTGCGTGTACTTATGTAAGCACATTTCGGAAACTTCACTTAGTTTGCGGTCTTTTCGTTTTAGGTGAACCTCTTTTCTGCCAACTCGGTTTCTGTGTACATGCGACTGAGTCGATGACACTTTTCAGCGAACCTTCTTGACGCCAAACAGGGTTATCTGGTATGTTCCACTGGCTATCTGAGGCTCTTGAATGACAAAAAAAAAAGATTTAAAATTCTTCCAGTGCGGGGCAGAATACAAACCACAATAATTATATTCACGCAATTTCATCTTTAGACTATCCAGAAATTCAGAACAGAGCGTTTCAAAGGACGAAAGGTACACATAGAAGTGGTTTTCATCAATGAGCACCTTAAAAATCTTGTCCTTTTGCCCTGCAATGCCAGTGTAAAGCGCGTTAACTGATTCTGCCTCTGGCGAAATATACTTGCAGTGACTGACCAAAGCATGGTCTGACAAAGACACTCACTCTGAGTAGTAGAGTAATTACGCGTGCTACATTTTTTAGCACAATATGCGCACTCCATTGCGTCATGCACTTGTTCACAATAGCGCAATCAGGATAACAATTTTCAACGAGCGCCAAGAATAGCACCGCACACAGTGAACGAATAAAAATGCTATGTTCATAGAATTTTGCTCCTTCACTACCCTTAAAAGCAATACCTTACACGAAACAAAACAAAAAAGGAGTTCTTCGATGTCGCGGCTAGCCACAAAACTTAGCCAGAACATGTCAAATTATTTGCGAAGGCCTCGTCGCTGCAGCATAATTGCCGACTTTCATGGTGGAGAGTGCGGCGAGACGTGGAAAAGAAGAAAAAAAAATAGAGAGAAGGGAGCGAGAAATACCACGTGGCGGCGCTCAGCCAATTGGGAGACGTACACCTTCTCTCCTACATCCTCTCATGCTCCTCGGTGCAGCTGCGGCAGCAAGATAAAGGTATGTCGCTACCTCTAGTTTTATTCAAGGGACTTACTTGTGCTATTTTGTGATCGTTTGCTCACGCTAGCACTAGGATATCATGATGCCTCCTCCATCTAAATAGAAAACAAGTACAGCTACCATTGCAGTGCGTACTACAGTGGTGCCACACAAGCAACAAAGCACATAATAAACCTTCTTGTACAAAAGCAAATATAGGAACGCTCGATGTCCATCGCCGTTGTCACCGTTGGCAACGGAGGATTCGTGCTGTCAAGGTATTGATGCCCATGCGCAGCTTGCATCAAGGCAAGAAAGTCGTGGAAGGCAAGGTCTCCATAACCTGTTGCCAACTTGCTTCTCCGGGTGGAGCGCAGTTAAGTGCCACTGCAACGTGTGACTCACTTAGTCGAAGACCCTTAGAGCGATCCTGATGAATGCACTGCAATGATGCGTTGCCTTCGTCGGGGCGTCTGCCTCGTCGTTACACTGGACGCCGACGCCTAGGGGCCGAAACTTTTCCAACACTAGGGCTGTGCCTAGGCCGGCAGTCTCTGGAGCATGAGTCGCGAAGATAACTGCAACGCGGGAGGGCCTCCGCTTCTTAGCCTGCAGACAGTTGCAGGCCAGCCACCCCAGCAGTGTTGAAGCGTGCCTAGAAAAGCGTCTGACACGACCTCGTGCACAGAAAAACCGCTATCATGCAAGAGGCTCCAGCCTTAATGTTCCCCTCAATAAACACTGCAGCTTAGCCAGGCCAGCGTTCTATCCCCTCTGGTTGCCTCGTCGTGCAAGCGTCATGCACACGATGCATGCGACACTACACTAGCGACATCACACTACACTTGCACACGACACTAATGTCATTGCTGAGTTGCTGAGTACAGTGGTTCGAGCGGAATAAACAGTACCTCTCAAGCTACGAACACTGGAAGTTCTTCTTGGGTATCATTTTATGGAGCTTTGATGTGTCATGCCTGCAACTCCACTGGCAGCGCTCATAATCGAGCATTGTGACACTAGACTAATAGCTGCAAGGGTGTTGTTTCTGCGGTGCAGTAACACTGCCTTGACTGCAAGCTTTGTCACACGAACATGTCATCCCATGTATTTTTGCAACGCCATGTGAAGAGGTTCAGGCCATGCTGAACCTTCATATTGTTTTCCACTACGTCGCTCTTAGTTCCCAACTGCGGAAATTTTTAATGTTACAGCATTACTGGCAAACCTCACGGACTGTAGCTATCCGCCTGACAAAAAAGTGCGCGTCCAGCCCGAACGCAGTGCAGTGTAATCATGTAAGCTGTTCTTTAAGGCAGTGAAGTAAAACACAATGTCTCAAATAGCTAGAAGTCAGGAGGGACTAATGCGAAGAAACTGGCAGGTGACGAACGTGTTAGACGTTTCAAAGAGAGTCTTTAGCACGAGTTTAGTCTGCGCGCGATTCGGGTCTAATAGAACGATGGGCTGTGCTACTGTTAAGACAGAGATTTAGCCACACCATCAATCACGCATGCAATTTTTTATAGCACTGTAGGCAGACTTGAGCCACGTCTGAGGTATTTAATATGTATGCAGGAGACACTGGCGATGACTGTCAATCTACCTGAAAGAAGAAGCGGATGAACGAGTTAGCGAGTGACCGTTTCATCCTCTTTACCGCCCATTCCGCAGCTCAGTTGCCCCATAGCCTGTTCTCTTTCCCTCGTTGCCTTCCCTCGCCATCCTTAAATTCCACCTTGGCAACCGGAGATAGCGGACGCATCCACTTCTTACCTTTCACGGTTTGTTAGCATGAGCGCCGTCAGCGTTCGACGGAGCGCTCGCCTGCGCCTGTGGTGTATTTTTTGTGGGCGAGAATCCGTAGAGGCCGAGATACATGGAGCGTTTCTACGGCGCCGAGTCCGATTTTCGCCCGACGGTGCGCATTCGACGCCCAGCATCGAGAAAAACGCCAGCCGCCGCCGATCACGACCCGCCGGAAATGTGCCGCGCGTCGTCGGACGCTGTCGTAAGCGGCCAGCAAGGGCTGTCAATCATGGCTCCCTGGCCGACACCTCCGTCCCATCCGTCTTTCTCGCCGGCACACGCTATTGGCGCGCGCGCTTCTCTCTTCGCGGACTAGGCACCTTGTGTTAGCGACATGGTCATGAATTCAAAGGCAGCTCGCGTGGAATTTAACGATAAGCTTATCTACGCGCTGCAGAAGTGTCCCAAATTGTGGGATAGAGGAAGGGTGGATTATAAAGATTCTAGAGACTGACACATATCTGAGCGTCAATCTTTTCCAATTAAGCACAGCGTGGCCATACCGCTGATTTCCAACGCAATCTCTCCACTAAACAGGCGCAAAATATACTGATACATTTGTTAAAAGCAACTGACGGAGCTTTAGGCAAAGTTTTAGAGTCTTTCTTCAGTATTTTGGTGTTGTAAAGAAGGAGCTAAGGTCTATAAACTTTATTTGTGCATTTCATGTTAACTGAAGCAGTTTTGCCTTGCCTGGCCACACTGAGGCGGCACCCGCCGCTTTTTCGCTCCATGTATTCCCAGCCAGCGGAAGTCGGGCGTCACGCCGCCGCGTCGTTTTCTGCTGTGCGAAATTCATCGAGAAAAACGCGCTCTGTGTCCCGGTCTTTAAGGAGTTTCGCCAACGAACTAGCAAGCGAAAGCCTCCGCTCCTCCTCTCTTTGGTTCCTCTCTGCCACTCGCTTGCCCGAGAACATGCGTACTTTTCCTCGAGCGAGTGAACGAGTGAACGTACACCGCTTCCTACCTCCTTTCCACCACTCCTCTCCACATACTTACGCGAAGCTCACGCATGACGCCCTACACAGCTATGCATTTCCGCCCTTCTTTGAAACTAGGTTGACCGATAACACTCACTCTTTCCTTTGGCGGATTTCCTCATTTTTCCTCTTCCAACGACTATTCTCTTACAACTGACCTACCACGAAAGTAGCCGAAAGGGCCAAAGAAATATTTTCCCTTGAAAACTGTGGATGGTTTGAGCGCACCGAAAGCTGGACTATCTCCACAAAATTCCATTAAAATATTACGTATATGAACGTCCCAGTGACCAATTGCATATGTTAGGTAGGCCTAGTCGTACGCGGAAACAGCTGCCGAGGTGCTACAATCAAAACATACTGTCGCCTACTTTGAAAGGTAGCAGCGCTAAGTTGGGGCCTGATTTTTGTCTGGTTCCGTAGGTGAACATAAAACACGTGACAATATTTATTCGTACCTTCTCATAGCTCACATAGACTTCTCTCATTACATGACAGCCGAAAAAATTGTAAAGTTTTACAACCTGTTCATTGTACTTCGGCGTCAGCTGGTGGCCAATGTTCCACATCTTCCCGTTGGTCAGGTTAAAACGGTAGAGCGTGCTGTTGCTTGGTGCCCCTGTCTCGCGAATGGTGAAATACGTTTCCGCCAGTGGGAACTTATTTTTCATCATATTGCCAAAAAGCCTGTGCAGCTGCGTTTGCTGTTCAGCCTTGCTTGTCGCCCAGGAGCTCACTGAAGGAGATGGAGGCCAAAAAAGAAAGAGGCGATTTATTTATAATGCTGTGGCGTCAAGTGTTGCACCATATTTCAAAACTACAATGAACGCTAAGAGCTACGAATGTCACATTACATAAAACTACTCGTAGAATAAAAAGAAAGCACTTAGTAGGGCTCTGCCATGAGCTGCTATCTGATAGCTGCGCCTATCGCGAAGATCATGGTACCTGCGTGATTAGCAACTTTTAAATCGTCACTTTTTTTATTATTACTTCTTATATATAAGGCATGTATCACGCTGGCCTCTTCTGGGGCGATTCCCTCAGCACACGCTGTTTCATTCAGCGGGTCCTCCACGAAGTCTGTGCGAAGAGCTTGTGTTAATACAACACTGAGATAAGCTTGTCCGAGTGTATATTACGCATGTTCGATATCGGCCATCACTGCAGGTATATTAAGTTATTTTTCTGTCATAGAAGAATGGTAAAACGGGGGGAAAGGTATTTCCACAACTTGGCAACAAATAAGTAGTAATTTACAAGCAGCAGATGGCCGAGTGGCGCGTACCCAGAGATCCAAGTTGGCATCAAAGAGAGCCTAGAGAGCGGAACCTAGTCAGCGGTATGTACCGAGTGAGCCGATTTGGTGTCAAATATGTTCATTCAAGAGCGGCGCGCACGCAATGTTGCATTAACAGAGGAACATGTCTATTGGCCCAAGCTGACGTCAAGCAGGTTCACTTAAGAGAGGTACATATCCAGAGGCTGATACCTCAAAGAGATTCATCGAAGAGCGGCACATTATCGGGACATACTTAGTTGCCCACAAAGGCATCAGGTTCATTGAATAAGTGCCACAGACCAAGTGGCACATACCTAATGCTCCAAGTTGTCTTCAATAAAATTATTTGAATGACAGAAGATTCCCAGAGGTGTTTAGCCAGCGACCCAAGTTGGCATCAACGAGCGTGATTGAAGAGCGGCACATAGCCAGTTGTATATACCCAGCAACCCAGTTCGGTTCCAAGGGGTTAATCGAAGAGCAGCGCATGCACAGTGGCACATTCCTAGGGCCACGTACCGAGCGACCCAAGTTGACGTCAAGACGTTCATGGAAGAGCGGCACATACCCAGTGGTTTATACCGAGGGACCGAAGTTGGCCTAATTGAGATTCATTGGAAATCGGCACATGCATAGTAGAACGTATTTAGTGGCCCTGTTTTGCATCACAGTGATTAAATAGGAGAGAAACAGACCAAGTGGCGCATTCATATTGCTGAAAGTTTGCATCAGAAAGTTCCACTGTTGACCGGCACATACTCAGTGCCGCATACCCAGTAGACCACTTGCGGCTATAGTGACGCCGAGGTTACTCGGCGATGCACACGGGGCCGTCAGGCAAATTATGTTGAATGTTTTGAAAGCGTTCCCTGACCCAGTACGTAGAGAGATGACAAAGCGTACGTGGAGAGTGTGTATCGTGGAAACGAGCAGTGACGGTGGCATCTTGGTTAGAGTAGAAAGAAATTCCCACTGGATGCACCTTTTCAACTTATGCAGAGGACCAACAACCGATATTTTTTGCTCAAGTGGGGATGACTGGTGGTCACCGGCAGCGAGCAACTGGAAATGCTTGCGGGGTTTGACGAAACGTAGTTTAGTTCACGTAGGGGCACGGGAGGGCAGGACAGGCAAAGTATGTATGTGTTTTTGATGTGGTTGTTTGACGGAGCTAGAACAAGCCTTTAAGAATGGACGCTCGTGTTGCTACGGGAGGAGTCGTCTGGGTGCGGCCCGGGCGGGCACTTTGCTGTGGGAAAAAGAAAACTGACAGACACCTAAGTGTGTTACGTGATTTCATTGCGAAAGCATTAACACTTGCCATTGTTTTCACCTTAAATTTAAACTCCACCTTCAACCACTTTAATCCACCATAATCCCCATTAAGGCACCCTTCAATCTACCTTGATTCAATTTTAGGGGCGGGTATGGTTTTTCTCTTTTTTTTTAGGAGGTGTGTGCAACGGCGTTCGTTGAACGCAGTGGCTGTTCAGCGTGGAATTTCGCACTGCCAGCCGCAGCAGGTCCTGCACCGGGAACGTGATGTCGTCACTTGGCAACGAGAATTTTCTTGGCAGCCGATGTTAACGCCGGACGCGGGCACATTTTCTGCGTCATGGAGCATATAAGGCTTTTGCCTCAATACGCTTCCCTCGTCCAGACGCCGGGTCTTCCTTCGCGTTGCCAGCGTGTACTCGAGCCATCAAGGGGCGCCGTCTTGTACCACCGCAAAACACGACCCTCTATCCCTATTTTGGCGCAATAGAATACCGGATCGGCAAAACCCACCGGGAAAGCGACACCGGAGCTTTGGTGGAGATGAGCTGTTACGTCGTTGCCACAACCAGGCCGACTTTTAAGGCGTTGGTACGGCATTGCAAGAGAGGCGCGAAAGCAGCCGAGTTACGGAGGCTCTTTGGAAGGTGATGGAACACCTTTGAAGCGAGAAAATAACCAGCAGTCTCAAGCAGCCCTCGGCGACAGTTGCGGGCATGCAGCGGAATGAGAGCAGATGAGAAAGCGTCTGGACGAGGCAAGTGTGTCTTCACGAGGTCGGCGCTTCAGCGAGGATAGCTCTGTCAGGATCACAGAGGCAGCAGATGAAAGGCTTGGCGCAGTTAACGAGCCAACCGCGATGGAGAACTGATGATAGGTGCAACGTCGCTGCGGTGCTACAACAATGCTTTGTCATTGTTTGACAATTGTTTTGGCATTCCTCCACGTCATGGAAAAATTCTGATTCTGCGCCATTGCGAACCTGGATACTTGCGATACCGAGAGACTTCCAAGGATGACGAGTGGAGTGGTCAGAAGAGAAGACAGCGGTGAGCGCCGCTTCCTAGGGTGAGATCGATTTCGTTCTCTATTATGATTGTCGCATGAACGTATTCTCTGGGGGCTTGGCACACTCTGGGGGCACACTCTGAGGACATGAACGGCACACTCTGGGGGCTTGGCGACATCAACGACACAGATAAGAGCTAAGAGGTTAGTATAAGCTTCAATAAATTGGGTTGCACCTACGAGTTTAAACTAGAAATTGAAGCTCTTAGGATGCTGCTTGGGATTCAGAAGTTCATGCCCTCGCGCGTATTACAAAATGCAGTGCAACACGGAGTGCGACGAGTACGATAGGCAAGTACGCTAAAAGTTAGGAGTCATGCTCGCCCCGTATGCGTACGACACCATGACTCTGGAAAGGTTTGAGGACGCCGGCTTCTTGATGCGGTCCATCGAAATTCCTGAGAAAATGCAGAACCTTCTAATTTTGCCTTTCCTCAGCGATGCCGTGAGGGTCCGTGATTGAGCGGCACCTCATCTTACATATAGCTCAAAGGGACTGTACTTAAGGAGGTCTAAAATGACACCGACCGAGTACCTCAGGTGATTCCTGGACATAAAGAAAGGAAATAGGCGAGTCATGAAATCGAATAGCGGTAAAGGTTAGAAGGGTTGTTTTGCTCTCAAGTGCCTAGCGTAGAAGTAGAGTCATTTGAGCAGTTGTAGGCCCCCATTTTTTCGGATAGACTGAAACGACTTATGCCGTCTAACATTAGGTCGTTTGTTACTCAAGGGGAGATTAACGGCTGTCTGCGGGCGAAAGATTTAGCTGAGCTGGCCGCAATGTTCCAGAAAAGCATGTCGCATAAAGTGAGAACAAGCTACCGCAAGTCTATGGCAAAAGAACTGCCGCAAAATCAACAGGGCAGACAACGTTTTGCGAGCAGCTCGTGCTATGACCGCTTGCGGTGCTTCGCGTTCAGAGAGCCGGGACATTTTCAGAGGGATTGTACGTCGCTGCGTGACATCGACTTTCAAAATTCGGCAGACACCAAAGACTGGTTGCGTGTAGAATGTCAAAGCATTATAGTCTCTTTGGTGAAAAGTTTTTATTTTACACGCTCATTTTGTGCACTCATGGCGTGGCACCACCTCCCCCGCATTGGCTTCGCCGTCGCGTGCACGCACAAGGCCACGCCTTTAGTCAGCCAGATGGCTGCGATGTGACGTGTGCAGTGACCTGCGCACTAAGCACACCTTTCGTCAGCCAGAATCGTGGAGGCGCCGTGGGGTCGATTAAAGCTTGCTCGTCTCGCACCCCGGAGACCGGGGTTCAATTTCCACCCGACCCGCCGTGGTTGCTTAGTGGCTATGGTGTTGGACTGCTAAGCATGGAAGTCGCGGGATCGAATCCCAGCCGCGGTGGCCGCATTTCGATGTAGGCGAAATCCGAAAACACCCGTGTGATTACATTACGTGCACATCAAAGTACCCCAGGTGGTCCAAATTTTCGGAATCCGCCACTGCAGCGTGGCGCATTGTGAGATTCTGGTTTTGGCATCTAAGACCCCATAACTGAAAAAATAATTCCTACCTAGACCGAAATATACCAAATTTTTTTGCAAAGCCATTTATTTACTTCGTTTACAGGAACTTATCAGAGAAATTTGACGCTAATCCGGACTTTTTTTTTTGTTGACATGTTTTTACTCTTTGCACCGCCGGTCATTCTAGACGCCTTCACTCGGTCACGTCGCCGACAACGACGCCGGAGCTTCAGGTAATGGGATATATTATGCTTTCTCATTAAAATACAAAGGTTTCTCTAATAGCCACGAAACATGAACACGCATGTGAGAAAGCGTCCCCTGTGACGAGCTCGGATAGGCTCAGAAGCAATAGCATGGATATGGGAAACACGCGAGTACGGATTTTCTTGCAGTGACATCTCTCTACAATTCGCATTGACTGTAGTATGTACATAACTACAATAAGAGCAAGCAAGGTACGAAGTGAGATTCTAGAGCAGACCAGTGGTGACATGAAGCTTGCTGGCGATTTTGGCCAAGCTGTTTCTTCCGGTCTCCCATCTCTTTTAGGAAATACCACTCAGCGCACACCGTTGCTCCTCGCAGTTACTTTGGAATTATGACGATCATGAAACTTTTTGCCTCGCCGTAGACGAGTCAGGCGATGAGTGCGGCTTATGGAATGAATCGCCGGAAGGAGAGATTACTTTTGGACGGGAAACACTGAAGATTCCGAAAACAATACCGGCTACGATAACACAGCGCGGCATGCTGTCGGCAAGAAGCCGAACAAAGGTATTCAGGATGACGCGTGCTGTGAGGCCAACGTTGCTCTGTGCGATGAGAGAGAAGGCATTGCAAACAGGTAGTTCTTCGAGCAGGAGGAGTTTGAACCGGCTTCGGAGGACCGAGTAGAGCAGGTGAGCGTAGCTAAGCTGGGCATCGTTGGAGATTCGTTGCAGATGGGTTGCACAGAAAAAAGGGGGCGACTTAGGTTCTCTTCCTAAAGCTCTTTTGCGAAATAGCAAATTAACGATAAATCGCTAGCAGAAGTATGGCACTAGGCAAAGGAGAGGAAACGTGGCATGGTTATTGAAGGACAACTGCTTTGTCATCGACAGTCATTGTACGATAAACAACGTATGTACCTGCTTTTCCGAAAGCCTCGTACGCTGAAGTGTTAGAATTAGCGCGTGACAGCCCGCACGGTGGTCGCTTTTCGGAGAAAAAGATGAAGAAGCGAGTCAAGAGGGCGTTCTTTTGGCCATCACTGGTTGAGAATGTAAAGCCTCATTGTCGCACATGCCATGGCTACCAGATGCACTCGCTTAAACACCCCTCAACCACTCGCGAAATCCAGTGCAGGTTGTTTATATCGACTGCATCGGACCACTGGGGCGCGGTTCGCCGCGCGGTCATCAATGTGCCTTTAGAGTTGTACGCCTTTGTGCTCGGTGGAAAGAAATCATCCCGCTGCGGGCCGTAACTGCTAAAGCGCCGTGCGAGGCTCTCGTAGAGGTGTTCACTCCTTACGTGACACTGCAGTTAAAATGTAGTCGCCAGTGCATTAACTTTACAGCGAAAGTGACTGCAGAGTTCAACAAAAGGTTAGGAATCGTGGTGAAATTTGCGACTCCTGATGACACGACAGAGACGGTATTGTTGAACGATGAAATTGCACATTTAAGTTCATGTTACGTAAGGTCATGTACGAGCATCAAAAGAACTGGGACTTCTATGTTTCATGTTTGCTGTGGGGTTAGCATTAAATCAAATACAATATCACAGGCATTTCGCAGTTAGAACTCTTGCATGGGCGAGTACCTCATGTCCCCCTTAGTATCCGGCGCAAGTCGTTGCCTGACTAGTCGAAAAATACTCGGGATTGAACAAACGACCCACGCGTATCTTAAGGAACTTCGAGAAATGGTGAGCGTAGCCGCGAGAGTTGTCGACGAATGGTGTAGTGAGAGGCAAGAGAGCTATGCACAGAAATCAACTTGCGAGCTCAGCAGAGAGAGTTTAGCATAGGGAAATAGGTACTTGCAATGCAGAATGCAGCAGCACGCCAGATGCAACCAAAATGGCTTCATCTTCTCGTTGTGTAGGAAAGAACGCATTCTGACAGTGACGTGATAATGAATTCTGCCGGCACTGAGAAAGTTCTGCGTGTGAATAAAATGAGAATTCACTAGGCGAGCTAATAATGTAGGTGATGTGTTTGGGACTGACTTAGAATTTCGGCGCCAAGATGCAGCACCACATGCCATGTAGACTCTCGAACAAAGTCTGGTGGCAACAAAGGCCAGTTATCTGAGGAATTCCTTGAAGTAGTAGTTTAGAAGAGCACTGGCTGATTTTCAAGGTGATCTGGAACAGACTAAGTCAATTCAAGCTGGGAGAACACAAAATTACACTGGTCCTGGGGTCTAAGCGGTTGCGAGCGCGCACGTACGAGGCATGCCGATGGCTCTCAGAGCGGAAGGGAAGAGGCAAATGAGCAAGCTGATAGAATGATATTTTATATACCCAGTGGAAAGCTCCTTAGTCCATCCGATAATCTATGCCGTCAAAAAGCTGACTTCATAAGAGTTTGTGTGGTCTACCGGAGTCTTAACGTCATAACGGAATCAGATAGCTTTCCAAAGGGTAATCTCACTTAATTGTTGTATAGTATATCAAATGCAAAATACAAATCTGTTTTGAACATGACGTGAGAGCACTGCAAGATATGGCTTGTTAGAGTCGCAAGAAGTGACTGCCTTTGCAAAAGCTAGCGGCTTAAATGCGTAGAAAGTCCGCCCTTATAGACTAACTCTTGTGCGACATTTCAGAGGACAGTCAATGAACTACTTGGAAATCATCCTCAGTAAGAGTACCGATACACTGATTAAGTTGTGGTGCTCTCATAGAGCTGGCGGGATAATATTCATCATTTGTGCAGAGTGCTTCAGGAAACACGATGAGCGTGACTAACTGTAACCCCGGCAAAACGTGAGTTTGCGCAGCTGCGAGTGAAGTATTTCGGGCATGAGGTGGGTTCTGGCACTGACACTCCTGATTCAGATAAAGTCCGCTCTATCCAGCAGCTCAGGACACCAAAAATTGAAGTGTTCTGGGATTTCGCAATTATCATCGAGGCTATGTCCCAGACTACTCAAGGCTGGTGCTGCCATTGTTAGGGCTAACGAACAAGATAGTTCCAAATACGTTGCCGAGGACTGCACAGGCATGGCATGCATTCATTCTAATAAAGGAAGCCCTAGCGTAAGACCTTGGCTTAACTTCCTCATTTCTGGGTAAGGAATTCTACTTGGGCACGGATGGCCGACGGCCAGACGACAACGGTCAGCCGAGACCGACTGGTGCATGGACTTACGACTGTTTGTAACCCACGTGCTGCTTGCTTCTTGGATTGTTTGGCCAGCAGCAGTCGTCGAGGGAGTCATCCAAGATGTCACATCCGCATGCCACCTGCGGTGCTTTGCAGGCGACGGCGACGGACTTTACATAGCACGGCAAGATTTACCGCTCAGCTTAGACCACACTCCTCAATCCATCTGGCAACCTGGTACTTCCTCAACGAGCATATTTAACTGCCCACTGCCAGCATTTGCATTTGGGGCCGATAACGAGCGGACCATTGGCTGACGACTGTTTGTAACCCAGGTTAGTTACTTGGACAATTCCTGGGGCTATAGGTGTTCTGATCATTTATGGTTTGTGGTTGACATTGACATTCGGGTTCTCATGACATTGTGGTTCTCATTGACATTGACATTCGTGAATTTTCGCGAAACGTGCCTACTGGGTGTTTATGCTTGATCTGTCATATTCTTTATTTGCGTCCGCTGCTTTTATTATCAGGTGATGTTGAAGTCGATGGTGGCCCTAGGATCCCACTCTAGCTCTCAGACAGACACGTGCGAAATTTCAGCCGTACTCGCGGTGGTCCAGCAAACCGAGCAAGGACAGTCAGCGTTACTGTCAGAAAATAATGCATTGCAACAAACGCACACCAGTGTTGATGCAAAACTAGAAATAGTTTATGAGGGAGTAAGAAACCGTGAGTAGGCCTTGCGAATTGCTGATAATGCTGGTCTTTCTGCAGATCAATGTCATGGTCACGCCACATCGCAGATGTCGCAGACTATCGCAACATTGAAGGCGGCGCAGACGATGCTGACAATTGGTCACGACGTATTAATAGTCTTTTTTTGTTTGCCTGACAGGAAGACCGAAGCCTGGGCTGAATCTGAGAACCTCGTCATTTTTGTGAGCTCAAAGCATTTCTACATAATTCTGGAGAAATCTCCAAGTGAAAGAGCGCTTAGAAGGGTGATGGTATGGGCTAGTTAGTTTTCCATTTTACATTAGATTATCACGAAGGAAGTCAGCATTCTTAGACAAGGGGCAGCGTGAACAGTGAACAGTGATGGCATCTTCAAAATGTTCTCGTGTTTCTTTCTCATCTCTATTGTTTGTATTTTTACATAAGTACTTTTTATGTCGTTTCCCCTCTGTTTCTTTTTATATATATAACACCTTGTACCAGGCAATAAAATTTCAGTTAGGAGTAAGCGCTTGTCCTCGTTATTTTAGTGGGTCCCTTGTCCTTGCATCACGCTGTAGCACACAATCTACAATGAAAGAGCGCACAGGATTCGTCGTTTTAAGGCCAAATAGAACCGTCCAGTGCTTAGGTTCTGCAACTTCAAAGAAAAATAATGTATTTTTGCTGTGGGAATTAAACTCAAATAACAGTTATATTTCACGAGAGGACTACCCGCAACCCATTCCTCTACTTCAGTTTGCCTACCTTCGCATACGCCCACGTGCATGACCAGGGTCGCGCGAGAAGAGGAAGCGCCCCAAATTCATTGAAAAGCTGCAAATACCCAGTCAATTTGTGGCGCAGCCTGCTATAGGTTAGGGTTGATCTCCTTGAGGAACCCTTGTGACTTGGGCTCAATGGCGGTCAGCATGCGAGAAATTTAAGGGATGTCTTTTTTCATAGTACAGTGGCACAATCAGAGTGACACATACCTTGTTAACCAAGTTGGTTGCATCAGAAAGGAAGTCAGATGAGATAGCTGAAAGGCTACTCGAATAATTCTAAGTGAAGCTTCATGCTTCAGAACCGGATGTCATCGATTTTATGCGGAGATTGAGAGCCTTATTTCTAATATCACATTGCTGAAATCTGCGATCGGAACAGTGAAAGCAGAAAGATCTGACCTTGTTATTGCCATCAGGGATCTGCAACTGAAGAATTAAAACCTGCGAAAGAAGGTTGCGGAAATGGAACAATATTCCAGGGCAAACAGTGCGAAATTTAAGGACATTGCATCCGTTCAAGACGAGGATTGCACCGCCATTTTTAAAACTATTGCCATCAACTTTGACTGCCCGATCTCAGATGTCGACATCGGCATTGTTCATCGAGTGCCTACAAGAGCGGAATCAAACAAAATGTCGCTAGATTTTGTTCTCGTCGTAAAGAGCGAGCGTTTGTAAACAAAGCGCGGAAGGCTCTGCTTAGTTCTCATGATTCTGTCGCTCATCGTTACTCTGTTTTTGTCAGTACTCATCTTACTCCCGAGAACAAACGGTTCTTTGCAAGGCTCTCTAGCTCAACAAAAAGAAGCAGTGGCAGTATCTCTGGACTTACAGTTGTAAAATCAAGCCACGAAGCCGACCTAGAGCTGATTTGTTCGCATTTCTTCAAATGAAGACGTGTCTGTTTTCCAGCAGAATTGTTGAACCTTTCTTGTAAAATACTTGGCTAGTGCATTTTTTTTTGCACTTCATAATGTACTTTACCACAGATCAACCTCAACAATCTTGCTGTGATCCTTATTTGCCTTTCGTTCAGTTCAACACAGGTAGCCTTAGGAAAAATTACAACAGCGTACACTCTTTTCTGACATCATATGACTTGAACTTTTTTTTTCATTTGCCTCACTGAAACGCGGTTATCGCCTGACAATGAGATGTTCTGTTTCTCATCATACGGTTCCTTGCATTGTCACGTTCATCTGGCAGTTATGGTGGTGAAGCAATATTCATATCTTGGACGATTCCCCATCAACAAGAATATGACCTTAACCTTTGTGTTGAAAATATCGAGTCTGTATGGATTAATATTGCTAACCCATGTCTGCTTGCTAGTGTTAATAAGAGAATCGTGGGTAGCATATATCGCTTATCGTCGTCCTGAGTAGCCGAATCCTGTTCTTCGCGGAATTCAATTTTTTTTTAAATTGTCATTTCAATATAGCAATGTCATCATCCTTAGTGGCCTGAATATTAATTTTGTCGGTGCCATAGCTCAGCTTACTCCGATTACACAGAGTGCTTTCCAGTATTTGGCTACGAATCGTTCATCTCCGTTGCTATTTTTTAAGCAGCAACGGAGATTAGGAATTCGCAGCCAAATCCTACAGAGCACTCAGTGTAATCGGAGTAAGCTGAGCTATTGATGTGTGCCTGGTGCCTCATATTCTTACTCGATCACATTTGATCCAACGTTATTTCAACTAGCGACTGTGGCGTCCTCCAAATTAACCGTCGATAATTTGGAGGACGAAGATAAGCACTTGTCTTCGTCGTTCTTTCTGTCCCATTGCCTATGTAAGCGCTGTAAGTCACGTTTGCAATGGAATACCAACTAGCCCATAGCCAAACGCTGCCATAAACTGGTGTTTTCTAAATCTTCTCAGTGACCCAGAAGCAGCATTTAATAGTTTTTTATTCATCGTGAAAATGTGCTTAGATGGTTCTACTACGATTGTTGAACGTCAGAAAAACTCAGCTCTGCATAAGCCATGAATTACAACTATCCTAATGAAGAGCTATCCTAATGAAACGGTCAAAAAGCGTCCTTTCAACTCTGGCCTTCAATCCCGATATAAGAAATGTTGCAATATACCTCATTAACTCCTAATTTGAGCAAAAAGAAGTTATTATACTGATGGGATACCTACAAGGACCAGTGGAAAATATTAGATTCATTTTATTGCGAAAGCAATACTGCTCGAGGTTTCCGTTCTTGGCCGTCGTCCCGGAGAATCCACCATTGACCTTTAGCGTGACCTATGTGTGACGTCATACCAGCTGTGGAAAAGCGGGGCCCCAACTCGACTCGTCGCGATCGTCCCAGCGAATCATCCATACTTCAGCTGTGCGCCGCTGCCGCGAGGGGCGCTCGCTGTACGTGACGTCATGCCAGCTGTGGAAAAGCGCCCCCCCCCCCCCCCCCAACTCGGCTCGTGGCGATCGTCCCAGCGAATCCTCCACGCGCCGCTGCCGTGGGGGAGGCGCTCGCTCTACGAAAAGCGGCCCCCAACTCGGCTCGTCGCAGTCGTCCCAGCAAATGCTCCACGGTATATCGGATGATGTGTATAAGGTGAAGCTGCAACGATGTGCTGCAGCTAAGAAGCGGCGGCGTGCGGAAGAAACGGATCAAGAGCGGGAACAACGTTTACCTAAACGGCGTGAATATTATGCAGCCAGGCGAATGCCTTCAACATCTCTTGATCTGGGTGCATCTACAAGTATCATGCATGCTCTCAATGCTGACGGGACTTTGGCGACACCTGATCGTTCAACAGCAAGCCTTATGGATGATTTAAATGGCGACGTGACTGCATCTACATGTTCGATGAGCAGTATGGAACTCTACAACCTGAACAAAAGCTTGCTTTCGCAATCCACTAGGCTTAGCCAAGCTAAGCCTCTGCCATTTTTTTTTTAAACAGATCAATGGTTGGGCCGCTATCACTGAATTACAGTCGTCTGACCACGTGTACAAGAATCGAGATGATATTGCAAATGCCTTAAATGAATTCTTCTGTGCTAAACCCCTTTCGTGTCTCACAAGTATCAGCTAACATCTAGAAAAAGTCTTCAGTCGTTTTATTGGTTTAATTCTTTCCAACAGGCCCAGATGAAGTAGTAAATATTAATCACTTAAAAATGACGAATGCATCTCCCACCTCATCTATTTTCCACTCCCTCAACTTCGTTTTAACCTTATGGCTAGAACTGACATCTTTGCATCGTAGATAAAAAGAGCCAAGATTATGCCAGTGTTTAAAAAGGGAGATATAGCTTACATTTCTGACTAACGACCTATTTCCACACTGTCTTTGTATAAAAAATCATAGAGACATCTATCGAGAAGCGACTGACTAAATACTTAACTAAGTTTTCTATCTTATCAACTCAACAATACAGTTTTCGAGCAGGTTTTTACTGAATACAGTATGCCTGCCGTAGACTCAGCACGTTTTGCCGGTGCCCTGTTCATTGACCTCTACAAGGCCTTTCATTCTGTAGTCGATTATATGCTCTTTGCTGATTTTAACTCAATTCGCGTGGTAAGTAGCGCGCATGAACTAATTAGAAGCTATTATCTAATGGACAGCAAGCCGTTTGTGTTTGTAACATTTTTTTACCTCATTTAAGTGCGCTGATAAAGGAGGTTTGATACTCGGCCCCCTTATATCCCCCTAACTTATATTGTTGATGAAACTCCAAACTTAACAGTCATACCACGTTACTAATACAGTCAACCTTTTTTCTAAGCAGATGATACAAAGGTAGTTACAAGTGACAGGTTCATCGATACGCTACCTAGCAATTTGATCCCTCACATCAGCAATATTCACGACTGGTGCAAAGCTAATGGTTAAATAATTAACGCGAATAAAAATCAGTTCGTTCTCTTCCACTCGAGACAGAACCCTCTTTCATCTACTGCTGCCATTAGTTTCAACCGCCACCACCTCGTTAACACCACTTCTTCTTCTGTCGCCCATCTCAAGAATTACCATCACATTTCAAATATGAAACGGAGGATAGTTTACGGTACATGGATATTGATTAAAGCAAGACCATTCTTCAGCTTGCCTGAAGAATGGTCTTCATCAAAAGGCATATTGCGTACTGTGTCGCGTCATAGGAAAATACCCATCCGTCTCGCATACTTCCACTCCAACGCCTTCAAAGCAGTACACCAGCGCATCTTTGTTACTTCAACAGCATCGTGTATTATTAGTGCGCGAATTGTTCAAATATCAATTGGGAATTATTGTTTTCAAGACTACAAACGGTACCTAGCATCCATTGCTCCCATTGTTTTAATCTAACCCGACTAGTTTTGTCCCAAACAATTTTTCTACCATGTGCGCAACGTGACGAACGTAGAGCTATTTTTGTGGCTCTTCTGCTTCGGAATACCACAGCATTAGGTACGCACAAATTTTTCGCTTTAGGAGCGTTTAAGAAAGAGCTTGTTTCTTTTATTCTTCACTCTTAAACGTTGTGTAAGCAATCTGCATTGATGTATTGTTGCCATATCATTAAATTTTTGTGCTGTTTTGTATTACTCACGGCATTTATCTTCTTACGGTGTATATTATTGATGTATACTTGCTGTGTTTGGATTGTTACAACCAATTACGTAGTCCTATATTATGGCCATACTTTTCATACTCTTTTAATTTCTAAGCGGAGGTCCCCTTTCAGCCATCTGCTGTGGGCCTCCTCCTGAATATTTACCCTAAGGCGTGCATTTGATTTCAAATAAACATCTCTCTCTCTCTCTCTCTCTCTAAAAAAAATTAGTTCGTTGCAGAGCGGCACACAGCTGCTGCCGGACACCCAGTAGCCAAAATGTGCATCAGAGCGCTTTATTAAAGACAAGAAAAGACCGAGTGTCATATGCCCTGTGCTGCATGTCGGCTTCAAAGGTTGTTTTTTTTTTTCGAACAGCGGTACGTACGTACTCTCACATCATCTGTAACCCGTGTCGGTATGAAAGAGATCCGTTTAACAAGCGGCACATATATACACATTGCTACATACTCAGTTACCCAACTTGTTCCAGCGGTTGGTTTCAAACACTCTTGGCCACGCGCAGCGTACCCCTCATTTTTCAAAAACCTTTGTTCTCTGACACAATTAAATCATAAAACATTGCGAGCAAATGCTTCAGCTACTTCGCACAAGGTGTGTTAATAGGCACTAAGAAATATGTGGTTGGTACCTCAAAAGTTCTAAAGCTAACCAAAACGCTGCGCATTTCTGAACATCCATCCTCGTATCACGTATGTCAACTTCAACTTTGATTTCAGTGAAACCGGAGGTCTCACAGGCCGTCGGAAAGAAATAAATGCCCCTTGTAGTTGCGCTAAACCAGGTAACGTTTAAATACAAAATGATGCTCACCTGTAAGCAATGCCAAGATTATACAGGACAATTTCATAGTTCCATGAAATAAACCTTGACGTATTATGAAAGGAGGCGTTTGAGAAGGCATGTAAATTGCTGAAAACACAAGAATGAAGAGAAGCCACACGTTAAAGCCTATTTATCACTACATATGTGAGTTTTATTCTGCACTTGCATTACGATACGCCTTAGAGCACTGAGCGCCGTAAAAATTGTATAGAATGGCAATTGCAATAAAAATGTTTTATTTACAGTGATTGACTTGATTTTATTGATTTAATATATCATACTATGTATTCAGATACTGATTTATTATGGCAGTTGGGCGTGCCTCAAACATTTGCGACCATTGAAGATTGTCCTCATTGTCACGTTGTAGTCACTGAAAAACACAGCACCAAAAAGTGCGTATTGCACAACTAACTCTTTAGGAGGTGAACATGTGTCCAGAAAAACAAGATACACGCAGCCACAACCCGACTGTCCCGAATGCCGACTGTCTTAAGCGAAGCCAGCAAAAACACCTGAAGTGGCGGGCGAATGTCCACAGGGCACTCTTTTTCGTGTTTCGCGTTTTTTCTTTGATGCTTAGAAAAACGTCTTATGTAGCACACATTGCGCAACGAAAAGATGGAACGGTAATTTTTCATGAGGCCCTACAATTTTTCGACAGACCATTTCACTCTGATTCTAATAGTTGAGAAGTAAGTAATAGTACTATATATATGTATCTACCGAAATACAAAAATAGAGGCTGTCGTGCTACAAGTGCCGGCACACAACATTGCCTTGGATCAGTCCAGCTAGCCGGTTATCACACCTGGTTAAATTATGGCGCGAGTTACGTTGGACATCTAGCATATGCACTCATCGGGGCATGTACAGAACGTTGAAGAAGCCTGGCAAGCATGACCATTTTTGTACAGAGGGTCCTTTGTTTTGTTTGTGTGTCTTTACCGAAACTAATTTTTTTGGGATTCCTTATCGACTTTAGCTCATAGTGCTTACGTTTCGGTAAAGTGTGGAAGCGTAGGCCAGTTTATGCAGTACTAGAAATATGATAGGGCAGTACCCATCACAGATATAATCAGTATTCCTTTTATCGTCCTGTCTCTACGGTGGATTGAGCAGTTTTATCGTTAATAGTGTCGGGAGCTTGGTTTAGCGGAGGCAAATAATACACAACTTGAGGTAAAGCTCCAAAAACACGCGGACAATCGAAGGGAACGAAGACACAGTGCTGTGTCTTCGTTATGCGTGCGTTCACGTCTATGTGTTGTCACGAAGGAAGCTTGCACACCACGTCTCGAACAAGTACAACCCTGTATTGCCTCTACTTGGCCTCCCCACCACTCCATATCGGTGATGATGATGATGATGTCACTCTGTCCAGTGGCGCCATCTCTCGGCCTTGCAGTGGTTTTCTTCGCAACAAAGTCCTTACACGTCCCCCTCCGCAGAACGTGAACCCGTCGCGTGCATGTATAGTCGGGGTTCATAATACGCTGTCAGCTGGTCAGCATGGGCTATCCCGCGACGGCGCCCTGTCGTTGGGTTTGTCAGGATGAAGTCATCAGCGCCGACATTCTTTGTGATCCTATAGCACCTGAACGTCTTGGTGCGAGCTTCGCCGAGACGCCTGTTGCGTAATTACTTAAAGTATGGCTGTCCAGGAGAACAAGGTCGCCTGGTTTCAGGGTAACTGGCCACCTGTAATGGTTGTAATATGCCTTTTGCTTCGCCTGAGAGGCAGTTTGCTGTCTGTCAATAAATTCAAAGGTCTAGGCAAGGCACTCGCGAACTTTTCTGGAAAAGGCATGGTAAGCCGCAGCAGGCGGTTCAACGTTGTCCTTGGTCCCAGGCGGTTCCCATGGGGTGCGCGGCTCTCGACCGTAACACAGGAAGGCAGGCTTCTAGCCTGTCAGAACACTCTATGCGGTGCGGAGAGCAAAGGCGATTTCTGGGATGTGATTGTCCCACTCCCTGTGGTTTGTGCAGTAGGTCCGGAGGCATGCCTTAACTGTACCGTTATGGCGTTATACCATTTGTTCAGCGGGGCAGTAAGCTACGGTATGAGGCTTTTTTATGCTTCGTTGCTTCAGGAGGCCCTTACAAAGCGTACTGACAAATGGGCGCTGGTTGTAGCTGGAAATTTCTACTGGTACTTCATATCGACAGAAGACTTGCCGCATACAGTCAACAATGTTTTGGCTGGTAGCGGCGCTAGAGGAAACAATTCAATGAACCTTGTGAACTTGTCAACCACCACCAGCAGGTAATGGTTTCGCCGTGGTGTGAGTGGTAACGGTCCAATGACATCTAGATTAAGTTCCTCCATCGGTGCAGTGGCCCACTGGCTGCTCATAAGGCCCGCTGGCTTTTGGCGATTTGCCTTGGATCGCTGGCAAACTTTGCAGCATTTGACATAGATACACCTGCTCGCATACCCAGCCATAGGGAAACGAGAAGAACCACGCTGCAATGTCTTGAAAAACCCACATGTGAACTGGTAGCGTGGTTGTGTAGCCGGTGGTCATGAGCCATTTTCAGCACCAGAGTCCGCAAGCGCTCTCGTAGCGAAGGCACCTTTTGGTTCTCTCTGTGCTGAACGAGCAACCCAGTAGACTCCAGTTCTGTCGAAGCAGCCAGCTCCTTAATTAGGCTTGATTGTGGGTCATTCTCCGGGAGCGTTGTACTTTGCATGACACTTTTCAGCTTGGCGAACACTGGATCACGACTTTGCTCCTCAATCAGGCACTCTATATTGTTGAGGAGAGTCACATCGTCCGTCAAACACAAGGGGCTCGAGCGCAATGTGTTGCTCAGGCTCTTGAATGGTAATCAGGAACAGAGTTTCGGGTAGGGTCTGGCTTGGGTTGTCTGGAAGGTTCAAGGGGGCTCTGCTAAGGCCATCTGCTGGAATGTTGGCAAGTCCCCTTCTGTGTTTGATCGTGCAGTTAAGCCCTTGCAACCTAAGGACCTACCGCTTGACTCTTCATGAGGCTTGATTTGTCTGCAACATCCATGAGAGAGCAGAATGGTCATAATCGATTTCGATTTCCGTGAATACGAGGTAAGCCCTGCATTGATCGACTGCCCAGACCACTGTCTGGCACTCCCATTCCTGAACAGTGTACTGTTTTTCTGCCTCGGTGAGGAGCTTGCTTATAATCGACACGGGTCTGAGTTCCTCAGGGCTTGCGAGAGAAAATCGAGGTATAGAGCTTCCATAATACCCCGCCAGGCCAAGGAAAGCTTGCAGTTGTTTGAATGTTGGTGGTCGAGGGTAGTGCACCACAGCAAGCACTTTGCCTGTCAGGTCGACACTGCTCGGGTTAAATTATATTTCCAAGGCAACTGAGCGAATGATGGCAGAGTTGGATCTTTTCTGGGTTAATGGTGAGGCCTGCGGCTCTGATGCGCTCGAGTACACATCGGATGTGTTCCACGGGGTTGTCCAGAGTGCCTGAATACACCAGGACGTCGTCGAGAAATGTCATTGCAAATTTATGATTTATACCATGCAAAACTCTGTCCATCAATCTTTGGAAGGTTGCTGGCCCACTTGCCACTACGAAGGGCATCCTAGTGAATTCTAAGGTGCCCTGGTGGCCGATGAATGAGATTTTAAGAATATCCTATTGACACACTCGCATTTTTAAAAAGCCTAGTGAAAGAACAAAACTTCAAAACCATTGTGCCTGACCCAGCTTTGCCAAGAGCCAGTCAGTCCTGGCCACAGGGTGAACAGGCACCCCTGTTCGGCTTTTCAGTGGCCGATAATAAATGGCGAGGCGGAAGCCACCAGACTTTTTGCGACCACAACAGGAGCACTCGTTCATTGACTGGTACTGAGGCGTATAAGCTCTGGCTCTAGAAGGTCACGGATATAGTTAGCCATAATGGCCGGTGTTTAGCATTGACAGTGCGAAGCTTGTAACGTACAGGTAGTCTGTCCCCAGTATCGATTCTCCCCAGTTTCAAGTGCGTTGTTCAGCAAATGTTGTGCGGCCTGGGGTAGTTGTAAAAATGGGGCTGAAAGTTTCAAGCACCTGCGCCAGACGTGGATCTACATTCACCTGAGCCGCAAAGCTAGCAGGGTCCTTGGTGGGTGGGACGTGAGAGATGACCATAGGCTCAGGTTGCTCGGCGAAGATTGCTTGCAGGTCATATGATTCTTCGCCGTGTAGCTCCCCCTTAATCTGCTACTCCCCTTTGACGAATGGTACTATGCACTGTGGTTCAGTCCCAATTGTCCAACCTCCCAGTGCAATATGGAGCGATATTCCAGTCATCGTCAGGAAGTCCGTCCCGACTACAATGTCTTTACAGAGGTCAGGAACACACAGGAACCGCTGGAGGCGGAAGCCTGCCGCCCAGTGGATCTCGCATCGGAGCGAGGGAGAAGATTGAGACAAGCCTGTGGCCAGGCGGAGCGCGCGTACCTCTCTTTTGTGAGTGGCTCCTGTGGCTCCTGTGGCCGTCGCTTGTTGTCCCAGGAGGCTGACGCTGGACCCCGTGTCCACGAGCGCCTGGAATGTCGTTGCTCCAATGCGGATGTCGAGAAGTGGTTTCTTTCGACCAGCAATGACCGCAACCTGCAGCGCGCTGTCGTAGAGGCCCGCCGGCGTAGCATCTACCAATACATGTTTCCCGAGTACTGATTCTCTGGGCATTCGGGCCCCACGTGCCCGTATTGATGGCACTGAAAACACCTCGGCGGCGCATTTTGCCTACCCGTGGTGCGTTGGCGGGCAACATGGCCGATCCCTCCACAGCGCTGGCAGCAGATTTGTCGCGTGTTTGGCCGCTGCCAACGAGAGGCCGGTTGCGAGGTGTGAGCGATCGGCTGCGTCAGCGTAGCGATGGTGAGGGCGGGATGACTTTGATCACGAAGATAGGAAGGTTGGACCACTGAGGGGAGTAGTGGCCAGTGGTACGCCCGGAGACATTGTGGCTGACGTAGTGTTGCCCACGATGGCAGCCGCCGAGATGGGCCGCGGTCCGAGAGCGTTAGCGACTGCCCTGTAGGGTTGGAAGGCCAAATCCCTTGCATGTTGGTGGTGGCGGTGGTTTGTACTGCCGTCGCTGCCACGCTCTTTCTGTCAAAACATCCGCCTCCGTCGCGAGCTCCCTCAATGTGCATGTGTATTGCGAACACCACTTGTAACTGCTCAGAAAACATCAACTGCTTACACTGTGGAATGTTATAAACAAAAAGATAGCGTTAGCTAGTTACCTACAAATGCATTCCGATCCTACGGCTTTTTTTCAACAATATCTAACGAAAACACACACCTACAACACCCGGCACATAAGTTACAATAAGGAAAAAATACGTACAAACTACGGCACCCAGAAACTTAGCTACAGAATTTCCAGTTTTTTAAACGATCACCATCCTGCTGTAAACATTATTCAAGAAAGTAAATCATTCAAAGCTTTAAAAAATAACATCACTATGTATCTATTGTCACTGCAGGCATAACCACTCCTTTTGTTTTGTTTTTTCTGTTGTTTCTTACAGCATTTTTCCCAATTGTACATAAATATTCAATATGAAATAACTCTCGTTTCAATGTTACCAACCACTCTGTATTTCCATCTCGTTTAGTGTTTATTTTATGCTCTGAATGTCTTGTGCTCTCGAATGGGAGCAAGGGCACAGACTCCTTGTCAGGCAACCACTTGCCTTTTGGTCTGCGCCCTAGGCAACTGTACCACACGTTGTCTGAATAAACTCTTTGACTCTTTGACTCTAACTGCCAAACCACCCTACTACTGTCACACGGCCTGGTCTTATTTCTGAGTCTGAATTAGCTACACGTGGCTTGCACGTTACGTCGAATTGTAAAGGAGAGAACGAGCCTTCTCTTACCTCGGCTAAGGCACAAACTTATTGCGAAAGATGTTTCTTCCTCTTTTCTATGACAGAAACTTGTCATTCATCCTCTATAATAGAGACAAACTGGTACTTGTATGTAAGCAAACCAACAATATATAGCCGCTTCCTTTTTCTAATAACTTGCCGAGGTCCCGTTCCGCGATCTTTACCTATTAATTCTGCGTTAAATGTCAACAATTGACCTTCTAAGAGCGTTCCCGATTGTGCTCTTTTGAACTGAGCTGCCCTTACTGACTAGCATTTCAAGTACCGGGATCTAAATGGTTCATTCAGCGCATCAGATGGGCTGTTAGGGAATGTTTCAGGCCTCTCCTTAGTTTCACTAACAGAGCACCTGTTGTAACGTCTGTTGTAGGCGACACATGGGTCACGCATCCTCACTTCTTCGTGTTAAGCTATTCTGTAAGCGGCCCATGTTTTTATTGCACTAGAAGTTATATGGACACTCCAGGCTCATTTTTGCTGTTGACATCACCGCCGGCACGGCGTTAATGTCAGCGTATAAGCCAATGTCATCATATTAAGCCAAGGGCGATACAAGCATCGCTGCGTGACCTATGCTGCATGTACGAGGGAAAGCGTCTTCGTTCAGTCACGCTTGCGCGTTTTGTCATTGTTAATACACTTAGTAAGCGAATGTTTGCAAGTTTGCATGGGCGATAAAACTACTATCTTCACTTCGTGCAGCTAGCTATTAATTTTCTATCTGAATGGTGCTTTGCCTTTGGGCGTAATTGCGCACTTTTTCCATAAATGTGTATTTGTTCATGCCCATTTCTTCCTTCCAATATTACTACAGCTCTTCGAGCGCTTTTCCACGGTGCGCAACCTACATTTAAGCTTCTTTGTTGCCCCCCAAATAGGGCAGTTTTCATCTCTGAGAATTCGCACAAACACAAAATGGGACCAATTGGTTTTCTACTACCACTGTGAAAAGGTACGCAACACGACAATGAAAAAAGACGGAACGCATACGCATAAGTCAACACATTTGAGCTAGCTGTCTGTCTCTTTATACCTCTCGTATTTGCTGTTCATCATACTTCATCCAGAACACACGGAACTTGTATTGTTTTCTATTGATACGACAAATGTTCATTGGTGACCCGCAGAGGTTGCGCAATGAGCTCAATTCATTTCTATTAGTCTGCATTCCTTCTCATTATCTTTGGCACCTATGACCTCATGGCTTAGATAAACGTATCATTTCGTTGCCACAGAAGCTTAATGGTGAATAACAAGTTTGTTTCCTTGAAAGCGTGGCAAGGATGATTTTACTTTTCGATACTTTATTCTCTGAAGTTCCCTCTCCAATTATCCACCCTTGTCCTCAGTAATTTCTTGTTCGCAAAGTCCCATGATGCTCAAGAAACATTGTCATCTATAACTAGTGCGCTGCTTAATTATTCCGTCCTGTATTGCTTATACGTCACATGAATTTGTGATGCTGGACATTTCTTGCGTGCATTAGGTAAAAAAATTCGTGCAATGCCAATCTTACCAAGAATGTGCCCTGTAATGCGATTTGAAGCAGTTTATTGGCACATCGCATTGCCACCTTATGTGCAAGGCGTGCATGCGGGCGAGTTGCTTTCTCGCCCTTCTGAGTAAACGCGCTGCACCATCTAGCGACATTGCTGTGAAGTCCTCACGCGGTGTGTTTACGAATATAGGTTAAGAAAAAGATTTCTGAGCATAAATGACGCGGTTTGATTCGGTGATGCAGCCAATAAATTTTTAATCACTGTTTTTTTTTTACGTTGAAGACGCACATATAGCCAGGGGCACGTACGAAGAGACTCAATTAGCTGACGTCAGAAAGATTCGTTGAGCAGTGGTACACAACCAGTGACTCAAGCTGGTCAAACGGTTGGTTCGAAATCTGCTCACTCAGCCCAACAGAACTATGCGTTACCCATTCGACCATAGACTACCAGCAAAACAATTAGAAAGTTAGTCCTCTGAAAATGAGTGGAGTTCCCGAAGAATTGGAATCACATCATAAAGGAAATAGTTTTGCGTCTGATCCTGAATATTTTGTCTTTCACTACCAACAAAAAAAGAAGCTTATGCATTCGGCTGGTAGCTGTCCTTTATCATTAAATAAAGGTGAGAAGCAAAGTGATAGACTCACATATGGGCTCAGTTGATATAACGTTCTCTTGCCGAGAGAGGCGACATCGATTCGATTCCTAGCAGCGGGAATAATTATTTTGACTGTTTGCCTTTACCCATTTTGGTATTTTGTTAGGTGTACCATTCAATCACTCCAGTGTGATCAATACCCCTCGTACCTACGAGCCATGTTTTGTGGTAACTGCAATAACAACGACTGTGCAGTGGGCATCCTGGAAACGCACTCCTGCTTTGTTCTTTGGCGACATATGAAGAAACTTCGTGTCACCATCAGTGGCTCAGCGACCTGTGCCGGCAATGCGACGTTACTCCTAGCGCAATGTGGCACAATGAGACATCGAGCTCGTATATTTAAATTACATTCCCATGGAATGCTTGACTGCGCGTTAAGAAAATCATGCACATGCTCTTTATATTTGCTTAAAGGGTCGTGAGCCTTTATATTGCTTTTTTCGGCACCATTCCTTTTGGTTAAATTTTGTAGAGATATTGAATAATTGTGTTAACAGTAGACACACTGAATACATTTTCTAAGTTGGTGTGGTGTTCGTCCACCACGCACCTTTAACGCAAATTCTCCATGATTTCTGGTGTGACCTCAAAACGAAAGATAATTTTGTTAATAAAGAAGGAGCAGTTACAAAGGGCTCGTCGCACGGATAGGTCCTTTTGATCATCTTAGTCATTGACGGGATGTTACCGATGCATCACTAAATTTAGGAACGCTTCATCAAAAAGTATAAATAGGGGAAACCCAATCCAGATGTGAAGTACCACGAACGGCTTTATCCTTCCAGTTATTTCCCCCCAAACACCTCCCCACGGCACTCCTTCACAAAACAAAATGTAACAGGAACATAAGCCATTATAAGTAATCTTTGGCCGGAGGAGCGTGAAGGAAATATTGCGTTATTTCATCTACGTGATATTCCTCGTCATCATCATCATAAGCTTGGTTACGCCCACTGCAAGGCAAAGGCCTCTCCCATACTTCTCCAACTACCCCGGTCATGTACTAATTGTGGCCATGTCGTCGCTGCAAACTTCTTAATCTCATCCGCCCACCTAACTCTCTGCCGCCCCCTGCTACGCTTTCCTTCCCTTGGAATCCAGTCCGTAACCCTTAAAGCCCATCGGTTATCTTCCCTCCTCATTACATGTCCTGCCCATTTGTTTTTCTTGATTTCCACTAAGATGTCATTCACTCACGTTTGTTCCCTCACCCAATCTGCTATTTTCATATCCCTTAACGTTACACCCATCATTCTTCTTTCCATAGCTCGTTGCGTCGTCCTGAATTTAAGTAGAACCCTTTTCGTAAGCCTCCAGGTTTCTCCCGCGTACGTGAGTACTGGTACTACACAGCTGTTATACACTTTTCTCTTGAGGGATAATGGCAAACTGCTGTTTTTGGTCTGAGAATGCCTGCCAAACGCACCCCAGCCCATTCTTGTTCTTCTGATTATTTCAGTCTCGTGATCCGGATAGGCGGTCACAACCTGCCCTAAGTAAATGTATTCCCTTACCACTTTTAGTGCTTCGCTACCTATCGTAAACTGCTATTCTCGTCGGAGACTGTTAAACATTACTTTAGTTTTCTGCTGGTTAATTTTTAGACCCACCTTTCTGCTTTGCCTTTCAAGAGCAGTGAGCATGCATTGCAATTGGTCGCCGGAGTTACTAAGCAAGACAATATCATCAGCGAATCGCAAGTTACTAAGGTATTCTCCATTAACTCTTATCCCCCAATCTTCCCAATCCAGGTCTCTCAATACCTCCTGCAAAGACGCTGTGACTAGCATTGGCGAGATCGAATCTTCCTGCCTGACGCCCTTCTTTATTGGGATTTTGTTACATTTTTTATTGAGGACTACGGTTGCTGTGGAGCCGCTATATATATCTTTCAGTATTTTTACATAAGGCTCGCCTACACCCTGATTCCATAATGTCTCCATGACTGCTGAGGTTTCGGCAGAATCAAACGCTTTCTCGTAATCAATGAAAGCTATATATAACGGTTCGTTAGATTTCGCACATTTTTCTATCACCTGATTGATAGTGCTAATATGGTCTATTGTTGAGTAGCCTCTACTAAATACTGCTTGCTCCTTTGGTTGCCAGATGACTAAGGTGTTCTTGATTCTATTTGCGATTACCGTAGTAAATACTTTGTAAGCAACGGACAGTAAGCTGATCGGTATATAAATTTTCAAGTCTTTGGCGTCCCCTTGTTTATGGATTCGGATTATGTTAGCGTTCCTCCAAGATTCCGGTACGTTTGAGGTCATGAGGCATTGCGTATACAGGGTGGCCAGTTTTTCTAGAACAATCTGCCCGCCATCCTTCAACAAATCTGCTGTTACCTGATCATCCCAGCTGCCTTCCCCATTTGCATAGCTCTCAAGGCTTTCATTACTTCTTCAGACGTTACTTGTGGGATTTCAAATTCGTCTAGACTATTCTCTCTTCCATTATCGTCGTGGGTGCCGCTTGTACTGCATAAATCTCTATAGAACTCTTCTGCCACTTGAACTATCTCATCCATATTAGTAATGATATTGCCGGATTTGTCTCTTAACGCATACATCTGATTCTTGCCGATTTCTCGTCTCTTCTTCACTGCTTTTAGGCTTCCTCCGTTCCTGAGAGCATGTTCAATTCTATCCATATTATAGTTCCTTATGTCAGCTGTGTTACGCGTGTTGATTAACTTGGAAAGTTCTGCCAGTTATATCCTAGATGTAAGGCTAGAGGCTTTCATACATTGGCGTTTCTCGATGAGATCTTTCGTCTCCTGCGATAGCTTACTGGTATCTTTTCTAACGTAGTTACCACCGACTTCAATTGCACACTCCTTAATGATGCCCGTAAGATTGGCCTTCATGTTGTGATATTCGTACTCGGCTCCAAAATTTCAAATCGTGTTCTATAATAAAGGGAATCTTTTAGATACTCTTTTTTAATTTTACAACGCAAGTAACTGGAATTGAAAAAAAAAATCGTCCACATCTTGTTTTTCGTATATGTTACTCAGCAGTACTTAGTTACCGCGTCTGGTGGCAAGACTGTGGCTAGAACTGGAAGTAAAGATAAGAAAGGGTGTGTGCGATAGCGAAAGAAGACAGCAGAACAAAATGGCGAAGTACGGAGGAATAAACAGGCTAAGTGGTGGCTCTAACAAATCGCGGTTGAGGTATAACGTCCTAAAATGACACATTCGGTTACGAGAGACCGCAGTAGGATATTCCTGAATAAGTTTAACCACAGGCCCTATAGCATAAAACTCTTCCAATACGTTTTTATTCCAATCTCCTCACGTAAAATTTGCGTAATTGCCGACGCAAGCATCGGGTGGTGACCCGCAGGATTGTCTGAACAGACCAATCAAAGGCTCTCCTCATTTATAGGCGGTTATTTTTGTTTGCTTTAAAAACGAATAATGTTGCCGACATTGAGCGGCTTGTCTTATCTAATTGGCTGACAAGAGGCGAGGAGCATGCTGAAGTGGAGAGGAATTCGATGGTGCAGAGCCAATGCACTGAAAACCGATAACCGGATGAACAGTGTGGTGCCGGCGTCTGTGAATGGTCCGCTTTTCCTTACTTAGCTGGCGGTGGCTGGTCGAAAATTGCGGCGGCATGCAACAGAAGGTTAAGAATGCCGCTAAAAGGGATCATCAGCAAAGAAGAGTTGGCAGAACATGGCATAAGCGTGCCCAAAGTGCTCAGAAACATTACGCGGCCACGCAAAATGTTTTATTGTAGGCAAATATACCTATACTCTCCGGCAGGTACGAGTAGCCAGTGCCTGAGGGATCGGCGGCAGCCATCTTTCATTCCTTTCCGCATGGGGCAACCTGCGGCTAAAAAATTCAGTTTAGTTCGGCATGTTAATGCATCATTAACGCGTACACGTCACTTTTCCGCTGTGACTTCTCGCGGTTTTCTGACATCGCATGACAGGCAGGTGAAGTGGGTGCAGCCCTAAAACTTTGCACCATTAGCCGAAGTCTAATAGTGAAAGGTGTCGAATCAGAAATAACTATTTTTCTTTTGTTCGGTAGAATCATGCATAATCAGTGTGTATATGTCATATGCGAATAGGAGCTATCGCGGTTTTCATGACGTCGGGTGAGGGACAAGCGAAGTGGGGGGTGGTCTAAAAAGTATTTGACCGACCGCGGAGGGCTGATTGCAAAATTGGAATAGAATTGAATCTTTTGTCTGTAAAGGACCTTGTTTTTTTTTTTTGGGGGGGGGGGGGGAGTTTTTGCGATGCTTTCCATCTTGGTGAAAGTGTATTTACTGTCTCATGGGGGATTATAACGCGCAACCCCGGCCCTTTTCATTTCAATGGTCGATTTCATTTCTTTCTTTCTATTTCTGTTTATAACGTATGCCTACTAGGTGGTCGCGCAATTTATACCAGTGCAACAGCGAATTCGCTGTACGTGCTTTTACAAATGGTTCATAATGATGCCTTCTACGTTTTAAAAACTAGGTATATGTGTTACGTTTTCTTGGAGATTTCGGCATAACAAGGCTATCATGTAAAAAAAGGTTAGAGTATTTCTGTGTTTCCTTTCCTCCCATGTGACTCAGCGTATGATATCCGCAAATGTTATGTACTGCCAGCGCTTTTGCACCGAAACAGAATTACATATTAAGACTGTGTTGCGTAATATTGTGTTGATTCACTGCAGCGCTCCTGTAGAAATTCTAATGGCGTTGCCGCCGGTGTTCAACCATATGAACGTTTGTTCGTCTATCTGTGCTTAACCCTTGGCAACAAGAAAGTTGCAAATGCACGGTTTCCTTGTGTCGATCAGACTCTACCATAAAGCGTATAACTCTCAACCAAAAATTTTAAACGTCAGCACGAAAACCACGAAATGCTTTTAGCTCGCGTTGCTGGGGACCTTCAAGAGGCCTTGAGCCAAATTCCAGAGCCGTTATTCAGGTACTCAAGACGAGAAGGGAGCGCGGATGAAACGAAAGCATCCGGGCATCGTTGCGAGATCAAAATGAGATTATCCGGGCAACCAGTCAACACTTAGGAAAATGTTCTCTCACCCCTAACCCTAACCCTAAACCATTAACCGCATTACATACGCTAATTACTGCCTATAGAAGTTACAAATATATTGCTTCCAATTTCTTCCTAACGTTTGTTCATATTGTAACTAAAGCTGTAACCTCTAGTATGCTGTTTAACTTGCCATTTACATTAGTGACGTTCCAAACGCAGATGCAGGGCGCCACATAGTTAATTGTCATCTTTTGGCGCTGACACAAAGTTGCGTGTACTTTTTTCTACGACTGTCGACCGTGAGTTCGGCAGAGCGGGTTTTGCGCCCCCGCGAGAGATGGCGCCACGCTATGTGACCAAGTCGGCAGCGTACGGCGCACCGGGTTGGGTTGTTCGACCGATACGAGATTTGCAACGAGGTTTAGTTTAAACAGGTTCATTTCGGCTCAGTAAACTTTCAGGCCTTTATCGCGTTGTGGCTGCGTACGCTTCTGCGTCGTTCTTCAATTCAGTGAGGTCGCCGTCACAAATACTTAAACCGAGCAATGCAGCGCAGTGAAAAAACAGGTAGGAAGCGTTTTCCGGAAACAGATCGCTTAGCGGGGTATATGCAAGGGCAGAGGACTGCTCATCTGTGAACGCCAAGGCTCTGCGACCGTTCGTGAGCCTGACAACACTGCCACAGACCACGGCCACATACCTAAGGCCGCACATTTGCAGCCGACCACGGTGATGCGACAAGAAGGAAAAGTTGTGACAGGCGCTGAGCGCGCTGCAGAATTGCAAGACGAAAAGCGGTTGAAGGCGGCAGCACCAGAGGCAGCAAAAGACGCCACATGTACGCAACTGTTTCCTGTTTCTGTATGTTGCAGGAAACAATTACGTCCATATGGACCAACGCACAGTATGGTGTGGTGCGGTGTGCTGCGGCGGCGTGGGGTGTGCCGTTCCGAACATGCACTATACCCATTTTAATATTGTCGCTAGTATCATCTACAAACAATCTGCTTTGCCGGTAGCCATTTTATGCTCATATAAGCTATACGCGATCAGGATTGCAGTCTGATCGGCCATGTTTTTTTTTTAAACGTTCGTTTACTAGGTAAATTGACAAGCATTGTGTCGCGCGCGCATGTGCAAACATGAACACATCTCACTGAATGACCGCGGAAACTCGCTGTTAAAAGCTGGAGTGAGGAAGCGCGGCAGCAGCAGCGAGCTAATTGACCTTCGTGCTGCTTCTCGCTTCAACACGAACTAAGCGGCGAGAGCTCAGCGCCCCCGAAGCTACTAGCAGTCGGCGCACCTGCCCCACCGCTGATCACTTTCAAGATAGCGCGCGCCCTCCGGTGCCGTACGCAGCCGCCGCTGGTGCAATACGCTCCCCTCCTTCCCTCCCCCGATGCCATGTCCACGACGGAAGACGCCGCGTTTCCTCGTCTCTTTCCTCCCTTGTGCCCGCAAGATTGAGCCATCACGGTTGGTTCATCCTCGCACGCTCTCTCTCGACATGGAGCATACGGCGGGAAGGTGCAATGTTATCGTGCTTGTACTTTACGCGGAACATCGCGGTGACACCGCCGACGACTTCAGAAATGCATATCGATTGTCCGTATAATTGTTATAGCAATAAAAACGCTTACATTTAAATATGTGTCTCTAAATGTGGCCTTCCTACTATATACGCGTTGAGCAGCTTAGTGCTCGACTAGTAAAAATGAGGAGGTTCGAATACGGCGCGCCAAATACAGTTAAGGCATCAGGGAGTTATACATTACCAAACGGTGTTTAAATAAACGATGATAATAACTAATAGCTTGAAGCCTGGGGAGAACATTTCCTTATCAGAACTCAAGAAATTGAGGGCAGAGATATGGGGTCTGCTGGTGATCTAGAAAGACATCATTAATAATCTGAGCAGTCATTGGAGATGCGGGCTGCAGTTTGTTATCTCGGCCTGAAGGCCGTACGGGAGTGTCCGTTCTTTACCTATAGTTTTTTTTTTTCTGCTCAGACATCACTCAGCTAACCACGTAGATGCGTCTGTGTTTAAGTGGATGGGGCTTAAATATCCTTCGTAATCAATGTGCCGCCCTCACCATGTGAGTTTTGCACCACAGTGAGATTGGCACCACAGTAAGTAGCAAGCGTCGCAGCAGCTGCAACAGCGCAAAGGGTATGGGAATCATGAGCGTAAATTCTCATTGCAGTTGAAGTGCTACCACTCAATGCTATATCTTTTAAATATTATTCAAATCAACTGTGTGATACGTTTTCACATATACTAAACACAAGACCTTGACGTTCGTCAAAAACATGCCAAATTCGTGTAGAGGCAGATGATCAGGCCAAGCTTTGTCACTAGTGACGGGCGCAATTGGAAAATATGCCAAGAAAATTCCGCATTGTAGAGGTGTAGGACGGTCTCGCCGCTGCCACCAGTTGTAAGGGTTGTATGTCGTAGGGAGGAACTTGGGAGGAACTAGGCGTATAGGGTTTATTTACATATTTTTACATTACATATTTTTACATCCTAGCGTGACTCCCAAATGAAGCACGCAAGACGAAGCATACAGCAGTTCTTACGCAATCGTCATAGTTCTGGTTTTTCCTAGGAGTTGATAGCGACATTGTCATCTATTTTTCCTGGATAGAAGTACCTTAACTTGAAGCACTTTACACTAATTCGTTCAACAGCAGCGCGTAGCAAACACGAATGACACAAGCAACGGGAACAAACAAGCCTTCAGCCTTTTTCTGCGTCGTTCATCACTTTGGCTCGCTGAAGTTGAGGAACACTGAGGGAATACGGACTGGTCAAATTTTGAGTTCTATTGCAATTTTATTAGTGCGTAATGCATCTTGACGCTGGATTTCTAAACATATACCCATTCTTCAAATCTATTTTGATATGTTTTCCTTCGTTCAAAAATTAAACAATGTTTCATGTGCTGCACATATAAATTCACACATTTCTAACGTTATTTAGATATTGCACTGATATATTTAAATCTATCCAAAACGCGTGCCTTCTTAGGCACGCAAATCATGAAAATATGTGCAATCATAGGGCAGAATGATAGGCATTGGTACAAAACGCCGGCGTAGGTTGCTCGAATGAGTGTAAATGGTTTGCCCTTTGTCACCCTGATTTTATGCGTTGCATATTGCAATCACTCAGTTCAGCCCTTGGGCGCGGCCGGGCAGACACCATTGACCTTTAGCGCAACCACGTGACGTGACGTCACGACAACCGGAGGAAAAGCTGGGCCCCAACACAATATGCAACGCATTCTTGGCTTAACCAAGCTAAGCCTGGCCATTTTTACTAGCGATATATACAGAAGTAAATAGATCCCTCTTTCCCTTCTTACATTTGTCTAACTTTAGTGACACAATGTCCATTTCGTATCTATGTGTATCGGGAATGCCCTTGTATTTAAGGTGCCGGTTTATGATCCCAGCTATTCTGGTGAAAGCTCACTCTACAAGAATAAGGCAGGTTACTCGCTGATCTCAAATACCGAATTCAGAATTCTGCCACCAATTCTCGACATGTTCCCGTCATTTAAGTAAGGAACCAATTAGATTACTCAAGTAAGATACGCGAAAGATGCGTGATAGGGGATTCTCTTATTCGAAAAATAAAATATTTCTCTGTAGTAAAATACTATTCGGTGATAACGACTGTGTTATCTTTGTATTGAATAACGTGCCTTTCAGGTCTCGGGTACCTCCAGTTTACGTACGTGGTTCAGTTTTTACGTTCTCATCGCAATCTTCTGAAACGCTTGTTTCATGACTGCGGTCTAGTAATATCTTAGGTAAGCATGATCTTTATTATTTAAGGCCACTTCCAATCGATATGATACAACTTATACATACAGCGAAGCTAAGGTGTTTCACGTACGGGCTTGAAATAATTAAATGTCTATGATTTCTTTTTTGTTTACGCGCAAATTTCCCATCGTATTCTAAAAGCTTAACTACTACTTGCAATAATTTCCCCAACAACCACAGCAAACATTCCTTTGTAGATATGACTATTTTTAAGCAGATTTCCCAAGAAATCAATTTTGTTTTTGAAAGCTCTTTTTGCCCATAGACTGAGACCAACGAAGCGGCTTGAATATTCAGATATTCATGCAGAATATTCTGAACCCACACGCCTCGAGACTGCCCGTTCGAAATAGAGAATCGTGTCTCCAAAGTGCGGGCTGGTATTTACCACTGAACGTTTGCATAAACAGGATATTGACCTCTATAATAGCATTTGCTACGTCAAGCTTGATGTTCCAGCGCAAAGACCTGTTAGTCAAACCGCTTCGACAAGCACAGCCTGACCTGGAGTCAAGCTACACCGATTGGTCTTATAAACATATCTGTAGTGCGGTACTAGCGGTCGCTTGAAGTGTTTTTCAATGCGGTTTCCTGAGACAGATGGTCTACGCACAGCTGCTTCCTTGACTTTGATATGTTCGAGAGTGTACACACATAGTCATGAAAAAAAGTACCGCACGACCACCTATCGAATAAAGCAGAATATTATACTAGCTGTCGTTACGCATGCCTAACACTTCACTAACTTTTGTCCAGAGAAATACGCATTAATGCAAGAGTTGCACATTGCATTATAAAGCTATCTCTTCTAACGAAATACACAGAGCACAAACGCCATCCCATACCACAAACAAAATCTGAAACCATAACGAAAATAAGTAACGCATGACTCCAGGCTGATGCCTCCTTTGGTTTGTCGCTTTGTCTCTTGTCCGTTTCCTTTACCTGTGGCTTCCTTGTTGCTTAGCATTGCAGAATTTCAGTGACGCGACGCTGTCTACAGAAGACGCTCACAGATTTCCCAATCTCAGTAGACGACACGTCCCAGTTCACCTTAAGCGCCGTGTGTGTTAGTATGCCCCGTCAGAACACTACACCTGATAAAAGGAGTAAAGATTGTCCATTACAATGTTTATTATAGTATTACTTGATGATCATAGTATTCCGCTAATGAATACCACAGCCTATCGTACAGCTATCGCAACACGATATAAGAAATCCGCGCAGAAGCTTTTCTGGGAGTTTGCCAAGTATGCGTAAGCACTGTACCACTTGCTCAACTCTGCGCAGCCGTTATCAATTGTCGTTATCATAGCTTTGAAACTTGATACGACCGGTACAAATGACGACGCTGCGGCAACACTAACTGCTGTGGACGGCGTCGCAAGATGAATTGACGAGGCAAGCAAACTGTAGCAGCGGGCGGTGCCAAGTGCGCTGATGACTTTCCAATCATTATAAGTTGGTACCGCGTTTTAGCGCTTTATTGATCTGCGTCAAACGATTATGCGCCCCACTGACCACATCTTGAACTTGATCTGCGATGCGGACAGCGAGTGCCCACTGCTGATAGCTTCGCGCGCTGTGTTCTCACCACTTGGCGTTGAAGGGAGACGTGCGGCTGCATATCTTGAAAGCAATCTGAAAGGGGCAGGGTGGGGCGTGTGCTGAGAGATTTGGGAGCGCTATGTTCTCGCCGGTTTATTCGCGTGGAAGCCAGAGACAGCACGAAAGTGTAGCCGCTCACTGCTGAGGGCTTTAACTAAATTGTATGCATGATTCCAAAGAATTTGTGCACTTTTCGCTTCACTTTCGTGTTTGCTTAAAGCCTGCTTCACCTCCGCCGTGCGTGGGCCCAATATTGCACTATCTCTGGCATCGCCCGATATATTGTTTGATGTGATGGACCGTTTCCTTGTTAGGTACGCATAGAAATTCTTATGCGTTTAGAAAAAACAGCACTGAGGCACGCTGAAGCACACAAATTTTGAATTATTTCCTTGAGCCCGCATGAAGCGGGCTGAAGGATCAGGCCCATCGCACCCTACTAACCTTTCTAGAGTTAACTAACTTAGGTTCACGTTTGTAGTGTGCACATTCAACATTCTGTAGTAGCGTGACCTTCAGTGACCGGCCCTACTGTGTGTGATCTGTGCTGTGTTCTGACGCTTCTTCCTTCCAAGATGGGAGGTCGCGGGTTCAAACACCTTGCAGTGTATATTGTGAACCGATTGCCAGTGAAACCGTGATTGCGTGCAGCTGTACTTCGCGTCTCATCGTGGAGCGCACAATTAGCCGCATAGCGAACTAGCCATGGATGTGATTCATAATTGTGGAGGCTGTTCGACGTGGCGTCACTTTAATTCTGGCTGCAGAGTCGAAACTCGGCAGAACAACGTGCGTAGTATACTGTATTCTACTTTAGTTTTTAGATTTGTCCTGTTGCTCTTCCTTTCCTCTCTCCTCCCCTCCTTCCTATCTTCCATTTCTGTGTTGCTGTCACCTCCCTTCAGAAGAATAAGCAGGCGTTGTTTTCCCCTTCCGGTGGCAGTTGCCAGCCTGCTCGTCACTCTCTCTTTCCTATTAACTGTGTATATGTGTATATGTGTTCAAAACAAATAATAATAGTAATAATGGAGCGATATTTTTCAGTATAGGAAGATTATCTCTTCCCAACAAGTGCGATTGTGCATTCTATCTAATCCGGCTGAAAATTTTTATCTAGGCGCGCTGTAACCAGTAAATAAATACAGGAGATGTGTAATCCTCTTCTGATGTTCACAAATATCGCGTATAGAGCTATGGGCCTTTAAGATGCAACACGGATAACCGATTGGGAAGGCTAAGCCAAGCGACAGCCGACAGATAAGGGCTTTTCAGCTCGTGATATCCGACGAGAAAGACAAAGGTATAGATATAGGTCTAAGCCGTGCAGAAATGGGCTTGTAAATTCCGTCGAGTTTAATTGTACGTGGGTAAGTTCGCATGTCAGCGAGCAAAGCTTTGTGGATGCATCTTTTCTTGAAAGTTACAGTGCTATAAAAATAATGCCATCATTGGCAGATTGGGCAGTCTAATCCGCAGGATTGTTACCCTAGATGCCATAATGACCCAATATCATCACATACTATATTGTACTCTTTGTTGACGGTGTGGTGATGGAAAGGTTAACGTGGGCCCGCAGAATAAGTGCTCATTGAAACGGCCTTATCAGAGATTAGAGAGCAAATTGGAACCAAATATTAACCATGCCAAAAATAATAGAGGGACGCTTGGCGACTTGGTCTAGTTACTAACACTGACAAAGGCAAAGTCTCAGTCAATAATCACTAATGTTAGCAGGTATTTTCGGTGGTCTGACAGAGTAATATGAGGGAAGTTATTGTCGGAAGCGATTGCATTGCTTATACAGATTGTTAATGACAACTAACTGGTTGACGGCCATTTTTAGTTCTTAAAAGAGGGAATATCCATTGCAGTTTATAGCGATGAGGATAGACTGATTCATGCAGACTCATAGAGGTTAATGTGGATAACAAGTGCAATGAGTGTAAATGTCTATTTCGCTCTATAACCGAGACGAAAGGAGATAAACCGAGGGGCCCGATTTTTATTAGTCATATTATACAAAGCCAACAAACACTGACATCAAGGACAACATAGGGGAAATTATTTGTGCTCAATAAACGAAATAAAGAAACGATAAATTAATGAAAATGAAAGTGGAGGAAAAAAACAACTTGCCGTAGGTGGGGAACGATCCCACAACCTTCGCATTATGCGTACGATAATTAGCGCACTGCATGTTTCGCAGAAAATTCGCGTTTAGGGATTTTTCTGACCTGACAATGTGACTTTCATGAAGTTAAGAGCCAAGGTAACTTGAGTGGCTATCTCACTTATTCATAGGCCGGAATTCAGTGGCCTTACACTGTGACTGACAACAAATATTCATCCGCTCAAATTTCGAATTTCCTATTACGTTGTTGGCAATAAGTAATCAAATAATTTTATGCTTCTCCTGAAAGAATTATAGCCATATCATTAGCTTCGATTATTAACCAGGAGCTATTATCTATGGTTGCAAAATTATCAAAATGTTTCAAAAGAAAGAGACCCGAGTATGCTTCTTTGAGATATCTTAAGGTTTGAGGGAAGTAGCGTAGACTTAACTGTAACAAGTTTGACGTACTGTTTTAATTTGACAGCTATTGTTCATTTAAGCTTAGGGTGTGCCCTCTAATATCATGCAAGTAAAGTTTATCAGATTGGATATCATGTTATATTCTTTAGAATGCGTTCTCGAGGTCCACAAAATGCTTATTACTATTTTTCTCCATGCTTTCTAATGCATGTTAATTTTATGGAATAAAGCAAACTTGGTTTACCTATTTTTGCTGAAGCCGTATTGGGTGTGAGTAAATGTGTAATCGAAGCGTAAACACCATTCTGTTTGCTTAGGTATACTTATCTAGCTCATCTGAAAAAAACGGGAACCGTACTGATAGGCTATATATACTGAACCGATTTTTTTTTTTTTTTTTTGAAAAGAACTGTACCTTTATGTATTTGAATCTCTGAATGAAGATCTGAATGAATCACAGAACGACAAGTATGAAACGACAAATCAGAATGGAAAACGAAGAAACGTGGCCATTCGGGGGCCTATATAACTCATAAAGTACAGTGTTATGGCCTAAACGGATGCAACGTCGACGTCAGCTGACTTTGACAAAGTAGTTATAAACGTTCTGATTAAAGTTTCAAGTTAGCGAGAATGCACACTCTTTGACCGAAGCAGATACAACACTTAAGAGCAGATGCCGAAATTGGTGGCCAATGTATATTGCTATTAAGCCATGATTCTGGTGGCTTTTTTAATTGAGGAAAACCCCTAAATTATGAAGGCCAGTAATAAATTCGTTGATCCTAATGTCTAGCAGTTGTGTATTTCCATGAATGTGTTGGAGGAAAGATCAATCAAGCCGTACTCAAGATGCTGCGCTGGATATTTTGCAGGGACATTTATGTTGGCTGTTAGCCATTATGAGCGCAACATTTCACCTATTAAGGAGGAAAAACTGACGGAACCAACTGTGAATATTGTGAGATCATGCCTATCACTCCTTTTATGCGCACGGTTGTCATCTTTTATTGCGGATAAGAACTTTTTTGTTTGCATGCTATGTGTAGCAAGCCGTTGCTTCGAGCCCAGTCCTTAGCAGCAAGTAAAATAGATTATGCCCTGCGCGTTCAATTCTCATAGATTTACGAGCCACTTCTTTCGTTGCCGCAGGCCGCTTTTTTCTTCAGCCCTACATCTCTTAGCGATTGCGTTTCAGAAGGCGCTGTAACGGGGAGGGTGGGTGTGAAGACATCTCTTGTCTGCCATCGCTGAGAGCCTGTGATAAGCTTCATGGATGGATGCAAAAACTTTATTTTCGTAAGAACGCATGTGCGGACGATTCCGTGCTAGATGGCCATCAGCTCATGGCTGAAGGCGACCTGGGTGGCCCACTCCACGGCCCTGGTCTGGACCACCGGGTCTGAGCTGGCCAACACGGCCTCCCACTGCTTGAGAGAAGGATCACGCATAATATCCGCCGGTGGCGGCGCTATGCTACAGCTCCATAATATGTGGTCATAGGTGCCCAGTTCCTGGCACCATTTGCATTCCGGCTGAACGTCCGGGTAGATTTTGCTTAACACGTATGGGTTATAAAAAGATCTCGTCTGCAATCTTCGCCAGACGCTTTCCTGCGCCTTCACCAATTGCTTCTCCGGTTCTCCGCTCAAGTTTGTAATGGATGGTTAGTAATGTCGTGAAAGGACACCAGCCCATCTCCCGTGGACCTCCCCGGAACGTCCGGCTCACCTGCTCGGCTGACGAAAGCTCGAGCATTCATGTGAGCCGCCTCGTTCCCAGGGTTTCCAGAGTGTGCCGGTACCCAGACAATTTCCACCTCCGTAGTCCCTCACCCCGTGGCCTGATTTAGTAATGCTGCCGCTGTGACAGAGATTCTGCCCCTCGCCAAGTTTCGGATGGCTGTTTTAGAGTCGCTGAAAATCAGGTCAGCTTCAGTATTACCTATAGCTACCGCTATCGCCACCTCCTCTGCAGTTTCTGAAGAGCGGGTTTTGACTGATGCAGAGGTGACTAAGCGTCCCCGCCCGTCCACCACCGCAACTGCAAATGCGTCCTTGTTCTTATACCCGGCGACATCTACGTAGACTGCCCCGTTGTACTTCCCGTACTTAGCATGTAAAGCTCTGGCTCTTGCCTTCCTACGGTTCTCGTGATGTATCGGATGCATATTTTTAGGCAAAGGTTTTATGTACAAGCCCTTGTGCATTTCTCGCTTCACCTGAGTTTTCATGTCCCCGGCTGGAGGATGCCGATCCGATCCTCTCCAATATATCCCTCCCTACTCTCGTTTTGGAAAGTCTACTGAGTTGCATCGCCAAGTGTGCCTCCCGCAGTTCTTCGAAGGTGTTGTGCACCTCTAATCCCAGCAGCCTTTCGGTAGAAGTATTGTTAGGCAACCCAAGGGCCGCTTTATACGCCTGTCTAATCATAGCCTCCGCCTTGCCTTTCTCCGTCGCGTCCATCTTCATATAAGGCGTCGCATACACTATTCTACTGAGCACAAACGCCTGTACCAGCTTACACAAGTCCTTTTCCTTGACGCCTTGGTTATGACTGGCGATTCTCCTGATAAGTCTCACGGTAGCATTGACCGTATTTTTTAGCCTTTCCAGGGCCTCCCTATTCTTCCTGTTAGTCTGCAGATACAGACCCAGGATCCTGATCGTTTGGACCTCAGCGACCGGTGCACCCCCCCCTTTCACCTTCAGCGGTGGTGGCGGCACATAGTGCCTCGCATGTATCCCTCTTGGTTTATCCCTAAGAACAAAAAGCTCGGACTTGGGCTGAGAGCACGAGAGTCCTGCCTCCTCCGCTAGCTCCTCCACAATATCCACTGCCTGTTGTAAAGTTTCCTCCAATTGTTCGACGCTTCCCCTGGTTACCCATAGAGTAATGTCATCCGCATAACATGTATGTTTAAGTCCCGATATCCTTGCCAGCCTGGGCGGTATCTTGATCAAGGCGAGATTAAACAAGAACGGCGATAAAACCGACCCTTGTGGTGTCCCCCTGGCCCCCAACGGGAAAGGATCCGATTTAAATTCTCCGACTACAATCTCCGCAGTCCTATCCTCCACGTCGCAACCATTGACTTCAGAAACCTGTATTAGCTTAGCCGTTAACCTTTTTGTAGGTTTTAGTGTTCGTACAATGCGACGCCATGAATTTCAAAGTGATTGTTTCTGCTTCGTATATTAAGGCAATCCAAGTGAACATTTAGTTCACGATATCCCACTTCATGGCTTATGTTTTCCCTTTGGCCAGCTCTCTTCCCAAACATTTGCTTTTCCGGACAATTAAGCCGCTTTGACATAGTGTCAAACGGAACACAAGTTTTGCATGAACTTTTTAATGTAGTTGACATATGTCAACATCGTGAAATGTATGTCATAGCGATCAAGACGTCACTCTAGTTGAGTGAGCATCATCTTCTGTTTCAGAACTCGCTAATACGCAAGGGCAATGAGACATCACGCATAAGGATGGTTCACTTGACTTAATTAGACGTACAAGGTGGCTGGGAGTTCCGCGAAAGACGAACCAAACCATGGCGCCATCACTCACGCTATATATTGAGAAGAGTAGGTCAAATCATCTGGCCAAGATGCTAGACCCTAAGGGTCCAGTAGATGAAGAACGCTTGCATGGTACCAATCCCACTTGGCCCCGTGCATTCGAAGCCGAACAGATTTCCAAGGCGGTCACCTGTATAGGCTGGCGCGTTATAAGGATTAGTTGTGATGAACAAAAAAAATCGTTGACCGCCTACGCTTACACCACCCCCCTACTTCAACTTCTCGACATATTGGTAAGGAGCAAAAAATTTCATCCTTTGACGCCCAAAAGAAACATATTCTTCGTTCTCCTGACACCTCGCTTCCATGCTCTTCGGATATTTCATGCGTTGAGAAACGGTAATAGTATGTAACTTGTTTAGTGCTTTGATTTTAATATGAGTGCAAATGTGTTTACTACCACGGGTTTTATTTTGAGTAACCCCTGGACTTTGTCGTTGAGGCAGCGTGACAAACGCTTCATTGAGACAAATACTATAACTTAAATTACGCAGGAACTTAAGACTGTCGTCGTTCAGGCAGCAGGGCTCATTATCCAACGCAAAGGGTAGTACTCGTGTTACCTGATAATCCAACCTTAAGCTTCCGTTTAGTACCAATATAGCTCTGAAATTCCACCAGTAATTGAAAGCCCAGCTGCAGTTACTAAAAGTGCATTTATAGTAGCGGTACCAAACTGGCTTGAAGACGAATTATGGCACCAACATGTGTGAATGCGAAGTTCTTGCGTTTAAGAGCCAAGCAAACGTGATGTTTTCATCAAGTGGATGTGAAGGATTAGTCTGCGAATGATGGTAATGCGGAATTCCTTTGGAAATACAAATGGTCAAAGATCTCCGAAATTTGGGACTTGAGGATTCGAACATTTTATTGGATGATGAAAGCTGCTTTGGATTATTTATAAACGCTGCGAAGGAGCAGCCAAGATGCTTGTACAGAATTACCACAGCATTGAGGAAATAATTTTGAAGCACACAATGAGCAATCGGAGTGTATGATACCACTATCGCGTTAAAATAAAGGCGTATTTACTGCAATAATGCAAATGCTATCATACGAGCCAGCTCCCTAACAAACCTCACTAAACTTTAGGGCGCAGTAACGAGGGAGAAATAAACATGACATTGAAAACATAGCAGAGGTTTCTTTCAAGGAACAGTTACTGCGTAAACCATTCTCGCACATGCACCTTCACGTAAGAAATCATATAGGTTGTCCGTTAACTACTTTATTGCAGGTAGCCGTGCCGTGTATATTCTGCAAATTACACGCGCAGATTCATATTATCGTTTGCTAGTAAAGCAGCAAGAATGCAGATCATTTATTATCTTTAGTTACGTGCCGAAGGTGCATAGATGTTGAAGACAGCCAGCAGTAGCAATTATTCAAGATGTGCATTTCAGTTGTCGCGTCAATATGCTATTTTAGCGAAAAAAACGCCCCTCATCCAATAACTTCTACCAGAGCGATCACAACAAAATATGCAACCTCCCAAGGAATAATAAAATGCTTCTTACATACTGTAGGGTTTCAATAATTACTCAAACCTCGTTCCTAATAAAGTTTCGTCGGTGTACTCACTTAAATAAAAGCTACATCTGCTCTACATATGTTCACTACTAGAAGCACTACACACCCTTGCCGCAGAGTGTTTTCTCTAGACCAACGAGATGGCGCTATCGGCAGCACCCCGCAGGTGGCCTCATGCGCAAGTACACAAATGCGAAAATATTAATGCTTCTGCATTGCCACTGTACAATCGGCTGTCGCAAATCCAGCTGCGTTGGGCACTGTGGACAGTGCTTGATTCATGCTGCAACAACTTGAGCGGTAGAAGGGAGACTTTTGTAGTAAATGGCTACAAAAATAGCGCACAGATTATTAGGAATGGAATCACTCTCTGTGGTCAAGTTCACCGACTGCTTCGCGAAACATGGCTTTCATAGAAAAAATATCACTCATCCGTGCGCTCTATATTACTAACCTCCAGAAAATGAACTTCAACCGCTATAATGAGTACCGCTCGTTGCTCGACGACAACAGCAGTAGCGCCGCTTCCTGCCATAGTGACTTTGTCAGAAAGTATTCATACATATCTACCTCATCGTGCACTCCAACTTACACCCACTATATTGCCCACATGTGAAGAAGACAACGGGCGCATTCTTGAATCTATGTGCCGAAGCATGGGTGACCTACTACACCAACAGCTAACGAACGCTCGAAGCTGAACGTTTCGTGATGGCCCACTAAGCAAGCGAGGGACTAGAACTAATACCCCTGTCACACGGGAAGATTTGATGTCATTCGAATCGAATGCCATTCGGTCTCTTGCGGTGCTACACAGTAAAATATAATGGCATTCGCAAATTATAGCAATGACGATTTGGAACAAAATTTGTGGAATTCAAAGAAATTTTGTGCCTATTAAACGCGCTTAAGAACTTTTGCGAGTACATTTAAAACGGACAAAAACGTTTTGACGCCAAATATTCACAACTAAAAGCACTTCGATCAACACATCCAATATGGCCGACCACCGCAACAGACTCCTGATGCAAAGAGTAATAGCGCTTGAGCACAGCCTGTGGTGCAAATATCATCGCGGCAAAAATAATTATTCATTTGTATAAGTCTAAAAAAATATCGTCTGACTTTGCTGACGCAGGCATTATTTTTTCGCGTTGCCTGTCGCTGTTGTCTGTTTGCGGTCAAGTGTGTATTCAGTTCAAAATCGAATGCGAATGAGTTCTCCTAACTCATTCGATGGCAAATGTCATTCCATTCGAATGACATTAACCTTTCCCCGTGTAAATCTCCATTAGTGGGATTACATGCGAATGCCATTCGATTAGAATGACATTAAATCTTCCCGTGTGACAGGGGTATAACACTACTTTGCTGCGAGCTCTGGCATAGTGTCACATTGTAGTGTCGTGGAAGAACACAGCAGCAAAACTGTCAATAACTTCACTTCTTATTGGGTGAACCCGTGCCCACAAACTCAAGTTACACTCATAGCAGAAAGATAGCAGCGGACACAGTCGGCGATCGTCGGAATCTTATCTGCGAGGTAAAAGGCGTTGACATTTATGCACCAGTCGAAAGTTCCGACGTTATCGCTGGCCCCCGCGGGCCTTTCAGAAACTACTACACACATCGTGTCGCGCATACGGTCACATTAGACAAGGTTCCACGGGAGCACACGCAACAGATGGAACCAACGATAACATTTCAGTAAATTTGAAATCATGCAGGTGCGTCTTGTGCAGAGCGATAAAATTTCACGCTTGCTATCCGCTGGAAAGCGCTCACCTGCTGAAGTTAAACAAGTACAGGTGTCAATAGTACACGACATCTGCGTTCTAAGCCCAACGCACGACAAGAGCAAATCTATCGCAAATCAGCATACCCACGAGTGATTAGGAAGGAAATAAACAGTGAGTTACCGCACCAGGTAACCTTACTGAGTAATAAACATCACAATCCGCTGCTTCAATGTGCTTCACAAATAAGAAACGAAGAACAACAGACACTGATACTGATTTATTACGGAAACAGAAACTCTGGAGAGCCTGGAGAGCCTGGAATAGGAATTGGAGCATCTCTCCTGTACGAACACCCTACACGCTGCTGTCACTGTTTGCGAAAGGCATAATGACCTCTAAATGCGCCTACATATCCCCTGAAGATATAGTCGAATCTTTGTGTCGTCCACCCAGTCACCGCCTACAATAACCGCCAAACCAGGGCTTTACTGAGGCGCGCAGGTGTCGCGCCCATCTATTGTAAACACGGCCACAACAGGGGCACCTGAGGCAAGCAATGGACGCGTCACCAGGTGATCACGCATGGCGGCGCCTCCGTGATCGTCATGCGAACGGCCATCTAAAATAAGGCGTACATGAAAGGGGCTGGATAAGTACGGCATTAGTAGTAAATTACCTATTCAAGCTTGCCGCAGCATTGTAATTGTGTTTCACGAACGACGCAGAAAAAAGCCCGATGTACTGGAAGAACTGTGTAAGCCATGGAGATTAAATTTAATGAAAAGGGGGTACATAATGGGCATGACATGTATGCTGAAATGAATGTTTGTGGATGAAACGCAGTTTCTTACGGGAAATTGGAAAATAAATTGTTCAAGAACATCATATGTATCCAGGATTTCAATCGCGGAAGCCTACACGGACAATGTTTTAAACCACGTGGTTTAATTTCAAGCACATGGGCATCTTGTTGAATTTGGTCACAAGCAACAGCTTCGCTTTGAAGTTGAGCTGCGATACTACAAGTTGTTTTTTCTTCATACAAGCATTTACAAGGTCACTGCGGGGATTATGTTGTGGTCGATATGTTTAAACGCATTTTAAGGTTATAGCAAATGGTGTCGGCTGTTTCCGTCGTAGCTTGCAACCATAGGTCTTGACGTGAGTTTTCTGTCGCCCTTGAAAATGCTAGCATCGTAGCTTTTTGACTTCTTGTTCTCTATACCTAGAGTGCATTGTTCACGCACGCCTTAATAAAGTAAATAAATAACAAGCACTGGTTTCGTTCTAATGACAACATGGTATTTTGCAGTGTCTTGTTGAGTTCTGTGGACTCTGCCCATCCGCTAAATATTTTGACATCGTACACATGGCCGTGCCCTATCTTCTGAAACATATTTACTTGAATGATCTTTCGACACAACAACAGCAGTTTGGTTGCCCTTTCATCGACAATATATTGCTCCCGACTCGAAATTTACAGAGCAATGAAAAAATATCAGCTGGCTTTCATTTTACGTCTCATAGCCAAAGATATACGGCGTTGCCTTCATCTACTGTATTGCAGCCATATTTTAGACATATTTGTCATTGAAGGCCTGTTTAAAGCTTATCCCACCGTCTGTACTCAAAAAATAACTAAATTGCGTTGGCTGGTCACACTGTATAAACAGGAAGTAGAGCCGGTGATGCTTTTACTCAACAGGTGCCATGATCTTCACTTTTGCGTGCTTTTGATCGGGAACAGTTGGGTTTATTACTGTCGTATAATATGTGTACGAATCTAAGAGGGTAAAAATGCCTGAACAAAATTAGCTTAGGCAATGCAATATGTTATTTGCAATGCTCCATGAAAATTCAAGCAGAGTTGAAGATGAAAATTTAGTAAAACTGCTTTAAGGAAGGCCAAACATCTGCGAAGAGCAAGGTATAGGTTATGGAAGCCCTTGAACAATCACTAGTGATGGAATCGTTCAATAAATACCGAACGATTTATCAAGTGGCAACTCTGAATGAAATTTCTCCTCTAGCCAATAACAACTAGTGGATAGTCTATAGAATGTTAAGGAGTACTTGGGCACGTGCTCGGCTATGTGCTCCTGTACTTTTCGGACACGCCTGGTGCCATCATAAACGCAGTAGTAGTACGAAAACGGTGCTTGCAGAAGAAAGACTTCACTGAAAACTTCAGCAATGGTGGCATATTTCCTAGAATTCTAAGCCAGTGACCTTAAGTTGCGCGAAGGTATCTTGAATCAACCACTGCTCGATTATTCTTCTAAAAGTTCGTTATAGACTTTGCAAAATGCTTTTAACAAAGTGCCGCGGGTTCCTCTCCCGCAAAAGCTCTCGCACCTTGACCACCACTCAGCCATGGTTAAGCGGGTATAAATGGAGTTTTAAACCGACTCGATTGTCCACGATTGAGCTTCAGTAGCTCAATGTCTTCAAGTCTATCTATCGTTCTATGTAGTGTACCTGGATGATTTCTACTGAAGCCTCCAGTTTTTTTTTTTCGTGTATATTATGACCTTCCAGATAATTTCGAATGCAATATATTCGTAGAAACGTTTGCTGAAAATTGTGTTATCACGGGAATAATGCGAAAAACATTAAACTGCTATGGTACATGACAATCTTCTCCAAGTCCAGGCGTTGTAGAGCAATTAGCTTTTGTCTATGAATACTTTGTTTAGCACAAAACAACAGACACAAGAAAGACGACAGGTCCTGTCGTCTTTCTTGCGTCTGTTGTTTTACGCTAAACAAAGTATTAATGGATTCGCACCAACTAGCCCGCCAACGCATTGTGCTAAACTAGGGCCGTATAACGTAAAACTATTCCAATATATTTTTATTCTAATCTCCTGACGTCAAATTTGCGTAACCGCCGACGCAAGCATCGGGCGATCACCCGCAGGGTTGTCTGATCAAACCAATCAAATGCTCCCTTCGTTCATAGGAGGTCACATTTGTTTGCTTGAAAAACGAATAGCATTGCCTGCACTGAGCGGCTTGTCTATAATCTAATTGGCTCACAAGAGGCGAGCAGCATGCTCAAGGGGTGAGGGATTCGATGGGGCCGAGCCACTGCACTGAATATCTATAACCGGATGAAGAGTGTGGTGCCGGCGTCTGCGATTGGTCCGCTTTCTCTTACTTAGCTTGCGGTGGCTCATCGACAATCACAACGGCATGCAACGGAAGCTTAAGAATGATACTAACACGGATCCTCGGCAAAGAATAGTTGGTAGAACGAGGTCGTAAACGTGCCAAAAGTTCTTGAAAACGTTACACGGCCACGCAGAAAGTTTTATTACACGCAAATAAACCCGTGCTCCCCGGCAGGAGCGAGTAGCCAGTGCCTGAACGATCGGCGGCAGCCATCTTTTATTCCTTTCGGAACGGGGCAGCCTGCGGCTATTCAGAGAAAAATTCAGTTTTGTTCGTCATGTTAATGCATCTTTAACGCAGCACGTCACGTTTACGTGGTGAGTTTTCGCGGTTTTCTGACGTCGCGTGACAGGCCGATGAAGTGGGTGCCGCCCTACAACTTTTTACCAATAGTCGAGGTCTAACGGCGAAAAGGCGTCGAATAAGAAATAACTATTTTTCTTTTGTTTGGTGCAATCATGCACAATCAGCGTGTACACGTCATATCAGATGGAGAGGTATCGTGGTTTTCTTGACGTCGCGTGACAGACAGGCGAAGTGGAGGTGATCCAAAAAAGTTTGTGACCAATCGCGGAGGGCTGATTGCAGAATTGGAATAGAAAAGTTTGGAATAGCTTTACGTTATAGCGCCCCTAGCTTTTGTCTCCTAACATCAGTAGGTATTCGCTAATGATCAGCCTCTCACGGACAAATGGACATTGTCTTCTACTTTAAGCAATCGCATGATACATTTCGAGAAAGCTCAATTAGAGATAGCCTACGTTGTACTTCACTGCCTCATGCCGAAATGCTGGCACAACCTAGCGCGTCGCGCTACCAGATGCCGCAAAGGAATACAGGAGTTATATTATGGTAAAGTATTCAATGGATTGCAATTTAGCATAATATTATTCAACACTAGACATACGCAGACATGATCTCTGAGAAACTCAACTTTGAGCTCCTTCTGTACGTAGGCGATGTGTGATGCCGGTTGCTGTCTTTCTTCAATCTATTTTTGTTAAAACCTATTGCGTTGTGAAGGCACCTATTCTCACGTCTCTGTGCAAGTAAGTGTTTATGTTAGTGAATTCTATGGATGCTTAGGATACATTGTCATTACCGATTATTTCCTGACAGTAACGCGTCAACTTTAACTGCTGAGTATCTTTCAGGTGTTTTTTTACTTTATTATGGAAAGAATCACGTATTTTCTTAGCTTGTTTTTAGCCCCTGGCGGTAAGTTTGTGAGTAAGTTTCCGTTTCCTTTCAATTTTAAAAATGCATGTATATTTATTTATTTATTTGTTTGTTTGTTTGTTTGTTTGTTTGTTTGTTTGTTTGTTTGTTTGTTTGTTTGTTTGTTTGTTTGTTTGTTTGTTTGTTTGTTTGTTTGTCACATAGAGCGGGCACGAATTTTATCTAGGGAGAGCAATATACACAAATGAAGACAACAAAAATACTACACAAGTGGGAATACATTTGTTACAAAGCCAAGCGATTCCATTTATCAATAATGTGCGGAAATGCGCATTTAAATATAGGAGTTAAATTATTTTCATGATTGCGCTGAGTTGATCTCATCATTATTGGACTTCCATACATTGAGGTTTGAGTGCTTGATTGTCATTAAGTTGTCGGTGAAGAAATTCTAGCCGTAATTTTTTTCCTGTGATAAATTAGCCACTGAATTTCATTCTATCGCATTATTTCAGTGTGAGAGTCGTAGGGTGAATGTTTCTTGTACACAAACCGGACAGCCTTCCTTTGGATTAGTTCCAGGAAATTTATGTGTACTATACATATAGATGACAGGCAACACAAGCTCACACGAGCATCGGTTGAATTCAGAATACCCGCAATTACCGTGACCAACAACCAAGGGAATGGGCTAGTTGCTGTCACCATACCGGCCAGAAATCCAGAAACGGCGGAGGAAGTGGTCATTGTCCTCCGCATCGCCACATGCAAAGACACAGCAACCATCTTGAGCGACTCGCAAACGGCATGTAGAAACCTACAAAAAGGCCGAATTTCTGCCGCAGCAGTGAAGATTGTAAAAGAGATAACAAGACGCGAAGAACTACCCGAAACTTACGTCGCATGGACGCCAAGCCACGAACACCTGGCAGGAAATGAAGCAGCACATGCTGTCGCCCGAGAGCATACCAGCCGGGATTTTCTGCCGCAAGGTCTCCAGAAAGCGCTAAAGGTGGAGGACATTCCCATCAACTACGCCCTAATATTGCAACATTACCTTCTGGAAAGAAGACAGTATGCTCTACCACACCCTAAATTAAGCAAGGAAGAAGCCACCGCCCTCTGCAGACTACAAACGAATACGTATGTCAATGGAATTATCATGCACCGAATGCACCCAACCAAATTATCATACCTATGCCGATATTGTGATGTACGAGACACCCTCCGACATGTGGTGTTGGTGTGCCCACACCGCGATAAAAACATTCAAGATGATGCCTCAGAACCGCTACAAGCGATCGAAGAAACGTGGGAGGCAATGTTAAATGCGTAGAGCCTGGAAGATCAGCGAAGTGTGGTGGACCGGGCCCGGGCTGAGGCATTAGCCAACGGCTACCTGCCCTAAAGAGCCGCCCACCTAGGGTGAAGAACGAACACTTTCTCGCTGTTTCTCACAATAAACGCTCATTCCTCCTCCTCCTCCTCCATTAGCTTAACAGAAGGCCTAGCTTGTTAAAGCTTGTATTGTAGGAAGGCTAGTTTGGAAAACAGAGGAACACGTGCATTCTTAACATGAATGTCCATGATAAAATACTCAGGACGACAGCCAAATATTTGTAGTTATTAGGTCTTCCGATTAACGCCTGGGGCCCCTCATGTCCCGGCGTATTTTCCCGTACGATGTATATATATATATATATATATATATATATATATATATATATATCGTGCGGAAACAAGCGAGACAACGCACACTGAAGCAAGTGAATCGGGCGTTGCAAAACACAATTATTACGTCTGTATGAAAATTTGCGTTCTCAATTCAGCAATTAGAAAGCTCGCTAGTCAATCTCATCTAATTATCAATAGTTCAATTACGAAAGAAAAACCGTCCTGGTGCCTTAGGTTACTGCCGATACAATACCATTTATTGCGTCCTCGTATATTCAACATGTTATTTATAAATCTTTGTATAGCGTTAGCTGAAACTCCCTGTTGAGTGAGTTCATTGCGCAAGACCAAGCTACAAACCAATATTACCCAATGAATCTCATATGTCAGAAAATAAATCCCTACATTTCGTTACACCTAAGCAGATTTGTAACGTAATGATATATTCGTTTCTGTGAGAAAGAAAATTGAATGTCATCAAAGAGTTATCTGTCTCTGTTCATACGTATCTGTTGCATTTTTCCACGTACGAATTAGGCAATAAATTTTAGTATAATGATGTGAAACTCGGTAGTGATTTGTGTGTTGCCTTAGTATAACTCAACAGTGCTAAGCTCTCTGTATATGCTGAGGAGAATCATAGCTGACTTCTAAAGGAATGCGTCAGCAAACACAACGCACGTAAAGAGGTCGGCATGTGTGAGGCAGAGCTTGGCCGCGTAGAGTCGTCTCCATCTCACGATAAACTCAGCTTCACTTAGTATTACCACCATTATTATCTTCGCCGCTTTTTTAATAAGGACATATGATCGTTCCAGCAAAGTGCGATAAGCGATCCCAAGTAGAACGGCAATAGGGAACAAACACTTTAATTCCACGAATTTCTCACTGGCTCGCTATTGGATTGCAAAAATAGAGATAAGAGCAAAACAAAAAAACGCTGAATTTTGATGAACACATGGTAAGTGGGCATCAGAGGTATTAGAGTGCCTTGTTTAAAGAAACCCGCCGTGGTTGCTCCGTGGCTATGATGTTAGGCTGCTGAGCGCGAGGTCGCGGGATCGAATCCCGGCCACGGCGGCTGCATTTCGATGGGGGCGAAATGAGAAAACACAAGTGTATTTAGATTGGTGGTCGAAATTTCCGGAGTCCTCCACTACGGCAGACAACTACTGACGTGTCGGATCATGACGTCTTCTTTTTTTCATTCTGGTTCAAGACGTCTGCTCAGAACTCAGACATGAACCATTTCTGTGAATGAACCAAACCTCAAAAATGATTAGACTACGCAAATTACAAAAATTAGCCATGCGATATCGCAAACAATACCGACTTCTGCCTGCGTTACTTCTGTTGCTCTCCTGCATCAACAGTTTAGTAAGGACGCACGCGAAGTATCGCAGTTGTGTGTTTTTGCGTTCCACCAACTCTCTATATCCTTGTCAGCTCGACCGTCTGCCCGTTTTGCAAATTCTAGCTAAGTCGCTTAGCTTTCGCGCCTGGTACGCGAAAATCACATCGCTAAAATAAACTGGCATCGCTGAAGCCTATCATAAGCGAATTCTGCTGTATGTGCCCTGTCTTGTAGTTTACACCACGGTAGCACACTATGGAGTTTCCGGTTCCTGAGGGTGCAATCGAGCTCGCCGTGTCGCCACGCACCGTGCTCGTAAGAGGCGCAAATGTTTTGGAAGGGTCGTCAATGGAAAGACATAGAACTTAACGCTGGATCGGACGTTTCGTTGTTCTGTTTGCGCTTAGCAAGTCGTCAAGTGTAGGCCGGTTTCCTATAGAACTGTGGGATATTAAGCAGCAAGCAAAAATAACCATTCCTGCCTACCAAAGCCATTTTACATTTTCTTAATATACCACCCATCCAAATGTGCTTGTCGCCTCTGGGAGATGTTAAACAAAATTGACCGCCCTTTCACTACTGTGAAGAGGGGCGCAAGCGAAGCTCGGGATCCACGGCTCTTCGTTGTTGTAACGCCTCGGCTTCGCACTCCCTCACGGCGAGGTCGGCACGTCGACGACGAGCCCTTTCGTGAGCAATTTCCCAGCGGCGTTCATCAAACGCCACGTGTTCTTCAGCCGAACGCACGATGCCGTTTGTGCTCCCGGTGCCGTTCGTTCAACGCAGCCTGCACTTCGGCAGACCGAACCAAACGCGGCCTCCGCGTCTGTCTGCCGGGGGGCCTGAACAGGCGGTAAACGGTGGGCGCGAGCCGAACGAACACGCGATAGCACCCTCTCCTTCCTCCAGAGGGAGGCAACGCCTGTGATTGGCTCGCGCCTTGCTCAGCGTCTGCTTCTTCATGTATATAAAACCCCGCTTTAAAGGGCGCGCATGATGAACCAAAAATAAAGAAATAACATACAGTGGTTGAATTGGTTATCGTGGTGGTCTCGCAACCCGGAGGTCTGTGGTTCGAATCCGTAACCCAACAAGCAATTTTTATTTCGTTCGCCTAGAGCTTTTTTGTACGGCAACACCAACGCCAACATGAGTGAGACAATAAAAGCTTCGCTTGAAAAAGGCATTGCTCATCATCTACTGTGGGCCATAGTTGTCGTTTACTCTTCTAAGAGCGGCCAAACTGGAATGCAGGGTATTGGAGGGATGTTTTTGTAGTTACTTCTCTTCGCAATATTAAAATATACCTCTTTATTAAAATACCTCTTTAGGGATATCAAAGAAAAGAGCAGTTGGGATGCGCATAGGTGAGTGCAGGTGGTTATGGTGAAGTGGTTTTTGTTTTTGTAGGCAAGGTGGTACTCCATGCGCAATTACACTTCTTTCAAAGAACGAGATACTATTTGTGGGTGTAGTACAGCCGTTCATTCATTGCTTCAGTCGTTTTGAGATGTTCCCCTATAGGTATAACTTATTCACCATATAAGTTTTCATCATTTCATAATTCACAGAAATAGGTCATAGATAGAGGCGAGAACAACTTTGCCTCCAATAGAAGGTCGGGGGCCGCCATTAGTGCGCGACACTTTATTAAAAATATTTGTTATCTTTTTGTTCAGTCTCTGTAGCTTGATCCACGTGAGAGTGTATCATCGCCCTATGACGTCACTCTCGTGCTTCCAATCTCCGGAATGTCGTTCTTGCTGTTATGCATGAAGGCCTGCAGTGCAAACACGAAAAAAAAGTTAACCTAGTGTATCGTGCTAATTCACACACTACACCTTCTACGCAGGTAGTTTGCTACATATATTTTGCGCAATATTACGCGATTCATCAACAAAGAAACAGCCATGATACCACTTTTCGTAGTAAATACATGAAGTTCATATTCAACCACTAGAAACTATTTTACAGAGATGGCAGCCAAAGCAATAAATCGTTATAATCCTTCAGAAAATACATCAGCATTCGTATCAAACATCAAAGCGTAGGCAATATTCACTGAATAGAGGAATTCAGGTTAAACGTTCGAAGTAACTAGTCTCTTAAAAGGGCGAAAATTGGTTGGCTCTGCACGATGTAGAAGGACAGCGCTAAATTCTCAGCATAGAGAACACAATGTACCAAAACGTGGGTAGACGCAGTGTATTGGTTGTTTTTAGAAGCCTAATTATCGCATCGCTGGTTTGATGCCGATTGATTGGATTACTCTAGCAATATAATCCATAAAAATTGTTCGCACTTATGGAGCATACAGAATGCGAACCACCTTAATTATACCCGATGCCCCCAGTGACCTCCTAACATACGGCATTTCCTCAACTGAAGAGAATGGTAACCTTCAAGAGAACTCTTGCATCAATAATGCGCATATTATTACCAAAATTGTTGTCAGTCGTCTTGTAAAACAGAAGCGAGGGTAACGCTCTCGGGTTCTTCTTATGCTGAGTGCCTCAGTTCCATCTAGCATGTTATCATCGTATTACTTGTAAATGCGGTTAGCGTATTGTAAGTGTGCAGCATGTACATTGAAGAATAGTTTCTATGGCCTTACAACGTAAAACTATTCGAATGTGTTTTTATTCCACTCTCCTGACGTCAACTTTTCGTAACATCTGACACTAGTATCGTATGGTGACTAGCCGCTTTGTTAGAAAAGGCCATGAAACGCTCGGCTCGTTTACAGGAGGTCAGTTTTGTTTGTTTTAAAGAGAATAGCATTGCCTTAGGCGACAGGATTTTCTTACCAAATCGGCTGAAACGCCGCAAGGAGCATGCAAAACAGGTAAGGGATTTGGTGGATCGGGATAGCGCAGTGAAACTAGATGACCACATCAAGAGAGTGGTTCCAGCCCATGCGATTGACCCGTTCCTTCTTGTTTAGCTTTCGATTTCTTAAAGAAAATCGCACGCAGTGGCGTGCAAGGCGAGGAAGGGGGGGTGGTAAAAAAGGCACTTAAAATGGATTCTCAGCGAGGAACATTTAGTACAGCGATGTCGTGTACGAGCTAAAAGGACTCGGCAGCGTTATGCTAGCTGCCAATGAATTTCTTTTATTATACCTAAATAAATCCATTCTCTCTGGCAGCTTCGAGTAGCCAGTGCCAGAGTGATCGGCAGGCAGCCATTATCTATACATTTCGGAACAGGGCTATCTCCTGGTATTCCGAAAAAAAATTCAGTTTTGTTCGGCATATGAAAGCACCTTATTGACATGTAGATGATAGTGCACACGTCACTTTGAGGCGATGGGTTCTCGCGGTTTTGTGACCTCGTGTGACAGAGAGAAGTAAGCGCAGCTCGAAAACCTTTGACCGTTTCCGGAGGGCTGGTGGTGAAAAAGGCGTAGTAGAACCGGAAAGTCATTTCTTTCTTTTGTTCGGTCTAATCATGCATAGTAAACGTCTATGTGTCTTATCAAATGAGGAGCTTTCGTGGTTTTCGTGACGTCACTTCACAGGCAAGCGCAACAGGGAGCGTCCGGAAAGAATTTTGACCAATCGTTGAGGACTGATTGGGGAAATGGAATAGAAACGTTTGGAATGACTTTACGTTAGAGTGCCCTTACATAGCAGCTAACCAGCGGTGGGACAAACAGTGCCTGTTCACCATGAGCTACCACCTTCAGGATTTAAAGCGAAGCATTCTTCCGCTTTTCCACGTTTCTTTTTTTTTGTTTGCATATCGTTCGTTGTTACGTCATACCGAGGAAGTCACTATTGCCTGTCAGGTTTTTTCTATGACGAGTTTAGATCCGGTTGGAGCAGACACCTCTACAGATTGCTGCTTGAGACATTACATTGGAAATCGAGCCAATGTATTCCTCATCTTGTAGAAGTACACAGCCTTAAACCAGTAGCGATGCAAAAATATCAAGCAGGGTATTCAGAGTTATCGGCCCGGAAATTTGGCGCCAGAAAAGAAGGAGACGACGGGCTACAAAGCGCATAAAAACAATCCCGCTCTCTTGAATGCAGTATACCTAGTTATGGAGGGCAGCTTCATTGGCCCTAATTCAACTTGCTCTGTCAAACTTTACCTCCCCAGACCGCCTCTACCAATGGGGCTGTTGGTACGTGGTATTTTCAAAAAAAAGATATCTGTAACAACTGAGTTGGTCGCACAAAATTTTCACCGAGACGTTGTGCTAGTGAGCACAACTGTCCACTGCCTAGTAAAACAATGCAATCATGAGAAAGACGCGCGCACATATTGCCAGATCATGGAACTATCTCTAAAGCGCACATACCTACTGACAAAGTAGAGCATAAGAGTGGATGGCCTTTTTAATTTTTCTTTTATTTCACATATTGGGCTACCCATTCTCGGACCATTGTGCAAGTGCCAATGTGTCACGTCTATTGTTGACAAAACTTCAAGAAAGGGTATGTGTCAGTGCAGCACAAGCGGTATATAGATGCCCTAAATATCTTTAAATTTGAGTCATACTTACCTCTGCATAAACTTTTTATTACGAGTGTTCCCTCGACAAGCGCCATGCACTTCTTTCGTTCTCTCAGCATTGCTACGCCAACGTCTCATCAAATGGATATTCCTTATTTGATTTTCATTTGGCCTAGCTTATGAATGGTGTAGTGCCTAATCATAAACATTGTGCAGTCATAATCATGACTGCACTAACATAACGTGATGCGCTATGATAACTGTGGCTTGAGATTAAACGTACTGTGGAATAAAAATAGAGACACCTGCATGCATCGCTCTTAGCTGCATAACCTGTTTCAGTGAAGCTTCGCGGTACATAGTATCGAGGCATTGCCTTGGACCTGTATATATGCTTTGTGCATTAAAAGCTAATTTCTTGACTAGCTCTCTATGAAACTGAGCAAATTTGTTTGGTGTGTGATTCAGCTGCCAACACCTTGATGCGTCAACAACCTTAATTCATTTGAAGCATGGTAAATAGTTTCACACTGTAAAAACAGTAGCTGACGCTACAATACCTACCTATTCCAGATATTTGTCAACTTGTTGTGTTCCCTCTAGCGAGCTGTCGGAGGCAAAAACACTTGCTGCATTTAAATTTAACTTGTGTGACCGCTTTTCGAGACAGGGCGAGTAAATTTCCAGACAACTTCTTTCCTGCTTACCCTCAAGGAATCTGTGACAAAATACGGTTTTGTCACTCCGTTGTTTTGCTCACAGTCCTCGCTGAAGCAGAGGAACAGCGTGTCCACGGCGACCTGCGAGTGATTGAAAAGACCTCGTAGTTGATCTCACTTTATATATCGCAGACTATACAGTGCTGGGAATGCAGGTGCCAGTATAAAGCCGCCGTATGCAATGGCCTCTTTTCGTAAATTCCGACTGCAGATGTCGCGCGTTTGCTTTGCGCCGAGATACGACCATGTTATGTTTCATCAGTGGTTATTTGTTTGAGCAGGTACCTTATGCTCTAAATTTTAGCCAAGATATTGCCAATTGACGGCCTGCCAAATAACCGGAAATAGAGCTGGGCGTCATTACCACCAACAAGTGTGCAGCACAATGACTTACATAACGAAACATTCCGTGTTTTCCTTGGACAAACGCCTAAATTTTAAAGCCAGTCTCAACGCAGCTATCACGAAGACTCCCACAGTAAATATTTCTGTACAATGAAACACTTTGGGTTTACCCGTTTGCTCATTTGTTACTTTACAACGAATGTACTTATGAGCCCCACCCTTAGCCTTCTAAGCCGCCGCTGAACTGTGCTGCGCACGGTGTAACCTGGCGAACGAAATCACAAAGACCGAACAAGAGTACCTGGTTCCAAGCAGCAGCTATGACATTGGGTGGCCCCATACCGGTGCCGCAGCAAATGCATTTTATCGGAAGTTGATTTACAAGGTGACCCGTGAAATATGTATTTTGTACTAAAAACCGATTTGCGCATGGATTTGTCGAAATTTCAGACTATGTTCCGACATGGAACCAGCTGTACGGACCCTCCGCAACTGCATTCTACATTGCGTTCCAATTATTAGAGAATCATAGCACACAACGGAAATCAAGCAACCTCGTGGATATATATATAAACACACACACACACGTGTGTGTGTGTGTGTGTGTGTGTGTGTGTGCGTGTGTGTGTGTATGTGTGTGTGTGTGTGTGTGTGTGTGTGTGTGTGTGTGTGTGTGTGTGTGTGTGTGTGTGAGCGTGTGTGTGTGTGCGTGTAACGGCCTATTGAAGAGGCGTTATTTGTTACCTACATCCAAAAAAGGGTTTGCGTTCCTAGTATGAAGGGACTTCCGTGCTCCTATTTAATTCTTTTAAAATTACCCGCTTAGAGAAAAGGAAAATTCATTTAAATTAGGATGAGGCAGAACAAGAATTGTAATTTGCATTAGCTTAATGCTAAAAGAGTCCTGCGTGTGTTTTCGCGGTAGCTTTTTAATGAGTCGGTATTGTCAGCAATAACTTTAACAAAATGCATTGCAGAAGCACCCACCTTTCTCTTTTAATTTTCTTGGAAATTCGTTGCATCGGTAAACAAGCACCTACAACTCTCTCTGCAAACGACGCCTGACGCTCAGGCACTAAATAAGAACACATAAGAACACTGCTAAGTTCTTCCACTTCAGCAACCGTATATGCACAATATCGGTTAAACTAAAGCTCGATTCAGATTAACTTCTGTTTCTGTACTTGAAAGGATATTATCGTAAAGCCTGTGAGCATTTTTTGAAAACGTGCGAAATATCTCGCCAGCTCTTTTTCTTGAGTACATGCGCGTTCGTGAATTATTATCCAAAAGTTTGCGCTGTCAATTGTAACGGAAGCACCGATTTATATGAATTTGGGTTTCTGAGTGGGTCCGCCAGCGGCATGACGTACAGCTGGCTAAATCTTGGCTGCTGTGTCTGATGTATCTTATAGATTGCCGCATGTGTCCTCAGTCATTATCATCAGTATTTTATCCCGATGCAAACCTGCCTGTGCATTCTGTTCCCTGCGCATTCATCGACTTTCTCCAGCTATGGTGAAGCGCATCGTGTGCCGTTATTTTACCAAAATTGGTGACTGGACGTGCGACGTTTTCAACATGCTTGAGATACGCACGGGCTTCGAACGAAGCGACTTCTGGAACATTCGTAGAGTGTATGGAGCCACTTGCAGACTGACTGCTCTTCAACCTGTCTGGCAGCGCCATGGCATACAGATGGCTTAATCATACTGCTCCATATTACAGGTTAGTTACAAGGTCCGTTCGTAAAGCTATAGAAGTGACGATGACTGTTTATTACCGCTGCCGCGCATTCTGCCTGCTCGCCTTGTGTGATGCGCATATTAAAGTAAATAAACTATTTGTGTGGAGAAGCAGAAACTAAACCCGTATCCTAGAAGGGAAAAATTATTGTTAGAGCTAGTTGCTGAGCAGTCTCGAATCAGTCAAGAGACCTCCTCTTTTTCATTCAGATTTGCTTCTTTAGAGGCAAAAGCCTTGTTGACCTGGAAGAAACTGTCTTCTGTCATCAATGTTACACCAGGCATCGAAATGCTTGAGAATACAGTTGCAGGTGTTAATGACCATGCAACAAAATTTGATACTGGAGTCGACGATTTTGAAACAGGTCATGTAGGTTGAATTTGATTATCTATGGCCTCCCAGAACAGCCATCATAATTTGCTGAAATACTACTTCCGTCAGTATCAAGGATTATTTTGCCTAAACTTGGAATGACATGCGACAGTATAGATAGATGTCCAAGACTAGGCATGCCTAAAAATGTTTTTAATCAAGTTTTACTTAAGCGTTTACATCACAGATGCAACGTTGACATCTTGAGTAAGGCACATAAACTGAATGGTTATAATATATGTGTCAGTCAAGATCTCATTGCCAGCGTAATGTGTATATGGAAGTGTACTGAAGAAATTCTCTGCCGATATGCGAAGAGGTTCCAGCAAAATAGAGCTGCAGTTTCTTTGTTGGTTAACATTGTGAGCTGAACTTTGAACGAAGCTCAGATTGCCGTTATCAAATGTGATGCTGATCAATCAAACAAACAGAAGACGTGGCATGTTTATCGCTACGAAACATCAGTATGCGTTGGCTGATAAATTGTGCAGTGCTATAATCTTTCACGAATTTCTTTAACGGAAACTTGGTTGAAATAATTGATTCTGTATGCTGACTTCCCACCACTTGGTTATACCCTTTTATGAAAAGACAGAATGACCAATCGAGGTGCCGGTGTAGCACTTTTCATAAAAAGTGTAATTGAATACAGTATGTCATGACAACTCGCGGATCTTGAGTCCATCTGGTGCAAGGTCAGGTTATATGGGCTTGCGTTACCGTCAGTGCTCTCTACTGAGCCGCCCATACTGGTGGTCATTTATTTGAAGTTATAACGCAATACGTAGCAAGATCCGATTGTTCTAAACTCAGTTGTTGTGAAATGACTGTTTTTAGTAATACGGTTTGGTAATGGCTGGTTATCACTGCACTCAACTGGTCGTGAAAAACCATTGTGCCAATCGCTCATACATATGGCTTTATCTCGGGACCTAACTCAAGTTGTAAGCACCTTTACGCTTTAAGCTACCATTCTGGACCTCGTTTTCACAAACGCGCAATTATTGGAAAATGGCCATGGCCGTCAGGTTCTTCAAGGTATGTCTGACCAAAAAAAATACTTATGGTTCCATTCAGTGTGGCACTTCACCGTAGGCACCATAATCACAAATCAGATTGAAACATTTCTCGCGCTGATGTTACCTTAACTGCAGAGATTATTAAAATATTTTATGACAGATTTTTAACTTGTCGCTACTTTTAATGAATTGCTGTGTTACTAATTAGAATTTGACCATTATTGGCAATTGTACATCACAGTTTCTGGCTACGAAGTTCGTAAAGCGTAATTCTAAGAACTGTTATTAGACAAGCGAAATTATTCACCTCTTACGCCGTATCTGAATTCGGAAGAGACATTCTACAGCTGGTGACGTCACTTCCTTGCTTAAGATACTTGAAGCTACTCTAAAGCCTAAAATGACCGACACAAAGCACTTCTATTTCAACAGTACTTTAGTCAGATCTGAAGCATTTTTTACCCAGGTCGAGCCAGTGTTTTTACTTCTCATGACGGCATTATCCCGGATTTCATTCGGCGAATACAGCAATGCCTAACATTCCGCTCATAGAAATTTGTACTGCACGAGTGCGCATGTTCTGTTAAAATAAGATGCGATAAAATTTAATGGATCCGACGAGATAACTAAGACATTCATCAAACGATATTCAGAATTGAGCTCTTACTACCTCACTGGGAATGTCAAGAAATCATTTGAGCAAGACACCATTCTCCCACTATGGAAGAATGCTAAAGCGATTCTAGTTGGCAAAGACCGCTAGAAACATGCAGTATGTAGTTACAGGAAAATGTCTTTGTTGTCCACCTGGCCCAACTATGTAGAGCACATAATTTGCAAATGTGTTAGTGAATAGCTGACCAAATATAATATGGTGTCTATTGCGTCACATGGTTTTCGCGTTGGTTTTTTCCCCACGTTACACCTAATCAAATTCACCACGGCATTGTTTCAGTGCTAAGTATGCGAGAACAAATGGATGCCATCTTTATGAATAATTAAAAAGTGTTTGACACAATTTGCCACATCAAATTTTTTCGAAGGCATTGATCATTTTATACTGGCCTTAAACTGCTAGACTGCCTGACTGATTATTTGCAGTCAAAGGCTCACTTTGTAGCTTTTGATAACGCGCATTCATCTGAAGCCAATGTTAGCTAAGGGATCCGTCAAAGCTGAATATTAGGCTCATCCTTTTCTATTGTTTATATCAATGACGTCTTTGAAGCTATTGGAAACATTTTAGTTAGAATAAGGCTCTAGGCCAATGACCGCATGCGTTACTGTAGTATCTCGACCAGTAATGATAAAGAAAATCTAAATAAGGCATTTTTCCTCTATGGGGACTGGAGTGAAAAATTTATGCAGGTATAAATTTGAAGAAAGACTGCAGTAATTGCTTTTGCTTTTGTTAAATTACGCCTAGAATATACCTACAACGATAAGTTATTATTTAACTCTGTCTACTGAGTTAAAAAACGTAGGGTTACCTTTCACACCAAATGTAAAATGGCATTGACATGTAGATCTATTCTGTGCAAGTGCTCAGCGAAAAACTAGGCTACTTAAAAAGCCACCTCACAAGCACACCAAAAGAATGCAAGTAAGTCGCTTACGAAAACTTTGTAAAAACTTTCCCCTTCTTTAATAAGCTTCCGTTTTGTTGTCATCTCATCACGTTTACTGTATTCAAAAATTTCAGACTGTCCATAAAAAGGCCATTAGATCCATTCTCTTATTTTTTTTTTTTTTTTTTGCAGACATAACCATCATTTCTCACCTTCGTCGCACGCAAGTGATCTGTCACTTCAAAACATAGCATACAGACACAGTATTGAGCTCATTATACTGATTTATGAGACTTATACTTGAAAGCTTCCGTTTACGTTGTAATTAGTACTACGCCACGTATTCGACCCACCAATCCGAAAAATATTGCTGCTCTTAGTTTATAAATAGATTTTATGGAGTTCTCTTTTTCTCCAAATAGTATTAAGCAGTGGAATAAACTGCAAGGTTTGTGCGTGCCATGCCTCTTGATGAGCTTGCAAAATATTTTGATGTATGATTGTTTTGTGCTGTGTCTTCTTATTACGCAGGTTGTACCACAATCTGTAGTCTATGCCCCATATTACCTTGTAAGCCCGTACTAAATCGTGCTGTCTTTCTGTGCAAGATAGCACAATTTGTGGATAAATACATTAAATAATTGCAATTAGGCACATTTGAGGCGCGAATTGTTTCTTCCCTTAGCACATATAGAGTGTCTATACAATAGCTTTACTCTTTATAACTTAAGAAGCCAAACGCGGCTGTCTATGAAGGGGAAGTTTTCTAGAGAATATCTCCCAGACCTAGTGTTACCGTAGGGTAGTACGTATTTGCATAGCCAGCTCTGTGTGTTTAAAAGACAGGCTACAGCGTAACGAGTACATGACCACAAATACAAGAGTGCCACTTTGAAAAGCTGTGTTGTCACTGCGGTGGGTAGCCAATGACGCAGGCACCGACATCTTATTCACAATGCTCACCTCATAAAGCGATATACAGGAATCAGCTACATAGTATACTATGCAGCCAGCTGCAATCAAAGGAGCCCACACGTACACCGTCTTCTGGGTTTCCTGAAGACAGAAAAAAAGAAAAAAATGGACAGTCACTTTAGCATACGCTGAAGAGTATGAAGGCGAACGCCTGCGCTCTCATGAGACATTCACTAAAATACTAAAGGTGATGAGTTAGAGTGCCTTAATTAACTCTATCCTAATTACATAGTCTTGGTTAACATGGCCCTATGGCCTTATTTATTTGGCCTTATTTACCACCAGAGGTCGTGGGTTCTACCATCAATGGCGGTACCACAAATTTTCGTGTCGCTGAATTTCGGTCCCGCCGAAGGTCGAGAGTTCGCCTCCCACCAAAAGTCGTCGGTTCCAGGGCCTTAAAGAACTGTGCCTTAATTAAAACAAAATGTCGTGATTTCGACCATGAATGGTGGCACCATCGATTTTGCTGCCATTGAATTTTGGTCCCACCAAAGGTCATTAGTCTCCGTGCCATAATTACCTTTGCCTTAACTAATGCCACAGATTACGTGCTCGACTCCCACCAATGGTCGTTGGTGGCACCATAAATTGACGGTGTCATTGAATTTCGGTGCCATAACGCCAGGCGGTCATTGTTTTTTTCGTCGGACAGCGGATTTTACGACACTTGAGGCACTTAATGCTTTCGCCTTAAAAAAACAATCTTAACTGCTCCTCCTAAACGAAATTGTATTTTTTACCACATACACCTGAATCATCGGCGGATCAAAACGCCGTATCAGCTGCAGTTTTTATAGTCATCAACCACATAGAAAATAGAACTTCGCAATACCCACCGTGCTTTTTTTCACTTTTTTTTGTGTCTGTGACTGCTGCTGTACCCATGCCGGATGCTGTTTATACGACGGATGTAGAATGGTGTAAGAAATGTTAGGCAGGCGCTTGGACTTTGGCCTGACCTGCTTGTTCCGGCATCGACGGTAATTGTAGTTTGAAAATGGTGCCTTTGACAACGTTCCCTCTATTAAATAACAGAACACAAGTGTACGGTTCACAGGTCATGGTAAATGTTAATAATCCTGACACTGCGAAAGCAACGTGTGCAGTGTTCAACTTCAGAGGGGTGTATGATGTATCACATAAAGAGTGCCCGTGCGCAGAAAAGCAGACATGAAGCACTAGTCATTACTTTTTACTGTGCGAAAAGGTACACCATACACCAAAAATGCCTCCTAAATACGAACAAACTGCGGCTTATGCATTTCATTGCGAATGTCACGCATATACATACTGTATGACGTCTCATTTTTGACATTACAAATTCAACATTTTGTAGAAGCAATTAAGGAGCCAAGGAGCTTCATGCGGTTCATGCTACTGGTAAAGGTGTAACAAATAAAAAATGGAAAGGCATCGCATAAGTTCGATAGCTTGTTGGCGGAAGATTGCCTCAGGTGCAAGCCACAATCAACAATATTTGCGAAAGTATGTCTATAATATGAGATTTTAGTTTCGAGGTCAATGCAATCACTTCATTTTTACACAAGCAGCAGCCGTTTCTCTGTGTCAGGTGCATAAAATTGCGGCTGTGATAAACGCCGAGACCTGGCGAAGGCTTGCGGAATCATTTCTTCTCATCTAATTCACTGAGAAGAGACGATGAGCGCGCGTAACTGAAGAAAGCTTCGGTGGTGCCGAACTAGCACACTGAAAGTAGACAGCCGAGGGATGCTCAAGTGGGCGATAGGTCCACTTTCCCTTTTAAATTGTGGTTGCAGGTCGAGAATCTCGGTGGCATGCAACCGAAGGATGAAAATGCAACTGAGAAGCTACTGTGCGAAGAGACCGCCGAGCGATTTCGGATACGTGCCGAAAGGGCTCTAGCACGTTACGCTACCACAAGAAATATTTTAGGCTTCGCAAAAAAGTCCATTCTCCCCAGGATCTTCGAGTAGACTTTCCCGATTCCATGTGCATTCGGGGCACGTTAAAGATCCAATAGTGGTGAAAAGTTATCCGCAGTGCCCCACTATACGGCGCACCTCTTATTGAAATTGTCGGTTCGGCATGTTAAACTCCATGATTCATTTGGAGCCATGTCCAGGCAATCATCTTTTGTTCCTTTTGAAACGGGGCAGTCTCAGACTGTTAAGAGAAATAATTCAGTTCTGCAAATAAGCCAACTTTAGTGTGTAGAGGTCCATTTGACGTGGTGTTTTTTTTTCAGTTTGCTGACTTCACGTGACAGACGAGGTGGGTGCATTTCACCACTAGCCGAGCGCTAATGGCAAGAAAAGACGTAGAACCGGAAATAATCTGTTTTCTTGAAACGAATCATGCCAAGTCAGTCTGTAGGCGTCATATGGGGGCGGGGAGTTTTCGCGGTTTCCAGGGCGACGCGAAGGGGGACTGGCTCGAACAAATTCCGACCAAATTCCGAGAAATAATGGCAGAAAAGGAAGAGAAGCAAAGTAGAATAAGCTTACGTTACAGCTTCCTTACTTTGTGGTCGAAAGAGAAATGGTTGGCGTCATGACTAACATGTTTTGTTTTTTTCGTCACCCCTTCGTTCCTTCGTTCTCATAAAAATATTGCAATGCGTTTTGTTATTTAAAAAAATAGCTACCTATAATACGTTACCTAGGAAAATAATAGACTCAGCCTAAATTATGAGCTATTCAACTCTGGTTCTATTTGAACCGTCGAGAACATGCAGCGCCTACAATATCCGTGTGCCCAAATGAAGCCTATTTCGCCATTCGGTAATAATGCTGACGGTCTAAGTCTGGCGCGGCAATGCAAGTAATGGTTCTTTGACAAAAAATATTTCAGTGATGAGAGGGCCAGAAAAGAAAGCCTCGGATGCATTTGTACATCATCCATCGCCCCACTAAATGTAATGCTTTATAAAAGGACTCCTCATCGTAGCCCTTTTTGTATATCGCTCCACCTGATAACAAGTGTCGGTGACGTCACACGTTACAAATTGATGACCCGAAAAAAGGCTGCCGGTAAAGAATGCAAAGCGTACTAGAATAAACAGAAATACATTGGTTATCACTCTGATTTTATTACAGATCATTGATAAGACACCAATCACTGAAATTCATTGCCAGCCGTCTACACTTTCTCACCGCCGTCATTTATTTATTCCTCGATTTTTTTTCGTCTGCTGAGCCACCCGTAGTTAGAACGCAATGAAGTGTATAACGGTGACCACGTCAAGGTGCTTTGCGTCCCCTCGAGACGTCTTTTACATAACTTCTGATTCACCAACAAATAAAAATGGAGCGTTTCTACGTACTTACTTTTTCAGAGATTCTCAGTTCAAAGGCTTTTCAAACAATGACTAACTCCAACTGATTAAAACTCCATAGGGAAGTACAGGTTTTTTGGTATACTGGCTTCAACAAGGCACCCGTATGATGAAGCCAATTCAGGTGGAAGCACCAACGCGTCTAGTTGTTCAGAAATGCTTCATTGTGAAGGGACGATTGCAGTGTCTATCGCTCGTGTCGTTCCAAAGACGAACATAAACAGGCTTTTGTGCTTATGCCTATGTGTGCGTTCATGGTCGTACGTGGTGCGCGTCTGCGGCTATGGGCAGGCATGTTTGTGCATTGATTACGATTAATAACACAAGATGAATAGTTATGAAAAATTATTTCAACAATAACTTACAGCTGTGAGTAATGCAACCTATTATGATAAACTAATTTATTGACCTGATCGCGCAGGTTTCAGAGAAATCACGTGCCAAAACTATGCGCTCATTATGAGACACGCCGTAGTGAGGCCTTCGAGATGATTTTGGCTGCATTAGGGAATTTAACGCGCTTTCATAATTATCCGGAGAAGTTGATTTTTTTTTCGTGTAACCCCAGACAAACGCAGCTAATGCGGCCGAGAGTGAATGCAGCACCACTAGCTCAGCGGCGCGACGACGTAGCCACTAAGCTACCGTGGCGGTGGTAGATTTCAGAGAACTAAAGGTAAAGAAATAGTTGAAAGATAGCGCACTGATTAACGGGAATTTCTGACCACGTAAACTCCTTTTCTTTGCCGACTCTGCTACAGCAAAACCTCACAAAACTACGCAGGGGAACGCAAACATGAATTACTAATCGTAAAATTTCTAGTTTCTTTTTTTTTGTTAGAATAGCAAGACACTCGAAGTGCACAGTGACCGTCGTTTAGTTTCAAACTCACTGAAAGCTGCCTTACCTTGATAATCCAGAGTCCACTAAACACTGCCAGCAGCGCAACGTTGAATTTGGCTAGGAAGAGCACGAACCCAGAGATGGTATCGAGTCCCGCCACCTGCTGGCAATGGCGCTCTAATAGCCGCATCGCCCTCCGACCGCTGGTGCGGAAGCTCAGGCCATGCATCGCTGGAATGAGACACGCAAAACATACAAGGTGCGACCCATCACCTTTGGAAGTGGCATATTCAGATTTCTATAACCAGTTAATCTGCGCTTGCATTAAAAGAATTCTTATGGGAAAATTTCTCGTAGCAAAAAATAAAAAGAAATCCCAGCTAATTCTGATGGTGGACAAATTATTAGCGGTGATGGATCGCCAGTGGCATAAGGAACTAAGGAACTTGGGATTGAAAAACTTTGTGAATTAGGCCCCTATGGGTAGGTTTGCAGCTTTTAATGTTTACCGAAGAACCACCGTTCTCTATCCGAATGACGAGAATTAGAGTATGGGCGTGTGCAGTCCTTTTTCTTTTGGAGGAGGGGGACACTCTGGCAAAGCACACGAAGCGTATGTGCAAGCATTAAGAGGAAGAACGTACCGGTATCTTCGAAGAACGCTAATATAATCCTAATCCATGAGAAAGGGGACGCCAAAGGCATGAAAAATTGTCGACCGATCAGCTTACTGTCTGTTGCCAACAAATTATTTACTACGGTAATCGCAAAAAGAATCAGGGCTATCTTATACTTCTGTCAACTAAACGACCAAGCAGGATTCCGTAAAGGCTACTCAACAATAGACCATATTCACACTATCAATCAGGTGACAGAGAAAGGTGCGGAATATAACCAACCCTTATATGTAGCGTTCATTGATTAGGAGAAAGCGTTTGATTCAGTCGAAACTCAGCTGTTATGGGGGAGTTACGGAATCAGTGTGTAGACGAGCCGTATGTAAAAATACTGCAAGATATCTATAGCAGCTCCACAGCCACCGTAGTCCTCCATAAAGAAAGCAACAAAATCCCAATAAAGGAAGGCGTCAGGCAGGGAGATACGATATCTCCAATGCTATTCACAGCGTGTTTACAGGAGGTATTCAGAGACCTGGATTGGGAAGAATTGGGGATAAGAGTTAATGGCGAACACCTTAGTAACTTGCTATTCGCTGATGATATTGCCTTGCTAAGCAACTCAGGGGACCAATTGCAATGCGTGCACACTGACCTGGAGTGGCAAAACAGAAGGGTGGGTCTAAAAATTAATCTGCAGAAAACTAAGGTAATGTTTCCCAGTCTCGGAAGAGAACAGCAGTTTACAATAGGTAGCGAGGCACTGGAAGTGGTAGGGAATACATCTACTTAGTGCAGGTAGTGACCGCGGATCCAGATCATGAGACTGAAATAATCAGAAGAATAAGAATGGGCTAGGGTGCGTTTGGCAGGCATTCTCAGATCATGAACAGCAGGTTGCCATAATCCCTCAAGAGAAAAGTGTAGAACAGCTGTGTCTTACCAGTACTCACGTACGGTGCAGAAACCTGGTCGCTTACGAAAAGGGCTCTACTTAAATTGAGGACGACGCAACGAGCTATGGAAAGAAGAATGATGGGTGTAACGTTAAGGGATAAGAAAATAGCATATTGGGTGAGGGAACAAACGCGAGTTAATTACAACATAGTTGAAATCAAGAAATAGAATTGGGCAGGGCCAGGACATGTTATTAGGAGGGAAGATAACCGATGGTCATTAAGGGTTACGGACTGAATTCCAAGGGAAGGGAAGCGTAGCAGGGGGTGGCAGAAAGTTGGGTGGGCGGATGAGATTAAGAAGTTTGCAGGGACAACATGGCCACAATTAGTACATGACCGGGGTACTTGGAAAAGTATGGGAGACGCCTTTGCCCTGCAGTGGTCGTAACCAGGCTGATGATGATGATGAAGAATAAGAGAGTCTTTTTGAGGAGAGCCAGGCTGGTATCACTCCCTAGCGTCTATTAACGGCCCATACTGTTACGTCTGCGCTGTTTAACAACCAATAAGCTCTCTGAAGCGAGCTGTGAAAAGTCACAGTGGAGTATCATAGCAAGGCGCATCAACCACAGCAAATGGACATATTAGGTTGCGTAAGTGTCACTCATTCGTAGGTGGGATGGCGATACCCTTCATAAATCGCCGCATAATACGTGTATGCAAAAACAGAGAGACTTTCTTTTATCACGTACGAAGGTTAGCTGTATCAAGGTGAGCACATTTTCCTCTTGGGCAAATCGGGCGGCCAATCAAGGCGGCTTCATCGACGTCGCTTCATTCCCTTGGTGTAGCAAAGTTTTATATAATTGCCGGTGTCGATCGCTTAGAAAAGTATCAGCGAATATATACAACGGACACTGCATTAACACATTTTCTGTCCGCTCTAATTTGGGAGGAAACAAAAGAACAAGAGTTGTCTCAACAACCATTTTCGCGAAAGCAGAACCACCACAGCGATTGCAGGAGGAAACTATTTCAAGGCGTGTGGAATTCTCTTAAATACGTGGTGAACAAGATGAATGTTATAGCGTTAAATTTGGTCGGAGCCCATGTTCCGATAATGTGTGTGGCGAAAAATGTTATATCACAATTAGTGGTATTAACTTCTTTATTCGATGCATCTATTTCTTTGCGTATAATTCTTCATTCACTCATTCGATCGTTCATTCTTTATGGATCTTTTCCTTCGCAGCAAGGCATTACAGCAGTGGCCCTAACAGAAAGAGTGTAGTAATAGATTGCGTTCTCTAAGGAACGAGCAAATCAAGAAAAGATGTCAACAAGGACCATGTACATTTTTAAACTAAAGGGACATTTTATGTATTGTATAATATAGAATCTTGCTTACGAAGATATACATTGTATTTGCTGCAACTTCTGCAAGTGACCGTTCCACCGCATTCTATAACAGTTGGTGTGTACAATTTCTTTAGGCTACTGGGGAAACGATTTTAATCAAATTTATTTTAACAGTGCAACTAAACCTATAGTGACTAGATAAGACGCACAATGATAAGAAAATGTTCATTGACTCGCTCAAACATAAAGAAACTTGCACAAAAATTAGAAACGTTTAACAGCGTACAACCTGCCATCAATGAATTATTGATTGAATAAATGAATGATTGATTTCATGATTTAGTTGCCTGAAAGGGCGCATTACAATTGCATAAGCAGTCACATATGGCACTGCTGTCACCTCCTCTAAAATTTGAACCGTCAGCCGATCCTCTTCAATCAAGAGCTGTCAAATTTTCTTGATTACTTTTGTAGATGCATGATCATGACCTGTCTGGTTGTTCCATGCCTTTCACGCTGTCCCGACGGTCACGGAAGCACTTCTACCACTCGTAGACACACTTTTTCTATAAAGCACAGTTTCCATACACCTGGCGCTGCATGTCGCAACATTAGCTTGGTGTTTTTGCAACATTGAAGCACAATGCCAAGTTAGTAGGTTGCCCGATTTCACCCGTGACAGCGTTACTGCACTATACCTTACCGCACGTCTGGAAGTCTGGACAACTGCATGCCTGGATAAACGCGCACCTTAGTAAACAATAACTGACAGACCTCGGGCTTAGGTGACTTGGATGTCAACCAGTAGTACCAACTACAGCGCACGCCATCAATTTAATCACTGTATTTATTATTGGCAGGTTATACAATCTACCAATGTACAGTTACATGACGTCGTAAGGAGTTCGCGGTTCGAGAAAATGACAGTTGGGGTAAATCTGCAACACATTGGAGCTTCAAAGCGAACAAATTTAGTGCGTGCTTGAAAACCCAAAGCGACACCTTGTTCACCAAATTCATGCAACACCCACCATACCAAACCATGCGATTGCGAGGAAAACGGACTTTTATTGCAGTTAGAATTCCGAGGACACCGTACACCCATTGCAATGTCTGCCTACCTATGTATTTGCGTGCCTTGCATACCTTCATAAGATCTTCATATCTTCATAAGTATATATAAGCTTCCATGAACCTTCCGTCATCCCATTGTGAACAAGGCTTCCGTAGTGAAGCCGAAACGTCTTTTAAATTTATTCATTCTTTAGCACTGTGTTGGTCGGTGTCCGTCCTTTTATTACTTCATTACTTCCTGCATATCTTCCCACCAACTCGGGTAACTGGGTGCATGCGATAGGGCATTGGGCTGCGGTGCTGAGGGAACCGGATCTTGAAACCAACAGTACAACCAATTTGGGTCGGTGGGTATGCGACGCTGGGTACGGGGCGCTTTTGGGGGAACCTCTTTGATGCCGACTTGGGTCGCTACGTGCACCTGTCCTGCAAAGCAGCTCGCAGTACGTCCCGCAGCTGCAGCTCACAGCCTTGGGACGGGATTTAGTAGAAGTAGATGCGAGTCACGCCTGTAAAGACAGTCTTTGTGAATCCATTGCTGAGGGCGAGATGCTCACCCATGATAATGTAGGCCTTGCGGTTAAGGTGCATCAAGAATCGGTCGAGGCAGCTACAACACGGCCTCAGAATCCTGGTCGCTGACACCCCCGCCTGAGTCTTTTCGTTCAAGCTAGAAAAGAAAGCATTTCAAACATAGCTTTATATAAACACAGCTTGAATATAGCGTCATATATATGTTGTTTTCTTAATCTCAATTATATGTGGCTGGTTGAAGTGGTGTCTCTATAGCTATTGCAGACGTGTACGCACATGTATACACAATGAGTTATAAAGCGTAACCCCGTGCGAAGCAGTCGCACTAAGTGCGTATCCCGTTGTCATGTTGTTTTTTATCTTGTCTGCACTTAGGGCAGTGATAAAAATTCTCTTCATACTTATGAGTCGTCAAAGGCACTCCTAAACAAACGTTTTCGACTACCTACGTAACGACGTCTTGAAATCTGTCCCTAACTTTCAGTGGATTCAAAAAGCCATGTGGCAACTTTATGTGCCACCAATAAACTCGTTCAGTTACCCAGACTCATTAATTGCCATGAAAGCCAAATTGTCATTGTGGGAAACTAACTCAGAAGAGATGGAGATAAAACAAATTTCACTTTGTTCGCTAAACTAAGCTTACGAGCATGCACAAGTGCATAGACGGTGGACTACACTGTTAACCTTACAAAGCAGAAAACAATTAGGAAGATAGAATCAGCAACAACAAAAGCGAGAGAGAGAGAGTTGGTATAGATTGCAGTCTCGTTAATGATAGCCTCTCAGAAGGCGAGCACTGACCTGACACGCCGCCACGCTTATGTAGTATTCCACAAACATCATAACATATAAAAGAGCGTTTCCTTGAATTAACACCGTTATTGTGTGTTCAAACTAGCACCAACACCAGCAGCAGGGAACACCCATCGGGGCTGTTACTCATCTGTTCTTTCGAGTACATTTTGATGAGCTTTTGCCTGTGACTCCGTGCCCCTGCTCACTCACACGAGACGTGAGCCAGAGATGATGGCCCTCAGGGGATCCGCGACGACGAGCACCAGCGAGCCATAGATGACCGAGCCCAGGTGGTAGCCAACCAGGAGCTGCATGCTGCGCATCACCGGCGCGCTCATGTGCGTCTTGTGCCTGCGCTGGCATAGAAGTACAGAGCCACAGCAGTGCCCAGACGATTTGCATCGGAGTCGAGTAAGAGAAAGGGCTTAAACGACGGAAATGCAAGCCTATTTCAACAAGTTTGGCTTTTGTTACATCCTTCTTACTCACTTGTTCCCTTACGGAGTGCAACATTACGACGCCAAGAAGAGAGAGCACTTGTGATTTTGTTCTGTGAAGGCAACAGAGAAGTAGCTAATTTGCGTCAAGACTTCTTCGAACATATCTTGTAGTCCGATTATTCTGATTTCTTTTCACTCACGATGCTTTTTATGCGAAGTCCACACAATGGATATGCAGATATCCCTATTTTTATTGCATTCGGCCAGCGCCGAGACGTGTACAGTTAACTTGCGTGCATCAAACGAGAACATGTGCTTCGGCTTGTTTCTGCTAGGAATGGCGCGTGCACTGAACATGTATTTAACCATTAATCATATGATACTCGTTGTGCGGTTTCGAGTGCGCGCACAGCGCCTGTTTGTTACTACAGGAAGTGCACCGGTGGCGTTAGGTATGGGGGACAATGCAGCATTCATGAAATTTTGTTACATACGACACTTTAGTTTTCTTAAGCTTTCGAGGAACTCAGTTATGTCATTAAATTTTTTTACCTGGTCTACGTGGTAACTAAAGTAAAGGAATCAGTTGTTAACATAATATACCGAATTTTCTCCTACAAAGCTCAGATCCAGAAATTTAGTTGTCCTGTGGGCTCTGCAGACAGTGCCACTCAATCGAGTGACCCAGAATTGGTGTGCTAAACACCGATGTCGATGGGTTCCTGTAATAAAATTTATTTCGATGATTAACTCACCTTGTAAAGTACCAGGCGGCTACGGTACTAGCTACGACGAAGTGCTGGCAGCTGAGGACGATGTTCGCCAGCCAAAGGAATAATAATACGTATGGCGGGCACATGGCCTGTCATCAGAAACACAATAAAAACCGCTCATTAGGTAAAGATGCAAATAGAACAAGATGCCATCACAAAATCACACGTTTTAGTGTTGCCGAAGAGCTCTTTTATGGAGCAATGATTTTGTTATTAACTTTTATTTAGACTTGCACTCTCGTGTGCTTGTGGCAACTATGAATGGAGCTATGCGGATAGAGGTGTTGTGATCTACCTTTGGATGCATGTACACGCGAAATGGCAATGGTGCGATCCCATTGCAGAACAAATGTGCCTTGTTCTATAGAAACATCGGCGAAGTACTGCAACATACGCGAATACGTGAGCTTTAGACGCAAGGCGACGAAGGTTTACTTAAGGGCCAGCTCTAGCTTCACCGTTCAAGTACGTTTAAAATGTACAAGCACGGCAGCAGCGCACTACACATCCACGTATAAATATTGCGTCTGCTTTTGCAGACTCAACCATCGTGCTATGGCCCCACTGGACGTCTGGACTGCCCCGTGTGTCTGCACCACAACAGTGATCGGACGTCACGTGGCCGGAGCTACTCTTCTGCCATTGCGCAAGGGCCAGGCGAGTGACAAATTGCAGCATAAAAACACCAACGGAACGAGCATCTGTCACGTTTCAGCAAAGGCGCACTACAGGGACACTTCGAAATATTGCGTCCACCTTTGCAGGTGAGCGTTATACACTTATTTAGCCAATAAGTCATAGAATCTGTGCACCGCTGCCGAATCCATCAGCTTTCTTGTACTTTTTTTATTCATGTTGCCTGTTTTCTTTAGTGCCCTGACGTGCAGTTTTGTTGTCCTATATATATGTCGAGCGAGGCTAAGGCCATTGAAGATTTGAGGCGGGAGCTCAGGGCAGACTTCAGGGGTATAAGCGCTAAGTTTCAAAATGCCACTGGGCTGTAAGCATAAATACAGCTGGTTCTGAAACTAAACCAGAGTCTTCGCGCTAAGAATGCCAAGCTATCAGGCAGACTTGACGAACAATATCAACGCACCAATAACATTGAGAAAAAGGACATTTCACTTGAAGGTGAACCAGTAATCTTTGTAACGCAGACTGGTGAGCTGTATAGGAAGAGGTCTCAGGGGCTTATCTCGACATCTGGCACCGAATGCCTACTGCACGACAAGATGAAGCAAATATTATTTTTCAGTTTGTCCGCAGAACTAACAATAACTTTCTTAATTAGAAAAGCCAAAAAAGCCAGAATGGGTGCAATGGTACCGTGCTTGCAATCATCCTCAGAGGTGTTCCTAAACGAATACCGCACACGGTATGGCGAATGACTTCATGGTGACGCAGAAAAAAATAAGAAGGAATTGCGATGGCGGTTCATGTGGACAGCTGGATGCATAGCTGGCATAGCTAAACGAATTCGTACTGACTAACTCAGCAATGCTTACAGCTGTCACACCTGCGGAAATTGTGCCACTACTGCTTATTGTAAAGAAACAACGTTTCTACTGCGTATGATTATTTTAAACCAGTAACAATGAAATATATTTCGTATATAATTGCACCTGTCATAGTGCACATCATAAATAGAATGTTTGAAAGTGGCATCTTTCCAGATATCCCAAAAATAGCACGAGTATGTTGTATTAAGAAAGGAGGTAATAAACACGTAGTGACATATTACTGGCCGATATCTGTCTTCCCTGTTCTATCGAAGGTGTTCGAGTGCCGCGAATAGTGGGTCACGATTTTTCTTGTAAATATAAAGTAATAAGGCCATGACCATATCGTTTCCAAAAAAATAAATCTTGTGAGGCAGCTCGTCTTAATATCAAACATAATGTAATAAATAATGTTGAACATAGAATGCACACATTGGGATTATTAGTAGACCTCAGGAAAGCCTTCGATTCAGTATAAAAAATTTAATAATTAGCAAATTGGAAAAGTGTGATGTACGAGGCATCGTACTAGAACATTTACGACATTAATTAACCAATGGTTATCACTAAATCAGTACAAACAATGACGTTTCATCTTACGCGGAAATCATTACGGGTGTTCCGCAAGCATCAATACTTGGACCTCTTTTGTTTATAATTCATATTAATGACTTTTGTGGCATTCGCGAGTCTCCTCAATTAATCATGTATGCAGACGATGCTAGCATATTCTTTAATGGTGCTAGTATAACCGACATTGAATCGAATGTTAACAATTACCTGAAGCAACTCTCTTGCTGGTTACAACAGAATAAGCAAAAATGAATTCTTCTAAAACAAAAGACGTGACATTTGTACCTATTAATGAGCCACAAAACTACAATGCGGCTATTCTTTTTGAAGAAAGAATGATAGATAAGGTAAATTATGTAAAATTTCTCGGAGTGCGGTACCAAGAAGATTTGCGCTGGAACACACACACCGACAAAATTGCTATGTGACTAAGCAGAACTGTTAGCTGCTTATACAGATTGAGCACCTTGGTTCCTTTATGGCTGAAAAGTTCGTTATACTACGCACTTCTTTATTCTCGATTAACCTGTTGCACGTTCATTCTGGGTACTGCTTCGCAAAGAATTATTATAAACTGATTGTACGGCAAAAAAAGAGTCTTACATGCACTCGAGGGATATCATGGCCTGTACGAAACTTTAAAACCAAGTCATTTTGTTAATTAAATATTGTGTGGTAAAGGCAAACCAAATGTATTACTGGATGTTCATGCAATAAAATAATCAAAACAAACCATAGTACATCGCCAATGTACCCGCGAATTTGTGCTACAGCTTTCGCCAACAGAATATGAGACCACATAATATAAGAACCAATAAAGGAAAACAACTAGTTGTTTATCACGCACCTACACTACTAGATCGCTTACGTGATTTTCATGGCGAAAGTATGGAAGGTTCGAGTAAATCAAGTTTTCTCTTTACAAACAATATTGGGTTTGACTGATTAGAACCGCAGTATAACTTGCCAGCCTTCTGATTCTTTCGTCCTCAGGTTATAGATGTAGTTTCAAACAAAGTGTATCCTAAGTATATTCTGTCGGATCTTTATATTTATTGTAGACGTGTTCTTTTCTTTTTACGAAAATATTCTGTATCGCGACACTCCAGTTGATTTCGGTATGTCTACACGATTTGCGTCCCCAGTACAGCCTGTCTGCTGAGTAGTACGAGCAGAAAGAAGCCTTTGTCAGGCCACATGGCCTTCAAGCTTCTGCTTCGTTTCTGTTGTAAAAAACAGGTGAAATAATTTCATCCATCCATCCATTCATTCACTCACGTAGACTACCCCTCAATCGACTTAGACTATTACTATACTGATGTGAATGTACCATATGTTCCAAATAGACTAAGCGAGTTTGAAAGTCGAAATGCTGCGGAGCGGGCGACTATCTGGGAACTGCGGGATAAGCTGGATTTTATGTGGTTGAGGCCGGAAGAACTCGTGAAGGAGACAGGCTTACACTACACCTACACGTGCTTCCCCCGTTAAAACACAGCGCATTCAGCCGCCGCGCCATTATAGTGGCGGTGCAAGAGCAACATTGGCGGCCAATCTTGGCAGCTCCGGATGTGGAACCGAAATTTGCTCAGTCTGGTTAACCTCCCTGCCTTTCCTTCTACCCTTCTCTCTCTCTCTCTCTTTCTACTCTCGATGCGTATGGTCGCTGCTCTTGAGTGCTTCGAATTCTGGGCACTTGGGCAATACCTTGTTTCCAGCTGTGTCACGCGTGTATGTGCGAGACATCGCGGCTGCGCGCAACGCAAGAACAGCTACGATGTCACAGTAAAGACGTGGGGCCTTCACGGCATCGTCCAAGATCAGTGTAGCACGAGGATGCGCCAGAACAATTATCCACTCGAGTAGCGGCAAATGAATTTGGCGTCGAGGCCTGGATGCGAGAAAGGGGCGTAAACAAAGACGAAAACTGGGAGAATGCGTAGGGAACCTTGTTAGGTTTGTAGGATTGACTAATATGTTCAGTCTACTAAAGGCCCGAGACTTTTACTGTTTCACAATGAATTTTTCCCTTTTCCACTGCATACTGCTTCGTCCCTGCAGGCTGTCGAGTGGGTGCGGACTACCTAAAGAAACTTAGAATATTTCAATTTTAGACACAAATTTACCATTTCAGGCCATACACCGGGTGCGCCTATAGTCAGGAAAATACAGCACTTATACGTACCGTAATTAAGAGCTGAAGACCTAAGTTATACGGAGCTAAGCTATGCTTAAAATTTCAATTACTTACAAAAATTACCAAAATTGTAAACAATAAAATTACGTATAAGTTTACAACGACGTAACGCTAGAGCAGAAACCTGATATGGCAGTTATGTCAAGAGCAACTGTTAGTGCATGTGAAGAGGATGAACATGTTAGTCATATTATAGCTACCATAAAATGCCACCACGCTTGTAAAAGTGCGGCAAAGCCTTGTTCACGATATACTGTTATATTTCAGAGCGTTGTAAACTGAGTATTAAATTTTGTGCTCATTGGATATATCTATAGCTAAACATTCCAGAATTTTCAAGTCATATGTTATTGCCGAGTTTCAGAGTTGTAACCTGGATTGATACGTTTCTCTTTTTCAAACTTTTCAAATTTCAATAATTACTTAAAACACCGGTGGATGGCAATACAAACACTATCTTGCTGCAGTTCAAAGTTATACCTTGTTCTTTATTATTTAATCCTAAAATATGTGAAAATGTGTATAGCAAATGACGAACAACACGACTCTCCCGTTCCATGTATTCAGACAGACGCTCCTACGTTGAGAGCACCCCCTCCAAGCTTCCCATCACCAAAAGAGTTGCAGAAAGCTTAGAGAGTACGTTACCAGAAAAAAACCATCAGTATCAAATCTGACGGTCCGCCGTGCTGCGTCGTCAATAAATGGATGCACAACCGACAGCATGGCGATGAGACCGAGAAGCCAGAACCCGGCAATCACAACAATCCCCATGGCCGCCTGCAACATAGCCAAGTACACGGAAAGAATTGAATTCTACGACAACGTAAGTGTCACGGAAGGCTAGTGATGGCTAGCAGTGGCTTTTACAAAGTATTTGGCGTTTCCCATCGAGTGAGCCAACAACGCCTCGTGTAAAGACGGTGGTGCCGAGGAGGCTCTTCAACGCCGCCTGTGTCATTTTCCTCTACAATGTAAAAAGACGATTGCTCGCCATCACGCTTGTTTAATTTCTTCGAAGGCCAATATCAAACCATATCTATTTCAGAATGTGAACATCTTACGCCGTCGCAGTGGAGGGTACCAAAGGCGCTATTACATCTTTGCCCACTTCACGGCCTCTCCGTTGACCTTTTCTCACAAAGAGCGTACAACAATCCTCAGCACGAATCTGCGCAACAAGTTCATTGGGCACTAGTACAGTTTTAAGAACTATAGACCTGCGCGATCGACGGTTACCCGAAGTGCTGTCCATCTGCTATACAGTGATACTGCACCGTGATAGTCTGCGGTTATAGTTACCCGCCGTGATCGCATGTCTGCCCTCCACCTCTCTCTCTTTCTCTCTCTAGATCTTCAGTACTCATCAGTATAGGGTAGAAAAAAACACAGGGAGCTTCACCTTTTGGTGAAGATCCCTGTTTTTCCTCTTCCTTACTTTTTTTATCGCGCCCTTTTCACACATGGCTTACATGTTCGTTACCTTTACATCTTTAGATTTAAAATAGGCGTGTTCAATAAGTGTGTTCACGACGGATAATTAACAATTAGGGTTCTGCTTCTGCGTAGCTTTACCATACAGCCATATTCAACTATGTGAGTCATCCCGTACAATCATCAAAAGTTTATTGTTCCTAATTTATCTACAGTTCTGCTAGCCCATTTAAGCACGAATGCTTTTTGTGTGTGTATGTGGAACTCGGCAGCCGTTACATAGTTGTTTATCGCACATGATATTGACCGAATAACTGCATCCTTATATCCAGGGCGTCTGAGTTAACAGGCAGAACTTTCTTTTTTCATAGGGAGGCATGTTATGGGGCACGAATTCACTGGTGTGTTACCAGGAACAAGGTGAAGAATCACCTGGTATAATTTGTGGCCTTCAGAATTGAATAACTCGAGCGTGATATTTAACCAGGAACGATTGTATTTACAGTAGAGGTGTGCCTACTAGATGTTAGAGCTCCGTCAAAAACGCCAATTCTAATTTTTTGTGGCGCGCGATCTATTGCGTAACCCTTCGTCCTGCGTGAAAAAAAGAGCCCGAGCAATATTGCATAAGTATTTCACTATTACACGCGCTATTACATAAATCGTTCGTGACGAAGTGCTAGCAGGCACTGATAACACACCTCTCAGGCACTCTGAATGTGAAGGAAATAGCTTTCCCTCTTGAACACAGCCCTGCACAGAGCGCCGCGTTTCATCATAACCGAAAGCTGGCGATGCATGCCAATGATAGATGATGCAGAAATCGCACGAGAGCTTCATTTGCCCACGGCAGCGTGACGACACGCACCTGGACTCAATAAAAGAAAATGGGGTAGCATTTTGCATCATCAGAGCAAGAGCTCAAGCCAAGTGCTGACGCAATATTGTCCATGGCACCTAACAATGCGTTTTCTTTGAAACCCGTGCATGCGCTAGGCGCTATGCAAGGCGGTGCGCTAAACGTAACACGATTGCCTTGAAAAAAAAACCGGCGGATCCCATGCACTATGGGTAACGATGTAAGCAAAGCTTTGTATGCTGTTTGCTTTGGTTGACTACAATCAGCGTTGATCTTGGTGGCTAATGTATAATTTCTTCAGCGTTGAGTGCACTACTGCCGTTTGTCTGCGTATTCCACCGAACACACAGGCATACGTGTTTGCTTGAGGCGTTATTGTCTGTCCCTGTTCGAAATCTCTGAGCGGTTTGAGCATTATAATTCTCTTTAATTGCCACATTAGGATAGCGCATGAGCGCAGTCGCGCGGTTTTATTTCATATTTCGCGGGCTTTTTTTTTAAAGCCGAAAAGGATGGCCATGCAGCATGTACCTTGCCTCAAAAAATTGCATCAGTCGTTTCTGAACCACCTCTATAACACAACCAAACGCACTTAGCCCTAAATTGAATAATAAAAATATTGTTTAATTACTCTTTGTTAATTAAATAATTAAGCGGTATGTAAAACAATACTCTTTATGGAGCGCCACATGACGGGAAAGCATGTGTCATCAGTTTCATTCAAATTCTTTTAAATCCTTGGTTCATGTTACGGGAAACACCCTGTATATTTTGCATGAATTGGCCTATGCACTCATAAGTTTATGCAAATGCAACTAATTAGTTTGAATGATAGCGAATTCATATACCATTGTAGAAAACTGAATATTACAATAAAATATAAACATTTTACGTGAGCGCGAACCACAATACCAGTTCGAAACATAGCAATGCTAGAACTGTCTATACAATTTAACATAGTCATATGAATGCGAACATTTCGCAATGCTTACAGAGTGTTTTCCCTATTAATATAAAGCACATTGCAAATAATAAAATATTCTAACTATTTCATCATGATAGTTGCCTCTGCATTTGTTGTCTCCCCATTACATACTTTAACAGATGGGATATTTTGGCGAGTGGCTGTAGCCTAATCTTTAGTAACGTTTCACAAACATATAATGCAGAAGACATGTTTTCCATTGTATCAAACAGAAATTTAAAAATAAAGACGAGGCTAGAACTCAACGAATCCAGAAGTTTTGCCCCTCTTATTACGTAATTCTTCTTCGTTTTTCTGTTTGCGCGGCGTTATCCTGTACGCTCTGCGCCTGCAGAGAGCGTAGATTAATTGCTATACAACTTCCGTTGCTTTGAATGGAACGTGAACAAATGGCTCTGAGAATGCAGGTAATCAGTTTAGTTGCAAATATCTACCAAGAGATGCGTTTTCTTGTTGAGATATTTTATTGCGTTCTTTCCGTTTCACGTTTGAGTGTGCTTCCAAGCACGTGCTAACAGCTACAGGAAATCATCGTCCACATCGAATATGTCCCTTTTGAGCTCGAGAACATGTTTTGTGCATGTGTTTGCAGTAAAATTTGAATGTGCTCAAGTGCTTTCTTATTTTCGGTATTACACCCGCGTCTAAATGTCTAAGAATAAATTTGCACCCATGATCCAGAAAATACATTCAGTATTCCAGTATACAAGTGGTTATTTTATTCTGGCATTCTACCACGTTACAACCCGATAAATTGTTAAAAAATATAATCGTGAGAGTTCTGTTTTCAGAGAGAAGGTCGGCTAAATTTCAATTTATTGTAATAAAACTAAACACTGCCGGTGGTGTAGCCATTGCTCCCCTATCTCTCCAAATAAACGCACATTTTATTGCGTGCACACTTGATTGATTGCGCACAATGAAAAAAGAATGGCGTCACATCACCTCATTATATAGATGTGCTACCTAAGAAATGCTCGCAAGATGTCTGAATAAACATACCGAAAAAGGCAAAAACACTACAAGGGCACAACTGGCCTTTCACGAATAGTTCGCTGGAACTTTAAACACGGTTTTAAAGCCAACAATTATGTATCTATGCATAACAGGATTACAAATATAACACGAATAAGCAAATTAGTGTCCTCCAATAAACTAAGTAGGTTGCGCGTCAGCAGCATATCTTACCTTTGTTGAATTACGTTTCTTCATATCATATTTCTCTCACATTTGGCCGTTGATTGAACAAATGTTTCTTATTTATTTATAGTTATTATTATTGCTGTTTTGTTGCTGTTAAATTTATTTTTTTCTTCTATACTAAGTAAGCTTCGGGTCATGACTTCAGAGGACAATCCTGACACTCCTTTCTGCGATCAGAAGTCGCCAGCGTCACTACGTGGCCCTGTCACTTTACTCCAGGGCTGTCCACAGTAGTAGCAGCAACACATATGTTGCTGTTCAATAAAGTGCAGCACTACATTCTCATCAAAAACTAAACAAAAGTGACAAGAACAGCGTGAATTTCTCACCGTGATAGCTTGGCCGAAAAGAGAAGGCACGTCGCCAAGCGCTCTTCCGGCTTCTTCTAATACACCCACAATCTGCACAGCGCGGCAAGAATCAGTGATTGGCTTCGGTTGTGGATTACCGATAGGAGACAAATTTAACAGCGGCGAGGAGGTTGTTTTTCTGCGGTGCTACGTTACCTAAGGGTTATGTTTTATGTTTAAAAGGTTCAAAATCCAGGCGAAAAACTGAGGTTTACTCTAGTAAACGTTCCCGCTAGTACCTGGAACATTCGCTTTCAAATCATGATCTAGTCAATACCATATCAACGTCTTTTCCGCGTAAGGCGTAATGACCACCACTGACGTATAGCTTCCCACAGCGAGCATAAGCCGTACCAACGCACCGCTAACCGCTGTTGGAATTTCGCAATGTTTGGTCATATGTAGACTTAGCACGTTCAAGGAATTGAATACATCGTGGGATTTCGTTTTAGATGGACAACTGGCCCAGGCTTGCACTCTGTAGAAAGACTTTCAAAAGCGACGCTATTCTGCAACTTATATTGTACGGGATGTAATCCCTAAATCTGGCCGAAGTCGATGACTCGACAGCCTGACAGGTCATGCTTTCTTATATTATGCCAACAAATGTTCATATCGCCATTTTTTTTTCGTAACATTCGCGGAGCCGATTTCTGGAAAAAACATGAGCGAATAAATTGCACTTTTCACCTTGCGCATTCCTGGAATTTCGTTCGCACTTAGCCAACATCAAGCCAACACTTAGCCGTTAGCCAGCATCACTATATACATACATATATATATATATATATATATATATATATATATATATATATATATATATATATATATATATATATATATATATATATATATATGTGTGTGTGTGTGTGTGTGTGTGTGTGTGTGTGTGTGTGTGTGCGTATTGATGTACATACATATACATGATGTGTATGTATACATCATGTATATATGTATATATATGTTGGCTAGACCGCACCGTGATAATTTCATCAGTACGTAATGCAACGGTCATATCAACGCAATCTATGTAGTGCATTCAACACCGTTGCGAAAAATGGCCCTCTCGCATTGTAGTATTCCACAACGTCTACAACCATTCAGTCCTGATATTCAGGGAAAATGCTATCCACTGGCATGACTGCTACTCTAGCTGCTGTGCTGAGCAGCCAATCAGAAAAAAATAATTTTAGTGCATCTATACTTGGAGTGAACACCCCTGTAAATCGCGTGGTTTCAAATGCCTTGGCCTCTGCTTTACTTATCTCTGTCAGCAGTCCCAATTAAAATCTTCGTTGCATATTTACATAATGGCTTTCTCATTGGCTTGAAAGCGAGCATGTTCGCATCGTACTAGGAATCTTGCGTGGTTTTCTGTTGTATAAGCAAAATGACCCCTGTCTCAACGTCGAATAAAAACACTCCATTGATTAACTTTAATTTCGTTGGACAAGATCGTCCTACCTATAATTTTGTTTAATTATCATTGCTTTCAGTAAACGTTCACTAGTTCCACTCATGACTCTAGGCTCAGTTTCTTCTTTGCACTGGACCTTGCGGAGTGAGCTTTTCTGTATTTTTTCATATAAACTCGAGACAATTTTAAAGAGAAAAGCTGTGAATATAGCAGTGTTGTCTCTAACAAACATCAACGTAAATTTAGCCGAGTGAGCAGGAAGGATTTTTTTTATCGAATACGGTGCCTAAAATCATCGACATGTTCAACACCGTCAATGTTAGCAAATTGTTGGTTTCTAATATCCAGAATGCATAGTGCAAGAGCGTCGCCATCGATATTTGCTACAAGTGGCTTAATCTGCGTCGCTCTAAAGCGCAAAATTAGTAAGTGAGTCAGTGCTAGCAATCGAATGCTCCAACCTCCGTAAACACGTAACCTTCCTAGAAATGCTCCCCGTAATTCACGTCGACACCCTTATAAAGTGGCGATGTAACTACATGCCTTACCATCGTGACTTTCCTGAGAACGACAGCAATCATGATGAGTGTTACCACCTGTAACAAGAAATTTGCTTTTTAGACCACCGGCTCGTCAACGCAGTGTCGGTGCCAGAAAACGGAAAAATGCGAATTGTACACGCATTTGCATGCGCAAAATATGAAACCTGCTGAAAACGTATCGCCGGAGCAAGTGTAACGGAAGAATGGTCACCTATATATCGCAAATGAAAGCTGTTTCTTCTTGAATATAGCTGTGCACTCCCCCAGTTAGAGAGGATGATATGTCTGGAAATTGAATGTATTTTTTGCATCAATTTAACTTCTGTGCCCACGTGGGCGTGCTCACTGAAGTTACATTGCTAGACCGGGACTATAGCTTTCTACTAATATAAATCGAAAGTAACACTACAAATAAGGTAACCTCAGCCAAATGAAATAATTTCCATTTTACTTACTGGAAACCTATAATATTGAGCTGCATATTTCACTTTCGGTTACACTCTTCGACGTCGCTTATACTATCTATCCGGCGTTTTCCAAATACGTAATGAAGAGAAAACTAAAACATAAAAAATCGATTCCTGTTGCTACTCGGCATTTGCAAAGTTCGCGCTTTCATAGTCAATGCTTGTTTCCTGATGCACCAAACCCCCTTTCATGCTCAGCTGTTCTAATAGCACTTTACTTTACAATGATTCCTAACAGATCCAAATCAGCGACTTTACCAGATGCGTATACACATAAATGGTGTTTGTTTAAAACTTCGTGGATGGCTACGAATGAATGTCTTGGATGTGTGCCAAGTAAGCAATGGTAGCAATAAATGGAGGTAAATTATTCCCATTCATGCATTCTTGCAGAAAAAAAAACCCGAAACGAGTGCTGTTGACCCATGCTGTCAAAACTACACTACGTTACCTGATGCCATTTGCACGTTTGTTCTAAATACTAAACGGCTTGTTGATTACAGCGCTAATGGCTTAGATCACTTGTGCTGCATCAAGTGTTTGGCTCAGCATCATCATCATCAACATTGGTTGCTTCAGCAAAAGCTGACAGCAAGGAAGGTCGGGATACATTGGACTTATTAGCAGCTAACAAAGTATAAACAATTCAAAACAGCCCACTTACCGTTAGTATCGTGAGTAGCACAAGTACCAGGACCCACAAATTACTGCGTTCATTGTGCTTGGACAGCTCCATCACATCGCCAGGTGGGCGCTCGTACAGAGTGATATCTTTGCCCCAGGACAACCTGCAAATTATTGTATCTCAACAAACTAAATTACTCCACTAGAGTGCAACTAAGCAGAAAATTTAACATAGTGATAAACACGTCACATCAAGGAGTTGCCCGTCCCTCTTGATGTCTGCCTGTTTCATTTTTATGGACGCATTCTGCATAACTCCTTAGCACATGTGCGTGAAAATTGTTAGTGATTTGTGCATTCGCTTAGCATAACCTAATGGCACGAAGCTGAGCTCTGAATATGCTGAGTAGAAGCGTAGATGGCATCTAAAGAAATATGTATGTAATGCCAAGGCCTATACAGAGGTCGAGATGTGTCAGGCAGGGCCTGGTCGCATATGTCTGGTCGCCTACTCACGATAAAATTTTATTATCTTACAATTAGCGCCATTATTATTTTCAGTTTTTTTGTTAATGAGGAGGCGTGATAGTTCTTGCAAAGCTAAATGACGTACACAAGTAGAGGAAGGATGCAGAACGAATACTTGGCTTACAAATAAGATTTCACTTGATGAACGCCCCTCTGGTGGGCGTTCGGCTTATAAAAACGGACAAAAAAGAAGAAAAAGACATAAAGGCTTAACACCAATCAACACATGCTCAGTGGTTATTAGAACACTTGTTTTTAGAATCCCATCAATTTATTAATAAACTGTCACGTCACCTTGTTGGGACCATCATAACTTCACTACCCACGAACTTGCCCACGAAATCACACATCCTCAGGTGGGTGAGAGCAATTTCGGAAATGGCTCAACATGACAGATGACTACGTTGATAGAAATACTGGGCCTCGAGCGGCACTTGTTCTTGTGAGAGCGCATGTGAAGACTTTTAGCAATACTTTGGCGAAGACCTTATATATATATATATATATATATATATATATATATATATATATATATATATATATATATATATATATATATATAGGAGAAAGGGGGTTAACCAAGAAGAAGAAAGGGGGTTAACCTAGGGGCCCGATTTTTGTTAGTCATATCAGGAGAAGCCAACAAACACGGACACCAAGGACAACATAGGGGGAAATACTTGTGCTGAATAAATTAAATAATGAAATGATAACTTAATGGAAATTAAAGTGGATAAAAATACAACTTGCCGCAGGTGAGGAACGATCCCGCAACCTTCACATTACGCGTGCAATGTTCTACCAATAGAGCTACTGCGGCGTCATTTCCCCATCCACGTGGTTGGGTATTTGTTTCCTAGTAGAACCCTGGGAGTGTTAGCCAGCGCCACCACTCACAAATCTTGGCGGCGGATGTGGAACATCCTTTCCGCCGCAGGCGTCACGAGAACGTGATCTTTTTGGGTGAAGGCAACCGGTCAATAAGCATAGCTTCAGGCCGGGCTTACTTCACGACACGACAAAAGGATAAAAGTTACTTTGCTCCTAAATTGCATGATGGTACTGTAAACATAGCCTTACGCACGCGGGAGCTCAAGTGTGGAAGCACTCGTAAATACTGGAGAATGGTGCCGCATAGAACTGTTGTTACGCTTACATAGTGGTTTCATAATTTTTCATTTTATGCTTGTTTCTATGAAACCTTGATTGTTCCTTGGAAGTGCTGCGCAGTTCCTCCACATATTCATGGCCTTTATGGGTAATATTAATAGAATAATATATAAATAAATAAGTAAATAAATAATAGAAAATTAAACGTATACATTTTGGACAGTAATCTTTATCTTCGTTTTACCTCTAAAGCAATTACGGAGTGTCAATTCCTGTGTATTGCTCGCTCTGCAAGAGCACTGCCAAATCGTGCATGCTATAAGAGATGATCTTACCAGAGTGTGATTGTGAAGGCGAGCGTGCTGACAGCCGACGCCATCATGATGAGCCAAGAGTAGATGCTAATCCAGAACCGAAGGCACAGCATCCAAACAATCGTGATGCCTGCAGTGACCGAGGCCGACGTAAGAGCGCTTCCAGCCCGCAGAACGCTTGTTATCCCGAAGAACAGCTTTGCGTTTCTGAGCGAATGAGCACTGGTGTGTGTTTGCTGGTGTTTCTGTGACTGTATACTTTCATGGATTCATGAAGTGCAACGTCACAAGGCCACGTGCACTAACGAGAGCTGCCGTAGTAGACGGCCAGATAATATTACTGAGTATCTATGCTTCTTTAGCGCGAAGCGAGAGCGCTTCTTTTTCTTATTTTCCATTGCCTCAATGGGGCTGCCACAACCGTCACTCGCGCTCGCAACTCGTGATCAACAGCAGAACGCTAACCACAGTGCAACCGCCGCGGAAAGTGTGTCGTTCTGGCCGGTTGTGTGCCGCGGTGAAATACTGCTAAAATAACTGCCAGTACTATCTAGTGTTTGTCTGCCCGCAACTCATATCAATTCATCGTTTTAACTTATAAATTCTAAGCATGTTGACCTTTGGAAATTAAAACGATCCGTTTTTGTGTAGGACGCAAGAAAAGGTTCTCGTAATAAATTGTGCACGAGTGCAAGTGTTCGGCAAGTATATCTTGCTTGCAACTTGTCTCGTTCTGACCACTGGTTGCTCGGTCGAAGCATCTTGTGTTTCACCGGCACAGTTATCAGCTAAAAGACTAAAATGCCTAACCGGCAGACCTGCATCATCTTTCACAATAAGGTGCGGCTAATCATATACAATCGGTGTTGCTGCATCTATTTGCATTGTAATTTGTTTCTCGCAATCCCTAACAGTGGGCATGAAGCCGAGAGCCGGCAAAGCACACCATTGTAAGAGACTCCCAAAATTATCGGCCTTCTATGCAAAAACATTATAAATGAAATCTTCGCGCTTTTTTTCTCTCCGTTTTATTGTAAAGTGCTCCATGGAAATTCTTTCTGTAAAGATTTGAAATACGTAATAATTTATTGCAGAATACAAATCTAATAAAATACAAACAACCTTTATCTTAATTGCCCATCATCAAGCTGCAAAAATGATTGGAAGCCTGCTTTTCTGCAAGGATTTGCTAACAAGTTCACCACTTTCTTTTAACGCTACAAATTTCCTGGATACTGATGGTTCTATCTTCCGCATCTCACACCTTACCATATTACCACATTCCGTCTTGTCTGCTCATGAAGCTAATCATAAAGGGCGTATGTGTATCCATGCTTCGAGGTATTAGGAATTGAGAAAAGAAATTAAGGACATTATAGTTTGTATAAGTTTCAAAAATCGACATAACAATGCTGATCCTGGACAACGTCACTGTCAGACGCTCAATGGCGATACAGAGTTCGAACCCAAACACACACGAATAATGTTCTGTTTCTTGTTTACGTGAGCTATAAACACTCACACGCCTTTGTTGAGTACTTATGAATGTTTTTGCACCACAGTGTCCCTGCCAGGCGTTATGGACGAGCCCTTACCTATTCCAATAAGCACCACAAAACACATTTCATCCATTTGCCACAGCAGGTCCCCAGCGAGAATCTGAAAATATTGGGAATAATAGTTTTGCAGATTCACTCATTATTTATGCGACGTAATTGGCAAGATGATGCTTGGAACTCTTGAGCACAATTGTCGCTTACCTTCGAGTCGGAATCCCTGAGTATTAACTCACGCACTTCGGGTGCTTGCACGGAGCAAACGTAAGGCAGCAGGTTAGCACTGCGTAGAGAAAACGAGTTTTTGACCATTTATATGTACCGCATGAAGCACGATTGAAACATCAACAGTGGTGAAAGGAAGAATTTCGCTTGACGAAAAGTTTCGGCAACAGGCCCTGTACTTGCGACGTCCTCAGGCTGCTACGAAGATAATTGACCTAGTCAGAATGTTGTCAGCAATGAACCCGTATTCCCTACCTTAAATGCACGTTAAAGAAGCCATGGTCGTGCAAATTTTTCTGGGAGCCCTATACGACGAAGTCCATCGTAACCTCAGTTTACAGATTTCGGTGGTTCGGGGTGGTAAACCCAAAACCCATACAGTTGTTCTGATTTGGAACATACAACACTCGTGCGAGTGTATCTACTTTAAGGTTTTGGCGAACTCATTTACGAAATTTCACGCACAAGCATCAATGTACAATGCTCATTAATTTCGAGTCACTTCACCTAACGTATATGGGAAGGAGCAGAGAATATAGTGGCGCTATTTTGGTTAGTAACAATCATAGGACGTTTCTTGGTCAATGGTAGGAACAGCAAGGATAGCCTCGAAAATGTGGTTGCGGATGGCTTACTGTAAGGCCGAACATAAAGTTACGCAGGCTTCTGGCTATGAGGCAGCAACGAGAGCCGGCGGGCCACCTCCTTTCAAATGAAACCATTGATGGAATGAATGAGAGAGGAGGGATCGGGGTGGCCAGTGGCAACAGCATTGTCCCAGAAGGAATCAGCCTGCGATGTTGGCAGTACAGTTCATCAACGCTCTCAGAAAGGCTGAAGAGCACGGTGACACTGGCTGGCCTCTTGGCCAGCAACATCTGGAATGCGCCGTCCTCGATTCCTTTGATAAGGTGCTTTATCTTCCGTTTTCTGTCATCGTAGGGTTAAGCACTTTGCAGGGGTCGAGCTCATCCTCAATGTAGTTGAGAAAGCTCTCCCGGCTCCTGTGCTTGCTGGCGTCGACACTGTTCTACGCGGAGCTTGCACCAGGCTGTTCAAAGATTTCAGTAAGAAGAGTCTTGCACGCGAATCAGCTTGTAATATCAGTTTCGTGATTTTTAAGTCAGAGGGTGCCGACGTCAATGAGATAAAATGTTCCGCTGTCTAGCTTCGCGTGGTCGTCCCATTTGTTATGTGTGTTTACGGGTTCATACAGTGAGAGCCAGTCCTCCGCGTGGTGTTCTCTGGTACCGAAGGGATGGCCGAGTCTCACTTGCTAGGTACATCTGCGCCAATGGCAGGGGTTGCCGCCCTGGACTGCTTGCAAGACATACCAAACCACAGTGTGGCCCTTTCGGTCGCCCTCCTCAACGATAGTTGCGAGTAGTTACTGCACTATGTATAGCTGGAGCTTGCTTGTCGCCAGTAAGTGTTACGATTGTGTAACACAGCCCGAACACAATTGAAGACATATGATTGTTATACCTCACGACGTTTTATTTGTCGAAGTTCATTTATTGTTATCCGGCGGTAAGAGATCCTCAACCACACACCGTCACTGGGGCTCTGTGGTGGCTTAACCGTGGCATTGTGGTCTATAAAAAAGCAGGTGTACTGCAACTCTTTACCGGCATCGTGGTTGTGGACCACCATGTGTGTGCGCGTTCCCCTTTTTGCAGTGACACTCTTCTTCGGATTGACCAAGTCAAATCCTAGCTCTCGCTCCACTGCGGTTAGAAACGCCACGTTGGTATGAGCGTTCTGGTTATCACCAACCAGGAGCATGGGTCGCAGTGTAAGCGTAAGTGGAAGGTTGCCTGTCAGGAAGCGACTTGCTTTTGCTCCTGAGACGTTCGGAACATCGATGCAACGCAATTGTGCGAGCGGGGCTTCTATTTATTTCCCGACTAGATGCCGCGCTTCTGCGCGTTGTATGCGTGATTGTAATGAATGTATGCAATGTACGATTCACTTAGGTGAGGGCTTGTAGCTGCTGCATTACGAAAAAGATGATCCTTGCATTTTTGGCTTTCCTATAGGAGTAAAAAACATTGCTGATGACCATAATTCTTCTACTATTAGAGGGGACGCCTTTTCTCGGTAGGAGCCACAGTTCTGGTACCACTGGACCGGACAACGTGTTTTTTTGGGCATTAGTCATTGAAATAAGCCCCATAAGGCTTTTTTCCTGAAATTCTATTTGACACCGACTTGGAGCACTGCGTATGGGACACTCAGTCCTTGCAGGTCTCGAATGAAGCTCTTTCATGCCAACTTGGGTCAGTATGTGCCAGAAGGTGTGTGTCGCTCTGCAATGAACCTCTTTGTCGCTAACTTGGGTGGCTAGCCACTCGAAACGTGCAGCTCTGCAATGCCGAAAAAGGTTCCTTAAATTTCTCCGATGCTGAGCGGAATCGAAACCACGTCACAAGGGTTACTCAAGGACAGCGCGATAATTTTTTTCTTGCTCAAGTTGGTGCTTGCTGAACGACATAATTTTGTTGTGTAAAAATACCGGAAATGAAAGATAAGCACCGGCAGATATAGGGGGGATACAAAATTTGTTCTTTACTGAATGTAAAGTTTATGGGCAATAAATATGTGGCAAGCTTTTTTGCTTAATGCAACAGCCGTGAATGTAGCACCATCTTTATTTTTGCTCTCTTTGTCGTGGTTAAGCGTTTCTTTTGGTGTTTTTTTTTTTTTTTTGCGCTACGAAATCATGTCCCTCATGAAGCACAGCAACCCGACGCGTTTACGCTTAAAAATGAATCGAAAGAAGCACAACATATCGAGATATATGAATGCGTACACTCGAGGCCTTGAGACAAAACAGTAATACTTATTGATTGGAGTGAGGTAACGGCTGTTACAGATGTTAACAGTGCTTACGATAAGTTCTTACAAATGGTTAAACGATGTTATTACATGTCCTTTCCACAGAGATCCTACCATGCATGAAAAAAAAACTGTCGGTGACTCGAGAATTACTAAAACTTATCAACGTGAAAAACAGGTTGTTTTAGGCATTCCTTAGTTAGCTTTCCCACTGGGTGGGCGTAGAAGGCGTGGCGCCGACGGCATGACGAGAGTCAGAAATCTATATTCCGTTTTATACACCAGGGGCAACGCTCTGGAGGCTAGACATATTTTTGCAATGGCTGTGCTCGCACTTAGAAATAGTTCGGAGTTTCTTGACCTCAGTAAGCTCAGTTCTGAATGAAAAAAAAAGGAATTTACCCTTAGAAACAATCCATGTACATATACGGCTGCAAATACTTTGTTTTAAATCAATTCACTTTCCGTCATTTTTTAATTGATGCCTGTCGCGGCAGCCTAACGTGCACGACCGCGCGAGCAAACGCCGCTGGCGCGCAGCGAAGCATGGACGGAAAGGCGCGGAGTGATACATTTTGATGACCGGAATTCTAGCGTAGCTTCCACAGCGTTGCACCTTATGTGTGAACCGGAGTATAGAATAATGGTGTTGGAACGACCATGACGGCACAACGACGATGAGCACCTAGGGGCCATCTTGGATAACTGGATCGACATAAGAGGGTGGAGCAACAGACAGACAGGCAGACAGACAGACAGAGACAGACAGACAGACAGACAGACAGACAGACAGACAGACAGACAGACAGACAGACAGACAGACAGACAGATAGATAGATAGATAGATAGATAGATAGATAGATAGATAGATAGATAGATAGATAGATAGATAGATAGATAGATAGATAGATAGATAGATAGATAGATATAGATAGATAGATATAGATAGATAGATAGATAGATAGATAGATAGATAGATAGATAGATAGATAGATAGATAGATAGATAGATAGATAGATTGGCAGGCTCAAAACAGCTGAAATATACAAAGAAGAAAAATCGTAATTAAAAGCTTAGTGTTTCGTGTTCTAAAATAATCCATCTAAATCTTCGAAACTATTACTTGACAGGACATCGGAATATAGCCTTACGATATGAACGTTCGACAAAGTAGACTATTTTAAAGCCGCATACAGGATCGTTTTAATATAATTTGAATTGCCGCACATTTTGAAGCGTGCCATTAGGAAAGCTACCACATTGCTGTAAATAGATATGTATTATTGTGGAGAAGTTAACGTCAGGGCTTTACAGTCTATTCTTCTTATAGAGCCCGTTGGCTTAGACGTTAGTCTCAGAACTATATTTTTACCTATATGCACATTTGCTTGCCCTGATTCATTTCTTGTAGAGGATGGGCTGAACCCACTATGGGGAATAGGCAAGAATAAGATGGTTTTATAAAACTTGTTAATATAGGTACTTATTCGATTACAAAACAAGACACGGTCATAGAGTATATAAAAGTAAGAGTAAGAAAGAAATTTGCCCGAAAACTGATAGTTAGTCTCCCATGCTGGTGCCAGTTTCATTGCAGTAGTTTTACGCGCTCTCCGCGCATCCCTGAATCATCCAGCGCGGCTTAGCATCTTGAAAAGTAGGTAATTATTTGTTTCAGCTGCTTGGTATTTTTAGCCATCTTTTTTATACCTGCTCATTGCCCGTTCTTCACTCTAATCAATGGCACCGGTAAAAATTAATAGGCTGTGTCTTCGATGTAGCCCACACGATCTATAAATAAAGAAAAATGTTCGGCTTTCATGAGTATAATCAACTAAATTAAGTTTGCAGACCTACGCTTCGTAAAGGGACAAAAGGCTTATCAGTAATTCTAAAGAAGATTAACCGTGCGGAGAAGGCGACACAGAAGAAGATTCATATGTGCAGCGAAGGTCCACAATGATCCCTGGAGCCGGAAACGACCTAAGAACCGACTTAGAAGCGCGCCAAGTCGAATCGACGAGCACCATGACAGACCTGCGCTCAAGCCACCGCATGCTGAAGACGGGTTGCATCATATTTGTGCCGCTGGGGTTCACCTGCCTCATAGCAACCCTCTCGCTCGCCTACATTGCCGCTGCCCACGATCGACACGCTGAACGCCCTCCTGCGACATCCGGCGCCGCACGCCATGAAGCCGAAGTCCACTACACGGCGACAATCCCAAGGTGGGTTTCGGAAGTCAGGCCGGTTCGGACAGCGCCGAGAATAGTGATCGCAGCAGGGGGCACAGTGGCGACGTCCCTTTCCCCATTCTACGACAGAGAGGAGGACGTCATCTCCTACTTCAGAAACCTGACGCGCGACATCGCTACTGTCCCAACCATCGGGCCTTCCAATAGGAGCGCTAAAGGCGGCTGGCTTGTCGTCGCTGCTACCAGCGAGACCTCGATGGCGACGGCCAACCAGAGTTGGTTCGTGATGTCTACTATGGGCGATTCGGCGCACTCTCCTGAAGCTGTCTTCACAGCCCCTACGACGCGTTCCTTCGAGCCGGCCGGACGACGACTCGACGTCGACTCGCTGGATAACGAGGACATCAACGACATTGGTGACAGGGCAGACCGCGGCGAGCTCGTCCTTCCGTCAAAGAACTCCGCTCCAGGTAATCAGGGGACAACAAAAACGACCGACCTACTCGATCTTCTGGGTCTGCTAGACACTTTGTCCCCAAACGTGAGCTTGTCTGGAAGCGCCAAGCGAGCGCAGTCAAGCAAAAGAAGGGCGGCTGGCCGTGACGGAGCGCGACGTCGTTACCCAGTCGGAAGCACGGCGTCGCGTATAGCGTCATGGGTCTATCGCAATACAAGAAAGATGACCTCTAAACTTCCCGGAGCGAAGTTAACATCTGAACAGTCTTCTGGGCAACTACATCTGAACCATCACAATAGGAGCTTGACACGACGCGGTGAAATGGGGAACGACAAGAATGTCCGTAAACTACTTCCCTCAACCTTTGTTACCACGACTCAGCGGAAACCTCGTAATGCTCTCGTTACGCAACCACGGAAGTCACCGAAGCGACCGAGTTCTAGGAAGAACTTCCTAGGCGCAAGAAGTGTTACTCGAATCGTCATGAGTCGCCACACACCACGTCGAAGGAAAGGTGAGCGTCAAAAGTAACTCACGTAACTCGATCGAGCCAGCACTTGCGATGGCAGTTACGACATCATCTATTGGTTGTTTAAATGCACGGGCAGCGTTCTGAAGTTTATAAAGGGTAATTCAAGCTGCATTTATTAGTTCAATGTGAGGCTGAGTTAGTAATCCGTGTGTTGTACACAGAGCGTATATAGTACACGCAGGGATTAATTGAAACACTTGCAGCAGTGTCTATGGCGCACTATATGATACTGTACCTCACAAGTAGGTTGCACCGCTGCCGAGGGTACGAGGTGCACCCAGGAAATATCCTCGCGTGGTGGAAAACTGTTTCGGGTGCAACTGTGAATATTCGCGGGATTATAGAGACCTAATTTTGCCTGGTACGTGATAGGCTAAAGCAATACATGATAGGCTATAGGCCCTCTGCGAATGCGCGTCGTAGACAGCAGACTTCTGTGTCCGTTACCCTCCGTGACCGTAATAGTCACCATACCCGTGTTTACGTAGCAACATGGCAGCGCCGATTGAGATCAGACCACCCGGTATGGAGGCGGCGCTGATTAGTAAATAGGGTTTTGATGTCCAATTAGCAGATGGCGCCACAGCATTTGCACGCTATGCGTTGACCCTGTGGAACGCTGGAAACACCTGGTTGTTCACTGAATCATCATTTTCTACTCCGCAGTAGTATGGCACATAATGACGAGGGCGGCAAGCAAACGCCAAATGGGCGCCAAGCAGACGCTGCGGCGTCGATGAACATTATGAGAACCAATGACTCCTTTACTAGATGGCTGCCGCGTTGCTCATTTTCCCATTGGATCGGAGGTTCCCGTGGTTCGGCTAGGCGCGGAGAGACGGCGCTCGCTGCCGACCCTACTTCCTGTTGCGGAGGAACTGCGCTCGACCACTGGCTTGAGGAAAGGCCGCTATATGCTCGGAGCCAGGGCAACGTGATTCAAGTTGGGAGCAGCTGCTGCAGCTAGCGCTCGCCCCCGACCGTGGTTAAAGCATTAACCGTGGTGGAGAAGGGGAAAGAGGATGGGGGCCGGAAGCAGCTTCTCGGCTCATGCGGCAGGCATCTTATAAAGGAGGCATTAGGAGGGCACTCGCCCTACTACTGGTAAAGTGTACTCTAGTACTGGCGAACGAGGCTGCAAGGAACTACTGAGAAAAGCGAAGCCCCGCTGTCGCATTCATGTAAGCGCAGCTTATCGATACAATGTCAAAACACTTGTTCTGTCGATCCATGAACCGTGATGCATGTATCGGCAGCATGGCAAGACAACGCTGAGCAGACGACGCGGTACGGATGAACACATATATCGAGGTGCATTCGGCTTTCCTATAGGTGGCGGCCAAATCCATGCCCCGTAGCATTGCGTCCTCTGGATTTAGAATGCGAATCTTAAAGGCTGCATTCTGCGTCGGCCGAATGTATCGCGCCCAAGCATAGTGTTAATGCCGCCTAGAGCAACGATTTAAGGGCCACTCCGGAGATTTTTCGACCATGTCAAGGTAATGCCATTTTTAGGTTCCCGAAGCTTCCCTGTCACGCGTATGATAACAGATTTTTTTTCCGCAAATTCGAACATAATTTTAAATAAGCGAAAAATCGCGAATATAAAACCGACACCTGACTGACTAGCCAAGCGAATCTCTTCGTGTGGCGTCACAAACGGGACATCTGTAGGGGAAGACGCGCAAGGCATGCCGGTATCGCCAATGGGGTGAAATAAAGTGGCGAAAAGCAGACACTCAGCTGATTCAGGACCGCACCAGACCTTCCGTGGGAGAATGTCAGCCGCAGCAGCTCATCGGACCTATCATACAGTGACAGCTACGATTCAGGCGAATCCAATAGCCGCAAATCGCCGTTCGCATTCGATCCGCCCCCACGAGAACCAGTGCTCATGCGCAACATTTCGCGCTGCAGCATGAGGACCAAGGGTAGACCTAGCAACTGATATTATAGTGCTGTTTGCTGTTTTAAGTGTTTTACTTCTAGAGGACGCGTTGCTCCAACTCACTATAATAGCTTTTGAAGCCGTGCTTTTCCCATGTGTGTACCGGAGGAACGTCGCTGACAGTCCAAGGCACTGACCGGTGCATTTGTTTATATTGGCAGGTACAGTGACAGCTCGTCGTTCGCATGAAATATTATGCTAGCCACGCGTCAGTGACATCAAGTTGTCAGAACATAGTGAAACTCGCACATTTTGTGGATGTGAGCACCGTTGCATCACTTTGGGCCGCAGTGAAATGAGCGACCACCTTTTTCGAAAACGGAGTGGGAGACCGTAGTACGGGATCATGGTTACCTATCATTCTTCGTATTCTCTTCATGCACGTAGACGTAAATTAGGACTTTGCACGTATGATCAATGACTTAGAGGACGCGTAGTTTTCTCGCGGGAACGCCGATGCGGGTATTGCCACCGCTAGCAGCCGAACGAAGCGGTTGTTTACGCTAAAATCCCCTTCATACACGTTTCTGCCGAGCAGGTTAAGTACCACAAACCTACCCGCCCCCTCCGTACTATTCCCGCGCTCTCCCCCCTCCTCAGCTTCTGGCGTCGTCGTCGTCATCATCATCATCATCAGCCTGGCTACGCCCAGTGCAGGGCAAAGACCTCTCCCACACATATTCTTGCGTCAAGTGGAGCTCGACTGCTACACAGAGGTGCGAGCGTGCGATCAGCGAAAATTGAGGAATCCCGCAAGCGGAAATTGCAGACGCCGGATGGAGCGAGAAATTACGCAACAACGGCGCACATCGAAGCTTAGCGCTGCTCAGCAAAGGTACTTTAGCTTACACGAGCCTGTATCGAAGGGGTCTCCGCTTGCTGCCCATTTGGGATACGAGGCAAACAGCGCAGCTCGGAAGCTAAATAATGCGCCAGCATAGCAATAGATAACAATACGCCCATGTATGTAAAGCGTGAAGAAGGTTCTCCTGCTTTCACCTTCTCTTCGTTTCGCTCATCGTCTTGGATTTCAATCTACTGCCTTCCTCGTTATTACACATGTACGTAGTAACATTTCATTTAAAGAAGTCACGGTGAGTGCGACTGGCAGCTTTCGAGAGCGGCAACGTATTGACGTTGATAGGGCGTAATGTCATTGCTTTTTGCTTTCTGTATGTGCACTTTACGAAATGAATAATGGTTTACTTCAAGTCCGTATGGACAAAACTGAACTATAAAAGCTGTTTTCCGTGTCCTATGGCCTAATTAGCTTAAGGTCAGTCGTTCAGGTCCGCCGGCAGTAGGCGCACTAACTCGGTGACAGTTATAGTCCAAACCTTGGCTGAACGCGACAGACATCGGCTCAAAATCTGTGTGCAGCTGGAGAGAGATGAAGCTAGTGTAGCAAACAACGCGATGCCACTTGCCGCCCATCTCTTGCCCGTCCACACAGAAGGTAACTTTTCGCGACAGCAACTCTTCAAGCCAAACACTGTAGGCTCACTATAACTAGCTCATGTCCTGTAATCTGCCATTCATTCCCAGCATTCTTCGCGTGTGCTGTCTTTTGCGTCATAACACAATGTGGCCAGTAGCTGAGGAATAGGGAAGGTATGTGGTTCGAGGGAATCGACGAAGTTGATTTGTAAAAAATACCTGCGGAACTCTAAAGCCTGATCTTTTAAAGAAACGACGCAAGTGTGCAGAAGGACGCACTCCGAATTTCGTTGAGATCGATTGACCTCGAAAAATCGCCGGACTTGTATTTACCCTTGCTCTCACTGTGATTGCTTCAGGCTTTGGGTCGAACCTGCCAAATCTTTTCATTGTGTGCCCTACTGTTCATATATGAAGCCACCAACGTGACTGCGCATTAAGTTGGTATCGCGTGTATTTGTTTCAGAGGGACGAAGCAACTGGAATATCGACGCGAGCTTCACACACGCAACTCGATTTCGGGTGCGTCGTCTGCCTCTTTTTAGGCGCTCCACAACGACAACGGAGGAAACTGATTTTGTCTCTACCGAAGAAGACAACAGCGCTTCATTTGTGGATTTTTATGAGTAAAGGAAACAATGGAATTCCTTAATTACTTGGCAACATCGTACGTCTGCGTTTTTGAGGTGTGGTCTCGCTAATGACAAAAGGCGCCTGCTATGACACATACGTCTAGTTCTCGGGTCACCGCGACTCCATCGGCAGTCACGTGAAGCGTGACAACGTGGAAGTTTGGTGTTCTTCCCACTCGATCAGCGCGCGCACCGAGGACTGTGTTTTTCCTGCTGTTCTCTAGAGTTCTAGTATAGTGTGGAATGCTAGGGTGCGATCTTGTACGCGTTCCAAAGCCAAACGGAGGCGGTCCGTTCTTTACGTCACGAAATAGGCGGTCCGTTCCGTTGCGTTCGTCCGATAGAAGACGGCACGGAATGATCGACAGCAGATATCAAGTCACAATTGACGTCATGACGTTCGTCACGGTTCAAATTGACCAATCGTGTGCGGCTCGGTGGAACTGACCGCCTCCGTTCTATTTTGGAACGCGTACAAGATCGCACCCCTAGTTTACTAAATGTACTAGTGTACACTCTATTTTCTACTCCTTATTGATGGGGATGACTAAGGCGCGATTAGTGCCTTAAGCCTGCCCTCCCCTGCTGTTTCTATTTTAAATAAACTAGAACAATATGCAATAATTGTTCTAAAATTCTAGCACGCTTCAGTCTTGACCGAATGCTTGGCCGAGTAAATACTGTTTGCATAGTGGCATCAAGCTTGTCGCTTTGGATGCATCGTTCCTCTCGCGGCTTCTTGCTCATAAAATGACTTCTGGACCCATTCATGTGCCATGGCTGAAGCAAACGGAGAACTATGTGTGCGAATTACGTAAAATTATTTCATGCCAAGAAAACGTTAATAAAATTTTGTCAGTCTATGTATGAAAGCGAAAAGACGTGGCAGACAGTGGAATGGTGGGCAGATTTACAACTGGTTTATTAGTTCCAGATGACTTTTAAATAGGCGGTAACAGTCAGCTTCAAATAAAAGTGTGATAACAAAAAAATACAAAAAAGTAAAGCAAAAATGCAGCACATCAAATGAGTTGGAATCTATATACAGCGAGGATTTCTGTGTGTATGTGCATAAAAAGAAAAAAACACGGGTTTCTGTTTATTCGATGTCCGCACAACGTGGCACAGAAGGTTTTATTGCGGCATTGTACACAAGCTAATGCAATGCGACCACCACTGCCGCGGCTGCACGAAAGCAAGCGCCATCTGGTAGGGTTGAAAGAGAACAGCATAACAAGAACAAGAAAGAGAACAGCCAGGGTGCACCGACGGTCACGAAACCGGCGAGGTCCGCAAAAAAGAAGCTTCGCTTAAAAAGCTTAAAAAAATGAAAACGCAACACGCAAAGGTCGCTGATGCTCGCAGAATCCAGTCCGACAGATTACCTGGCTTGATGGTGCATTCTGCGCACAAAGTATGAACAACCAACAACTAGCGCCTTTTATCGTTCTTTTAAAGAAAAATAGGTCCTATACGTGATGATACTGCGTTGTGCTTTAGTAGGGTCAATAGCCACGCTAACCACGCTCATCGAAAGGTCTGCCGCACGAAGCAACGGGTGCGACCGCAAAGCGCTGCTTGCAGACTCGCACGTTGCAAGAAATGCAACCGAAGGCCTTTATAACGAACGCCTCTACAGAGAAATGACCTGTATAAGGAACGATTGATTATGTCCCGGCTGGGTTCCTGTGTAGTAGTAGTAGTAGTAAACAACTTTATTGGGGTCCTCGGGAGCTAGGCAGGGAGCTTACTAGTTAGGTACCTACCCAGCCGTTGGCTAGTTCCATGTCAGAACAGAGTCCATGCCTCTCCGCCCGAATCCCTGTATTGTATGTGTATTGCGGACGCCTCAACAACGAAGACCACTACAACGAGTTTGCCTGTGTACAACAGAAAATAAGTCTCAGTTTCGCCCGAAAGGCGAAGCATTGATTGCGATAGCAAATTGGTGGACTGTTATACAAAGTAAGGATAGTATAGTCATATCGGCCGTACAAACATGTAAACATAGACATATTAACTAAATTAACAAGCATGTCCTTACGCGCGCACAAGCAGGCATGCACACACGTCACTCGATGACCGCGGAAACTCGCTGTCAAAACACTGGAGCGATGAAACGCAGCCGCAGCAGCGAGCGAATTGACTTTCGTGCTGCGTCTCCCATCAGCGCGAACCAAGCCGCGATAACACACCGCACGGGTGGACTCTGTCCCCATCGCAGATGGCTTTCAATATACCGCGGCTCCGGCGGGCCCGAGCGGCCGCCCGGGTCGCCCGCAGTACAACGCACTCCCCCCCCCCCCACCCCCTTCCCTAACCTCCTCTGGATCCTTTAGCGTAGCGGAAGACGGCGCGCTTCCCCCCCGCTTTCCTCGCTTGAGTGCCCGAGTACCCGCGCACGCTTTCACTTACAGATACAGCACACGGCGCGCGGCGACCATTTTATCGCCCTTGGACTTTACACGTAACCTGAAGGCAACGCCGACGGCGACGTGCGTCTGAAGCGTCCCCATAATTGCTATAGCAAAAAGGTTTGGAGTATCTGGCACCTGATTTGTCGCTTCACAACGAACGCCACGTAACGGTGCCGCCACTGCTCTCTCCAGACCACACCGAGGTACACTCATTGCTAGCCCTAACGTCAGCGCTCGTTATGCAGGTGACGAGCGTCAGAACTAGTACTGCTGTATGCTTTTGACGTACAGGCGACGGACTGACGGACGGACGGACGAATGGGCTAGCAATATACTGCTTCGCTGTAAAAACTCGTGCAGTGCGCATCAGTGCTGAATGTGTCCATCAGTGTCGTACTCACGTTTCCTTTTCACATTTTTCCACGCATATCCATGCAGATTCAGATTTCTGGAGCAGCCTGCCCAAGAAAGGAATAAATAGTAAACAGTTATATATATATCGGCATCACCTCAAGCAACACACTGTACTCAACTGTACGGCAATTCTATTAGCACGGGAAAAAAAGGGGAATGTTTGCAATTAAGAAGTTTTCCTTTCTTTCACTTACTTTTATACGCTGTCTTGGGATTATTGATGTGCTTTATCGCCTATCCAAATAATGTAAGATACTTGCTTCCTTGTAGCATTGCTGACTCATCTATCCAGTTAATCGGTTAATTATGCACTAAACCCGCTTTCCAAATCTGACTGCTTAAACCCTTCGTAGTTTAAAAGCAGTTTTGCTTAAGTGCCTGCCTCCCGCGTGGCCACTTTGTCATGTGGCGACGTATAGCCCCCCTTGACTAAACCCCGTTGCACCAAGGGCACCTGCGCTTCCCTTGACTTGGAGCGGCTTCTTTCACTGGATAGTGAATGGTGCCTGGATCTGGTGCGACTCCTGCAGCGTGAGTGCTGCCTGTCCTCGGAGCGATGGCTGGGCGTCAGCTGCTGCGCCTCCGACTGCGCTCTTTTTGACGACCGAGTCCTGTCGCGCTCTTTTCGACGGAGTAGTACGACGTAAGGGATTTGAAATCTTTGCTGGCAGAACTTGTCACCGGTAGCGTGATCGCCTTCACAAAATTTACACTTAGGTACACACATGTTCATCTCCTGGGTGGCGAGTTTCACATCCCCTGCACTGAATAAAGTCAGGTGTTGGGCACACATCATAGCGGAGCCCGACCTTTCCGCAGGTGAAGCAGACGTCGAATTGCTTTCTGTAAAGGTAGCATCTCGCTAGTATGGATCCATATCTGACAAAAATTGGGCACTTCGAGTCCGTCGAAAAGTATCATCACCGATCCCGGCGTATTGATGCGCTTGGCAGCCAGCGTAAGCGGGTTCAAGCCATGCACGGCATTTCTTGTTATCAGAGCTTGCGAGTCTCTAATATCCGCTCTTCTGATGACAACTTTGCACGCGACATGTGGTACCGCTTCGTATGCATTTACCTCGAATTCCGCTTCCATAATCTTGAAGGTCTTGATTCTAACGTACTTCGCCGCATGTTCGGGCTTAGGTGTGCTGACTACGATGATATTTTGAGTGAAGTTTGGGCAAACATCTTCACGGGCCTCCTCTTCGCGTTAGGCCTGATGCCTCGATGACGGCGGAACCAATCGCGGTGGTGCTCACCTTGTTCAAATTGAGTCCTCCTCGAGGTCGTATATCGATTTTTTGTGCTCCTCAGGCAGCTGAGGCATCCTCGAAGCTTTGATAACCTGAATCACCATTCTACCGATAGCGGTTCCCTTGACGCCACGCTCTCGCCGATTACGTGGCAATGTGGTCTCCTAATCCACAGCCTTTACGGTAGCTCATGATCTTCGGCCAGCCACTACTTACCAACCGAAGTCACCCTGAGCATTGTTTTCTTAATTACCAGCAAAATCTTCATCTTCCTTGTTTGTATCCGCCATACCTGTGGGCTTACTGGACCCAACAAAGACCCTACTCCTCACTAACCTTAGCTCCACTAAGCTTAGCTGCACTAAGCTTAGCTGGGCGCGTAGTAGCAAAAAAATGTCCCGTAAAATTCTGAAAATACAAGCCCCACCTCGAGCTTGGTGTCAGTCGATCCGCCGTCGCTTCGCGGATCAAGTGCTACGCTTATTTTCGTTGTACTCTCAAAATACGTAGTGGCTCACCTCTTGGACAACTTCGGCCACTGGGTCGGCGTAGAAGGCGTGATGACAGCGGCATGACGAGAGTCAGATGACGAACCTCAAATGACGAAAATGGATCTACCACGAACGCATCATGACCACGTGCACATAGTCTGTGGCCCAAGCTAATAGACAACTTGGGCCACTGGGTCTGCTTAAGAGACTGGATGGATGGATGGATGGATGGATGGATGGATGGATGGATGGATGGATGGATGGATGGATGGATGGATGGATGGATGGATGGATGGATGGATGGACGGACGGACGGACGGACGGACGGACGGACGGACGGACGGACGGACGGACGGACGGACGGACGGGCGGACGGACGGACGGATGGATGGATATGATAAAGATGGTTAAAGTAGGCAAAGAATGCTAACCGCACTAAAAAGCTACTTCCCTCCTGTGGTGCCATGCCTTTCTAGTCCCATCTATTTCTCATGTTAGCCCCATCCCCTGCCGAATGCGGCGCTTTACTTATTTCGGTACACTAGCCTCTGTCCAGTCGTACACACTTTATTGGGTGATGTATGTGTGCTAAACCCAGCCTTGAGCGTGATAGGGCTAGACAGCACCACCCACGGAATCTGCAGCGCATGTGGGCTAGCTTATTCAACCACAAATATATATTAAGTGAACTTACATATTACATATTTCGACGTGTTTGTGGACCAACAAAAGAAGTGGCCTAGTTTCTTTTACCCTGTGATGCTTCTGCGGGTAAGGAAGCCGTCTGCAAAGCCGATGCCACTACTGTGAATTCACCGTCAGGTGTTCGCTATGTAAAACTCGGACACCTCACAACGGCCTTAGGTGAGAGCAAACAGTTGTATAGCGGAAACTACAACTAAAACCCCTGCCCACATTTAAGTCTGCACCGCGCTATACACACCGCTCTGTGTCCTTATGTATCGCCGCATTGTATAGCATGCGGAACGCTGTAATCTACGGTATGGACATGCGCAAGCACACCAGAGCTCACCCCCACAACACATGCCTCCACAAGGCGATTGGAGGCAGCGCTGTCGAGCTCCGACTCGATGAACCTACCACAACTGGTAGACACTGCAGAATGACTGCAAAGGCCGTTCTACTCCTGCACTGAGCAGACCACCCACTGCAGAATGGAGGAGCTACATACGCTTCCTTGATTGGTGTGCTGTCTTGCATAAAGCTTACTCTCTCTCTCTCTCTCTTTCTTTTTCTCTATGAACCCCTCCTGAACCTATTTCTTCAACCATTTGTTAAGTAGTTTCCCTCATTCTTGCAACTTCTTAGGCCGCATTACTGATTCATTGGAGTCGCAATAAGCTGACACATTATCATTATTCGCACAGAAGCGCAGAAGCACTGGACCTTTTGAACAATATCGTTACTATAATGTGACATTGAGTTTAGACGAAATGAATGAGATGTGCACAAGTGCAGCTAAATCCTGCAAGCTGTGTAGTTTCGTATAAAGCTTTGCATGGTTCATAGGGAACACCAAGCTTTTTCGAATAACGCAACGTGATATTTGTAGCGACCGTTTGTCACTTCGTTGTCATCGCCGGGGGGTAATTGCCCCTTGCGCCGGAAATCCAGTTTGCCTTGCCTTGGCCGTCATTATCCCCTGCTCGAAACGAAGCGGCTTCCCAACGGGGGCACCACTACTGACCTCCGCAAACCTGCTTTTACTTTTGAATAAAGCCAGGCAATTCTCCGTTCTCAAGCTGTCCAAACGTGTATTTCTTGCCTCCGCTATACCGAGCTCCGGGGCATTACTGACTCAGGACATTTACATTTTTTTTTCCTGAATACTAGCCATGGACGATGCTGTTTCTACTCCTGCTAACAGAGACGACGCTACAGTTACATTTCCTGTCATCGCCGCAGAGCTTCAGCTTCACAGCTCTTGGCACAAGAATCGCGGAATTTGGTTTACGCAAGTAGAGGCCCGTTTTCAAATACCGCGCATCACCTCACAGACAGCAAAGTACCCACGCGTCATCGCCGCGCTACCTTCCGTCATCGCCGATTCCATAGACGACTTGCTAGCGGGTGCGCCTTCGCCCACTGCGTACGACGATCTGAAACGCGCGGTCCTGCAGTGCCTCGAGCCATCGCAACAGAGTAGGCTCCTACATCTCCTCTCCGAGGAACTCGGCGAACAACGATCGTCGCAACTGCTGCACCCGTTGCCTTAGTTACTGAGTGAGCACGCCGCAAATCAGAGCCAGCTTCCAATTTCAGCGAGCTGTTCTTGCAACGCCTCCCACCGTCCGCACGCATTGTACTGGTGTGCTCCGACGAGGTAAGTTTCCATCAGCTAGTTGCATTTGCTGACCGCAAATGCGACGTCTTGTCTTCAGCACAGCTACCTATCGCCGCTGCGAGAGTCTCAGAGCCAGGAAACCGACTCTCGCGCCTGGAGGAATCAGTAGGCTACCTCACCAGTGCACTTGAGAAGCTGACGATGGGTGGTAACACTGACGACCAACTTCGACCCAACCATTCAGCGGCGCAGTCTCGCAGGGCACCTTGAGACCCGACGCGGCAGTTGGGCTGCTACCACCGTCGCTCCCGCGAACAAGCAAGTTGCTGCACTCAGCCCTGTTCGTGGACGAGAAATGCGCCGGCCTGTCGCTAACGGCGGCATGCAACATCGGCCCTCGAACGAACCGCCTATTCTTTGTAATCGACCACATCACCAGCATCCGCCTCCACGTCGACGCCGGAGCCGAGCTGTCTATCGTTCTTGCCACGGCTGAAGATTGCCAATGCGGAAAGTCCACACTCATACTCCACGCAGTGAACAACACTGCTATCGCGTCGTATGGTCTCCGGTCAATAACGCTAGAAGACATCGGACTCCGCCGCTTGTACAGGTGGATGTCTGTGGTCGCCGGCGTCAGCTTTGCCATAATGGGAGCGGACTTTCTCAGCCATTTCAACCCAGATTTGAGCGTTCGCGATCGGCGCCTAAAGGATAACGTCACATCGCTCGATATACTTGGCCTGCAGTCCATCTTCACCTCATCAGGCATCCGTATGTTTGAGTTTCAGTTTATTGAACCTTACATGGGAGGGGGGGGGGGGGTTACTTATGGAGATAGGTATACAGAAAGAGGTCCCTTAGTGTGAACACTGCAATAGGACCTCTTGTTAAAATATGCATAAATATAAATTAGCAGAAGCAATTGCGAAATGCAGGCATACAATACAAGCAAACGGGATAAATTGCGAAATACAAGCAAACAATACATGCAAAGTACAGGGAGTTGGCAAGAATAGGAAGTAACGAACAGAAGAAATAATAAAAACTGAATAACAGATGCAAATAAGTGAGCAAATAAGCGAAGGCATAACGAAGTGTCTCATATGCCGGTCTCAACGTACGACAAGATATTTGCTGAGTACCCGCAACTCACGTAGCGCCGAAACAATGCGCAGCCCATGAAACACAAGGTGACGCACAATATCACCACCACCATTCCACCGGTCGCCGCCCCGCTACGGAGGGTCGCTGGACGCAGTTTGGAAGTCGCCCGCCGTCAGTTCGAACACATGCCTGAGCTCGGCGTTATTCGTCATTCCTCTAGCAGTGGGTCTTCACCCCTCCATCTCGTTCCAAAGCAGGACAGTGGTGACTGGCGGCCTTGTGGTGATTGCCGAGCTTTCAATACCTCACTACTCCGGATCAATATACCCTTCACCACGTATACATGACTTCGTCGCTCATCCCCCAGCAACATAAGTATACAGAAAGATCAATTTGATGAGCGCGTACCACGAAATATCTGTCGAACCCAGCGATATACCGAAGGCAGCAATCACTATTGGGCCTATTCGAGTTTGTCCGTATGCCCTGCGGTTTAAGAATTGTGGCACAAACTTTTCAAAGGTTCATAGACGAGGTTATGCATGGACTCCCGTTCATTTTTGTTCACCTTCATGATATTCTTGCTGCAAGTCGCACAGACAAAGAGCACAAAGAGCACCTTCGACTTCTAATTGAGTGACGGGATGAACACGACTTGGTGCTAATGGCCTAAAAATCCAATTTGGAATTTGAAGCCCTTGATGTTCTCGGCCATCTCATTTCATTCAAAGGCATCAAGCCACTGGAATCACAGGTGCGGGCAATCGAGGACTTACCTTCTCCAACCTCCTTCTAAAAGTTGCGCGAGTTTCTGGGGCTCATAAACTTTCACAGGTGGTTTATACCATCCTGTGCGCAAGTTCTTCAGCCAATACCCATCTGCTGCGTCGGAACTCGAAAAATCGGCTACCTAGCTCTGGTCCTCGGAGCGCGAACACTCCTTCCAGGAAGCCAAAACACGGTTGGTGACCACAATGTTGCTGATTCATACGTTGGCTGCCACGCCAACATGCCTTATGGTAGATGCGTCGACCACGGCAGATCGTGCAGTACTGCATCAGCACGATGGCACCGACTGGAGGCCACTGGGCTTCTTCTCAAAGCGCCTCAGGCCTACGGAAACTCGCTACGGCACCTTCGGGAGGGAAATGTTAGGCATCTGTTGCGCTGTCAAGAATTTCCGTCTTTTTTCTCGAAGGCTGACCAACCACAAGCCATTCATCTTCGTTTTCAAGAACAACAGTTCCTCGTACTCAGAACGTGAGCTTCGTCAGCATTCCTTTATCTCTGAATTTTCTCCGGACAAAGGCCATATCTCTGGGACCGAGATTGAGGCAGCTGACGCATTGTCGTAGATCGACGTGGTGCCTGCTGGACCTGTTAATTTCGAAGCTATAGCCTCGGCCCAGCTAAACGTCCCCGAGCGGTGCCAATTGCGGGAAAAAGGCTTGTTGCTGCGGCTTGCCGAGGTGTCGCTTCGCTACACAACAACAATGGTCACGTGCGACACATCCCAGACAGGTTCTCGCCTCTTCGTGCCCCATCAGTTTCGGCGGCCAATATTCGATTCACTACGTGGGCTAAGCCATCCCGGCGTCAGAGCGACGCAGGGGCTTATCACAAACCCTTTCGTCTGGCCGGGGATCAACAAAGGTGTTCGAAGCTCGGCAAGACGCTGCCAAGCCTGTCAAGCTGTGAAAGTTACCCGGCACACGCGTTCAGCACTGCAGCCGTTTTGACCACTGCAGGGCCGTTTCGATCACGTGCATTTAGACATGGTGGGACCTCTTCCTCCCTGCCAAGGTTTCAGGTACCTCCTCAGGTGTGTCCACCAGTACTCAAGGACTCATCTACAACACATCACTGCGGAAACAGTGGCGGAAGCGTCTGTTGCTACGTGGGTGTCGCGGTACAGTTGCCCTTTGCGCATAACTACTGATCGAGGCCGGCAATTAGCTCACTTCTTTCTGCCCTGGCCAGAGTGCTCGGCACGCACCTGTACAACACCATGGCTTACCACCGACAGAACAATGGCATGGTCGAGCGTCTCCAGCGAGAACTGGAGGTGCCATGGACCGCCATGCTCGACAGACAGCACTGGGTGGAAAGGCTACCCCTGGTACTACTGGGGCTGCGAAGAACAATCAATGATCACCTCGGTGTCAGCGCAGCCAAGATGCTTTATGGCTCATCAATCCGCACTCCAGGCCAGTTTTTCGACACTCAACAAGGCACCCCGCCGTCTACCGCGCAGCACTTAGGCAACATTCCTGGCTGGGTCAGCTTGGACTAAAAACCCGCGTTTATAGCCTGCGGGCATCCTGCGTTTACTTTCGCGACGATGGATACAACCACGCACTTCTTCCTGCAACGCGACGCTATCAAGTCACCATTGACTCCTTCCCATGAAGGGCTCTTTCGTGTGGTTTCGCGTTCGCAGAACACCTAGAAGACTGACATTCGCAGCAAGGAGACAGTATCGTGCTAACGCTTGAAACCAGCCTATCTTGAACATTACCTCTTCATTCCTTCGGCAATATAGACCTAAGCCTCCTGCATTCTAGGGGGGAAGTGGTGTGCCCTCTTAGCCATCGTCCGTCATTTCATTGTCCCCACAGTGGGTGTCAGCCTTTTGCTTCTGAAATCCCGTTTGACTCGAGTCATTGCCCCTTGCTCGAACCAAAGCGGCTGCCCGACTGGTGCGCCACCATTGCCAGTCGAAAAAGCTGCTTTTACTTTCAAATAAAGCCAGTCGACTCTCCGTTCTCAAGCTGCCAAAACGTATGTCCCTTGCCTCCACTAAAGCGAGCTCACAACATATCCTTAAATGTTCACAAGCATACACACACACACTCTTGCATTTTTACATCTCACTGAAGGAAACGCGGAAATGACAATAACAGTAGCTGGTGCTTGTATACACGCTTCATCAGGTAACACAATAAAAAGTAAAAGAAAGTTAACTAACACAACCTCGTAGCAAATTTAGTGGTAGGGCCCCAGCTTGGGTTCGTTCAGTAGGGGTTCACTTACGTCTTTCCACGCATGTCCTGGCCAGATAGCGGCACGCCGATAAGCTTTCGGTTCCAGTTGTCCAGGCCACATAGGTTGCCGTAGCTGTCCGCATGATACAGCAGACCCACGTAGTCCCGGCGAGAAGCAGCAGCTATCGCGACGCACACCTGCGTTGCGACGCAGACCTGTCACCATCATCTGCGGTCACGCATTGCACATTTAAGTCCTCATTTCTCCTAAATGTCGACTTGCCCTCGCGAGTTCGACGTCTAAAGGCGTGCATATTAGCTCTTGACGAGCATGCCACATTGTTTAAGTCAGCAAGAATCACTGCTGCGTGCCGTAAACGCAGACGTCTAGTTGTGATAAACTGGCCTTCACTGTATGATTATATTTATTTTTTTGTGTGATAGAGAGGGTACCCAGGGCGGCTTCCCTGCGGTTTGCTTCTTAGTCTCCATCTTGGTTGCATGGCTTCTTCGCTTTTGCCACTACCCCCACTTCCTCTGGCAAGTAAGAAAATCACATTTAGCCTGCATAGCAAAGGGCACTTACTTCGTGCAGCATGTGCCTTCACGTGCGAGACCAACCATACCTTCCGCTGTGGTACTTGAACAATATGTTAGAGTTGTCAAAAGCAACATGAAGGCTTTTTATTTCACTATGAGTGATAGTCGTGTATACACAAAATTCCATTTGGTAAGGGGGTATCGGAATAGCGCGATGTCTTATGTCTTATCAAATATTGAATATTTTCTTATTTATAGAGCAACATGAATCGTGAAGTTCGCCCGAAGTATGTGATGTAAGAAAGCAGTGCCAAATGTAGTTTACGTGTGACTAATGCGAAGCATTTACGAGTTGTTGAGAACGCTTGTATGAATATTGTAATTTTTGTAATAAGTGGGACATGTGGCTTCTAATGGCAAAAATTGGAAGTTAAGCAGTGGCCCATATCCACTGGCGCTAGGCGCACATACCCAGTAGCCCCAGTGCACACATTCATTGCACATACTCAGTCCTCCAATTGGCACATAATTTTAGGCTGCACTATCGCCGGTATCACCGAATTAGAACGTCGAGATAGGCTGCAATACCAACGGGATCGGCCCACTTAAACAATGATCACCGCCCAGGCACTCTGTACAGATGGTTAACCAGCAAAGCAGAAACGCACAGCACCGGTGTTCAACGACGGCTTGGTAGGCTGCCGGATCCTCGGCACGCAGTTGCAGATTGTGTTCGGCTGCACGAGCCTGTTCTTGTGCCTGGGCCGCTGCATCGGCACGGCGTAGAAAAGCTCGTTCCCGGTTTCGCACGCGGCGCTACTGATCGAAAGCTGCCTGCTTCTAGGGAGTACGTATAACGCGTGGCCTACCCATTTCGGAGCAGGAGAGAAGTTCCTGCGCGCGCGCTCGGCTGCGACGGAGTACAACGACGTCACTACTGGCGCAGCCAATCGCGCGCCTCTCTTCTTTCGCGCATCCGCGTGGGCTTGCACCGGAGGGCTGTTCGGCGTACAGGCGACAGACGGACGGACGAATCGGCTCGTCATTCACAGCTTCGCTGTAAAAAAAGAGATATACCGCCCACCCGCCTGCTTGCTTGTCCGCAGGAAAGTGTCTAGACTCGGAGAGCAATGATTAAAAAGAAGTCACGCTTATATGCATTCTCACATGCAAGTCTTATCGTTCAGATTTAGACGCCCGGGCAACCGAGGAATTTTTGTGCGATAAACAACTGTTTTATATTATCGAGGCCACCATGGCAACAAGCGAATGGACCGTCCCCTTTCTTACCACCAATGTTTGCTGAAGGAGAGGTCTGATATTACAGAAGAGCTGATTGCTGTAAAGGCATGCAAACATGGTGAGGCTGGTCAAAAGCTAAAATTCCTTATAGCATGACTGAAAATTGTGGATAATGGCATGGTTTCACAACGGCTGTATGACGACGACTGAGCAACGAGCTAACAGCCAACGCTTTTAAAGGAAACGCAAGTGTACGGGCCGACTAACATCTACACTTAGGGTAAGCGACTGCAATGGCTGCGTAGGTTCATGAAACTGAGCCTCAGTTAAATGAATATTCCAAACGCCAAGCTATGAAAGTGGTTTGCGCTGCCCCCTGAAGGCATATTCGATGTGCCAGTGAGCCAAGAACGAACCTGGAGTGTAGAGTAAAATATTGAACAAAAAATGTTGAATCTGATCATGATGCGGTCTACAGCTTGTGCCTACCATTTGGTGCAGTCAAATAAGAAACTGGCCAGTGTATTAATGAACATGCAAAGGAACATATCAAAGAGGCAGTAAATGAGGAGAGGTTACATTAGGGTAGTGTAGTTACGTGCTTTTCTGTTTTCTCTCGACTTTCATTGTTCAAAGGTAATTCTCCATGAGAGTCCGAGCAGACAAAGAAAAACTAAAAAAGGCGTTTCCAGATGATGGGATGATGCTTTGGCTGTGGTGACTAACTAGCAAGTATGGCGGGTTGGAGAGCACACCAATAAAGGCGTTGCGTCAACGGCAGAGGCGGGTAGAGACAAGAACGACAGAGACAAGATGCCTCTGATCATCATCGGCACATTTATGCGGCCTTTGGCAATCCCCAAAACACGTGTATCCGGAATTTTATGAATTACAACGTATACGGAATCAAGTTGGTGCCTCCTCTCGAGATGACCCCAAACCAGATCGCTGCCGCGCGTCGCAGTCGAGGTGCATGCAGTTAAGAGTCTTTGTCCGCCAGCTTGGCGCCTGAAGCATACAAAACTAAATCCAGCCTGCTACTCCATGCAACGGTCCATGTTTAGCATCCTTCCACATCCTCGCACTTTGCTTCTTTGCTGGAAGAAGAGGAAGGTATACGCGAAATCGCATGCAGTGGTTGTACGCCCTTGTATGGTCCACGTCCCGGCCCCCGCGTCTTCGAACGTGCGCCATAGAGTCAGTGGAGTAAGCATAAATTTCGATAAACAATGAGCTTGTACAGGGTGTTTCACGTAACTTGATCCAACAATTTTTAGGAAGTGGTTAGCCACAGCTGAGTAACACCAATGGCATCTTTTTTTGCCGTCATGTGGCTTTCTTTAGAGAATTCTTTTTATATATTCCGTTTCATTGGTGAATTAACTATGATGAATCATGCATTTTTTTTTTAATATTCACTTTTGGGTCGAATGAATTTCGTTGCCTAGTGAGGGGATTCAGAAACTACCAATCTCACTTTTTGTGGCAACGCACACCCGTGAGCAAAACTATACGGACCAGCGATCGCGCGATAAAACTCATTTTCTCCTCTGTCTGCGAAAGCGACTTGAAATTAAAGAGTGCAGTCCAAACTTGGCATTACGAATTTTCTAGCACTCTCGTCAGTTTCCGTTTGTGCATGTTAATAAGAAAAAAAAATTCTGTATTTTCGGTGCCCCTGTGGTCCGTATGCTTTTGCTCACGGGTATACTGTACATGCTGCGTGGTGATTTCTTTCGGCTCATGCAATATCGTGTTGGAGCGCTCTCAACCTCGCTTCGTGCGAAAGATCAGTGCGGCTGTGAGCGGCTGTCAGCGGCTGCGGGTCTAGGTGTCGGCTTCACAGTGCATCAGCCTCTTTGGCGGTGGCACATAGAAAGGAAACGCCGTCGTCTCTTATAAGCGACAGGCTAGACGCACGGTTGAGAGTGGTGCGATACGATAGCGCACTAGTGCAGTAACGTGGTTTTATTTCATATTTCGCACGCTTTCTTTAAACGCCAAAGAAATCGCCACAAAGCATGTACGTTGCAACAAAAAATTAGATCGGTCGTTTCTGAGCCCCCTCTACGACGCAACGAAACGCGCTTCGCCCTAAAGTGAATATGAAATATTTTGCATAATTCGTCCTAGTTAATAACCTATTTAATCGGAATACAAAAAATACTCTAAGGAGCGCCACATGACGGCAAACCATATGCCGTTGAGTCCATCCAGCTGTGGCTAACCATTTTTTTTTAAGTCTTGCTTGAAGTTACATGAAACACGCTGTATATCCGGTCCAACATGCACGTGTTCCATTTGCTTAACTCCGATTAAGAAAAAGATATCAAGTGGCGAGCCATCTTCATTTAATGCAATAAAAGATCACGCGGCATGCTGAATAAAGTATTGTATTTTGTAGCACGTTTCAAAGCAATATCACGGATTTTGTCATGAACATATATTGCGTGTGGCTTACTCTCCTATTTCAGATATTCTTGATATGGGCCACATAAAAACAGCGCTTCTAAGGGCAAAATTGTTCCGTTCGTGCTCGATTTTAGGCCTTACAAGTAACCAAGCGTCAGCCTGTCAAGAGACGCTCCTCGCTTTTTCTAATCTCCCAAAAAAGAAAGAAAAGCTTGAAAATATTTTACTTCGCTCTGGTGTATTTATCTGGTGTATAAATGTAAAGGCGCCATAAGGGCATGAAGTTATATTTAATTACGCGAAGCTGCCTATGGCTAGGATTTGGCGGATTCTATCCGCGCGTAGACCAACAATTTTTCATGCGTGCACCGATTCCTAAGATAGTGCAATAGAAATATGACTGCCTCCAAATTGGCCATATGTTCAGCTGCCATGAAAGGTTCTAAGAAAAAGCTATTCAAGATTTATTTTAAATTTTGTTCTGATACAAGTTATTGGCGGCAAAGCACCATTCGCCTGGACTTGCAACTCCTCTACAATGCCACTTTATCTACCCTATGAACGTTTTTTTTTTTTTTTTTTTTTTTTGTAAATAATCTGTATAGTCGAAAAGGACGTATAAACGATCAGTCCGTTTTGAACAAAACTGTCACTAGTCGTATATGGATGGTGACATTGCAGGGGAGCGGCTTAGCGCAGTGATTGAATCGAATGGTTATATGTCTGCATCTTTCTTTTTTTTTGTCACATGCGTTGGGATATCGCATTCACGGAAACATAGTGGTAAGTGCGCCGTAGGACGTCTCATACGATATTGTAACGATTTCCGCAGGAATGAAAGCCCCCACACTTACTTTTCTTACATCATTTCAATGCTGCATTGGTTGTAAAATAACCGGTGGCGCTTGCCGCACTTTTCGAGCTGAAGCACTCGTCCAAATTATTAGGCGCCTACAGAGATGATAAATGAAAAATAATTTACGACTTCGTCACTTCAAAAACGTTGTCGCACTAGCGATTGTTGCAAAGGAAAATACGAAGTTGTAGGCGTGGGAAGGAATCGCAGCGAATCGATCTGATCATTCGTGTCCCCACGGCTTGGTTTGGAATTAATCACTTCCCTAGTGGGTAACATGAGCACTACAGGTTGCCTTAATTTTATTGCGAGCCGACTATCAAGCAACAGCGCCTACGGAAATCCTGTTCTCCGTTGATGTTTCGTTAGTGAACGTTTAATTTTTTGCGCGTGCGTCTGTGTTTGGTGGGACTCGATCGTTAACCAGAAATCCCGGAAAAAGCAAACTGCAACCCATAGAACATCCTCAACAGCGCACTGCAACAGCTTTTCTACAAACGAGTTTCGGCTTCGTTTCCTTTAAGTCGCATGTGCCATAATGTAATGACGCAGAAGGTGGTCCCGCGGGAACACAAAATGTCGATGTTCTGGCTCCCACTCCGGCTCGCTGGGTCTGCTGTACTACTACATGGCGCCTCGGAACGATTGGCGCTTCTCTACTGCACTGAATCGTCAACGTGCAACACTCTAAGGACATATATCTCCACAGTGTACTGTACAAACTGTCCAACCAGTGTCTACAGCTTGTCAGAAGTTTGAAAGACACTGTGCAAGATGAAACATTTACCCTCTAGATTTATTCGAGGTCTCCTCTAGCAAGCTGGTTGCTCTTAAAAACAGGTAGAGAAGCAGTGTACTTCTTTATAAAAGGAGGTGTGACGCTACGGCAGTTGAGCACAGCCAGTGGTTAAATAAACAAATTTCGCGATTTCAGGCAAAATACCTTTTTTTTTTAAATCTGGCATTATTGTTGCCGCACGGGGTATGTGGAAGCTTCTTTTTTTCTAACACTGCAAGAAATTATTCTTTTTATTCACACTTACTTCGTGGTAAATATTCAAACAAATAACTCGGCTCAAGATTGCATAATTTTTTTTTTATTCGGTCACACCAATAAACAAAAAATGGGCTCCGGCACAATTTAACGTTATTTCAACTTCCTAAGTATTCGCACTTGCACAACAATTTCAGTCATTGGGGTCCAGCAGCTAAGAGGAAAAACGGTAATTTCGCTCGATGTGAAGCTCTCGCTGGGGGAGCCAACTCGCCTCCTTGCGGTTGACAGCCGTGATGGCTTCTGGGGGATTGCATACCCTCCCACGTTAAAGTCGGACATTTTCGACATCCAGTTCGACCATTCATCCAGAAGCCGCTTCAATGCCATCAGTGCTTCAGGCTAGGACACGTAAAGGGCGTGTGTCCCAACTCGCTTCTGTGCCCCCGTTGCGCTGAACCTCATGCAGAAGTGACCTGCGGTGCCACAGTTCTGAAGTGCGCCAACTGTAGCGGCCCTCACGCAGCCTTGTCGAAAGACTGTCCCCGCATCAAGAGGGAGCGCGCGGTTCTGAAGCAAATGGCCAGAGACAATTCGGCCCACAGGGAGGCAGCCGAAGTAGTCCGGCGTCGGCGTCGACGTCGGCACCGTCGTACGTCTTCAAAGAAGGCGCATGAGCGAAGCGATAGTACCCGCTCCACTACGGTACCACTTAGTCGCGACGCGAAAGGGCCCACCACTTCTACGAGGGCATCAGATAAGACTCTTTCTTTAGAGGAATGGCCTACGCTACCGAGCCGCTCCCTTGCTAAGGAACCTCAGAAGGTCACGGCACCACCAAAGCCTTATCCGGCCATTGATGATTCACCTAAAACAGATCGTCAAGTCATCTCGGTGCTACGTTCCCTCATGGAAGCCATCCGAACGATCTTAGTTGAGATGGGGACACCGTCTGCTCGAAGCGCACTTAAAGTGCTGGACGCCTTAAGCCCAGTGCTTGAATCCCTCAACTAGAAAGATGGCTACCCATACCCCATCCTTCCGAAAAGAAGTCAAGGCAGCGTCCGTCATGCAGTGGAACGCCAGAGGGCTAAAATCACGAATTTCAGATTTCCGTCCGTATGTGTACACCAATGTGTTTCCACTCATCGTCATTTGTGAGCCCAACTTGTCGAAACCAATCAGACTGTCAGGGTACGAATGTTTCATGTCATCAACAAATAGTGCATGCAGCAAAATCATCATTTTTGTTCGTCGGGAACTCACCTATGTTTTGCAACCGATTGCGCCCCACGACGAAAATCAGTATATATGCATCACAGTTAAAAGAACAAACTCTTGTTTACTCTCATAGGCCTGTATATATCGCCTTCCAACAATTTTGACACTAAAAGATTAGTGGATATCTTTAGTGTTTGCCCCGCCCCATGTGTCATCATAGGAGATTTCAATGCACACCATCCAGCATGGGGAAGTACAAAGACAAATGCAAGAGGACGAAGATTATCAAGCATCGCCTACAACTATGGCCTTACTCTCTTGAACGATGGTAGCCCCACCTTTCTTCGAGGCGTGACATACGGCAGCTGCCTCGACCTTGCTTTTGTCTCCAACTCTCTCGCCAGATATGTGAAGTGGTTTGCAGATATTGAGACACATGGGAGTGATCACATTCCCACCTATCTGAACATCAAAGGCTTGTCGTCTAGATCTGGCCCACGGAATACCATTCGGACGATTCAATGGGCCAACTTCAAATTTGATATGCAAGATGCCTGCAGCGAGGGCCTACCCTCTGGGTTAGAACAAACAATTAAAAATACGATGCGGAACGCCACTCGCATACTGACGATCTCTCACACGCGAGACGACTTCGACATAGAATTAGAGCGACTTCGCGCACTTCGTCGCCGGGCGGAACGTCGATATCGGCGTACAAGATCGATCCATGACCTTAGGGCAGCCAGGAGGATACAAAAGAAGATTCAGCGTCGAATGGATAGATTAGCGTCGGAACGTTGGGCAACGTTTTGCCAGACACTCGACCCCCGCAAGCCGCTGTCTCACATTTGGAAAACGGTGCAAGGTCTGCGTTGCCTTCCGGAACAGCGTTTTCCATTCAAGGCGCTCGCGCTTTTCCAAGGGCGGCAAGACATCGATGTCGCAGAAGACTTTTGTGCGCGAATGGCAGACCAAGCGACACGTCCAGATCCTCCAGCCCGAGATGATGTCCCCCATTCCCGAGATTGCCGCATGGACCTTCCTTTTACAATGGAGGAGCTCGAGGCGTCACTAGCTCTCTGCAGGCGCTCATCATCTCCGGATCCAGATAGTATATCATACCGAGCCTTGTGCTATCTCGGAGAATCCACACGGATAGCACTATTGAGTCTCTACAACACCTCATGGCAGGAGGGAAATGTTCCTGACGAATGGAAAGTGAGCCGCCTGGTGCCAATCTTGAAGCAGGGCAAATCCCCGCTAGAGCTCACCTCTTACCGCCCGATAGCATTGGCCAGCTGTGTAGGAAAGATAATGGAACGGATGATCCTTGGCCGCCTGGAATGGTACCTTGAACACTACAAGATTTATCCGAGTTCCATGGCTGGTTGCCGACGTGACTGCTCTTCCATCGACAATGTAGTTGATCTCGTTTCATATGTCCAGCACGAAAGGTCCCGTAAACGTTTATCTGCAGCTTTATTCTTAGATGTGAAAGGGGCATACGATAACGTATTACATGAGGCTATTCTCGACGCTCTTGTGACGGTTCGCCTAGGTGGTCGAGTATTTTTATGGATTGCAAGTTACCTATCTGCAAGATCATTCTATGTATTAACTGACGATGGCCTAACTACGCGACGCTATACCAGCAAGGGCGTTCCTCAAGGCGGTGCTCTCAGCCAGACGCTATTCAACCTCGCTCTTATTGGGCTTGCTGAACACTTGCCAACTACCACCAAAATTTCAGTATACGCAGACGACATCTGTCTCTGGACTTCGGCAGTCACACGTCCTCAGATACGTGCACGGCTTCAGAGAGCGGCTACTTTGACAGCGAGCTACTTGTGTGAACAAGGTCTCAGCATATCGCCAGAAAAATGCGCCCTAGTGGCGTTTACTCGCAAACCAATGACGCCTTATGTCCTCTCAATCAATGGGCGGACCATTTCCTATGTCAGAACCTACAGATTTCTTGGCGTAATTATCGACCGAGACCTCTGTTGGAGCCCGCACGTGGCTTACATGAAACGACGCCTAACAGCAACCTCCCAGTTGTTTAAATACCTGAAAGGAAAGACGTGGGGGATGTCAGTAGACGCAATGCTGAGACTCTACCGAGCTCTCTTTCTCGGTTTGTTAAGATACAGTCTACCTGTACTGAACAACACCTGCAAGACAAATATTCGTGTTCTGCAAGCAGCGCAAGCTCAAGCACTCAGAGTTTGTCTTGGTTTGCGGAGATGCACGTCAACTGAGGCAACTATTGCGATTGCTCGGGACCATCCAATGCAGACTCACATCACGGTGGAAACCCTGAGAACGCATATCAGACATTTGGCACGGGCCCCCTATCACCACCTTGCGACACTACCTTCAGACAGGCACCAAGCATCATTCTCAAAAACTATCGTCAAGTACAACGACAAACTTCCCTCGGGCTTCACCACTGCATCTAAACCATCGATACCCCCTTGGCGCCTTGTCAGCCCCACAGTCCATCTCAGCGTGCCAGGAATCGGGAAAAAGTCTGAGCTGTCGTCGCCTGTGCTGAAACAACTGTCTCTGTTTCTTCTGCACGAGAGGTACGCAGACAGTGCACATATTTATACTGATGGTTCCACAAACATCCAGTGTTCGTCCGGTGCTGTAGTCGTCCCAGAAAGAGGTATTACCATCAGCTTTAGGACTGACCACCCAACGACATCTACATCTGCGGAGCTAGCTGCTCTTCGAGCTGCACTTTGTTTTGTCAATCGGGAACCACCTCGACAATGGTCAATTTTCAGCGACTCAAAGGCAGCCCTACAATCTGTACTATCAGCTCTGCGTCGCGGGCCATTCGAACAGCTCGTATTCGATATTAGATGCCTACTCCATACATCACATGAGAAAGGACATCACGTGACGTTTCAGTGGCTGCCAAGTCAGTGCGGCGTCATCGGAAATGAAGACGCCGATAAAGCCGCTCGGACAGCTCTTGAAGACACGCAGGAAGAGGCCATACCACTTTCACGGTCCGACGCAGCCAGCAGACTTCAAGTGCTTGCACGGGAGATCACGCTCTCTCTATGGTGCACACCAAGCAGCCAGACCAACCGCTGCAATCATCAACACGACCTGCCCTCATTGATGCATCTGTGTATGCCAACTGGACTCCGCCGAAGTGAGGCCACCCTGCTTTATCGCTTATGGCTAGGGGTGGCCTTCACGAAATCTTACTCGTTTCGAATTGGAATGGCCGACAACGCTCTCTGCAATGCCTGTCTTTGCGAGGAGACGCTGGTACACATTCTGTGCGACTGTCCTGAATATAATGTTCAGAGACAGTCCATGGCGTCCGTTCTAGCGCACCTTGAGAATAGACCATTGTCAGTTGCAACCATTGTCACATATCGCCGACTGAAGACATCGCAGCTGAAGGCGACGAAGGGACTACTTCGGTTTAAAAAATTATAAAAAATTATGAAGGACACGGGCTTGGACAAGCGGCTGTGACAGTGATGTCACGTACCGCACAAGAGTGACAGACTGTAACCAACGATGTGTGTGCCGTGTTATGTGCCCTCTATCTCTTCTCCCCATCTTTCATCCCCCCCATCCCGATCCCATGTGTAGGGTAGCAAACCGGTTAGGCGAAACTGGTTAACCTCCCTGCCTTCCTTCTCCAATTTTTCCTTCCTCCTTCCTTCGCTCGATGTGACAGTACAGTGGGTCGTCCCCACATTTTCAGTTAATTATAATCGCGTTCTCTTCCCGAAGTAAACGCAAGCGAAACTGGGCTGTTTTTCATTCACCGTGAAGTTCGTGCATCCTCATAACAGCTATGGACTCCGTAGGCGTCGCAACGTGCCCGTGTTCACTGGAACTAGGACTATCGGAGATCGATGGGCCTTGCCCGCTGTCTCGGCCAAGCACAACAACGATCGAAGAACGCACGTGAAGCGTTACCGAGGCCGAATGAAGTTGCGAGCCACTATCTTCCACTGCCATCTGGGCCTTTCCACGCTCTTTTATCTTTATTCGCTAATGGTGTTTTGACACGGCCGTCGTTGCAATGCAAGCGACTCGTTCTACTGGGAATAGAAGAGCGTGGGCAGCTGACCCTATTCGGCTTCGTGCTTCTGGCAAAAAAAAAAAGACCTGTTTTTTTTTTTTTTAACCTCGGCGTAAATACAGCCGGAAATGCACTCCAGAACGTAACATCTCACGCCTGTCCGAAGTTATAGTTCTTGGCAGGATTCTTTCTTCTTGTTCCTTACGTTTCATAAGTTAGAAATATTCGCACCTCTATATCTCTCCGCGGTGGTGCCGTGGAGCAGAAGTAGAACATCGGGCGTCTAACTTGAAGGCCCTATCTTAGAGTCTTCATCCAGTGCAGTACATATTACAGGCTAGGAGTGGCCCATCGCACCAGCAAAAACAATATGCCGTGACCCAGCGGGGATAGACTAGTCCAAGTAGAACCAAATTAGGAACGCCCACTTAGCTTCAAAAAGTCACTTCCTCACCAGGAAAGGCATTGGCCTCACTGGGCCAGTATTCGGCCGCACCTCCCTCATGACTCTTGCAATTGACCTGTGGCCACTAGTCTCCAGCGGCGGCGGAGCTTCTCACCAATGTTACGGTCAGACCTTCGACGCGGCAGATGGTGCTAAGAATCTCTAGATCAGGACAGGCCGCCACTGGAAATTGAACCTGCAACGTTAGACATGTGAACCTTCTCGAGTGAAGCTAGCTTATCAGGGCTCCTTGAGGAATTATCAGGCATTGCCTGGGATATTATTGGTCTCAGTGAAGTCATAGAAACTGGTGTGGCTTATATATTGCTAACTAGTGGCCGCGTCCTCTGCTACAGCGATCTTCCAGGTAAGAGAGAAGAGGGCGTAGGATTCCTAAGTCATGAGCACATTGCAGGCAACATTGATGAGTTCTACAGTTATAATGAGAACGTAGCAGTCGCCGAAATTAAGCTAAATAGAAAAAATTTGAAGAACGCTTAAACTTCCCTTTGAGAGTGTAACGCGATAGCATTCAAAGGATCCCTGAGTGCTTCTCACGCTTCCCGGCAACTGCTGCTGATGTAACCGCAATGTTTAGCGAGAAACGCTGGCTACGAACGCTATGCAACCTCAGGAAGGCCAGTGCTAGTTTCGCTTTCAAGGAACATGCGGGCTCCAAGCGGTTGCCGGACATCGTAACTTATTTTTTTTTTCTCTTTTTGTGAATTTTAAGTCGAGTGAAGCGCAGGAAGTGGTTGTCTTCGTGCACCCGTCGAGCTTACCTCCGCTCAGCCTTGTCGCTCGCTAAGCGATATCACAAGTCAGATCGCGTTTGGTCATCTGCTCCGGTTGTCGTTCCAAGTACGAAGATGGGAAAGATAAGACAGAGACGCTTGATCAGCCGTGCAACAAACGGAAGGCGCAGGAAACTAGGCCAACGAAGCTGGCTACATGGGGGCATCACCTGTCTTGCGTCGCTCTGTGGTGTTCTAACATCGGGAATTCCAGTTCGGCGAAGTTTTCCAGGTTTCCTAATGACAGCAGGTAAGCGCAAGTATTTCACTTTATTTTCTGGGCAGGTATTTATTTTGCATGAGTAAACCAGTTCTGTGCAAGCCTGAGTGGACTGGCATAGGAGCAGTGTCGCTCGACCCATTCGTCATGACGGCAGCCCATCTGCTGGCGGTCAAATACTTGTACTGAAGGGCTTGAGTGCGTATTTGTGGGGCTGCACATATTGTGCACTCTTTACTTTTTTGACATATGCAGCCAAGGCTAAAGTAAAGAAAAAAGTCACAGCCATGGTAGTTTATCAAATTTCAAGAGCAATCAATGCAAAAGTATGCACCCACGTAATTTCTTGTTGCGTTTTGACGTACCGTTACTAAGACATCGCACTGAAGAAGGTTGAAGCTCTCTATTTTATCTGAATTTGGGAGCGTAGAAGGTACTGTACGCTCAGTTACCTTGCTTTAGGCTCAGCTTCTGTGTGTGCAAGCGTTTGAGCAACTGTGTTACAGACGAGGCGGAATGTTATTTGTTTTGCCGGGCACAATGTATTTAATGATACCAGTATTAAAAGTACAAAGTATTTATTGCTAATTAGGTATGAACTGGTAATCTTCCTCTGGATGAAGAGTACTACGAAGTTTCTTTTTATGTATGGTTGGTTCCTTGCATTGCTGTTGTGTCAAAATAGTGGGCAAGTACTCGCCGTGCTTTTCCGTATATATTTATATGACGTAACGTATGACTACAGGCAGATCATATGCGCTTTCAAGCGCCATAGAAATATGCTGCCTCATTCGGTATGTAGTCCAATAACGAGAGCAATTATAGGCTACTTCCTCTTCATGCAGATCTACATGCACATCTTCATGCAGACCTACTCTACAAATGGAAAACGTGTTTGCGGTTTTTTTTTTTTTTTTTAGTTTTCGCATAACAGGATTATGCTTTCTCGTAGATTCATACTACAGTCCAACGCTATCATGTCTGCAGGTTGTGTGTAAGTCGGGCTTTACGATTATTCTACCTATTCTACCTTGAGATATTCAATTAGTTCAGCAATTTTCTTGCGCCACATGGAAGGCCTGCGTGGTTGGGCATGCCAGGTTCGAAATCCTTTTTGCCGAAGCGGCGCCCAACGCTGGGTGCGAGACGGGAGCCTTCATTCTCTCGCGTTAATATAGATTTAAGGTAATACAAGCCTATGCTCCAATATCCGGTCATGATGACATGGAAGTAGGAGAGCTTTGTAGAGATGGGGGAATTAGAAATCAGAAAGGTTAAAATTCGTTATGCTGTAGTCATGGGCGATTTGGACACATGATTGGAGGAAACGCAAGCTGGAGAACAAGCAATTGCCTACTACGGCGAAGTAGACGAGTCGTCTCTTCCGTGAAACTTGCCAGGCTCTAGTTCTGTAGCCGCACACGGGTTTCTAGCAGAACTTCAGCCTTTCCCTAGCGAATGTCGTTCGTGAAGGTCATCATGAAACTGTTTCGAAACACGTCGCTAAGGTAGGCCCCCAGTTCTTGAACCAGTTCCTCGCGGCGTCTGTCAAGTAGACGTGCACATCGTGTAGCTTTTCCTCACCGTTCCAGCTGTTAAAGGTTAAGAGCCATTCGAAAGGCTCGAGAGAGGTCACTTCGTCGTCGGGCGAAGGTCCGCCGAAGGAAAATGTTTCACTGGGTTATTCAGTGCGATGGCTGTAGGTGATGCTTCGCCCATCATTTTGACAGCTTACTTGACCAGGATCTTACTGGTCCTCTGAAATAGATGTCCATGGTCTGGAGTATTTCTTGTAGCCTGCGGCTAGTACGAGGGCCCATGGCGAAGTTGGCGTTGGCGTTGGGCGTTTGGCCTTGAGGCGGTCGTCCGCTACACTAACGCAAAAATGTCTTGACACGATGTCCTGCTGTAGTGACGTTGAAGAATAAGATGGTGACACTAACGCAAAAACACCTTGACAAGATGCCACGCTGTGGTGACACTGAGGAATACGAGGGTGGGACAACTAGGCCCTGGACACTGGGGCCAGTTTCGTGTCCTCGCCAGTGGTGGCGCCGCAGTCATAAATTGTGTGTCACGCAGACCACCAAGAGCGCTGGCTTGAGTTAAAAATGCGTGTTGCTGCCAATGCCAAGTCCCATAAGCTTTTGTTGCAAAAGTGTAATCAAATATGGGACAAAAATAATCAACCATTCGTGCTTTATATAAACCTGTGTGTCCTGTGTGTTTCCTTTTTCGTCCGTTGTCGTTTGCGCGGTTACATAATGCATTCCAATAGTGCTTTATAACTTTACGAATATGGAACTACGCAATACCTTGCCGGATTGCGAGGTATGAACCATTAAGAGCGATAAAAGTTTTTTTCTGTGCTGTCTACCGCCCTCCATATGGACATATACACAACTTCGTTTCGTAGTTAGACGTCATTTTCTATTGTGTATCTATAAATGGCCATGTGCTATACTTTTCTGGTAATTTGAGTATTGACTTGCGAAGCCTGTCACCACAACAAACCGAATTTGCTTTTTTTTACTTGATTCTTACACTCTTCTGAATGTTATCATTGTACTTAATGATTAATTTGCTCCGCTTCATCTACTTTAGATCTAATTATCACTAACGCCGATGAACATACTGTAGTTGTCGGAACTTTGAAAACTGACATCAGTGACCATTTTCCGGTATTCGCCTTTATTGCTTATACCAGCCCTCCTGATGCGTCTGAATCCTCGGCGACTTGTTGTCGCTGCAATGATTAAAAAGCCCTCGAAAACATTCGTAATGAAATATGTACAGCCGACTTCTCCCATATATTATCATTATGCCATGCAGATGACGCCTACAATGTGCTAATGATTTAGTTATAACGTATGTATCCAAGCTCGTTTTCTTTAAAACTGTCGAAAACGAAATTCGAGGAAACCATGGATCACTAGTGCCTTATTGAAAAAAAAAAAATAGAAAGAAGAACGAGTCTATATGCGGAATTGATTCAATCTAAAGACTCCACAGAATTGTCTACGTATGAAGAACATCACAACCACTTCAACATAGAACTACGTCAAGCCAAATACGAATGCTTTAGCTACGTATTTCTTCGATTGTTCTAGCATTAACGCTCATGATTGGTGGCCTCAACTAAGTAAGATCCATGGTCGTCACTGGCTCTACATATAAAAGACTTTTAAGAAAAAAGCGCCTTGGAAATATGTAGTTGACCTGTTAGCTCTATTCTTACCACATGTATTTAACCTTTCTCTCAGTAGCGGCGTCTTCCCTGAGCAGACGCAAAAAGTTCTCGTACGTAAAGGAGAGGGCACCTCTGAATTGTCCAATTACTGACCAATCTCTACAGTACCTGTAATTTCTAAAGGTTTAGAAAAAAATCCCCATGCGAGTGACTAATGCCTCAAACAAGCATTGAGTTTCAAAGGATCATGAGTTCGGTTTCAGACCTAAACAATCCACTGAGTTGGCACTGCTCAAACGAAAGGAACTGACCACAAATGGACTTGAAGACAAGCTTCTCGTTTTAAGAATTTGAATTGGTTTCGCTAAAATATTTTACTCGATAAACAAAATGACTGCGGTATAAGGAGGATTTGTATTTCTTTATTACGACCATATCTTCAACATCGTAAAGAAATTGTAGTCCACAATGATACTCTGCCTGAATGCCCAATACCTAAAGTCAGGTGTGCCACAAGATGGCTTCTCAGGCCCTCTGTCACTTTTAGTTTACTTATATATATTTACACTAAGTTACGCCTTATTGCCTATGCCGATGACATTGCTGGGCTCATTACTGCTAGTTTTCGCAATAGATGTGACAATGGTCGCAGAATAATTGCCTAAAGGTTAGCACAAACAAAACTAAAACCGTAATATTTCGAGCGCCGGCTTGTTGTTCCTGGTTACACGTCATAAGTTGCCTTGTGCTGCATGAGGTGTGGAAACCGATTGAGCGCGCACTTTGAAGGCGTAGAAAGCACGGCCAGTGCGGTCTGATACGGCGGCTGGCGCAATGTGACGTTACGAGGCACAAATTTATTTCGGCGTCAGAAAAAAAAAAACAGCCTGCCCGTCTGTTCCGTTTTACCGGACACCTGCGATGTTCGCTATTCGTACTTGTTGACTAAGAACTAAGCAGCCGAGCAAACATGGAAGAAAAAAAAATAGTTCTTTTTGTTTGTACTGCTCGTGCCCGTGAACGAATTTACCTTTGCAGCAAGTCATTGCGGCAGAGCATTACAAAAGGAAATTGGTTCCGAATGAGGAGAACGGTTTTTTTTTTTCGTGGTTTTACCTGCCATAACCATGATTTGATTATATGGCGCACCGTGGAGAGGGACTCCAGATAAATTCTGGCCACCAAGGGATCTTTAACGTGCCCCCAGTGCAGGGACATGGGCGTTCTGGCACTTCGCCACCATGAAAATGCAGCCGCCGCGGCCCGTATTCGATCCCTCGACCTCGTGCGTAGCAGCGCAACACCATAACCGCTAAACCACCGCGGCTGGTAACAATGAGAGCGTAATGCGTAGAGAAGTAGACACTTATCTAGCGTTCGAATATTTGACATCGCCACAGATCATATTATCAGCCTAAATGAGGCTGCCATCAATGTGTGTGTTTGATTGTGTATGTGCGTGTGTACGTGCCTGTGTGCCAGGGCGTGTGTTTGTGTTTGTGTGTTTTACTACTTCACTGCATTACTACTCTAATATGCAGCTGTTGCTTTTTAAGAATGGTGGCTGCTTGGGATGGCTGGTGAAGCACAAAATATCATTCTTAGTGGGCAAAACGTGGAAGGAAGGAAGAAGGCTGCAGAGCAGAGCACACGCTAACGACCACGTTTTTTGCTCAGATGGCGAGATTATACGTACAATAAAATATGGCAGGTGGATGTGGAAAGAAGAGGGTGAAATAGCTCAGCTTCCCGCGAATGACAAGCTGAGGTTTTATTCTTGGTTAGATAAATTGTGACCAACTTGCCGAACAAGACGTTCTTTTTAGGTTTTAGATTTAAAACTTTTGTTTATGCCGAAATATGTTTGTTAGCAATATGGCCCTCGCTCTCGAAAAAGCTGTCTCCGTTTTAATCCCTCACATTCGAAGGTTGTTAATCGGAGTATAGCAAAAGTACGCATAAGGGCATCGCTGTCAAGGTCTTGCTTTCACCAGCATCAAACCAGCTTTCAAAGCCAAGTTGAAAGACTAAAAGGTGCAGGCTTCCCTAACAACCTGATCTGAGGCATAGCGCAATCGCTGCTTGCTGATTTAAAGAAGGACGAAGAAAGTAGAAGATAAACCACGTTTGAGGATGAACCCATGGAAAAGATTTCTGCCATACCTTACTTTCGCAATGTGTCGCATCACATAAACATGCTTGTTGAAAAAGGGGCCGTCAAGCTTGTATTTACTACACTATATAAGCTAGCGTCCCGTTCAAGCGCGTTAACTCTGATTGCGCTTCCAGGCCTGGCTGTAATATTAAATATTAAAATATATATGCAGAATGCTCCATGGGAATGGCGTACTGCAGTTCCTTATCGTGTGGTCGCTGATATATCGGCCTGACCGGGAGCTATATTAAAGACCGTAAAAGACAGCACGCCAGTCGGATGCGCGGATCTCTAGGCAGCCACTTGGCAAGTAAGTCGCTGTTCTAAGTGCAAGTGCACCCTTTGTTTTGACGATTGCCAAGTTGTGGCCAAATACGATCAAAAAACTGCACGTGCAATTCATGAAGCCTTTCCTTTTCGTGGTGCAGCCGCAAAGTAATTTATTAGAGTGCCATCTATTAACTTACTAGCTAATGAATGTCAAAATCTCTTCAGATGATGCGTGTTCTCGTACAAGTGCCTACGTAGTTATTTCTCCCCCACCTTTCCCTATTCTACCACCCCCTATAATTGTTCTCCCGCCCTCTGAGCAATAAACTTGTTTGGTAGCGCGCTCGCTGTACTGTAGCCTTCTTCCTCCTTTTCGTGTATTGCGCGCTGAAAACTATTTTTTCATTGTCTAAAGAAATCTTTATTTTTGTAGTTCTGGGATCGATGATAACTGACATTTTCATTTTCTACTCATGGTCTATTCTCGTCACAACTAGATTATAGTATACTCTTAGGGACAAGTCATATCTCTCTATATCCAGCAAAAGAACTGTCTCTCTAACAGCTATCGCTGTGTAGACTGGGACAGGTGGCAGGCCTTATGAAATGGGACAGTGTGGGATTCAGAATGGGAAGGCTCACCATATAAACGGCGAATACAGAGAACACCATGAGCGAGAAGACGTCCTTGCATTCCCGGACATGGTCAGGCTTCCGGAAGTCTGTCACGTCTTCTCCCCCCGTCTCCGGGATTGACTGAGAAAAGGAACAAGCCAAGGGCAAACAAGAATATTATTAACTTTAATAATAATAATAATATTAATAATAATGATAGTAATAATAATAATAATAATAATAATAATAATAATTCAAAAGCAGTTGTTGATTAGCTGATAAAATACTTGATTTACTGCAACAACTTTTTGTAACACGAGTGTAAGCCTCTAAGTCAACCATTTATTTGCATTTTATCCTGCATGATTCAATACGGGAGAGAGAGAGAGAGAGACAAGGACGCATAGAAAAGCAGGGAGGTTAACCAGAGGAAGTTCCGGTCGGCTATTCTGCACGGGAGGAAAGGCGAAGGGGGATAAAAAGAGAAAGCGGAAGGGGGAGATAGAAAGCCATACAAACGAGCATGACCAAACCGCGTACACTACAGAGTGGTAGGGGGCGGCGTTCTTACAGCCATCGTGAAGCCCCGCAGACCGTAGGAACCTTAATAACGGGAAAGCTATATATAATATTATGTCATCTTCAAGACAGCTTAGAGCTGCAATTGCGAATATTACAATCTGCTAACCTCAATGAATTGAGCAACATGACTTTCTTGTTGCCCCTAGCCTCGGCCGAGAGGGTGTACACTTTCGCTTGTTATCAAACATGAGATGTAACCTGCTGATATGTTGCTTTCAGACAAGTATACTTGTCGTAATCTAGCCACCTAGCAGCAAAGCTTCGCGCCCTCTAAATTAAGATTGTGACTGCTACTTTATGAAGTCATGACAAGACGAGGCGACAGATATACAGGGTGTTTCAGCGAGCACTTTCAAATTTCTTTTTAAAGGTTGACTCTGGCAGATAGCACCATTCTAGTTGCCGAGCTGATCTACTCGAAGAGGTGGACACTACTTGCACAAAAAAGGTGAAATGCACAATCGATGAATTAACAAAAATTACTAATTAATTTTCTAACTAATTACCTTATGACCCATATCGCAATTTACAAATTCTAGCCGCGATTTCGCAAGGCGGATGCACATGGAACAAATTCTGAGGATGACCCATGTTTAGAGATATTAATTCCCGAACTTCGCGGAGAAATGCCGTGGCGTTCCACTCACTTTCTTAACAAAACGTCGTTTTATGCACATTCAATCACAAAAGTAACCAGAACGCCATTGCATATGTCCTCGAAGTTCATCACGTGTAGTTCAACACGCGTAGTATTCATCACAAGCAAGGGAGTAGAAAACGGCGCCGGCTACCGCTACCGCGCGCCGTTGTAATGAAAGGCGGATCAGAGGGCGTGCTAAGGAGAAGGTGAGTACCTCTCTTTTTGTATGAAGCAGCATCTATGTGTTCCTAAAGAGGAATGAAACTACGCCGTATCACCTACGATTGGTCTTCTTTTCCTGCTAGAATGTAATGATGCCTGAGACGGGCTGCTGATACATCCCTATTTTGGCACAGTATTGCAATGGCAGCTATGTCAGACGCGATAACTGATGAAACTTGAGTATCACGCGTACTTGCGACCAGTGGGAAGAATCGAGTATGAATCGGCTCTTCGGCGCAAACTTTCGGCGGCAATCACAAGCGTGGGCTTCGAGCTCAGGTGGTGTGACTAGCATATCGTACTCGGCGAAAAAAGCATATAGCGTTTCCAAGCAAAACGTCACTTTCGGAAAGCTTGCTTCAAAGCAAGGCTTTATTAGCAAATAAAATAAGAATTTTCAGCTGTATAGAAACGTTGGTGCTGCAGCTGGTTAAATAAATTGAGAATATGTTTTACCCTGTAGTACTTTGTACGTTCGACACAGTACGCGGTTCCTTAGAACACACAACGCAGTCATACACACAACATTGCCGCCCGACTGGCCACTCGAGGCACTTTGCGTGTATGCGCGGGCATCCTCCAGGCCCCGAACAACACTTTTATGCAGCATGTATTGAGCAACCGAAAGCTATATCGGGAGCTTTTCATGTTGCTCTTAAATTTTATGATTGACACTTTTCATATAATTCTAGTCCTTCAGAAGTTGATTAGTTAATTAAGACTCATCTTGTAGTTTAATGAAAGGCAACAAATAATCTGAGTATCTCCAAGCGACGGCGAACAACATTATCTTGGTTCTGTAGTTACGGGGCATTTGAGTGTTTTTAAATCTTGGTGCATGATAGTTGGGACGCCCTGCATATATAGTAAGGGCGATCGGCATGCAAGGAAGCTCCGTCGCCACTGCTTGGCTCGGAGCTACCATGTTATCTTGTTGAGCTTCTTAGAGGTGCTACTTGTTTACATTCGACTAACTGATGCATATATATATATATATATATATATATATATATATATATATATATATATATATATATATATACAGTGTAAAAAGGGTGTATTCCACTTTGACGCTCCTACGGCTAAACCATTGAACGTAGGCAAACAGAGATACCGATTATGACGAAGCTTACGATGAAAATGCTGAAGCTGCCTTGAATGTGACATTGCAGTCAGTTTAACTAAGCAACATGCGTTCGCCTAACTGCCCATGCACACCATATTCTCACATTTTTATCGCAGCCGCACGCTGAAAACTACCGTCGCTGCTTCGCCGATTTCTACTAATTTATCAAGGATAAACACTCACCATGTGCAACAGTTTTTCGATTATGCATTCTTAGATGCTTTAAAACTTCTTAAATAGAACTGTAAAACGTAATGTGAAATAAAAAGCGGGACGTGATAATAGAAGGCAACACTGAGTGCTCCCGCCAGACCTCTTGCGTACTTTGTAAAGAAAGACGCCAAGACAACAGAAAAATAAATTTAATAATAGTTAAGGAGACGGGGCAATACAGCCGAGCCCTCACCTGCTGAGGGCGAGCGCGTTACTCTGCGTTAGTCTGCCGAGCACCGACTGCCTAAAGTAAGAAAGCCAGTGCGCTTTGCGGTGAAGTGATAGCACAGAATTAGGCTGAGCGTGTCGCAGATGCCATTACGAAAATTTCAGAAAATTTCAGAAATTCATATACCCCTTAAAACACACGTCCAAAATAATATAAAGACGGTAATCGAACACAAATAAGCATACCTGTTTAATGCAGTTTGCCTCATATTACCTCATGGTACCTCATAGCGAAAATCGTGGACAAACGTGGACATAAATTTGGGGGTTGTTTCACGTGGTGCTTCGGAGAATTCCTGCTAGCATTGACGCATAAGTAGTTTTCCTGTTATTTGCAGCTTTCGACTACCACACAAGAATGTTTATAATAAACAAATTAACAATGAATTTGCAATGAAGAACAACTCAGTTTGGTAGATTTTTGTCCGGAAATGGAACTCGCAAGGAACTTTTGCTGAAGAAAGTTGCTAATAATCACCTTTGCATATTGCAGACGAATTTTAGCAAGCTTAGTATACGAGGTTGTGGCGAGTTAGGCATTGATATATCATTCAGATTGTTTTTTTTGCCGAACCATGTTTCGCTACTTGAACAAGATTTGAATAGCACGAAACTTTACAAGGAACATTTGAACAGCAAAACATTGCAACTGTAGCGAAGAACGCCGCAAGTGAAAGAACAGGAAGAAAAGGGCAGGTAGAAGGATAGAGTAGCCATGGATCAGGGGAATAGATAATTTTTGGAACGGCTGAGATATTTGTGTCTTCTATACCGCTCGGAGACCGTTCAAAGCGCCGTACTCCCGTTACATTAGAAAAGCACAATGAGCAAGCTAGTTAACAGCAATGATATTTTAAAGCAATAACATGAGATGGCCTAGCGACACATCTGTGACACTTGGCATGGAATAACCCTGCTCTTGGGTGCCTCAGAAACACCGTGACAACCTTCACGTGAAAATCAGGTGCTTTGCCTGGCTTCGATCGCACATTTCTCGTGACCTCGTACAGATCTAAGCCACTTACATGTAGCGTTCGCAGGTATTTTCACTGCACAATGTGAAACAACAAACTTGGATTTTTACTGCTGTCCTGTCCTTGTTTTCCCTCGATTGTTTACGTTCATGTTTACACGGATGGTTCGCCTCCATCCGGAACCTCAGCACATGTAGCGGTCATTCTCGGCGGTCTGTCGTGAAACTGAAGACACGTATTTGACGTAATCAACGTCTACAGAACTTTGAACCCTCTGTGTGGATCTCGAGTATATATATAAGACAGCAATCAACGTTGTGATACACCATATACTATCAAAATAACACAATAATCGTCGCGTCCACGTTCGACACTCTCCCTGTCTTACAAAATACCGTTTCTCATCTCCTCTCGCACTGCGTTGGACCCTCACACTGTAATGTCGAATATTACAAATGGTCGCCGATATAACAAAAACCTCATTGCCAAATGAGCCTACTGCATCACCGAGCAATGTATTAGTAGCTAATGGAAGATTGGCGTTTCATTGACAACGACCGCCGCAGACTAGGCTGCCCCACGTCCTCTCAAAAGTGCCTACAGCGAACAAGTACCGTCGTTCTGAACCAACGCTGGTGCAAGGCTCTTTTGCGTAAATTCCTGCGAAATTGTGCTGCATGAGATATTACGCTGTAAAAGTAGCCTAACCTACCAAAAAATTACGATCCGCTTTTTGTTTCGTTTTTCACGAGCTGGAGCAGCGATTTTGTGCCACCTGTGAGTCAGTACACTTGTTGCCGGCTCGTTTTGCATCTTGACCCGGATAGAGCCATTCGGCGCATTGGCAATGATGCGATTTGCATTTAAGGTATTCCGAAGTCTATTAATAGCTCCACAAAGCGTGTCACGCAGAAAAATTTACGCTGTCATGCTTTATCCGCTCAAAGCCTTTCTGTTCAGGAAATTTCATGGTGGTTTCACGCACTACAATGCTTCGCGTTGCAGAACTGCCACACCACCTACGATATAATAATGCGTTGAGAAGGTCGCGCGTTCGGTGTCCAGCAGTGGTGGCCGAATTATGCGATGGCAACGGGAAAGAAACAACCACAGTTGGTCAAACCGATGCGCCAATTTGAAAACCGATATTTCTCATATCCCAGAAAAAGGTTTGCCATTCAAGCTCATCCACTTGCATTAATTAACAGGTTGCCTCGATCAAATATCTTTTCACTCACCTTCTGCGGAACCGGACTGCGCAAGGGAACCGTGGCAGGCTTTTTCTCGCCCCTCTCGACCCGAGCCGGATTACCCGGCGCCAAAAAGTTGGAATTCTGGCCCTCCATGAACTCCGGTTCTCGCGTCTCTCAGCACATCTAGTTCGGCTGGTGCGGCCTCACACGCGACACCGTCCCACAACAAAAGGGCGAGCTGGACCAAAACCCGGCGAGTCAATCGCGGTCCGCTGCAGGGTTTGGCGCCAACAGGCACGAGCGACCTACTCGGACTCCCCCACCACCCTCTCTTGCTGTTAGCTCAAAAGAATATCGACGCGATGGCGACCTCGTGGCGATCGATTCTAGGTGGCGTCTGAAAGGCCCATGACGAACAAAACCTGGACGTTGTCGTCAATTTGGCAGAGACAACTGGACTTCGACAGTTTTTCTTTTTGTGTACTTTCCAAAATCCATAATAAGTCAAATGCTGCCTTACGAAAAAGCAGGGTCCGAGCACGCGCAGTTGAATATTTCAAGGGGCACTATTTCGAGAATATTGCTTCTCTTGGCGAAACTCTAAAACCAAGTGGAGCTCGCGGTAGCGTGACACTCCAGTTCGGCCGCTGATATCTCGGGACATGCACGCAATATGGCTTGTGCACGCACGAAAACATGCGAAGGCGAGATCGTTTGAAGATTGGTGAGACGTCTTGTTCCTATAGCGCAGTGGCAATATCAACCGCAGTGGTTGCATGGTACCTTTACGCGGGTCGTCAGCCCGCAGACAGCTAAACTTCTTAACTTAAACCTGCTTAGTCCCACATTACATTATGTTCCAAGTTGCCTTCAAACTTTTTTCTAATGTAACTGGTAAGCACTTGCGTGAAATATTCATGCTCTGTATGGGTTTCCATGTATGTGAAACGGTATTAAAGAGCTCTAATGTACGCTTGCCGTCCTCTGACAAGAAAACTCGCGCTAATTATGTCTTTGGCATTCTGGCTATCTGACGACGAAAGGCAACACAGCCACGTGCTTCTGTGAAAATCTGAGATTCAGCCTCCATAAGGCAACCCGCCAGACCAACATGCACATTTATGTATTTGTTAGGCGAGAAAAGCAGTTTCTGCCATAGCAAATGCAATTTGTCTAAGTACATGTATATACTGACAAAAATGTTTGCGTGTGCGTGTCTACGCGCCTGCGAGTGTGTGTGTGTGTGCGTGCGTGCGTGTGTGTGTGTGTGCGTGCGTGCGTGCGTGCGTGCGTGCGTGCGTGCGTGCGTGCGTGCGTGCGTGCGTGCGTGCGTGCCTGTTCCATCAGTCTACAGACGTTAATAAAACTTCTGGAAGAAGCCAAGTAGCTGATTTAGGTAATGAGCGGAGCGAAAATGAGCGTTCCCTTACTTTAATTTTTTTTTGTACTCACAAAAAAGGCCGAAACAGTCATTATGTATAGTATATTGGGAGAAATGTAACGTGTCTTTTTTTTTTTGTTGTTGACGCAGGACTTTTTCGAAATCGTCTGTGGCTGATAGCGCGATCGGCAACTGTGGTTGTGGTAGTTGTTATACCTCTGGCTGACAGCACGTCATGGCATTAGCTTTAGAAATGTTAACTTGCATTTGTCTATGGCGACACCAAAATGAGTTTGTCGAGGTCGCACTACAGTGAGCTGTTATCTTTAGTGTTTGTAATTCCTCGGTAGATGATACCTTTGCGAGCGAATAATCTAGTGGTAGATGATAAAGCGTTTCCTGTATCGTTATTATACACTGGAAATAATTTCGTACCTAGCACTGAACGCTGCGGTACGTTGGATTCTACACGCAGAAGTACAATGAATACCTGTTTACATAGACTAATTGGCTTTGGTCGGTGAAAAATGAATTGTCCGCTTTGTAATGCTTCCTTCTGTGTGGATTGGTTAATATTATTATAAGCGGATGTGCGGAAACTTGTCAAATGCTTTTGTAAAGTCAAATAATGTGTTATTTACCTTTAGTTCATCATGAATAGCCTTGTGAAGATCAATTTCTATAGTTGAATTTCACAGGGATGACCACTATGGAAACCATGCTGAATGTTAAAGAAGAAATCTTGTGGCGTTAGAAATTTCATGACGGTGGATGTGATGTGCTCGTGCACTTTACTACATATGCTAGCTGAGAAATAGGCCTGTAGGTAGATACCAAGCAGGCATCGCCAAGTTTAGGAATATCAATCAAGCTCGCAGTCTTCCAGGCATCCGGCATGCATCCTGTATCAGCCAACTCTTTGAAAACAGTGAGCGAGATACATGATGTGGCCGCTTTTGCAAGTTTCAGGCTTTTAGTTCAGTGTTACTTTAGCTTCCGGACAAAACTTTTATTTCCAAATAGCCTTGGTGGCGTCTTTTGAAAAACCTATTTTCGCTTAGCGACAGCTCGCTGAGTAGATCACGCGCCCAGGCATAGCACCTCCCTAGTCTCACCAAGTCCCTAGAATGATCTAGGGCGTTCGCCGTGGCGCTTCGGGGAAAAACGTACCTAGAACCGCATTACACGCATGCGGCGCACCGCGGCGCAGTGGTCGAGCACTCAGCTTGAGCGTAAATAGAAACACGCCGCAGGGACTCCTCTTTCGCGCTTCGACGATGATGCTGATTTATCGGCATCCCCTTTGAAACGAGGCAGTGACAAATAGCCCCCCTTAGGCTGCTTGAATTATTCGCCTTATTGAACACCCAAGGTCGTGGGTTCGACTCCCACCCAAGATCGTGGGTGCGAGTGCTTTAATTAACTCGACATTAAAGAACCGTGCTTTATTTAAAACGAAACGTCAGAGCTTCGAGTTCCACCAAAAGGTAAAAGGTTCGTAGCCTTTTTGGAGCATGGCGTAGTCACTCCAACGTCGGATTACCCGCCACATGAGCCACGTAATGACCTCACCTTAAAAATTGCGGTACAACCCATCCTGCGATGACGGTCGATGGTAATATCCATCGATGGTTTATATCGAATTACTTTAGCGACAAAACACGTTGCCATCGTCGGAACGAGTTATGAATGAGGTGCGTACTGCAGCGCGACTATTCTGTCGCGTTTCCCAATGACAGTTGTTGGCATCTAGCACAAAGGCTGCCACCGCCAAACCGACGCGTGGTCTCCTAAGTGCGCAAAACAAAGTATCAAACGTGCACACATGCACACATACCAACTAAAGTACATGAAGCACCCTATGAATGCTACCGCGTTAAAACGAAAGGGGGAAGTTCTTCATTTGCTGAACCACACAACAGGCAGCGTGTGAAACGTTAGCGTACAAACTTGGCCTGTGTGTTGCTGGCGGGGCTTGGGAGAACCAGCGAGCCAAATTATTTTGTTGTTGCGTGTTTCTTTTGTTTTTCCTCAACAGAGACGTTTGTCGTTTGCGCAGCACCAAACCCTTAACACCTTTTCCCACCCCAAGTCTCTCCTGCCCATATTAATGCCACGCGCGTTGTTCTGCCGAGATTTGACTCCGCAGCCTGAATCAAAGTGACACCGTGTGCAACCGCCTCGACTATGATCAACTACCTCCAGGGCTAGTTCACCGCTAAGTACAGCTGCTCGCAGTCACGGTTTCACCGGTAGTGGGTTCACAATATACACCGCAAGGTGTTTGAACCCGCCACCTCCCATATTCGAAGGAAGAAGCGTTCATCGCATCTTGTCACGAAGCTGGTTATCGCATCAGAGTCCGTGTTGGTATATGTACCTGCCGATAGCGTCATTGCATCGCAGATTATGACAACGCGAATGCAGTAGTAGAAATGATGTGGGAGCTTTACAAGGCAACCTGTGCAGTTGCCGCAGTACAGTGATTTGAGACGTGGGAGGGCCGGACACAACGTGTTCCTGTTTCAATGCGGTTATAATTTTATTGCGATAGAATCATTAGGGAAATTCAAGCATTTTCCACGTACAGTCTGTATGTATGGCGGCCTGTTTCGCTGTATGTGTCTATACCGTTTTGCCGCCTACTTGGATCACTAGGTATAGTTCAAAGTCTAGTGGTTCACAGCATCCCTCAGCTGGGTGATATCGGGGGACCGGATTCGAAGGCGATCGTCGGGCCAACTTGGATCACAGGCATCTGACATTGCATATGTGCCGTATTTCCGCCGACTTATGTTACTGAAGGTGAGCTACAACTTACGTGCCGCCGTTCAATGAACCTCGTTCATACCAACTTGGATTATTGAGCACGTGAAACTGCGCACCTGCGACACTTCCTTGCGTCTCTTCAATGTGACATTGGGTCGACGAGTATGTGCGACTGTGTGTGTGGCGCGAATTTAGTTCGGGCATTAAATGCTAGCGCACATTCCCCATCCGCAGAGCCTACGTTTATTTTATCTTTTATCCCCTTAGTTCTCAGCAGAAACCTTTCTACTCCCGCGTGGCGTCACAAAGTTGAGGAGCTCAACGCACTTCGAATTTAGCGCTCGTATTTGCTGCCAGGAATTCGCGCCGAGCCGTCATCCGTTTCATATATACTCTAAAATCGGACAGCGAGAGTGCGTGTGTCTGGGTGCAGCTTCTTGGTTATGCCGTTCGAACTCATTTCAGCGTTGAACAGCTGCACGCGTTTTGTCTGCACGCGTCTTCTCTGGCACAAAAAAAAAATTATTGTTCGCAACTGAAGTTCTTATATCTAATAATAAAGGGTCATTGCAAGATTGGCATGACGAAAATTGTATCCATCTCGTCCGGATACGCTGCTCGGCAAAGACGGAAATTCAATATACGTCCCTTCTCCTCACGTAGCCGCTCGTTCAGGTATTCATTCTTCCCGCCTACAATAGCGGACTGGAAGCCGCTAAAAATAACGCCATCTCTGCGCCAACATTATCTTACTTCTTATCATGTTTACAGTGACGTTACAGTGACGTTACCAGTGACAGTGTTTTTCTTCTCTGGTGTAACCTTGTGTGTGCCCAACACTTTGAGCTTTGTATTTATTCATATGGGCACCTGTAGTAGCGGGGACAGTGCAAATGAAGAGACGGGAAGGCCAACAATGAAGTGCGCGTGCAACCCCCCCTCCCCCCCCTCCCGCTTGATGGCCCGGTCCTGTCGCCGTTGGTTTTCAGAAGGAAGCTGATCCCATTAAACGTCGCCAGTCCTTTTTTGAGGCACGTGGCAAACGAGGCACGTGCAGGGTATTACTCACACATGCCGCAGACGCCTCCTGGGAGCGGCACTACCAGCCCAGTGCCAATAGAGACTCCCGTCCATCGGGCCAGCCGCAGGATCAGGGGATGGCCTCAAGAAGCACACACAGCGATTCCAACCACCTCGCTGGTATGGATAGTGCGATGACGACCCGGTACACGCTTCAGAACCTATAGGTTCCAAAGTCGTTCCATGGTGGCGTGTTCAAAGATGTCGAAGATTGGATGGCCGACTATGAGCGCGTGGCCGTGTACAATGAAGGGGACGACGCCGCTTAACCTATAAATGTTTATTTTTGCCTGGAGGACGGCGCACGTACGCGCTTCCAAAACCGTGAGGAGCAACTCACGTCGTGACCAGAGTTCTGCCGTCAGCTCCTATACACCTGTACCAGCGCTGATAACCGCGAACGAGCCGAACGAGCCATTCAGGCCCGCGTCCAGCTTCCCATTAAAAGTGTCATCACGTTCGTCGAAGACATATGATGCGCCTCTTCAGACGAGCAGATCCTGGAATGTCCGCAGACATTAAGTTGCATCACCTGATGCGAGGAGTGAAGCAGCAGCTCTTCGCTGGTCTTGTGCGGAGCCCTTCGAAGGCTGTCGCCGAATTTTTAACTGAAGCAGTAATTATGGAGAAGACACTTTTCAGAAGCCGTAGAACTTCTACGAGACGCAAGTGAATGCAACATCCACTTCCGATATTTTCACGGCGACCGAAAGCAACAATGACAATTTCCGAGAACTGAACCGCACCGTTGTGCCGGAAGAAATTCAAAAGATATACATCGCGTCACATTCTACGGTGAACTCCATTGCCAATGTGGTAAAAGATGAAGTACACCAAGCGCTTCTGTCCGGCTTTCTTCTTGCTAACACTGCGCCTGCACACACTGAACACCGCCGTGCGACCTACGCAGAAGCCCTGAGACTCCCTGCTTCCTCACCCTCACTGTTTCTTCACGCCGCTCATCCAGTGGCAGTTTCACCAGCCAAACCGGTACAATACATCGCCCAACGACGCACCGCCTCCAGCGTTTCAGCCTCCCACTCCTCATGTAGTTCTTCAGCTGGAGCAGCCAGTGTATTTCGCCGACGATCGACGCATGACCCCTAGGCAGTCGGATGTTTGGCGCACACCGGGCCGCCGTCCTCTGTGCGTCCACTGCGCCGAAGGAAATCATTTGTACCGCCAGTGCCTGTACCGACGTCTCGGGTTGCGGGGCTTTTCCACCTACTCGCCGCCAACCCGGCCTGGCCAACGACTCCAGGATATTGAACATTATCTAGCTCAACAGCACACGCCACCGCCTATCGAACGACAGTCATACTCGCCGTCGCCAAGGCAATTTTCACCACCACTCCAGCGATATTCGAGCGTGCGATTGCCATGTCGCCGCCGGGAAAACTAACTACAGCGACCTCTGGGGGCAACGCCGCTGGCAGTCGACACACTGAAGACCTCCGACTGACGCGAACAAGGACGGGCACAAATCCGACGTCAAATGCAACTGAACGGAATGAGCGGCTTTCGCTCGACATAGCGGTGGTGATTAACGGCTACGCCGTTAGCGCTTTAGTGGATACCGGTGCGGACATTTCAATTATAAGCGGGAAGATGGCGATGTTGCTGGAGAAAGTAATTACTCCTTGGCATGGCTCGCAGATTCGGACGGCTGGTGGTCACCACATTAGTCCGCTGGGAACATGCACGACTAGAGTTTGGATTCGAGGATAGGCATTCGTGGCCAGCTGCCTCGCCCTGCGCGAATGCTCCTGTGACGTCATTCTCGGGGTCGACTTTCTACAAGAATACGGCAGTGTTATTGACCAAGGGAGAGCTGTAGTCACCTTGTCAGCCGACCAAGCAATCGACGAGTATGACGACAAACGACGTGATGACACCCTTCGTGTTTCCGCTGAAAGTGTTACACTTCCTCCACGAGCCAGTGTCCTCGTCGAAGTTATGTGCGAAGAAAGTAATTTATCACATCTACTGACGCAAGGTGTTTGTGCGGCTAGGAATGTGCTCCAGCTTAGTGATGGCTAGTGTCAGTCACTTGTCACCAACTTCAGTAACGAGAATCGATACCTTTTCCGCGGTACTTCGGTTGCGTTTGCCGATGAAATAGAGAGCGTGGCTGAATGTTTTGCCTATGAAGCAATCGGGATGGTTGAAAAGTCACTGGAGAACATCGACATTAATTCAGAGCTATCGCAAGACGACCAGGCAGCACTGCGTCAGCTCTTTCTTGAATTCAGTGCATGTTTTGCAGGTTCATCTAAGGTTCGCCAGACTTCAATAGTAAGGCACAGGATCATCACATGCGACGACGCTCACCCGCTACGCAAATAGCCCTGCCGCCCGTCGGCGAAAGAACGCGAAGCGATTCGTACGCAAGTAAAAGAGACGCTTGAAGAAGGCGATATCCAATCTTCCAAAAACTCATGGTCGTCTCCAATCGCTCTTGTCAAAAAGAAAGACGGAACAATACGCTTGTGCGTCAACTACCGGAAGCTCAACGACGTAACTAAACAGGACGTGTACCCACTGCCACGAATCGACGATTCGTTAGATAGACTGCGGCGTGCCCAGTATTTTTGTCACTCAATTTTAAAAGCAGATACTGGCAGATCGTGGTAGACGAAAGAAACAGCGAGAAAACTGCCTTTGTGACTCCCGACAGCCTCTATGAATTTCGAGTGCTCCCTTTCGGCTTGTGTTCAGCTCCAGCTAGGTTTAAACGAATGATGGATACTGTCCTCGGTGGACTGAGGTGGCAGACTTGTGTCGTATATCTCGATGACGTAGTAGTCTTTCTTGAAACATTTGAGTAACATCTTTATCTTCTGCAGAATGTGCTAGAAGCCATCTGATTGGCTCCATCTCACGCTTAAACCAGAAAAGCGCCACTTTGGCTACGAAGAGCTCAAGTTTATCGGACACGTCGTTAAGAGCCAAAGGAACCAGACCCGATCCCGAGAAGCTTGCCGCGGTAACCGCTTTTTATTCTCCTTCAGACAAGAAAGCCATACGGCGTTTCGTAGGTTTGTGTGCGTATTATCGCCGTTTCATCAAAAATTTCTCGCAGATAGCGGAACCCCTGACTCGCCTTACCAGGGATGACACGCCATCTGCCTGGACAAATGAGCAACAGGCGGCTTTCGCTGAACTACGACAACACACGCAGTTAGCACGCGTCCTGGCACATTTTTACGATGAGCTGACACCGAGGTACATACTGACGCCAGTAACATCGGTCTTGGTGCAGTACTCTTACAACGTCAAGACGGAAATGAAAGTCTAATAGCTTATACTAGCCGCTTGCTGGCCCGTGCGGAGGCGAACTATACTCTACCGCAGAAAATGTGCGTCTCGTGGTTGTGTGGCCGATCTCAAAGTTCCGTCCTTAACTCAACGGCCGTCGTTTCAAAGCGGTGACTGACAACGATGCCTACGTTGGTTGGCAAACATACGCGATCCTTCAGGACGACTGGCAAGGAAGGTGGACCTTGCGTCTACATGAATTTGACGTCACTATTGCTTATAAGTCCGGCCGCAAGCACAAAGACGATGAAACACTGTCGCGTGCACCCATCGAATCTGTCAGTCGAAAGTCAGAGGACGATGACGGCTTACTGGGCGCCATTACTGCATCGGACTTGATATGACGGCAGCGTGACGACGCTGAAGCTGAAATTCGACCTATCATCGACCACTTAGAGGGCCGGGCAACAGCCATCCCACGCCATCTATGTCGCGTGCTGACATCCTTCTGCCTGCAAGACAACGTGCTATACAAGAAGAACGCCAGTTCAAATGACCAAGCCTACCCCCTGGTGGTTCCAAAAGTGGTACGGGACGACATTCTTTTCGCTTGCCATGACGAGCCCACATATGGCCACTTAGGCTCCTCACTAACGGTGGCCAGAGTGCGCAAGATGTATTACTTGCCCGGGCTTTCGGCAAGCGTTAAATAGTACGTTAAAGGCTGCCGCGAACGTCAGCGGCGAAAGTCACCGCCCATGAAGCCCGCCGGGTTATTGCAACCCATCGAACCACCTAATAAGCCATTCGACCAAGTCGGCTTGGACATTCTTGGGCCTTTTTCCTTTTTTCCAACCAACAGCAACAGATGGGTTATTGTCGCGACTGACTATTTTAACCCGCTATGCCGAGAAAGAGGTGCTGCCACAAGCTACAGCTTCTGAAGGAGCACAGTTCTTCATGTGCCATATTATCTTGCGTCATAGTGCCCCGTCTACTGTAATCTCAGTCCGAGACACGGCGTTCACAACGCAGCTCATGGAAGAAATTTTTCAGTTTATCTACACTAGGCATCGAAAGGCAACTGCGTACCATCCACAGTCCAACGGACTTACGGAGCGCCTACATGAGACCATCACGGACATGATCTCGATGTACATCAACGTCCAGCACAAAACCTGAGATCATATCTTGCCTTACGTGACCTTCGCGTATAATACCTCCGTACAAAAACGACGCGCTTTTCACTATTTGGTCTCCTTTACGGCCGCGATGCTCAGACGATGCTGGACACTATGCTGCCGTGTCAAGACGACGAGCCACGAACTACTGACGCCGAAGAATTAGCCTACAGCGCTTAGGAAGCGTGCCAGCTCACGCGGCTGCACATCGGTCAGCTGCAGCACGCAGATGCACGGTGTTATAACATCCGCCACAGACAAGTAGGCTACAACCCCATTGACCAAGTGTGGGTGTAGACTCCTGTTCGAAGCCGTGGCCTTAGTGAAAAGTGGCTCAGTCGGTATTTCGGGGCATAAGAAGTGCTGTGCTGAATTAGTGACGTGTACTACGAAGTCGTTCCGGACAGCGCAGCTCACACACGGCGTAGACAACCTAGTCCTGACATCGTTCACGTCGTCCGCATAAAGCGTTACGCGTGATATGTTACGCCTTCGGGTTTATGTTACCTTCGTTTATTCATATTTATTTCATTTGTGTGCTCATATGGGCAGCTAACGCGGTTACCTCTGCTTCTGCAGACTCTGCACGTCACGCTGCACCTTTGTTGTACTTTTGTCTTTCCTGTGGCGGTCACTGAGTTCTTGCGCCAGCATCTGCCTTGACTACGTTTTTCTTTCCTTTACACCGCTTCTTAACCATCGAGCCAATTCTCTTTTCGAGGAAGGGGGGAAATGCCACATGTAGTAGTGGGGATAGTGCAAAGGAAGAGACAGGAGGGCCAAGAAGGAAGAAGTGGGCGTGCTACCCCCACCCGCTCGATAGCCTGGTCCCGCCGCCGTTGTTTTTCAGACGCCAGCTCTCGCTATTAAACGCTGTCAGTCCTCTTTTGAGGCACGTGAAAATATAATATTTTATTAACTTGTGTATTTTCTTTACATATCATTGTATATATTAAGCTTGCGTCACAGTGCTAAAATCGCTACAGGGTGATTGCCGTCTTCATAAAATAAAAATAAAAGCGACGAATATACCTCTGCGATTCCACGCGTTCTCTGTGGTACCATTTTATAGGTTTATGATCATTGGAATGCATAGCCTGTGGAAAACAAACATGTTGGATCGACATACCGAGCCCATAATTTCCCCAGCGGCTCATTCCATTCAAAAGATCGTCCAAATGAAACATCTACACGAACAAATGGAATTTCGTCAAGGTGGGTATTCTGTATTGGTAATGTGCTTATCATTAGCCCCGTATTAGTGCTGCTTGTGAAGACTTACCGCGACCTGAGCAGCGCATTTCAAGAATGAAAAGGAACCCTACGGTGCTCTGTTTATTGGTCTTTGTCGCCGCGCATCTAGAAAAGACTTCTTTGCTCGTTTATCTGTTTGTTTCCCGCAGGAGTCATGCATTCCTGAAATAAAAATCATGAAAAAAAAAATCAGTGGTGCGCATAAGGAGGTAGAGCGCTCGCTTAGCATGCGAGAGTTACAGGTATTGATACCAAGCACCTCCACTGGAGCACTTTTCCTTTTTTTCTTTTTTCTTTTTTTTTTTTTGCAGTATGGGAAAAAAGCATAAATGTGGAAAATAATGCCCCCAAACTCGATAGTCGTTTCTGAGGGACAGCGGACAGTTCCGGAATAATTTTGACCTGCTGGGGTTCTTGCACTCGACTTCGAGTCCCAGCAAATCGAGCGGGTTAGAGTACCTTAATTAACAGTGCCTTAATTAACCTCGCCTTATTAAACCCCGAACGTCGTGGGCTCGACTCCCGCCAAAGTTCGTAGCTGCGAGTGCTTTAAAGAACTCCACTATCAAGAACTGTGCTTTAATTAACACGAAACGTCGTAGTCAATCCAACTCCTCATTATCCGCCTCATGAGCCACGCAATGATATCGGATTAAAAATTGTGGTACAACCCATCCGGCGATGACGGTCGATGGTAATATCCGTCGATGGTTTATATCGAATTACTTTAGCGACAAACGCATTGCCATCGTCGGAACGAGTTATGAATTAGGTGCGTACTGCAGCGCGACTATTCTATCGCGTTTCCCAATGACAGTTGTTGGCATCTAGCACAAAGGCTGCCGCCGCCAAACCGACGCGTGGTCTCCGAAGTGCACAAAACAAAAGGGTGCAGTTCTTCATTTGCTGAACCACACAGCAGGCAGCGTTCGAAACGTTAGCGTACAAACTTGGCCCGTGTGTTGCTGGCGGGGCTTGGGAGAACCAGCGAGCCGAATTATTTTGTTGTTGCGTGTGTTTTTTTTTTTCTCAACAGAGACGTTTGTCGTTTGCGCGGCACCAAACCCTTAACACCTTTTCCCGCCCCAAGTCTCTCCTGCCCATATTAATGCCACGCACGTTGTTCTGCCGAGATTCGACTCCGCAGCCGGAATCAAAGTGACACCGTGTCCAAACAGCCTTTACTATGATCAACTACCTCCAGGGCTAGTTCATCGCCAAGTACAGCAGCACACAGTCACGGTTTCACCGGTAGTGGGTTCACAATATACACCCCAAGGTGTTTGAACCCGCCACCTCCCATATTCGTATTAAGAAGCGTTCATCGCATCTTGTCACGAAGCTGGTTATCACATGAGAGTCCGTGAAGGTATATGTACCTGACGGTGGCGTCATTTCGTCGCAGATTGCCCCAAGCGAATGCAGTAGTAGAAATGATCTGTGAGCTTTACAAGACAACCTGTACAGTTGCGGCTCTACAGTGATTGGAGGCGCGGGAGGGCCAGACACAACGTGTTCCTGTTTCAATGCGATTATAATTTTATTGCGATAGAATCATTAGGGCAATTCAAGCACTTTACTTGTGCTTTCTGTGTGTATGGCGGCCTGTTTCTCTGTACGTGTCTATACCGTTTTGCCGCCTACTTGGATCACTAAGTATAGTTCATAGTCTAGTGGTCCACAGCATCCCTCAGCTGGGCGATATCAGAGAACTGGATTCGAAGGCGATCGTCGGGTGAACATGGATCACAGGCATCTGACATTGCATATGTGCCGTATTTCTGCCGACTTATGTTACTGAAGGTGTGCTAAAACTTACGTGCTGCCTTTCAATGTACCTCATTATTACCAACTTGGATCACTGAACACGTGATATTAGGCATCTGCCTCACTTCCATGAGCCTCTTGGATGTGACTTTGGGTCGACGGGTATGTAGGACTGTGTGTTTTCCGCGCTGTTAATTTGGGCACTGAGTTCTATTGCTCATGGCCCATCCGCAGAGCCTTAGTTTATGTTTTATCCTCTTTGTTTTCCGCAGAAACTTTCGTGCTGCCCCATGGCGTAATAAAGTCGAGGAGCTCAACTCACTTCCAATTCAACGCTCGTGTTTGCGGCCCGCAAAGCGCGCCGAGCAGTAGTAAGTTTTCGGGCTTTTTATATCGGACAGGGTTAGTACGTGTGTCGGGGTGCAGCTTCTCTTTTCAGCCGTTGGAACTCTTTTAAGCCTCGAACAGCTGTAAGCGCTTTGTGCCAAACATTGTTAAGAAGCCGGAAGTAAGAATCCGTGGTTTTACATTGAAAACGTGAAATTACGGAGTTGGCTAAACAGACTTAAGAAAAGAAAAATCTTCCTCCCACGCCTCGTATTGTGAAAATATAATTTCACGTTTGTCCTCTGAAATTACGAATCAAGTGGCTATAGACAATATACGGGGAATCACTACTTAGTCTTATTACAGCATCACGTTCGAAATTAACGGGGAAAAGGTAGCTGATTTTGAATTAATATACAACTCATTTACCGATCACTTCAAATCTGTTTTTCCTAAAGATGATGGTGGCCTACCTTTCTTATGTCTCCTCGCCACGTAGGCCAGAGTTTATAATCTCAGAACAAAGTATTTTCAACATGCTGTTAAAACTGAATGTGAAGTCACAGCGGCCATACAACACCCCAAATTCGTTCCTTCAAGACTATGCCGAGTGGGTGTCTTTGTATTTGCACGTTATAATTAATAAATCATTGCACAATTGTGAACTACCGAATGACTGGGTGACAGTCAGAATCAAATCGTTAGATAAAATTCGAAACAGAAACAACATTACCGACTATCACCCGATTTCATTAACATTCACAACTTGCAAATTAATAGAACACCTTATATATAATCAAACACGATATTTGTTGATGATCATCATTTTTGACCAAATATCGACATGGTTTAACAAAAGGATTCTCGACATGTAGTCAGGTGATTAAAACAATCCACGATTTTCCAATGTCAATTAACAATGCTACACAAATTCACGCTATGTTCATGGAGTTTTTAAAAGTATCAGGAAAAATTCCTCACAAAAACTACTCTCTAAATTGCATAATATTGTAAAACAAAATCAGCTAACTGAATGGACCGCTGCATGCCTAACCCAGAGCAAACAGTTTGTTTCCATTCGTAACAGCGTATCTGCATCGGTAACGGTGGAGTCGGGAGCACCCCACGGTTCGGTGTTAGGGCCACTTTTGCTCCTCCTATGTATGAAGGATATTGTAGGATATATTCTAAGTAATATTAGGCTTTTTTCGAACGATTGTGTTTTGTACTCCGAATTAATACCAAATTGCATCAATTATTGCTGGCAGTGCACTTCAGAAAATTGCTCTTTGGTGTCGAGAACCGCCGCTGGTGGCAAACGTTGAAAAAACGGTTTTCAAAAGCATAACACGTAGAAAGAAAGATTTAGATTTTGATTACAGTATTAATAACACTTTCCTCTCTGAGGTCAGTAACTGTAAATATCTAGGGCTTTAGATTTCAAACGATCCCAACTGGAATACTCATATTAGTTCTGTCACTGCAAATGCCAACCTAAACTCTTTTTGCTCAGGCGAGCACTTAAGCGTTCCTCCCGTTCTGTTCGCCCCTTGGCTTACAAATCCGTTGTGCTGCCCATTTTAGATTACGCTGCAATGATATGGGACTTTCTTACAAAAACTAACACCGCCAGACAAGAGCAGCTACAAAGAAGAGCCGCGCGTTTTTATTTATCACACATTTACGAGAACTTCCGGTACTGAGCATTTAAAGAGGGCTCATGTTCCTTCTCTGTCACAAAAAAAAAAATTGTTCTTCGCGACTGAAATTCTTATATCTACTAATAAAGAGCCATTGCAAGATTGGCATAACGGAAATCGTATCCATCCTCTCCGGATACGCTACTCGGCCAAGACAGAATTTCACTATACCTTTCTTCTCCTCACGTAACAACTCGTTCAGGTATCCATTCTTCCAACCTGTATGATTTGTATTTATTCATATAATACTTTATCAACCTGTGCCTTTTCTGTACATACCATTGTATATATTGAGCTTGTATCACCTTGCTAAAATCACCGCATCCCCGAAATCACCGAAATAACGAGCCCATAATTTCATCAGGAACTCATTCTATTCAAATGATCGTCCAAATGAAACATCTACACGAGCAAATTGAATTTCGCTAAGATGGGTATTCTGTATTGCTAAAGTGCTTATCCTTAGCCCCATATTAGTGCTTCTTGTGAAGATTGACCGCGACCTGAGCAGCACATTTCAAGAATGAAGCAGTGTAAGGGATATTGTCGTATCAATCTATTCTATGTTTTTTTAATACTCTAAAAGTCTACTGCTTATCTCGACTGTTGATCTGTTGATGCTTCTGTGCACTTTAAATACAAGCGCTTCTGGTAGGCGTATGTTACACACTGGTCTCACTGGTTGAATACATTCGCATTCCATCCGTATGTGCTGAGTAGTCGCCGGAATTTTTGCTGCACTAGACACACGTGTCATCTTGTTGCGAATGTTTGCTCCAGTACGGTCTTGTCCTCAGGCAACCAGCTCGATCGTCAAATAGCAAGACACTGCCCTTTGTGTTCCTCAAATGCCAGTTCGTCAACGTACTGGTCCAGTATGTTAAAGATGATTACTCTTTGAGAAGATAAAACACTCAATATTTTGTCGTATTTAGGGCTTGTCTTGTTTCACACTCCTGAGTGCTTTGCGCTAAGCGTTCAGGAATTGAAGCACACACGAAATTTATTATATTTGTTATGCATATGGGACAAGATAAGCCCTGAAAAGGCACATGTTCTCGATTATGACTATGATTATGATTAAGACGTATTTTTTCTTTTTTATCAATATATGTGACACAGAATGAAAAGTTAATTGACACCGTTATTGGTGCTGGTACTCCTTTGCACAGGGCAAGCAAAATTAAAAAAGTTGTGATAAACTCTAATAAGTTCTGCCCACACAAAAAAGTAAAAGGAAAACGAGAGACAGAGACATGCACAGTTGTGTAAACAAGTGCAAGCGCACAAAAGAGCCTGAAAACAAACACATAATTTCACTTTCGCCGGCGAGACGGCTTACATCTCTGCACCAATCTTCAAAACAAGACACAAGACAACATATACCAATGCCAGGCGTAAGCCACACACATACGACATACACAGCCGGTGGTACTTAAAGGAAGTGCTATAGTGGGGTCAACCACGAAAGTTTAGTAAGAGCTTGATATTTTTATTTTTATTCCCAATGAATTTTCAGACACCGGTCCTACTTTCTGTAGCTCTATTGTTGGTCACGAAAAAAATTTGCTTTTTTTTTTCCAATGTGAAATGTCTGCGATCTAATAACTTATAAATCCATCTTTACTCTTATCCTCTCGGTTTCGTGTCATGGGCACTCGAGGAAAAGGTGCTGTAGGCCTTCGTAAACTTGGCCACAATCACACTTCGGACTGGGAACGCGTTGAATAGTGCGAAACAAGTGACACATGAATGTTGTAGCAAGCCGCATACGGTGTAATAAAGTTAAAATGTTTCTATTTTCGCTCAACTTTGGTGAAATTAACAATTTATCATTGTTATTTCTGAAAAGTAACTCTAAGGACACTGATTACTGTATGAACCTGTGCTAACTCGACAGGATATGGATTAGCAACCGGTGGACCTCACATAGGCAAGAGCAAGATTTTTGTGTTTTCATTTTCATGGGCACCTGTCCTGCAGCAGCGTCAACAACATGGTTTTCAGCATTTTGAGTTTCCTGGTACACATTTATACGGTGTGATGTTATTTCTTCCACTGGCTTTTCTGTGTTCTTTGAGAGAGAGAGAGAGGAATATCGAAAGGCAGGGATGTTAACCAGTCAAGACTCTGGTTGGTTAACCTACGCTGGGGGAAGGAAGAAGGAGAAGACAGAGAAGGGAGAGAGAAGGTGTAGAGACGTGTACGGACTTTACTTAAAGCCGCTCGCTCATACCAGATGTTCTGAGAGAGCACAAAAGCGTCTTCACTGCGTTCTGAGTCAATGATCGATGGGGACGGTGCTCTAATACCGTCAGTTCACTCAGAGGACTATCATCTAATGTCCTCAATGTGTTGGACAAAGATTGTCTTTGTGCTTGAAATTGAGGACAATGGTACAATAAGTCGTCAACGTTCTCCTCGCATCCGCAAACACTACATGCAGGAGTATCAGCCATTCCATTTGGTGCTGAGTAGGTATTCCTGAAGGCAACTCCAAGCCACAACCGACACAGAACAGACCCTTTGCGTCGGTGTAGGTCGGCCAGAGGTCTGAGTTGTAGGGAAGGGTTTACGGTATGCCACCATGCTAAGGAGATCGTGCGTGCTAGAATGCGAAGTTGCCTAGCGGCGTCGGTTCTTGAGAGAAGAATGGAGACGCAGCGGTCTTCTTGGTTTCACGTCCGAGCTGCCTTATCGGCGTCATTCCTTCCTATGATACTGCAATGACCTGGTATCGATTGAAAAGAGATAGCATGGCCTTTTTCTCTCAGGTGATGGACAAGTTCCACGATTTCGCACCTGAGCTGATCATTAGTTCTTCTCGGAGAAACGACTGCACACATTTCAAGGCCGGCCTTGAATCACAGAACCCTGCCCATTTTCTAGGACTTTCAGCATTTATCACATGAAGCGTTCGCGGAGAGCTGCGAGCTCTCCAGCTGTAGATGTAGTGACATGGGAAGTCTTGAACCGCTGGGTTATTCTCATTGTTGATAAAACTACAACGCCACCGGAACTGGTTGATGTAGTTGATCCATCAGTCTAGGCGTGTGTGCAATCGCTGTATTTCTCTACAAGAGAAGTAAAGTTAGTTGCTTGAGTGTTGATGACGGCAAGTCCGACTTCTTGTGAAGTTCTGCGATTGTAAGGTTTACTGGAGTGTGGCGCACACACCTTGGAGGAATGGAAGGTCTTGCCGCAGGTGCGTAACCTGAGCTGAGAGAGGCACAGTGCTCGAAGACAGTCGCACTGAATATTGTGTGGGGCCTATCTACTGTTATACTTGCAAGGTGGTGCGTAGGGGTCAGGGCGAAGTGTCTTATGTGCACACGCATTGTTTCAATGGTGATTGAAACAATGGAATCTAAGAGTGGAATCTTGAGCGACTTCCCAGCTTTCCCAGCTCCCCGCTGGTTACCTGCAGCCGCTCGATATCCCTGCCGAGCCCTTCCATCGTTTCGGCTTAGACCTTCTCGGCCTAGTTCCGGAATCTACATCAGGAAACAAGTGGCTTGCAGTCGCGGCGGACTGCGCGACCCGCTTCGCTGTAACCCGCGCTCTTCCGACCGTTGCGCAACTGATGTTGCGGACTTCCTCCTGCATGATATCATTTTGATTCATGGTGCTCGGCGTCAATTGCTAACAGACCGTGGCCGTACGTTGTTAGCCAAAGTTATTGACGACATCATGCGTGCCTGCTCAATACAGCATAAATTTACCACCTCCTACCACCCTCAAACGAACGGCCTCACTGAGCATTTGAACCGCACCCTTACAGACATGCTATCCAAATACGTTTCAGGCGACCACCGTGACTGGGACCTGGCTCTACCTTACAATACCTTTGCGTACAACTCTTCCCGTCTCGCAACTGCTGGCTTTTCGCCGTTTTACCTCTTGTATGGCCGTGAACCGACGCTACCACTCGACACTATGCTTCCGTCGACCACAGCTTCAACGAGCGCTTATGCCGGTGATGCTATCGCCCATGCCGACCATGCTCGCCAACTTGCGCGCATTCGTCTACAAGTCTCTCAAGACAAACAGAAGCAACGCTACGACCTCCGTCACCGTGGTGTTCATTCTGTGCCCAGCACCCTTGTATTGCTTTGGTCACCATCGCGTAAAGTTGGCCTTTGTGAAAAACTCCTTTCCTGTTACACAGACCCATATCGCGTGCTCCGCCAAGTGACCGATGTCACCTATGAAATCGTTCTAGCCACGCCCACTACGTCCTCCGCTGTGACAAGCAGCGACATTGTCCACGTCGCCCGACTCAAACCTTACAACTCTGCACGCGCCTTGGATATTTAACAGCACCGTGACGGCACTTTTGCCGCCGGGGGGTAGTATTACGATATCATCGAGCGATGCTCAAGGGACGAGCCGCAGCGAGAATGACGACGAAGTGGGTCTGTACCTTAGGCGCGAGCGAGTGTCGGCCTGGCGGTCTGGCTCCAGTGTAAATAGTCTATGAATAGCCTATTTCATCTGTGTCTTTCTACACGTAACAATATTAATGTACTGTTAATATAAGATGCAAATTTGGCATAGGGCAAGTTACCGCAGAACCTTCCCGAACATATCCCTCTTGCCTATGATTTCCTCTACTGACAATACAGTTTTGGGCTTTTACAGCATCCAAGAAGGGAAACTGAAATTCAATCTGCATAACATAACATTTCACGATCCAGAATAACTTTAGGAATTCACTTTTCTTCATGCAGTCGTTAGATGGATGCCCTCCATGCTGCTTTAAAATGCGGTGCACCTGCTACAACTATCAAATGATCGCATAACTAGAAAAGACGGATGACGAACCCCCCCGATGACAAGACTCGAAGCGTCTTGGGTGACGGCGATGCACACTCTAAGCTTTCTTGCCAATAAACACTGAAGTCCCTGCTCCGAAATTAGCTGATAAGCCATCCAGGACACGAGTCGAATTAGCTATTTCTTGCTTTATGAGTACATTGTGTATTTACAGTTGCGATGAGACTAATCGCCCTGGGCCGTCTAACGTAAAACTATTCCATTTTAATATTGTTCCACTCTTCTGACACCACTTTACATTATGCCCGACCCTAGCATTGAGTGGTGGCGGCAACGCTATTTCAACAGCCAAATCAAATGCTTTCGTCGTTTATAGGAGTCACTTTTTTAGCTTTCAAAAAGAATAGCATTGTCAACCAAAAGGACTTCTTCTTGGGCAAGTTGATGCTTAGATTTCCTAGGTATACATTGTGGCGCAAAATACGCGTGTCACGTGTCACGTGTAGCATCACGTGTAATACAGTGTAGCACTACGTGTAGCATCACATAGCAAACACGTTTGTCACGTGTAGGGTCCCGTGTAGCACCCATTTTATGTGACATCTTTTTATCCTACTTTGATCACGCACTACAATGTGTTTTTACTTCATCTCATCCTAATGTTCTTAAAGTTTTTAGATACGTTGATTATTTTTTAGTTGTTATTGACAATAGATGCCCCTTGCCGTGCCATGATATGGTTGACCAGTTTTTAGATGTTTTTAGAGCAAACGCAAAAGGACTTACTTTTACTAACGAGCTTCCGAAGGACAGTTCGTTGCAGTTTTTAGACCTTAACCTAACACTTAAGAGTGATCACCTTGCTGTGCGCACCTCCCTCGAGGTAAAAAAGAATTGCTACAATATGACTCAGCGAGCTCTAAGACTGTGAAGCGTGGAATCGCCCTACTTTGCCTGGAATCGGATCTGCGCAAGTCATGTGTGCATGTGATGCAGGCGAGTTTTTGCCATCAACTTGAGAGACTTCTAAAAGCAGGCTACCCTCAGTCTGTCTTAAATGCCGTGGTCGAGTCCCTCCTACAGAAGCTAAAAACTTGCGCTGCGAGTGGGAAAACGCACTCAAAGGAAAGGGAGCGAGTAAAACCAGAAGCAGTACCTTATGTGCACCGTGTGAGTCATAAGCTCAAGAAGGTAGCTACCAGATATGGCATCCCGGTTGTCTTTTCGCCTCCCAACAAGTTAGCTCAATTGTGCCCCCGGATCACACGTGAGGGGCCGCGGGGCTGCCAGAAGCAGCACGCCAAACAATTCAGGGACTGCGTTAAGGGGGTGGTCTACGATATACCCCTAGATTGCGGCAAGTCATACGTCGGATAAACGGGACAAACGGGAGAAACGGGACAGACTGAGCGAGCCGACTAACAGTATCGGTAAGTGTAACAAGGCGCATCTTACTGCGCACTGTAAAGCCTGCCGTTGTACGCCATGCTTTGAACAAGTATTGATTCTTGGCAAAAATAGGGACAAAACTGCAACGGAGTTGTTGGAAGGGTCCTATCTTAAAAAGAAAGGGTCTGATTGTGTCAGCGATATATCTATTGTATTATATTCCACAGAAATGTGCTTAATCCAAAGTGTGTTATTATGACCATGTTGTATTGTCACACCTTGGCTCCCTGCGCATGAGCCGAAGTTGTCTTTTCTTCTATACGTTTGTTCCGGCTGTCATTAAACAGTTGGTAGTTTGGCTCTTCACTGTCTTCCTTTCTTCTGTCCCTTTTCAAGAAATGTATTTTGCGCCACAATGTATACCCAGGAAAGCATTGTCTACCTTGACGGACTTTTGTCTCTTTCGCTGACAAGAGGTGAAGAACGCGTACAAATTAAGATGATCTTAGTGGGTCGGAGCTGGCGTAGTGGAAGTGGATTACCGTATCAGCGGATCAGAAGGGCGATGCTGGCGTCTTCGATTAGTCGGCTTCCCCTTGCTTAGCTTGCGGTGGCTGGTCGAAAATTGCGGAGGCGTACAACGGAAGGTTAAAAATGCTGCTAAAGAGCATCATCCGCGAAAAAGAGTTAGGAGAGTGATGTCGTGTACGTGCAGAGAAGGCTCCACAACGCATACTGCCCTGTAAAAATTTTTATTACATGGAGAGGAATCCATTCTCTCCGGCAGTTCTGAGTAGCCACTTCTAGAGCAATCGCTGGGAAGCCATCTTTTATTCCTTTCAGAAAGGGGAGTCTGCGGCTATTCTGAAAAAGATCAGTCTTGTTCGGCATACTATTGCACCTCAGAGCATACACGTCACTTTGACGAGGTGAGTTTGGTGGTTTCGTGACATAATACGAAGGACGGCCAAAATGGGCGCAGGCGGAAAAATTTTTGCCAGTAGTGGAGGGCTAACAGAGAAAAAAGCGTTGTATTAGAAATATGTAGTTCGCTTCTTGGGCCTGATCACGCGTCTTCAGTGCATACACGTGGTATCAGATGAGCAGTTTCGCGTTTTTTTTTTCATCTCGTGACAGGCTGGTAAAGTAGGGGTGACCCAAAAATGTGACCAATCGTCGAGGGCTACTGGAGAAACTCAAATGGGAACAAATTTGGAACTCCTTTACTTTATAGCACCCAACGTGCTGTTCAGGCTAGTCGGGGAAGTATTTTTAACAGAATTTACTTCCCCTGTAAGTATACCGATGTGTGAAGCCCATTACTGCCGATCGAGAGTAATGCCGAGGAATTTCTGCTGCGTCACAGTCACCAAATATTTTTCTTCTAGACGAAGCTAAAAATTCTTCAGATGCCATCTAGTAAAAGGCAGAGCGGCTATCTTATCGTGAAAAAGCCCCACTCCCCTTATTTTTGTGAAGTTTACAATTACATCGAGGCCTTCCTGGGGCGTTGATTGTAGCTAACCTACACGTGAACCAGAAGCCCATGTGCGGGCGTCATCTGCGCACAATGAATACTGCAGACCTGCCGGAAGCTATTGCGGTAAAGCTACTATTTGCACTGTGGAAGAGAAATGAGATAAGTGCACTGCCCTGCGGCACGCCTTGCGTCACGACTGATATTTACTCTGCCCTTAATTGGTTTGCACAAACATTTTCTGACACCTTTGATCTATGACATCCATCGCGGAGATCATCCACGGTGACCAGTCTGTAACAAGAAAACAAGCACGCATAACGTGTGTTTTATTTTTACGTTAAGAGAATCTTTTTTTACATCGCCTGTGGCATATAGCCGAAATCTACTTATCGAGCTGGAATACATTAAACGTTGTCATTACTTACACTGCAAATCAGTATGCGCAGTTGTCCAATCATAAAAATTTCACTAACGTTTGAAGCGAACCTTTAGCGCACATATTGCAATACACGAATTGAAGCCAGCGATTTCACAGGGCACTTTTACTTGCAACGAATTGTGAAACTAGCACCAGTTTTGAGATAAGCGAACTCAAACTTGCCGTAAGAATGCATTGTTGATGCACTTTCCTGTTTTATAACAAAATGCCATTACATGCACAGGAGCTAAGTTACTGGAACACGCATACATTTCGTGTCAAACTGCGAACTCATATCTCGAAGCAGGCGTCAACTTTGTAATTCCTATAAAGTGTATATGACTTGAAATATCACACGCTATAATTCGTTAATGGCAATATGTGGCATAAATTGTCTAGTTTGTTAGTTAATTAAAGAAAACTCTCCAATTATTCAAATATTCACTTTCATTTGTTGTGCAAGTAATGTCTGCCTGTCATCAGAATAATCTATAGCTCAAGAACTAGAATTAAGCTACATTTCACGGGTGATCCTTGAATGGTATGTTGCTGATAACACACCCCCTGTATTCATGACTTAGTGACCAGAGCTTCCGTAATGCACAGAGAGACCGTGTTTGTCATATGTGCACAGCTACATTCACGTTCGGCGCTTTTGACAAGACCCAGCCTTGCATCCAAAGCACAACGCCACTTTCTAAACCCTGCAATGTAATCCGATAACTTTCCTGTATTCAGTTCAGCAGAGAAGACTACAGTAGTCATGAAGTGCACGTGCTGTACGTTACATAAGAAATACGAAGACCACAACGACGACAGTGGAGGCGCGAGCACGATCGTGCAATAGCAAACCTAAAAAGGAAAAAGAACAAGAAGAATTTCCGGAGAACTTCGTGGCGCGAGTGCGAAACGCGGGAGCGGCGCCACTGTGAGGGAGGACGCGGAGGGAAGGGGGCAGCAGCGTTGAAAGAAGCAGCCTGTAGGACGACGGGTCCGAGCTCCTGCCTATCCCTCGGGCTCATGAGCTTACGGCTCAAGAATTGTAGCTGGTACGCCTCTGCAGAACGTCCAGTGGAGCACCGACTATAGGCTCTACGGTCCTGGACTTCAAACCTGGAGTATCGCTTCTTTTCGCAGCAATACTCCGGGATGGAAGCTAAACCATCCTTGCGACTCATGCTATAAGTATAATGAGCGGGTCATAATATGGCTTAATTCGGCAGACATGGACCATGTCACGACCGCGATGCCTCTGGTCGTGTGACGGTGTCACAGGTTGAACAACGTAGTTGACAGGAGAAGTGCGGTATGTGATGCGGTAGGGATCCTCATAGCGCGGAATAAATTTACTTGAAAGGCCAAGGCTCCGACGTGCGATCCACAACCACACCAGTGTGCCAGTTGGAAAACATCGCGTAGGCAGGCCACTGTCATTTTGTAGGCTTTGGCTACCCGGGTGGTGGTTGTAACGGAACGCACCAGCGGCCGACAGTCTTCCGCATATTTGGCCGCTTCAGACACCGGCGTGCATTCAGAAGCGTTGGGTTTGTACGGGAGCAAAATGTCCCTCGTACAAGTTGGCTCTCGTCCGTAAAAAAATGAAGAAAGGGGAAAACCCAGTTGAATCTTGCATAGCGTTATTATAGGCGTGCGTGACGAATGGCAGAACGCTGTCCCGGTCACTGTGATCCGACGTGACGGACGTATTACATAGTAAACATGTCACCGAGTCTACGGTTGAATCTCTCTGTCGAACCGTTCGTTTGCGGATGGTGTTAGTGGTAGACGCGTGGTGAACGATGTTGCGCCTCCCGCACAAGCAGAGACACCTGCTTGTCCTTTCCTTTTTTTTTTTTAATAAATGTTCCTCCTCCTCCTCCTCCTACTCCTCCTCCTGCATGCTGCGAATAGGGCTTGAATCACCACGGACAGTAACACACACCCTTTGTCGCTGAGCGGTTCGCGTTGTGCACCGTGTCGTACAACAAAAATCCGCAAAATGGAAAATTCGAATTCGCGTGCGATCGCGGCTGAAAGTGCTGCAGTCTCGGCATAGCACGTGAAGCGATCGGTGCTTACAATTATCCACCAGTTACCTGAGTAGCAGCAGGGACGCGCTCGGTGGAGGTCAATACCGAGGCGAACAAAGGGACGAGCTGGGCAGGGCAGCGGCTCTAATTCGCCAGCAAGGTGGTGTACTTTGCGTCGTTGGCGCGACGTGCAAGCACGGACGTACCGGCGAACCAAGTGATACGTTCTGTGCTAGTCGAAACTCTGCCGTAGGCGGGTCTACGTTTTCAGCACGTCGGCATTACAACTCTTTAGAGCGGCGTGAAAAGATGCGCAGACGTCATAGGGCACGTGACGTGGTATCACGAGTAGTCACTTGCGACCATCTGGCAAATAATTGCGGCAGTAAAGGTCGCTGTCGCTCACAGCAATGTGATCCGCTTGACGGAGAAGTGTTTGAGACGAGGGAGTGATGGATAGATCGTTGAGGAAATTAGACGTGGCTGAAAGTGCGTGATCCTTGTGCTGCTTGACTGGCGTGTCAACAATGTTAGTGCGTGACATGGACATGAAGGGCATTAACATGTAAACCACGTCGGCAGGTGGCGTCATGGTGCTTCAGCGCGATCGGTCGATAAAGCGGGTGTCGTATTCTCGCAAGCAAAGCGCCCAAAAACAAAGGCGACCTGACGAATCTTTCAACGAGGACAACTAGCAAAGGGCATGGTCGTGAGAGCCTAACATTGTGAGCACCTAAAGGATGGCCAGACACTCCTTCTCTACGACGGAATAGTTTGCATCTGCCTTCGTCGGGGTACGATTCGCATACGTGAACACTTATTCGTCATAGCCGGCTTTCTGTTCGGCCAGAACTGCATTATGTCCAATGCGAATGGCGTCCATGTGCGCCTCTGCAAACACAATGGGGTCGTAGTGTCGATGGGTCTGTGGGTCTGTGGGGAATTCAGGAGGCGGCGTAGATGCGCGAAGGCTTCGTCACACACGGATCACCGTGTGGAGATGTCGCTGTTTACGGCAAGCAAGTTGGCCAGCGGTGCAATACTGGTTGAAAAATTACGCACAAAACGGTAGAGATAGCAGCACAGCGCGATGAATCTCAGGAGAGATTTAAGAGAGTAGGCCTGTCAAAACTCTGCACCACTGCGAAGCTTGACGAGGTCAGGAATCACACCGTCCTTCGATACAACGTTTCCAAATATTGTTAACTTGCGGGAAGCAAAAATGGCGCTTTTAACGGGATAGCGTTCAGGGCGCCTTGTCACCGCAAATCCGGTGTCCGTGTTCTCCATGAGAGAAAATTTTCGTATATATTTAGGCAAATGCATATGGCACGCCTTGCTCTATGATATGAGGTATATGCGCATTATATTGCCTCATCATTCTATATCACGAAAGTTGCTCATACCTTGTATTACATTCATGACAAAGTTATTCTTCGGAATTTTGAGAATGAACGGTCACAAACAATTATCCTGAAACGAAACACCAACAGCGCATGCCTTTTATGTTTAGTCTTGTCATACTGAAATGTTCAAGTAGCAAAACAGGGACATAAACCTGAAAATGTTGTAATTTTTATGGCGTGGCTGTGCACAACCTCCGGGATCGGTCAACGCAAGAGGCCGTGTTTCTTCCAGAAAGCTCGCTTTCGTGCACAGCGTTCGCCGCCAACGTTTTGGAGTAAACATTACGGGTACGTAAGCTGTAGTTGCCGGGAAGCGTGAGAAGCAGCCAAGGATCTTTGAATGCTATCACATTCTACTTTTAAAGGCCGAGCTTTTGCGTCCTCCAATGCTTGAATATTTAGCTGAAGGCCGGCAGAGGGGAGGCATGTCCTTATCTCAAGTAATCACATGAAGAGTGTAGAACAGTCTTAATAAAACACGACAATGTCATCAAAATAGCACAGACAGATCATCCACCAGTAGGTACGAAGGATGGCGTCCATCATGCGCTCGAAAGTGCAGGGCGCGTTACGTAGTCTCAGCGGCATTGCGGTGAATACGTACAAGCCGTCGGACGTTGCGAAAGCTGTCTTCTCGCAGTCATTTTGAGCCAGCAGTATTAGTCAATAGCCGGAGCGAAGATCCAAGGAAGAGAAGTACTCCGCGCCTTGCAAGCAGTCGAGGACGTCATCGGTCCGAGGCAGTAGATGCACATCTTCCCGTGTGATCTTGTTGAGCCAGCAATCGCTCAACAAAATCCAACAGTATCCACACAGAATCGAGCCAGCCTGTCCTCTTTACGCGCTAGCACTACAGAAGACTCCCAACGACTGTGGGAAGGCCAAATAACGTCAAGCTGCAGTCTATCGTCCACTTGCTAATTAATTACCTATCGCTAGGCTGCTAACACACGTCGTTGGCGCAAGGACTGATGGGAACCACTGTCGATGCTGTGAGTCACATTTGCCGTGCGTCGCACGGATGGTGGTCACTTCAAACAGGGAGCGAAAATTCTGAAGGGCGAGAAGTTGCTGATGATGGGGCGTAGCTAAATCGGCGCACAGGAACGAATAAAAAAGGTCCCAGGTGTCCTTAGCTATCACCTAAGTGACGCTAAGGTGAAAGCCTTGTAAAGCATTGTGTCATTCACCTTAATCCACCCTAATCCACCTTAATGCACCTTAGTCTTCCTACCTCCATCTTAATCCACCGCAATCTACCTTAATCCACTTTAATACACCTTATTAAGCCCTAATTCACCTCAATCAACCTTACTTAACCCGCCCTAATCCACCTTAATACACTTTAATCCAATCACTAATCAATCATAAATTCACTTTGCTAATCATTATTCATCTCTAATACGTGGCTCGACATGATTTGGCTCGCTTCTGGCCTTTCTCGGGTCACGCGATATTTTCTGTACCTTGCAACGCGGCCTTGAAAGATAGAGATCTAAGGCGCTGGCCTTAAAAAGACCCATGTCCAAAGTGGGCTACACCGTAATGAGAGCGTCGAGTTGCTTATAGAACATCTTGTCAGGTCTCTCGAAAACACCAAGCAGGTTGACGAGTTGAACACCACCGGGTGTTTCTCCGCGCAGTAAGGTCACAAGGTAGTTAATAAGTTAGAGACAAGCATTTTCGATTAACCAGACGAAGCAGTAATGATGGCAAACTGGAAAGGTGGGTCTTTGCGACGGAGAAAAATAGGCGACGGCGTTTTAAAAAGCATAGTATCGTCTGGCATGGCGGAGAAAGATGCCGGAGAAAGCACCGACTTTTCGGGTCGTATATCCATATCGGATGCAACAGTGAGCTTGCCGACGTTGCTTGCAGAACGGTCAGAAAACGTGTCAGGCGCAACTTCGGCCCGGACGCGATCAATAGTCTCACGAGGACGAGATTATGAGTCCCAGCAGAGGATGATGTCATGTGAGCATGAAAACATCACGAAAAATTGGATGGCATAGACGACAGCATGAATTACAGCCCTGGCGGTGCACTCAGCCAGCGGTGTTATGAGTTGGGTGCTTGAGCTGGGCAATAGCATACCAGACAGCGGCGTTGTGATCCTATGAAGCTTACGAAAAATCTCCTCTATCGCAGAAACAGCGGCCCCGGTATCAATCAGCACGAATGCAGTGGCTCTTTCGAGGATAACGTCCAGCAAATTGCGTGGCGACTCTGCAGTACCTGTAGGAATCCCGATGCTTGCAGTTCGTGCCTACGGAACGGCAGCAGCTGCTTTCACCAGGGGAGGTATTCTGTGAGGGTCCACCTAGTGAGCATGTCGTATTCGTCTGCTCCTGAAGTGCTGATTGGATGTGGCGTCTTGCTGTTGCGGACGCGCAGCCCCGCACAACCAATCAGAACTTCAACAGCAGATGAATTGGACATGTCCACTAGGTGGACTCTTACAGAATATCTCCCCAGGTGTCTACTCACGACGTACGGAGGAAAGCGAGCGACGCCATTGTGAGTGTGAATGATGGTTGCCGCGATGACGTCTAGAAGTCTACGTGGGGATGCATGGCGGCATCATGTAGGGGTATCCAGGCGTTGCGGCAATTGGATCAGCAGGCGGCACGTGACGAGGCCAGAAGCGTGTGACATGGCCCGCGAAGCTGCAAGAGGGGAAAATGGGTTGGATGTCGCGCGATCATCAGTTCTGAGTGGGCGAGTTTTGAGATGGAATGGAAGATAACGCCAGAGGGGAGTGTGGTGCGGCGTTTGAGGGCGCATAGCCGCAGGAAAAACGCAAACACCGGCGGAGAGGGTCGTGCTGGGCCTGTGACGTAGGTCAGAGGTGCAGCCACGGCAGGGCAGTGGTGACCAAAAGGGTGGGACTATTCAAGTTCCTCGCGAATAGCCCTCCTTATAGGAGCAGAAAGAGATGCATCAGGCTCTGGAGGTCTATCGCTGAGAGCCAGCATAGAGAGTTGACGCGCCACCCCTTCACGAATAAAGTCCTTGATCAGAACGAATAATGATGAATCTAATGAGGCCGGCGCCAGGCCCGGGAGGGAGTCAGCAATTGGGACGGTTGTATGCGCAAGAAACCTTTGTCGGTGCATCTCATGGAGGCTCTGGCAGAGGGGGATGACAGCCGCGACAGAGGTTGGATACCGCGTAAGAAGCAATTGAAATGCGTCGTTCTCCAAGCCTTTGACAATATTTTTCCTCTTTGCTCACGGAGGAATCGACTCAGCCGTAAATGTCCAGGACATCCTCTGTCTAGCTTGTGTAGGTCTCGCTGGGTTCTTCAGCGCTTTGATATAAGTGCTGTTCCGCACGGAGCTGCCGCACAGCCAGGTGGCCGAAGACATACGCGAATCCTGTCTTCAAAACGGACCAAGTTTGAATATCGTGTTCCCGATTGCGGAACCAAACGTTTTCAACGTCAGCAAGACAAAAATGGCGTTATTTAGCTTCGTTTGGTCAGTCCACTTGTTGTCGGCACTGACTCGCTCGTAATGGGGGGAGTGTCGCTGCCGGTGCACAGCGCCGCGTAGGATGGATTGCTCTACCTGGTTGTTGGTTGAGTCTGTCACGGTTGCGGCAGATGCAAGCAACGCTCGGCTGCGAATTTCAAGGATGAGACTGGCCATCGCAGCAACCTGCACCAATTGTCGCGGGGCGATTTGTGCAAGGAAGCAACAACAGGTGACACCGATCAAGCAAGAGCCCTTATCTCGCCGGCAGTGACAGACCCAAAACACTTCATCCACTGCTTCACTAGAAAATGAATATACGTAACGCCATCTTGGTAGGAAGTTGTCTTTGTATGGTGTGATGCAATTGCATATTTCAAGTCTTCTAAGGCATATTTAGTCAAGTTGCGGATCTCCTGAAAAATGAAGGTGTGCGCGAACTCTCTGGCCTGCGTATCCAAGGAAATCTATTTAAATTAATGCAACGACTTTGTTACTTCGGTGGCCATCGAGACCCCCTATTCAAGCGTTCAAAATTATTAACTTCAAACCCGGCTAAGTACTAACCTCCTTGCATTTTTCGCTCATTGATTTCTTGGGGGTCAATGTTAAGCAACAATAAGATATGTTCACTCACCGCGGTCGAAGGCGCCCTGGTCGGTGGCCCGCAGCAATCCATCTTTGCCGCGTCCCTGTCACCGCACCTGCAAGCGACGAACTACACTAAAGCGTTCATTTCACACTTGCTGATTGCCTCTCTGCGTGCGATCTGCTTTGCAAGCATCAGACGCTAACGCCTCAGTAACGGGAAGAAGAGCCATTTTGATGAAAGGTCACCCAGGGGCACATTGCTCGCGGTGACTTCTCTCGCCAGGAAGGCTCCGACAATTACATTTTTTCTCCACGTTGTGCGCAAAGGTTTGCAATCGCGAAATATCCGGTGAAGAACGGGCGATCGTTCCAACCAGCCTGCCTATACGTTACGCACCCTTGGGTGTCCACCTGCGGGAACGCTCCACTCTCCCGGACTCCACAGCCGCCCTGCCACCGGATCACCGCGCGTCCGTCCCAGTTCACAAGCCAGCGTCACTAGCCGCCAGATATTCCACAGCTCCAGATCAGTACTATCCCTCTCCTAACCTAAGAGAGATCGTACGCTCGTATTCTCTTTCTTGGTAAATGAAACTTCCCGTGCTGTCTATCACATAACGTTGGTGTTCGCCTAGCCAGTAGCCCTGCAGACTCTGCGGTATTCTCTTTATATACACACGGCAGCGACTCATAACACTTTCATTGTAGTTCACGAATAAAGGTCCGTGCGTGCTCGGAACGAGTACGCAACCAAGTCTCGGACGAAGGTCCGCGCTCGACTACGAAAACACGGCACCCAGGCCGCGGCTTCGTCGCTAATCGTTCTCGGCATGAGCGGATCTGCCTCTGCAACTGGAGGGGAGGTGTGCTCATAGCGGATGCCAGGAAAACAGTGTAGACATCAGCCGGAGACAAGCCTTACTTGACATAAAAATTGTAACAGCGCCAACACATGCATCCACAAAGTAACAAGGACGAGACACAGCGCTTGTCTCGTCCTTCTTACTTTGTGGATGCATGTGTTTGCGCTGTTACAATTTTTATGTCAAATATGCACCAACATGCCCAGAAAGAAGTTTTAATGGAGAGAAGCCGTGGTACAATGGCATCTTTATCACGATAGCGTGGATCCAGGCAACAGATCAGACTGAACAGGTTTGCTTTGCCGAAACAGATTACAAGTCTGAGAGATCCAAAAGAAAAGATAGCAACAATACAGTGCTACGCACGTCAAGATGAGACGAAAGAGAGAGAGAGGCAGAGAGGTGCAAACATGGAACATCCAGTTATCTCTGACAAGTTCTTTAAGGTGAAGAGGCTTCCCAATTAACTCACTAAATGCGTTGCAAGCTCCGCTTTGCGGTATTTCTTTAACAAGAGAACACGCAGAAAATCTGGCAAAAACCATTTCACGATGAATTTCGGTGTTATCCAAATTGAAACTATGTACCGGCACACCGCATTGCCAAATTCTTCACACTTTGGTGTAGCTGACTTGTTCAATCTGTCACCGCCAATTTTCACTTCTTTGCGGCTCAACGCTACTTGCGCTATGAGCGCTCTGGTTCCAATCTGTTCGCTTCTCTTCTTTCTCCACACTAGGCTACTCGTGATGCCTATTTTCTCGCTTCTTGCCTCCCCGTTTGCTTGTCGATCAGGCCACTTTCGCTGAGGCTGGTGCCCAGTCTGGAGGATTGACCGAGAATGGTCACATACGTAATATCTTTCACTGGTCCAGGCGCGCATACCCAATAATCCAGTTTGATTCTTGGGACCGGTCTTCAGGGACACATGCGCAGTTTCACATACCCAGTGACCGAAGTTGGCTTGAAAGTGGTTGGAAAAGGAGAAATATCATGCATCGCGCATTGTGGCTGGAGTTCCCGAAGAATGCTAATGGCGTCAATATTTCGCCCAAGCAGACGAGAGTGTCTGCTTCGGCGAGTAACTGTAAAGGCCAAACTACAAGTACGTTTCGCGGCACGCAAAAGATCGCACCGGCGTTCTTACGCATGCGCAGATGTTAGAGGACATATCGTAAGCGTCAGAGCACGGTACGAGCGCGGATTCCTGTTCCACACAGGTGTCGAGCACTGGCTGCCTCGTGTTTCCACGCGCCTGTCTATACGCAGCATGGCGTTGTACAATCAACCCTCAGTGAGGCCGATTTATGTCGTGCGAGAATGCGATTTTAGCGCGATAGCGTTAAGTGCCTCGTGGCACAAAATATCTGGCGTGGGCCCCCAGTGTCCAGCGTCCGGCGTCCCTTGGGCAAAAGATGATATTCGAACCACGCCTGCTCAACCACTCAGGCCCTCCATGTGGCGCAAAGAAATTACTGAACTAATTGGATTTCTCAAGGTAAAATATGTAGAAAAGTAGTAAAGTACTACTTACACAAAATCTAGAGACATGATACCGTCGGATTGTAATTTGGGTATACGAGAAAACATAATTCTGTTACGCGGAAACTCAAACACAAACCCCTTTGAATGCGATAGCATTTTCCATCTGCCATTTGAGGTCTGTCTTAGAAGGAGCGGCGCGGCCCCCTCGGTTCCTTGCACACCATCAGAAGAACCACAAAACCCGCCTTCGTGCACAGCCTTCACCGCCAGCGTTTCCCGGTGAACATTAAGGTTACATAAGCTGCAGTTGCCGGGAAGCGTGAGATGCACTCGGGCATCGTTGAATGCTATCGCATTCCCCTCTTAAAGCCAAAGCGTAAGCGTGTTCCAAATTTTTCTTTAGCATATAACGGCTCTATAAATGAAGTGATTGCGTTTATCAATATTTCAGCATATTGAAGCACTGTCAATAAAAAGTACGAGACGCTGTCTGTCAAAACGCCTATGAGTGAGCTAAGTGGGCGCTTGGTGGCGCGCGCCGTTCTAGATTAGGACTTTCGGACTGACTCCAACCAAATAAATGAATTTTATTAGCCCCATATTTCGGAACCTATTCGACTCCTTCTTCCGGGGTTATTCTTCGGGGGTGGTGGTGTGCAGCTTTTAACGGGTTTTTTGTGAAAAAGGAACAGAGAGTATGGAAGGAGGGGAGACACTTCACAGACGAGAAGGGGGGAAGCGAAAGGGTGAGATGGCTGCAGTGGTGCTGGGATGCATTCCTCGCAAGTAGAGGCAAACGTAAAAAGCGGCGTCGAGAGCTTTAGCTCGACGGCATTCGTAGTTGCAGTTTGGCATTAAGGGTCTGCTAGCTTCTTCATCGAGAGCAACTGCCTCCTGCCAGGCAGCCGCAGTATTGACTGCTTAGCAATGAGGTCTCTAAATTGAGCGAGCTTTCGTCACATTAACGACAACTTAGCTTTCTTCGAGTGGTAGTGCGGATTGGGGCGAAAATAGCCAGTAAATTGACCTGGTAATATTTATCAAGTGACTCTGGCTAAGTTCGGTGCTTCACCTCTATTTTATCGCAAGACGAATAAAGGCTCTTCAATTTGTCGCTGTTTTCTAAAGACATGGCAAAGAGAGTGCTAGTGGGCCATCTCTGTGCACTTAAGCGGCTCTTCTAGGCAAAACAAACGCTTGAAATTTGACACCGTTTTTTCAAGATTGCGGTTGCTTCTATTTGCATATTACAACAGGTGACTCGCTAATCTAAGCGAGCATTCGAAATACTCGGAACAATCAAAATAAACATCAATTCTGAGCAAGTTCTTATTATCACCGTTAACACTTAATGGACTTTCTCTTAGAATGGAGCGTATTAGACCCTGACCTGGAGACTTTCTTTAAAAACAATGTTACAAACTCCGCAGCCAAGCGATCAGACTCTATGAAGGGAAAACAATGCAACGATTGCAATATGCACCAGGATACTTAAAGGAACCTAGACGTAGACATAGCGCGTCATTGTTCTGTCCGATAGCTTGACTTTTTTGTTGATAGAAATCGTTGGAAAGCTCATTGCTGCCTTCATTTTTTTTTTCAAATGAACAAACAAGTCTGACGATACGAAAGGTAAAAAAATAAAAGCACCAATTTAATTACAAGCACTCAGCGTTGATATATTTGAATATATGGATATCAAAAAGGTTCAAACGCCTGGTAGACTAGAGAAAATGTCCCTACCTGCGCCCTAGTGCAGTGATGGCTGCGACGATCAGTATCATCAGTTCTCGTTGTGGCGCTATAGCCGTCCTATTCTTGTGGAAAATGGCGCTGCAGATTTAGGAAACAATAAATGAACTCACGTCGCAGACAACGCAAGGCAGTCTATTTCGTCCGTGAACTCACCCAAGAGTCCACTCAAAGGCAGATAAAAACGTGACACTTGAACCCCAGTTGGAAATTTCACCACGCTCAAGTAAGCCCCGAGGTGCGCGAGCCGGAGTTTGAGTCTCGCACAAGATCAGAGCTTCTGTGAATCTCAAAACTGTGAATCACATGTGATTCCAATTCTTTTGAATTCAACAGATTACGTGCGATGATCAATCCACATGATTCCTAATGATCGAATGTTACGGATATTCCCAAATGGGCTCTCATAAAGGGACTTTGGGTAATGAAGTCGAGGGAGGGCTTGTGAGTAGCCTACACACATTCTGTGCACAATATAACAAATATCATATGGTTGCTTACAAGATATATGTTTGTGATATGCATGTGAAAGACCGCTTTCCCTTCAGGAACAATATTAGAGTGCTCAGCAAGGTTCCCCGTCAATCTCAATCCAACCGCCCATTCACACAACACAAGCTCAAAACACACATGCGAATGTACCCTGCGGGCAGCACACTACAGAAGAACGCCGACCACGATTCTAATATTCTTACATCTGACTACTAATACTCTCTGCACGTAGCAATACGATTGCCGATACGATGCGTGATACGCTGTGTAAGCAGCAATGTTGGTAGCACCTGGTAATGTTGCCCACGGTGATCACAGCGCCGAGTTAATGTTCTAGCTTTATAGCGTGCGTCATGAGTTGAAAAAGGTGGGCGAGTTCGTAAGGGTTCGTTTCATTTGTAATGGCAGGACAGATATAACAGTAAATGGAAAGTACGAAACACGGCAGTTGACTTTTTTTTTTCCATATCGTGCCCCTTTTTTTTTTCTTTGGCGTCATTACTAAAGAGGTGTATCATGTGCTACTTTGCCTCTTGTGTAAATGCGTCTGCAGAAGCATTAACATTTATGCATAATGACTTCTCTTCTGTTGCCTTCGCGAGAGCGCACATATATGACACAAAGCAGGGACGTTCAGAACGCCTTCCGGTTAAAGAAAGCGTAACGAAATGTCGCTACTGCTGCTGCTGCTGCTGACAGACATTTCGAGTAATCCGTTCTTTCGTAAACATCCCGGACCGGCTAAAAATCTCTAATTAGGCGTATACCTTTTCTGTGACGTGGTTACAGTATACTTCTAAAGGCGGACCGCTTGGTACTTTCTGATACCTTATTTAGCGCGGAAACGACGAAACACGGAGACACACATCGTCCTGCGTGTTCGTGCTTTCTTTCTTGTCCGTGTTTTGACGTTCTTGGGCTAAATGACAGGTGTCTCAAAGTGACCTGGTGATTACAAATCTGAGCCAGCTTTGAGCCTGAAAGTATTATTCGAGTGATTGTGAGCCTGCGAGTTTCGATAACTGAGTGTGCTTGAGGCCGAAATGGCATCACTACTACACTTTGAATATGAGCGATGCGTTCTGAAGACTTTCTCTATGTCCGAGTCACAATACATCGAGCCGGTCCCGTTGCTGGTGAGCCTACGTCCAAATGATCCAGGTTTGTTCTGATTCGCGGCGAGTGAGATCGAGCAAGGCCTGCTGAAACTGAGCAGAGTCAAAGTATAGGTACGTCCTAAAAGAATTAAGTACGTGAACGAGCCTGAGGGAGTAACGTTTAGTTTGCTGTCCTATGGGCACAGGTGGAACCTTTGACCCTAAGAAATTCTGCATCTTGTACGGAATGCAATGAAATCGGAAGACGGAACATTTATTCTGGTCCTAAAAGTGATTATGTCCTTAAAGGAGGAGGCTTCCGGACAGGATCGGAAGAAGAGGCTTTCCTCGCGAAGGCGTATAACGGTATAGCCTTCCCGCAGGGGCCACGAGTAGTGTGCTAGGAAGTGCCACACATGCTTCTTAGATTTCTGCGTGAGACAAGATTGATCGGTACATGGTGGCATATTTGGGCCGGAAAGAGCCTCTCAGGCGGGTCAATTGTCGGTCAGCTCTGTTAGGCCTGGCCGAAACCTCGCCCGCAGTGACATCATCATCACCACCACCACCACCATCTTCTTTGACACTATTTACGCGAAGTTGTAGGGATACCACATAAACGCTTGGGCCGCACAATAAGCTGCCCACGTCAGCTCCGTTGGGACGGCGGCACAGAGCTCACCCGGGTTGCATAGTTCTGCGCGCACGCACACGCCATGCCCCATCCATCTGCAGCAGTACCATTACGCCATGTCGTCGAGGTATACGGGACAATCGATCGGCGTCCGCCCGGCAAGCAGGCTGCAGCGCGGGACAGGCCACGTGACTTGTTGTGCTACAGAAGCGACCGGCGGTCGTCGTTCCATACGGTTCGAGTTTTCCTGAGAACCAAAATTAGAATAGGCGACGGCTTCGGAAGCATGGAACAGAGGCATAGTCAATGTCACGACAGTGCCTAAAGGGTACACGCCACTTCAATATAGATCCAAGCGAATCAATTGGAACAGCTTGCCGGCAATCAAATTTCAAAGCGCAGTGAGATCCCTCAGGCTCGCGAATTGGCTTGTAAAGGAGGTACGAAAGAAAAGGACAAGAAAGGACAAGGCTATTCGACTTTTCAGCCAATGCGCACTGGGATGAATGAAATGTAAGTCCAAAGAATGCCTTCGATTTCGTGGTGAAACGTTGTAAATTAAATAGCTTTCTCGAAGTCGTTCTTGTGAAGCGAGAGAGCAACATCATTACACCAGGAGTTCCTGCGAAGATGTTAACTTAAAGTAGCTGTTTTGAAATGAAAGGGTGGTTCCTTCGGAGACACGCCATTAGCTGTGCTGACCACAGGGCGATGGGTGATGCGAATATCAGTGGTTAGAATGGATACGAAATGTCGTAATAAAATACACTTTCGGCACTGCTTGCTACGGCCAGTTTCATTATATTCCTCTCTTTTTAGACCCATCCGCGTTAAATGAGGCGTAGCTGCTATGCACTCATAAAAATAAACGTAATAAACAGCTACTAAATCCATGATTTTGCTTTGATCACTATCTATTTTACTACCTTCTTACCAGTTCTGTACCAGCCGGAGGCTAGCAAAGCTAGTAGTTGCTGCCGTTACTAGCCACAAAATTGTTCTTAGTAGTTTTCACTAAATAGCTGCTAAGTAACTAATACTTCATCCGGCCGTGGTCTATTGTGCTGATCGTGACAATATTATGCAGAATTTAAACTATAGTATCGTTCGTTACATTAGACTAAATGTCATCTGTGAAGTCATGGCATACATATATGCACGCTGTAGGCTCTCTATATATGGGTAAAAAAATATTGATTATTTATTCCAATACACGCTTGCTCACCGGGCCAACATGTGGCCCTCCAAATTAGGGCTATAAATACTGTTAAATTATTCTTAGGATACGTGTTCTAGGGTCTTATAACGTGAAACTATTCCAATGTGTTCTTATTCCAATCTCCTGACGTCGATTTTGCGCAACCACCAATGCAAGTGTCGGGCGGCGACCCGCAGCGTTGCCTCAACAGCCAAATGGCAACACGCGTCAGCGAACTCACCGCTAATTTCCTTCTTTCCTTCCCTCCTCTCTCTCCCTATCATCTTTGTTTCGCCCTTTCCCATTCCCCCGGTTTAGGGTAGCCAACCGGTCGTTATTCTGGTTAACCTCCCTGCCTTCTGCTTTTCTCTTTCCTTCAACAGCAAAATCAAACGCCCTCTCATAGTTTATAGGAGGTCACTTTCTTTGCTTTAAAAACGAATAACATTGCCTAGATTGAGCGGCTTTTCGTTTGTAATTCGTTGCCAGGAGGCAAGGAGCACGCTCAAGTGGAGGGGGATTCGATGGGGCCAAGCTAGTGCACTGAAAATAGATAACCGGATGAAGAGGGAGGTGCCCCCGTCTGCCATTGGTCCGCTTTCTCTTACTTAGCGTGCGGTTGCTGGTCAAAAATTGTGGTGGCGTGCAACGGAAGGTTAAAAATGTCGCTAGAATGGATCCTCAGCAAGGAAGAGTTGGCAGATCGAGGTGGTAAACATGCCGAAAGTGCTCGAAAACGCTATACGGCCACGCAGAACGTTTTATTATATGCAAATAAATCCATGCTTTTCGGCAGGTGCGAGTAGCCAGTGCCTGATCGATTGGGTGGAGCCACTTATTGTTCCTTTCGGAACGGAGTAACGGAAAAAAATTCAGTTTCGTTCGGCATATTAACGCATCTTTAACACTTACACGCCACTTTGACGTAATGAGTTTTCGCGGTTTTGTGACGTCGCGTGACAGGCAGGTGAAGTGGGTGCAGCCCTAAATCTTCTGACCAGTAGTCGTGGGCTAATGGCAAAAATGCATCGAATGAGAAATAAAAATTTTTTCTTTCGTTCGGTCCAATCATGCATAATCAGTGTGTGCACGTCATATCAGATTCGGAGCTATTGCGGTTTTCATGACGTCGCGTGACAGACAGGCGAAGTGGGGGTGGTCCAAAAAAGTTTTTGACGAATCGCGGAGGGTTGATTGCAGAAATGAAATAGAAAAGTTTGGAATAGCTTTACTTTATAGCGCCCCTGTAGAACGTTTGTTTCTGTTCTGTAAGTGGACTATTCTGGATCCTTGCTTGATATGATTGTTTAGCACATTGTTACCCGGAGTCATTCTGCCGTAATGTCCATGGTAAACATCACGCGCACCAATGACTAATGCTTCATATGTAGCGAAAATATTCGGTTGCCTGTTTCATTTCATATGTATATTTTCATTGTTACGCTTTTACAATATCATCGACCTAATATGACAATTCAAGCGGCACTTCATAATCGAATATATCCCACTGTATTGTTAGTAAGTATGCTTCAGTTTTGTTAATAACTGCACTGCCGAGGTACTGAACATCACGACAAACAATTAGTAACATAGTTAATATATGAAGCCACCCGAATCGTACCAGGAAGCTACAAAGGAAACCAATATGGCTTTTTCAAAAAGAGAGCCTCCCAGTTAAACAGAATTCTCCCTCACTCTACGATCTGCTAGCTTCCTGGTTAGCTCAGATGTCGAGCAAGCACCCTGGTCCCTGCTCCGTACAGCTGAGCAGGACGAATTTTCCTTGAACTGCGAGTCTTCCTTCCTAAGAAACCTCTATGAATTTCTGCTCTAGCTTCGTGGAAAGGGGATACATTTCGTATTGATGGCAATTTTACCCTTTGATGTATGTTCCTTCACCTTGCGGGCTCCCGCCGAACCGATTTGCCGCTTAGTATTACGTTAGTACTAAATCACTACCTAGAGTTAGTACTTAGTGCTACTTGCTAGTCTGAGCAGGTAAGGAATAGTACTAAGTATCAGTTTACTACCCTTACTTGCTAAGAAAACAGGCTTTCTTGTGTGTGTGTGACTAGTAGCGTGCTAGCATTGAGTCAGGGAATATGGCGAGCTTTTAAGTGTGTGTTTTCCCTAGGTCATTCCATGCGAAATGTCCCAAAAGTGACCATCGCCGGTTCTATTGTGGAAAGTTGGTTTGTTGGCGATTGTGTGGATGGCGCTTACTTCTTTTGCTTCTACGTGGAAACTTCAAAGAGCACTTAGGTCACCCGAAAATTATTGCAAGAAAAATTATTTTGTGCAACCTCATTGACACAATCACCAATAAGCCCAATTTTTTCCACATGAATCGGTGACGGTAACTTTTGGGGTCTACGGACGTTTCTTACGGAATGACCTCCTATATGTCGAGAATTCTTTTTGTTAACTGGTTCATGCCTCGCTATATTATTTAGGTCGTTGAACGATAAGTAAGCAACCTGCATGAATTAAATTTGAATGATGTGCCCAGCCTGCTTAGCTTCTTCGCAGTACACAATGCATGCCTCACTTAGTTAGATTCCTGGAAATTTCCATCCACATTATGGGTAAGTGTTTGAACCATCTAGATATAACACTTTAACTGCTTAAGGAAAACTCTTTCACTCTGAAGAAAATTGCGTTCCGCGGCTCTGTCCTAAGAAACCACGGGTGTCCACTAGCTGTACGTCTTGTGGTGGGACCCAGCCTTCACAAAGAAAGACATGCCATTGTAGCAGCTTAATACTGCATAACTCAATCTCACTGAGTTGAAGTTTGTCTCTACGGGCAGTATACTTTTTAGTTGGAAGGACCATGTAGTGCAGGTTTCTAAAGTACGTTTCTAATGTAAATGCCTGATTTAAATCTCAGTCTGATGTACTGTAGTGCTCAGTGTGAGCCACAACACGCGACCGCTTTGTCATGCGCTTTAGCGTTGTAGCGCAAAATAAGCGCGATAGTACGCTTGGCCTTATGCGGCCCCTCATCGCGCATGTTGAACTCCTTTTTGTTTATGTACGTCATCAATAAAGCCAACAGGGCCATCAAGATGGTTAACGAGAAACCGTACACCGAGCCAGCTTGTAAGTCGAAACCTCGGAGATCGCGGTGGTCGCTATATGCTGGAAGCGGCAAACAGAGTCTATTGTGTCAGAACATTTGCATATGGGGAATATCTACACGTCCTCGAGATATTGACATACCTCGATGGCCGTTGTGATGTATACAGGCTGTTTGATTCCCCTCCTTACATACACCGGCCACGCCTACCCATCGTCAAAGCTGGATGCTGTAGCGTCTGGGTTAAAAGAGTACAATTGGGCCTCCTCGTTTTATGCTGTCTATAAATACGGCTAGGAACCCAACACCGCCGAATAATTTTACTCCGCTCTTCTGAGTAGATCGACATCTTAATCATTTCGCCGATAACTGGTTAGCGCAGTGAAAGGCTCGTAGTGCACAGAAGTGCACAAATTACTTTCGTGGGAACCTGTTAGGTGGAGACAGCTGCGCAGTGAGTGTAGGCGAGAGAACTGCTTGGTTGCATTAGGCATGAATACATTTTGCATCCTCTAACATGGTAAGTCGTAAAGTAATCTCATATATACACGAGAAGGTCTGAAACCTTTTGCATGCTCCATCTTGTATCCGGCGTATTGCTTCAGAAAAACATGGCCCACTCAGACGGTAACGGAGATTAAGTTCATAAAGCATCATGGCTGTCACCACGTGAATTTAATTTCGAACGCATGTAGTTTTTGTGTACTGTGGTCCCGTGATTGATTCTTTCGACGCGAGCTCCCCCTCCTTGAATAACAAGCCCCACATTCACCAAATCATTTTGCCGGAACACAGCTGGGTAGAGGCAAGTCTGTGTAGGGGTAACACTATACGTTGACATGAATATTGCGCATCGATACTAGAATTTCATTTTTGCACTACGAAATGAACACCTCTTTAATGAAAATAAAATTTACTTTAGTCGTGCTGAAAGTGTATGACATAGCCGATAGCCATCGTAAAAACACTCGGCGTCGTTTAATTTCTGCTCCCAGTAATACTTCCGGGCCATGGCGACTTTCTTTATTCCGCTCTTGAAGCTCTCTCATTCAAGACACTCGTATTGATTTCTTTTGCAGCTTCGTACCAAACCAAAAGCTCTTTATGAGGCCAAATTGTGCTCTCTGAACCCATAAGATGCATCCAACGCCGACAATCAGCAGGCGTGACCTAAAAAAAGGAGTGCGTGGATGGACGTACCGTATTTGTCACGTTACTAGCGGCTTCAATGAAAGCTTAAAAGTTAGTGAGGACACAGGGCCGGATACTCTACGAGGACAATAATGAGCGACCTAGACGAAAGAAAATAACAAGTACGAACTCTTAATCTTACTCGCCAGATAATAAATCATTGCTTATTTCGTGATGCGATCTATACCACGTACCAATAACAGTCAATGCTGCGGATGCTACGCAAGAAGTTCGGTCAAGAGAGGTTGTCACTCCGCGCATTGCACCCGTGCTTCGCCGCACGCCGACAGAGTTAACTCGCACGAGCATGCACCTGAGGCTCCTCGCGAGGGGTTGCAAATAAAAAGCCCGAAAGAACAACGAAACTTTTCGTTTTCGAAACAGCACGTTTTCAGCCGTATACAACAGCGCGTTTGTTTCTAACGATGAAAACTTGTTTCATTCAATACTGAGCCTATATAGAAAACAGTTGCGCACAACTACGGTCAAAAAACACCGAACTGTATCCAAGTGCGAACGAAGCCACTACAAGAAGTCTCTCAAGTCTGCTATGGTATGGAACGGAGCATAAGCACCCTTTCTTCCTAGTTACGTTAACTTGAAAAAAAAAATTAAAGGCACGTTAAGCAGAGTTATAAGGCAAAGCAGACGCTGGTGCTCTGACTACCGATCACACAACTGTACTCTTGATGTATGTAGCTTACGGGAGTTGAATTAAGAAGATTAGTGCTCTTTTTTTTTTTTATACTGCCTACTAAAAGTTTATTAGGAGGTACACATGGCATGAGTCATGTTTTGTGCTAGCAGTGAGTGTAAGCCGTGTGGAGGTCACTAAACGAAAAATGGTTTGGAGGAACACCAATCAACGATGATGGTACTTAACTACTCTTCCGGCCTCTAGCGTATATCCCATCTCAAAAAGAAGCAATAAATAGTACTTAAATAGATGTCTTCAAGTGGTGAATAAAATTTTCTTGGCATGCAAGGAAATGAAGAAATTTGGAATTTCCATTACTTGGTAAAGTAAAGCAGAATATTCAGCACATTTTTTGTTTTTGAATTTTCATTAGGCCTGCAAAACTTGCAAATTGGCATAATTTGGAACTGTCAATACCTTAGTCAGTGTTTAGAAAAGCAATTTCAGCAGCCCAAATAACTGTAATATAGCGGCCGAGTCGTACACACGTCTTCTATGGGACAGTACGGGTCCTGGCGAAACACTCACAGGTCGCCCTTATTTTTTTTAGATAAGTATGCACTTCTCAGGCCAACAAATTTCTCGCGTTCGAAAGCAAGCTTTCTGAATTACCAAAATGTGTTCCTTTATTTGCTAAATGAAGCGAAAGAAAGGTCAACTGTTATTTCTCACGCTTCAAGAAGAGGCCAGTATAAAGAATACGAAGGACAAGCTAGGAACGCAGCCCGAAGTAACTTAGTTACTGCAAGCTACAATAACCACTGGCGGCCGCAAAAACCTCACTACGCACGCGTATCTAATCACCTTAGGGAGACGTTTAATGTTGCACCGTATACGCCTCCGTAGTTACCTAGAATCGCTAAATTACCACCCTCCCCCAATCCCTAACACCACAACTGCACCGCTCGCACACATACACAAATAATCTCTCTCACATATGTTTCTTTTCTCCAACGAAAAGTTTTCTCGTCTTTATGGATCTAACAACCATTAAGCTTCACCGCTTACGCTCGTGTATTCTATGAAGATTACGTAGTGGTAGCTACATAATTATTGTACGCACGAATCTCGGAAGCTGCAGTGCGTACACTTGTTTGAAAGCATTGTTATCGGACTCAAAATCGACGCATGACCGGCACCAATAGAAGCGAGAAGCTCCACGAGCTCTTGCAGAAGTAGAAAATGAAAGGTCATTTCCTTTGTCAAGCTTTCAATCACAGAGTAGATAACACGGCCTTTCCACGGTAAGGAAATATATTGCGGTTGGGAGGTTTCGTTGCGCTCCTAGCTTAAGTGAGCCATTAGGTTATCGCCAAACGGCTGTCAAGCGTCCGTCCTGGCATATTTCTATAGCTGTTGTTGTACGTACAAAACAAACGGCGTCGTTAAGCAGGGTAACGACCGCAGGAAGAAGTAATTGCAGTTCTCAGTCTGTGCACCCCTAACTATCATTTCGACTTCGATTTCAACTTCGGCTTTTCTGTGCGCAAACACGCGTTTTATTGCGCTGCTGACAATTTTAAACACAAAAGAATAGCACATAGAAACACAGCTATATGATAGCTTCTTTTCTTTTACAATATCCTTTGAAAGCAACAGCTCTTATGCACATTCTTCGGTTGCCTAAATGGTCAAGCACCTTGTTTCGCCTTCTTTATGTGTTCATGTGCATGGTCGTGTCCAGCTAGTGCACTGTCTCAATCTATTGGAGCAAGCGTTCAGGGAACCGGTCGTCGAAACCGGCAAGGTGGCGTTTCTTTGTGTATACATCGCGAAAAGTGCTTGCTCTACACTAACTACCCGCTATGTTGTGGCTGCGTGATTGCGTACGGTCACTGCTCTCCAGTGGTCATTCCGTACCCACCTGCAGCTTAAGCGAACCTCGGAGAATGACGCGCGCCATGGCGAACTCTCACGACCACGCGATTAGGACATCTAAGGCAGTTCAAAACGACGGGCAATCGGGTTTGTACGGCTCAGTCAGCGGTAGCTCGGCGTGACTAGTATCTGCCGCACCTGGTCACGATCAGAGGTTGTTTGCCTTGCGTTCGGTCAAGTTTGCATTGGGTGATTCGTTTTTGCGAGCAGCCGCAGAGAACCTGCTCTTGCTTGTGGCGAAATTGGCTGCCTGACGACGGCGAACAACTAACTACTAGTAATAAAACTGTCGTTGTCGCTGCGACTTCACGTTTACTCATTTAACTATTTATCTAGCTTCTAAAGTATCTCATTGTACTCGTAGGAAGCAAGCCTCCATGCTTGTTGGCTTCGAAAAGGCGCAGCAGTACATCTATGAAGACGTAGCTAGAGCTAAACTGTTCTTTGCTTCTTTCCTTTCTTCTCTTTTTCGCACAATGCACTGCGGTGAAAGTGCACTTCAAGTCACAATGATGCTAGTATACCTGCACATGCATGAAGCCAGTGCTAGCTCGTGTGCTGAAAACCCTAGAACGCTTCGTTATTCATTTACGAAAAAGATAAAAACCATGTGCCGCTATCCCGGCCTCTCTTGCAGTTTCACTGGGTGCGCTGTTTTTCCTTCATCAAAATTGCACCTTCAACTTTACGGCCCGTTGATGTCTGCAATGTTAGGAAAAGGCGGGCGTACGACAAAAAGAAGGAAGAAAAGATTCACAGCCATTCCACACTCTGGAGGTGGATGACCAGCGGAGCTGTGTATATGGTGATAAATATGTACAGGACAAATATGTTCATGGAAAATAAAAGACGCATACCACAATGAATTTTGTTTTTTCACGAATTTTTGTTGCTTTATTAAATCGCATACTCAATGTATCTTTTTGTTTTTAACCTTCTTTTGTTTGCTTATTTGTATTTACTATTTTGTCACTGAGGTGACTATCGCTTCATGATCACTATGATATACGGCCAGTGGCTCTGTGGCGGCACTGGAAATGTTCTCGGGTAATGTGAGGTCTATACACGACCGAGGACGCGTCGTGGGCACACTGATATTTGTGTAACATTGGATGACGAACCTTTCCAGAAGCAACGCCACGAACGACTTTCCGTCTGGCCGAGACACGTCTATATTGAAATCGCCCACAATTACAATGGGAGAGGAGTCGGTAAGGGTGATCCAGCCAGAGGTGCATTGGTGTTTGCTGCACCATCTTCGTCCGTATTACGTGCCGTCCGCCGTCGCCGTGCACATTCCCGCTTCCGTTCACGTTGGTGTTCTTCGTAGGCGCGCTGTTCTTCCGCAGTCCTCACCACACGCGGCCTACCCATTGCACGGGTGGAAGAGAACTGAGATAAGGCTATGTGGTTTATCTATAAGGCCCATGACATCAAACCGAAATCCGGTACTAAGCCATGTCTATTCTGGTTTTACTTTTTTATTGTGATATGTTTTATCACAATACATACGGCGATACGCTTTCTGTATGTACATGTTTATACATGCTGCAACAGTTTCTGTTCTTCGCGCTCGGTCTGCGCGATTGTTCTACGCACGCAACGAACCGCCGGAACCTAGCGCATAACAGCTCCGCTGTAAAAGCACAACATAAACGCCGGCTGTCGACTGAAAATTGACACGGTGGCGGAAATGAACGAGGACACAAAGCCGTCTAACCTTAAGTTGGACTACCGAGATCGCAAGTGTGCTCCGAATTTTGCAGGCAATATAATTTTGTTTGGACGCAAGAGCGAAGGCGTTCGCCTGACGGTCCTGGCTTTGTATATCGTTATTATCAGCAGCAAGTCCGTAAGTCATCCCATTGTTATCTTTCAAAAAAGATTGTCAGCCCCTCAACAGCTAAATTTCGCAAATGCCTGCACATGTCCTTTGTTGACGGGTAGGCGGTAACTTCCTTTGAGCGTGCGCCGATATGTTTCGTGTCTTCGTCATTTTCCACGATATTTGCGACCTTTCCCTCGATAGTCGGCGTTTGTTTTAATGTGCCAGCATTACGAGAGTCAAAGGGAAAAAATACTATGTGTTTGAAATATGACAAGCCGGTCACGTGGTAGCGGTGGCCATCGCATATATTACCACCGTATACATTATCGCGATGCTCTGGAAATGCTATACGATGCGCCACTCATTGCATTCATGTAAACGGGCTTCTAACTTGAATCAAAACCAATATGATTACATTTTCTTGCTAATATTCGTTTTCGAGCTTTCTTCACTAATCCATGAGAACGCAGAGACGTTGCTCGCCATAAATCTTACGCATGGTCGCGTGCATCATTTTCCCGTACAAAGTTTCTTCGTGTAGACAATACCTGAAGCCAGGTTATTCCGAATTTGTGACATTTATGTAAAATCGCAGAGCTATCTCTTCTAATACAGAACTAGCAAGGTCTGCAGTTTCATCGTGGTTCAACATAAGAGCGTCGAGGGCTTCGATGTCTCTTCCAGCGGGAAACTTATAGTGCACAAAATTTCGTGCAATTGGTGAGGACCCTTGGAAGGAAAGTGATGCACACGGTACAGCCGAATGTGTGCAGCAAGGAAGGTTAAAGCTACAGCTACTAAGCAGAGCAGCTGCTTTTTCCTCGACTTATGTTTCGCAGCCCCGCTAAGCTAGAAGGCGCGAGATCAAATACCAGCAGTGGCGGCGCCATTCCTATGGGCGAAATGCAACAACTCCCGTGTGCCTTGCATTGGGAGTGCGCTAAAAAATCCCAGGTGGACAAAATCCCGAGACCGCCAATACCGCGTTCCTAATAATCATATAGGAGTTTTAGCACACACGAAAACTCCAGAATTTATGGATTATTTTCTTATCTGTAATTCGACAGCATAACCGAAGCGATTCATTGTGTATCCATCTCTGCCACTTTTGGTTTATCACCAATGTACTCTACTGCTTCCCGTTTCTTGTTCATGTGTTCAATAGAATATTTCTGCTTGACGCCCCAACAGCAATATTAACTGACAGAGGCACTGCAGGTGAACTATTGGGCACCGTTTTAAGATTAAGTGGCACATATCACCGGCAAGCAACGGCGTACCGTCCTCAAACGACTGGTTTCAGGGAGTGCCTCAATAAGACACTTGCGGGTACGCTTTGCCTATACGTTGACGTGGAGCGTGAAAACAAGGACCAGATATAGTCGTATGTCACATCTTGCATGCAATACCACTATGCTAGAGACAACGCTTTCAGGTGTGACAGGGAGCAGATGCATCGTCTTAGCCACATGAGTTATGAGATGCGAACAATACATAGTCAGTGAACGAGCTTCTTTTATATGAGGTGTGGTAAGTGGCCATAAACTTCTTCGTCTGCAAGGCTCTCGTTCTGACCGCATAGGCAGCAGCATGTTTGTTTACTTTTTGCAGTTTTTGAAGTAGGTGACGTGATCTTCCGAGTTACTGCAGCCAAAATGATATTGCCACCTTAAATCTGACAAATGTGCCTGATAAGCGTGTAAGAAGCGTGAGTCAGGTAAGGCGATTCAAATCTTCAGTTCGACAGATGTGGTTCCCTGACACAATGAAACAAGGCATCTTGCGATAAACGCACACTATAGACGTACAGCTTAGGTAGCGATGGATGTGGGTAAATCAATTTCCATTTATTAACGCTGTCTTCACGTCTAATGTTTACGCAATAGCGGAGTAGTTTCTTAAAACGTCTTCCATTTGTGCTCCAGCGTGCTTTCCGAGCACAAGTGAGTGAAGTAGCTTTCGATGCGAAAGTGTCAAATGTCCCAGTAAGCGAAAAAGCCGGCTGTGTCTCTGGCAGTGAAACTTCCAATCGGCTACGACACCACTTCACGATCGTGCCTCGCGCGCTCATTACTCTGGCTCAGGCTTGCTGGCTCGGGCCTCCACAGAGCTGAGTGGGATAGGGAACACCTTCTGACACAGTATTGCGTGAGGGGAGAGGGCATCGACGTGACGCCACGTCATCCTCGCTCTCACTCTCGGAAACCTGGGTTATCCGGGCGTTCCTTGACCACGCAAGCTCTCACCCACATTCAAACTGCGCCTCGACAAGGCCTAATGAAAACGCGCCAAGCCTCTCAGTGCGTCTGTTTTCCCGCGAGGAGTTGTGGCATAACTCGAAGGACCGCCCGGCACCGTTAAATTGGACATTAATGCTTTCGCATTCACAACTCATAAAGAGTATCTAGCTGTCCTCGGATATTTTTTTTTAACTCGAGAAACTGTTTTCTTCCCTACAGAAACTCCGGACAAGTTATCAGAGTGCGAATCATGTCTAACCTGTGTTTACGCTACAAGAAAATTGACCATTGATTTTTGCGGAGCACGTATTTGCGTGATCCATTTCAACACGACACAGCTACATTTATAAAAGCGCCTGGGGCCTACTAGTTTCATTTGCCGAGAAGCGCTTTTATCAAATACACGTAGCTAACAATATTTTGTCCCCTTTTACACCTGCTACTGTTCTTGTATTGCTTTGTTTCTGCATCAGTTCTCTTTCCGCAGGTATCCAGTAATTTGCAGAGCTCTTTTTCGCTGCGTTCTTTTTTTTTTCTGGTCAATACACTGTTTAGGCAGCTACACGATACTCTATTATTTTCTGTAATCGATCAGGCAGAAAGTAGTTCAGGAACGATATGTGTACTCCTATGCATGGCGCACATCGGGTGTTGGAAATGATCTCTGATAGCTGCACGGTGCAACACAAATTAGGAGAGAGAAAGACAAAGTGTTGCTAGGCATTTTTCTCTTTCTGTGTCTTCATTTTGCTGTGCGCTGCTAGCATGAATACATGCGTGCTTGCACACAGTGATATCATGCGCTGATGTCGTGCATACAAAACGTGCCAACATTCGGAGAAACTTAAGCGCTCACATAAACATGTAAATGTAGGTCGCTAGTTCAAAATGTGTGTCCTTCACGTTTCTTTTGCCTCTAAGCGTCACATTCACTCCTTCAGCCCATTTAGACGCTTCATGATGGTCAGCAAGTCCTCCCTAAAGAGCTCATTTCGGTCTGCCCAAAAATTCGGATTGCCGACAAATCCAGCAAGAAATGTGGTTATTGTCTGAGGCACTACAACACCTCTTTATCTGTATCTATAGATAGCTTTTGACGCCGAAATAAATTATTTCAGAGATACGTCGCAGCAAAAAGTACTTAAATTCGATCAGCAGAAGTGGAGCTATTGGCACTGAAACACTGCATTTGATCCCTTTCACGGGGCTCCCACTGCTTCTTCAATGCTTTGCGCTGCAAAGGCAACGATGGGGAGGTGCGATGCCCACAACGCTCCAGCTACAGAACGTCGTCGGGGCACGCAATCCAAATTCGATTTTGGACCTTCATGTAGACGCCGCTACTTCTGATTTTGGCGCCTACAACGCTCCAAACTTGATCGTGATCCCTCAATTTACGGTAGAGTCGATGGTGTCGCAACCCTTTTCTGGGCTACAGTGCACTAGATAGCCACGCGCTGCTGTATTTTCTCGCACAGAGGGGCAAGAGTAGCCCATTTTCTTTCGCGCTTATCTCTATGGCAACCACACCATTCCATCGGGTCGAACAAAACGTCGACATTATGTTCGCTCGTGCGAGTACGCCGCCAGGGCACACATCGGCTAATACCAGTGACACACAGGTGAGGTTACTGTCATTAAAAGTCTGGGGTCTTAAGTTTCTTAATGCCATTATGTTTCAGTCGCTGGTATACGAGCACATTTAACGGCATTAAACATCGCGATGACTACTGCTGCAGTGAAACGGCTAAGTTTGCTTTCCAATCGTGATACAACAGAACGTTTAATAAATAAATCACGTGGAAAATATTAATATTCATATTTTATGTAGTTTACTTCAGGAATGTCTTCCTTCCACCCAGCTGTAGACAGTTTTAAGCCAAAGCTAGCTGAACGACCAATCCATTGCATAGCCAGCCCACTAAAATTGGAAAAATGGAGCCCACAGCTTCAAGGCTTTCAAGCAGAGTTTCTGAAGACTTTGACCATGTGCTTCAGTTTGTTGCGACGTATGTGCTTCTTCGAGTCCCATCGTCAAGAAATTACAAGGCTTCAGTATGAGGCCCACAAGGCAAGGAGTCGGCTCCGAGCAATCGAACAGCTTCTCCTGGCTAACGCGCTCGCGATTAGTGCTGTTGCCTGTCGCCCAGGGAGCGGTGGCGCTTTCCGAAGAAGTCGCGATGGTATGAGAACACATTGCCTTAATTGGATGAAGCCAACTTTGAAAGGTAGTTCAGTGCTCCACAGGCCACCTGGATGCCTGTCGCGCCGATTAGCAGTGACAAGGCACCGTCATGACAGACGCAATTTCTGTCCAGAAAAGAGTCGGTATTGCGCTGTTCCAACTTTGCTCGACAGCAGAAGATCCAACAACCGCTTAACTCTATTCTGGTACGTTCCGCAGCTAACATGATATACAAGAACGTTTGTGCAACTGTCCTTGATAAACTCGCACAGGGGTGGCTGGCGATGGTGCCACCCGCCGATATGGGCAAGTATATTTGTGAAATATTCACAATGACCAGATTCTTGCAAGGAGCTGGTGCTTTGGATGTCTGCGGCTTTCCAGTGTCCACTCCGAAAGACCATGTCAGCGATTATCGCAATTTCTCGTACAAATGCTGGTGGGTAAAACTGCTGCATCCATCTTGCCGCTTTTGAATATTGTGATCTCTTGAACCCGACACGTTCACTGGTCTGTTTTCATAACGTAATTATGCCTATTCGGCGGTGTTAATATTTGATTGCATATTTGAGCTCTCGAATACCTTGCACAATACTACAATAGCACGCATTATTGCACGCATTATAGCACGCACATTAAAATTCTTGTACAAGATACACCAATAAATGCAAGCAGTTGCAAGATACATTTAAGACAAATTGGTGTGCTCTCAGTGTTCTTCCGCATGTGTGCGCAAGACAACCTGATTCCACCTCTTTTTTTGACAGCACTAACATTTGCCTTGTTTCCCTCACAGATTACAGCACAATGTTACTCACACTGGTGGACCACTGCGGTCGCTTCCGCTACGTTAACATTGGAATCGCCAGGGTGGTGTCATGATTCGTACAACCACTCCAATCTATGCATACTCGTCGACAGCAAGCTTTTCAGTGGGCCAACAACTCTTATTATAGCAGTGCAAGTGCTGTGAATCTGTTACTACGCCCAGAAAATTGCCGTGTATGCAACTATGCAAACCTCCAAACAAATATTGTACACATTTTCACCTGGCACACATGAGGATACCTTTAGCTACAAGCTTTCGAAAACCAGATGGATGGCTGAAAATGCTTCTGGCCGTTTGAAGGTGAAGTTTCCTTTCACTTTGAAGCGCATGCAATGTAAAAATCGTAGAGCGACCACGGTGATAAATGCATGCTTTGCGCTCCACAATGTTTGTGAAGGGTTAATAGACCAGACAGAATCGCAGTGAGAGCTTGAACGATCTGCCACAGAGGCTCAGTATGAGCAGTTACAGCGCCCCACACAAGCTCAATCCAGCAATGGACGTGCTGTTGAGAATCGGTAAACCGTCCAGTTATGCCGTATTTCTAGAGGCTCACTGCCAACCATGAATCCTTCTCTAGCCAGGCTAGGATGCATTCCCCTAAATGTCCTCCTTCGCCATCTTGTTTTGCAATAAATAATGTTCTGTCTTTTCAGCGTCTTCTGTTGTGCCCGTTTTCACTCGCAAGAGGGGAAGCAAATGATGTATTACTGTAATGAAAACTGTAATGCTTGTGTTTTGTTTGTGCAATATAATTGGGAAGAAGCCCTGAGAAATATGGGACGCTTTATTTAAAAGATGTCTCCGATGCTTCACTAATGAGGAATATTAGAGATCATTTTATTGGCGGCAACTGTGAGAGAGCGACAGTCTAAAAAAACCTGGATCATTTTCGAAATTGAGAAAAGCTTCTCAGAAGATCAATAAGCTGCTCCTGCCCCTTTTGGGTTTCCTGTATACGAAGTTTGTTCTCCTGTCGGCCTTTATCTTCTTCTAGGGAGTGCTCGAATGTTACTCTTGGAGCCCGTTGTTCTGCGATGAGCTAGCTGATCTTACTCTTCAGTGGAACAGCGCTTTCGCTTTTGCCTGTCTACTGGTTGCTGCTGTCCAGGTACTCTCATATTGAGCCGAATGACCAACACTTACGTATAAACAGAGACCACAATATTTAGGCACTATTTTAGACAAGAAGTTAACCTTTATCCCACACCGGAACACCATTAAACGATTGCATATATATATATATATATATATATATATATATATATATATATATATATATATATATATATATATATATATATAGGTAGGTCTCTTGTATTGGAAACCGGGGGAAAGGTGGGTGGGCGAGGCAACGACCGAGGGTGTGTTAGCGGCGAGAGTGTTGAATGGAGAAGAGAGGTCTGCTATTCAATGTCGGTGGAGGAGTGTGGGCGATATCACATTAGCATATTCCTCCACCGATGCTGAATAGCACACCCAGCATTTTACACTGACGCTTCCAAGTAACATACTCATGTGTCTTATGCAGCAGTCGGTCCATCCTTCTCGAACTCAGATTCCTGTACTCAGAAACAAATATATACAATGCACTTTCCTATGCACTTACTATACTATATACTATGCACTTTCCTGTACTTAGAAACAAGTATATACCTACGCTCTAATGTCGGCTGTGAAAAAGATAAGAAAATAAAAGTTAGTAAATTAAGAGTCATGTGCTATCAGACCAAACTGTCACATCAATTGCATCGCATGCCGTCAATCCTACTGCGGCGGTCCCTGTTACATATATCAAGGCTGTCCTACAAAAGAAGCTGAGAAGCCGCTGGCAACCCTTTTGAAATACTTTAACGAATAAAAAAGTTCACATAATTAAGCCATAGTCTGGTACCTGGCTCTCCTCAACGAGAATACGGCGAACTGATGCCTTATTCAGACGGCTCAAGATAGGGCACACGCATAGTAGCCACACCTTTCTTCTCACGGGTTATGAACCTCCAACTTGTGGTAGACGCGGTGAGAAGGTGAGCAATTTCCAGGTCCTCCTGGAGTGTCCTAAAGCAGAGTCTGCGAGAACAAAATACTTTACACTAGCTTACCGACAACATATATCTGTCTACCCGGTAATCTTTCGTAGTGTAGAACGTTTTGTTGTTGTTTTTGACGGCAAAGCAGTTCTAGACTTCTTCAATGGTGTCGTTTTACCTGTGATCCCAACAAATTCATGGTGCATCCTCTCACCATTCGACGATGCTGCGATAGTGCTGTTTTGCATAGCACGTGACTTGATTTCGACGGCTTTCAAGGGTTCTATTAAGGCAGTAGCGCTTCATGCATGTCTTTACCATTGACATGTTTCAGCATATGATATGGATCTTTCGCAGTGCATCCTTTGTGTTCATAGTACACCTCATTAGTCATTGCCATATTCCTATTACATATAGATTTCACGCACACGACAGTGGATGTTTCAGGGCCCTTTACAGCCACGTCACATCTACTTCTCGTAATTCGTCGCTACAGTGCAGACTCATGTGCTCAGTGTAGACTACAGTGCAATACTCGCCCCTTGCGCCAGGAAACACCACATATCATCACCGTCAGCTTGACCGTCTAGCCAGGATAGACCACTGATAAGCGCGCGCTCGGAAGCGTGTGTGTGGCCTGAGCTAAAGTTTCGCGTGGTTCGAGATTAGTGGAGTTCAAATCAAATCAGAATGAGCGAGACCCTACGGCAACGACACCGATAAACTGTATTGCCAAAGTTTCGGTGCCATGTGGGAGGGCGTGGTCGAGCGTGACCAGATGATAGTCGGCTTCTTCCGGAAATATGTAATTCTTATCAAAGTTCGAAACTCCGATTTTTGCTTACTTCAGCCTGTTTAGTAAACTGCGCCAATAATATACACAGCAACAGTAGGAAGAATCGCACTTACTCGAGCTCCCTTCTTGATTGACATCTGCTATCGGCCAACAACTCGGCTCTAACGGAATCTACCTGCTGACGTCAACGGGCAGACCCAACAGCCCCGAAACTGGTGAGGAGAAGGCCTCTGTCGAAAAGAGAATGTTAAGAAGAGAATGACTTCGCGCTCCGCTTGTGGCTCCAAGTGCCACGCACGAGTGCAAAGTTTGGCTGATATGCTACACTAGCGTAAGCTATCCGCGGAAAGTGCTTTTTCACCAAGGACGAGGGCTGGTTCAGGGCCCCTTTAAGTCGTGTTGCCTGCATGGTAAAGCTCAGCGACAGATATTACTTTTTTCAACAAAGTCAGTCGAGAAGACTTGTTTTTGACATGGTCGTCTGCGTGCAGATAATTTGCTTCTTGTGGTCATCATAGTGCTCATATTTTCTTGCTACTTCTTTGTTGTAAAACCAGCAATAAATTTCCTAGAATAGATAAATGCGTTTTCGCTTTCGTTTCAGTTCTTTTCTACACAAAAATAGGCTTTCAAGTGTTGCAAGTGGCACACGAACACCTCGCATTTAAGGAGACAGGCTGGCTAAATCACTCATACGCAACACATATATTAGGTTCTGGTGCCACATGATTGTATGAAGGCCTATTTGTTTACATAGTGATTCGCCAGAATCTCAAGCACAAGTACTTGGCGTCTCCGTGTTGGTTTTCTGCGCTTTCATAAGTTTGTCTTACACGATCTTGTTTGTTTGCGCAGGTTTAGCGCTAACGCGTTTCTTTTTGGAATCAGTATTTACTGGAAATAAAATAAAATGCAACATGGGCAGTGAATGAGGGATTGCGGTGCCTTGAGGTCGGTGCTTCCAATGCCCGGATGTTTCACAAAAAGAAAAACACAAAGAGACAGCTTTTCTCTTCTTGTCAACAATCCAAGCACTTTACTTTCTTTTTGTTTTGTTCTTTTTTTTAGACTGGCGTGACTAAATGCATAAGAAGTCTTTCTCACATTTACTTAAAGCTGTGAGAGTGCAGACGGCAAATAAACGGGAAGACTCCATAGAGTTTCGGACGCACCAGGCCACCTGCTCTTTCCTCCATAGCACCGAGCAACTCGAGACCTTCAATTTTCTACTCGCTCCCGCATAGCGGTGTCCAAACCTAAGCTCACCAGTTGTTAAAAACGACCTCGCGGAAACACCGGTCGCAAACTAATGCGCCAGACAACCTTGTAACGCTTCCTAATCTAACCCTGCCAGCGCGGACAGAGTCTAGCGGCGACGACGGGAGCAGGTGGTGTTCGCGCTCTTACTAGTCTCTGCACAGGCACGGAAATATGCGACGTTAGGTAAGGTCACGTTTCGTCACCACCGATTCCACAGCGCGCGCGAAGTTGTACAAAAGGAGGGAAAAAACCTTGACGGCGACGACGATTTGGCTTCGCGATCGCTAACCACTTCCTTGGGAAAAAAATGCGCGTCGCGTGAGGGAGGCCGTTTTCTTCGGCTATCGGGGACGACGGCGCAGCGCTTCGGGTCTTGTCATTTCGAGCTTGCCCGTCCCTCCCCCCCCCCCCCCCCCCCCCCCCATTCCCCTGCCCGAGGACAAACAGCAGGTGAGCTGGGCGAATGACGTGGTCAGCGGTTGTTTGGTGCCTTCGTTATTAGCGCGCCACGCTCCAGGCACTGCGCTGCAGCAATACGTTGCCGCTGCGGCAACACAAAGCCACGCGCTCGCTCTATAACTATACCCCGCGCAATTATAGTTACCTTGCGGAACATTTTTTTTCTTTTTTAGTAGCTGCCTCCTTCGAAGTAATCTCTCGGGGCGCTTTGAGTTGTTCACCGTTCCCTCTCCGCCCGTTCGGACTTCCTTCCCTCCTCGTCCGTTCAAGAATAAATGATGTGGTTGTCGACACACAGGTTTTCCAAAGGACTTCCTGTTTCACTGTCTGGAACAGCGCGAGTCGGGTAACGAAGACTGCACGAGTTGTAATTACCTACGCAGATACAGGACCCTATAGCTGGCTGAAGTTTAGCTATACAGTTAAGCTGCTGTTTATTTTTAAAAATGTTGCTTTAATGCACAGCGGAAGGCATGCGTACACTAGCGCTACAAAAAAAAAAAAAAAAAAACGCGTTTCATATGTTTGAAAACATGGAAACATGGACATCTAATAATTTAAGGTACAAAATGCTTATCTCTTCCTAGACAAATTTGGACGCCAGATACCGAACGACCAGAAGTTTTCTGGAGTCACAAACATGCTGCTGACAAAGCGCGGACAACAGGGAGTATATCGCAGCGGTTTTACGAAGTTTGATTTACACAGCTTTAGCCTTAGGTATACACAAGTGAAGGGTGACTAAAATAAATCCCTAGAACCCTTTATAACGGCGTCTCATGCACCTGAAATGTAGCTTTTTGACGAAAAACGCAGTAAGTGACTAAAACATTGTTGCGGGAGCAGACAGGCCACCGTTTCATCTTCGTTGAGATATTGCAGCGGTTCACGTAGATTGCGTAGCATTATATGCTGCATATCCACGGTACGCTGCAGAATTCCGCACGCGTTCACGCCTGTTCCCAACAAGCTTTCAGAGACTTACGGCACGGCGCTCAATGTACAGAGATTATGATTTAATGATATTTGGGTGCGTGTTTTCTTTTTTCGGAGGGGACGATACCTGAGGGTTAGGAGTACAATCGTCTGGTTTTGTGTGTGTGTGTCATCGGCCATTATGCCTTTTTCCCTCAAATATCCTGTATCTCTCCCGCGGGCAAACGTGAGCAAACAGCAAATTAGAGCAGTTTCGTTAGCGTTATCTGCATTACAATCCCGTTGGCCAGAGTGTCAATAGTTGCGTATGCGGCATACCATATCAATGCGCACTCACTTATTGTGGATCTCCGATGCATTTACCTTGGCCACGTTATGCAAAGAGCTGATCATCTGCTCTTACGGAAGTCGAGTAACATGCAACACAGTCTTACAAAGCACACGCCAGTGAACTCCCATGATCGTAACCACGAAGTGGCCGCCATTGTAACGAGCTCGCGTTACCCAACCAGATAGAGCCCTCAAAGATACTAAACAAACATGTCAAGCTGTGGCCGTTCTGTTTTGCGATGTAATTTGATTTGGCTAACCAATTTGTACATTCGTTGCGTGCGTTCCCCCACTTTCAGTTTTTTTTTTTTTTAGTATTCAAATGATACCAAGTTTGCAACAAAACAAAACTGTTCTGCAAAAACAAACAGAATGGGTGATTCTAAATGCGACGTTGTCTCCTCAATACCCCCACGCAAAATAACATATTACGTGTGAACAATAAAAACGTGATCACGAGCAATTAAATACACGATTCTCTTGCGAAGTGACCTCAGTGCAAATGTTGTAATATCTTAATGTCCCGTGTCAGCCTCGCTTCTCGAAGACCTGTTACCTCCCGAGAAAACCTATAGGCCCTGCAGTATGACGCAACGCTTACCCGAGCAGCTAACTAAATATTGAAGCACGTTGTAGAAGGCAAGTTCCATCAACGCGAATCTGGCACGCAGATCAATGATAGAAAGTGGGAAAGATGCGAATATAACAAGGAAAAATAGATGGAAATCATTGCAGTCGCCACGCGCCATCTGCTCTTTCTGGCACCTCTAGCTCGTCTCGCAATTCCGACTAGGCTTGGTTCACGTTAGAAAACGTGCCACGTTAGCCGCCAAGTTAGATTGCGTTGTCTCTCATTCGCTTGCATTGAGAGAACTGCTGCGTGAACACCTGCTCTCAGATGGCACGGATTGAGCAACAGCCTGTCCAACTTCCGCGTAGAGAAGGAATTCGGCAAAGTTCTTCCAAACGAATCTCTGATATTTTCTGGCGTCATTCGCGACGCTCGACGAATCGTTTCAATGAAGTCGGTGTCGCGAACAATTTACAGCGAGCGCTTTCACCCCCTTTAAATTTCATACGCATGTTAATGCGACTCTGAACATGCACCGCATATACTTTAGGGAACAGCCATAACATATAGACCTTCACTGCACTTCAATGCCACACATTTATTTTTCTGCAGGATGCAGTGTTCGAATCGGTCACCGTGTGACTCCTTTATATCTTTCCCATGTGTGTCCATAGATCATCATCTATCTTCCGATAAATCAAACTTGCAGCAACCGTCTATAGTAGGCCCATAACATCGCTTCTAAACAACCTCCTACTCATTTTCATTTCCTTCCTTTTTTTTCCGAACATCGTTTGTATTATGTCATCGCTGGGCTTCTGCACTGCGGTTCTAAAGCGAATTTGCACATCGCGCGACACACTAATTCAACATTCAGTTGTCATGTGTTCATAATAGTTCGCTGTCTGATTCATTGTAGTTTACCTTATTGTAATCATAGGTCGACCACATTGTAGATGGAAGCTAACTGGAGGGCGGCACTCACTCCTCCATTCAAGTGCTTGCGAAGCAGAAAATTTCTCCTTGGGGACAACCACTGAACCAATTTTAATGGAATTGGTTATATGAATAAAGCTTAGCTCTTGTCCTTAGGCAATGCATCATTAGTTGTCACCTCCAAGCTTTTATAAATTTTGAAGCAAATTTGTCCTCTTTTAAACAATTACGTTTGAGGTTTAGGCATCGCATTCTTAAAATACACACTAACATCTTGCTTGGCAATTCCGTAAGCTTTATACGATAGAAAAGTCGAACCTATTATGTCTTTTGTGATTATTGCTATGCAATTAAATGAAATATTGGTGCCTTTTTTCACGCTGGCTGCTCCTCTTCGCAGGGCGAGCAATGCTATAAGCACATTAAGACTGAAAAACCCCAAGTGCAGTCAACTATTACGAACACTTGTGAAAGCGTCACCCACCTGTAAAGAAAGGCATAGAAAAGAGTAAAATGACTGTAAGAGACATCACAGGTGTTGTAAACAAGTGAGAGTTCACAACCGGCCCTGAATTCGCGACATAAATTGTGAGTTTTCCAAGTGAGGCACTTAACCTTTATACATGTCTGTATAACAAGATACATAACAATACTTGGTAAAATAAGACGTGAGCTACATACATATTTTCTATTGCATTACAAGAAGTATTGGCCTCAACCCCGACCGTCTAGTATGAGCTTCTTACTTTTGCGTTTTTCTCAAAAATTTTTACTAGATCCACAAGCGCTCTTTTCTACAACGTCATTATGGTCGTGGACCAAGTTTTTTTGTTTTCAGAGTAAAGGGCCATGGACGGTCTCAGAACCTTAATTGAGCCTTTAGTCCTCGCTGCGCAGTATAGTGTTGTGGGCACGCAAGATGAATGTGTTGGGAAATCGTTCATTTCCTTATGCGAGACTCGCAAGGGCATTGTTCGAAAGTCGATTATGTGCTTCTGAGCAATGTAGCATATATCAATTTGGTGAACCTAGGGCGTCGCACTGAATAAAAATTACGCAGTCGTCGTATGTACGCTACCCACAGGGTCATAATGTCGGAAAGAACCCGATTTTGCCATCCCAAAATTTTCGTAATTCGGGAAGCTTCTTTATCAAAAGGAGCTCTCTAATCAAAGTTACGTTGTCGTCAGTCGCTTGTACCAACCTTATCGTTAGAACGGCCCAAATTCCGTTCAATTCGGCACTGAAGGTGGTCGCTCCTTAGTAAGAGGTATTCTGCGTTTCACGATATCTTACGTACAGCGTACGCAACAATGAGACAAATAAAAAGAGTATCACACCTACACACAGCACTGGCAAATGAAACTAACGCAACCTGTAGGCGTGATAGCAAAGAGTAATTTACGGACACGTCGCATCGACTAACGTGTTAAACATGCTTGACAATGGAAAAAAAGTGCGTTGCAAGAGAAAAATGAAGCTTAAACACTTGCTGCCAGTAAACTGCGACAATATTCTAACTAGCAGCGCAACAGGTGTAAAGATAGCATGACAGCACGATGCCATAAATGACACAATGATGTTCATACGGAGAGAAAATCAGTAATTTCTTGATGCGAGAGCAAGATTGAAGGTTTAATGAAGCATGTTTTCCACTTCACCGAGTTTCAGTATAGCTTCAACAACTGCTCTCGTCAACTGCAAACTTTTCCTGGCAATGACAATAAATTTTGCAAACATCGCCACGTGCACAGTTTATGCTCCAATATTCATCGACAATGTCAGAAGCAATGTAATTGTCATGTCTTAACCTGTCATTCAAGTTGACAAGGGTAGAGGCTTGGGCGAGCTTGCAATTCATGGCAAATTGAGCACAGCGCGGAAGACCAGACCACTGTAAGAAAGAAAGGAAGAAAGAGCAAAAAAGAAAAAAAAAGGAAAGAAGAACCCAAAGCGCACTTTTTTTCTATTGTTGCTGTATTACGCGCTGCGCTCTTTGACATTCAAGCAGCGTCCCGCTTGTCCCCCATAGTATTTCCGCATGAAAGCGGCAAAGAGCACAGCGCTTCACGTATATTTCAATACGTAATCGGACTCGAATCAAACCACTGCTGCTTCTCAGGACACGCTCACTCGGAAACAAGCTATAGTTCATCGAGAGAGGTTTATGGCGAGGCATAGAATATATAGATAAGGCTTCACTAGGCCAAGCTATGATTGCCCATATAAGGTGCAGTGAGAAGTTCTAGGCAACTTTTCCATTAGCAGTCTCCGTGATCTATTCAGCAGTCAATGCGGCAATTGGGGCTATTGTGGATTCTTCTCATCGCTGTGAAAACACCTGCCATTAATCATTTCTTACAGGTCTATCTCAGCTCTTGCGTAACCGTTAGGATGTGTTCGCGCTTATATTTATGACTTGGGGCACAGTTCTCCCTTGTTTCTCTTGTTGAATTTCATTACATATGTGCATTATGAAATACTCGTAACATTTTACCTGCCTTGATGACTTACCACCTATGGCGTTGCGCTGCAACGCATAAAATCACGGGGTCAAATCTCGGCCACAGCGGCTGCATTTCGATAAGGGGCATAGTGAAAAAACCTCCGGGCATTGTGTGCCCGTAAAGAGCACCAGGTGGTCAAAATTAATCCGGTGTACGTCCTTACATGATGCCTCATAATGAAAGCATGGTTTTGGCATGTAAAGCGGCAGAATTAAGTTTTTTTAACCCGTTAACATTACAGAAACACTTCCGTTCTCTGAACTACGAAATCTTAGTTCTATGCCAGCATTACGTCTTCATTTCGCAGTTCAGCCGATCTAGCATTCGATTTCGTCCATCTAAAGTATTATAAAATCTCGTCACTCACAAGGACGGATTACAACATACTTTAAACCGAGGCCTGCTTTGCCTCGTCACCCGGATTTGTGGGTGCTTTCTTGCCGAGCAAAGCATACTTGAGCCAGCAGGTATTATCCACTGGGTTTTAAAGTCGCTCTACTACTGTACTGTTGCCCACATACAGAATAAGCATTTATTTTTCATGGTGAATGCTCGCCAATTTAATAACATCAAATATATCATCAGGGCGGATTAGAGCAGGCTTGCGTGACATTGCTGCGAGGCCATGGGAATGAGTGCCAGCCGCCTCAACATCAATACCTTTACTTTAACTGAAGGAAAATAAACTGTGACGTTCCGTTCACTCACGATAGGCCATTACATTACGACGACCCTATCACGCGGGTACTGTTCGCAGGCTACCAGTGTAGCAACACGAAGTACACGCTACCAGTTTTCACGAACTTTTCAACTAATCTCGTTCTGCTGCAACGCAGCGCCGGAGTATCGCGTGACGGATCGAATGATTTTTGACTGACTCTATTTATTATCAATGCAATCTTTATTTCGGACATAAATACAATGTTGTAGGTATGTCCACGAGGCGTGGAAAAAGGAAACACGTATGTTTCCTGACAAGGCCTTCGCCTCAGGAGTACACATCAGACAGCATTTGCACTAAATCAAGTACAGTGTGCCACCATACATTGCCAAGCAAGTAGAACAAAACAGATATAATACATAGGGAACAGAAGCAAATGTACAGTTGACATATATTATAATGAACTGAACACACAAAGAGTAACAAGTCATACAAGGTAGTGCAATACGATTGTGTCACTATATAAATATGAATATAAAGGGATGAATGCACTTCATATATGCACTACATACAACGATGAATTTCATTGCCTATTACACACAGGTCAAGCACCAAATAAAATGATATAGGATCGGCTATTTTTAACAATAGTAGTTTTATTTTCCTTTTGTAATGCCAAATAGTTTTACTGTTGAGAGCGTGATCAATTATAGAAGGATGTATGTTACAAAGGGATATTACTTGATTATGTATTGTTTGGATACCTTAGTTGGTCCGGGGTCTATGTCCAACTAAAATATTCGTACGTAAATTATGTACTACATCCCGCTTTAAATATTTTTCGAAGAAAAGTATGTAGTTATTCTTGATTTAACAATAAACGAAAATTCCTAGGAAGAAACTGTCAAGGTCGGCGTAATGTAACATTTCTAGAACCTGGAATATGCAGCTGTCTGGTACAGATATTGATGAACATACTAAACGCAAAGCTCTTTCTTGGACTGCGAAGAGCCGGTCCGAGTCAGTCTTGTTGCCTAATCCTAATCCCCAAACTTGATGACAGTACCCAAGATGTGACTGAATTAGTGAACGATATAATTATTTCTTCAAACGCATCGGTATGGGATGTTTCAGCCGGTACAGCAAGCCTATAGACCTAAATACCTCCAAACGTACATGGTTGACATGATCGGACGAGCTTAAATCTGATTTGAAGTAAACCCCAAGAAATCGACAGCAATTTGTTAACATAATTTCATAGTTGTTGATGCGTAATCTGAGATTATGGTGTATGGGTTTATTTTTCGGAGCGAAAATCATATATTTTGTTTTGTTCACATTAATTGCTACTTCATTATTATTCAACCATAGATATCACTCGCTAAGCCAGGCATTAGCTTGTGATTCCAGCAAGGCAAGATCAGGTCCGGAAAAGAAAAAAAATTGTATCATCTGCATAAATAACGATATCTAGGTTTAAAGGTATTTTTACAATATCATTTATGTAGATAATAAAGAGCAAAGGACCAAGAATTGATCCCTGAGGAACACGATATTTTATATTGCCGGTCTCAGACCAAGTTTCGTGAAGTTCTGAGTACTGTTTTCTTCCACTCAAGTAATTTTCTATAAGTTTGCCAGACAACTAGTCCACGAATTCCGTATATTTCTAGTTTGTTTAGTAGTATTTCATGTTTAATGGAATCAAACGCTTTGTGGAAATCAATAAAAATGCCAATAGTATACAGCTTCTTTTCAAAGTTTAGAAGTATGTTATCCCTAATATCTAACAGAACTGTTTAAGTTGATTTTCCCATTTGATATCCGTACTGCTGTTTACAAATTACGTTTTTATCCTTTAAAAAGCAGTTGATTCTTTTGTAAATTACTCCCTCAGCAATTTTAGCAAGAAGTGGCAATTCAGAAATTGGTCTACAATTGTTAAAATCGTTTTTTTTACCACCTTTATATATCACTGTAACACGTGTAAGTGACAATCTGTCGGGGAATATGTCGGTAAGAAGCGTTCTGTTGCATATATAGGTAAGTGGACTAACAATAAAATCGGTAGCGGATTTGATCGGAATGGGACAAATACCGTCGTCTCCAGGCGAACAATCATTTTGTAACGCTTTTATTAGGTCTGTGATTTCTTCTTCAGATGTAGGCGTTAGAAACAACGAATCACTGTAAGTTGGGAAAATATACGAGCGTATAGACTTCGATGAATGTACACATTAAGAGTTATTGATTGCGCCGGCATCCAAGAAGTGCTTATTAAACTGTTTGGCAAGCAATTGGCAAGAGCAAACAGTTCGATTTATGATTAACTCAGAAGGCAAAGATGCTTTTCTTCTGGCTACAAATTTATTAAATTCTTGCCAAACCAATTTGGGGTTGTGCATCACTAATGAAAACTTGTTTTCGTAATAATCAGATCTTGCTTTCTTGAGGTCGATATTGAGCCTGCTGCGAATTTTTTTTTTTTTTAATTCTGCGAGATGATCAAGATCTCTTGTTTTTAGGAACCGAGAGAATAATCGATTTTTTTCATTAATACGCTTATATAAATGTTTGGTAATCCATGCCTTTTTCGCTTTTCTGTGCTTTTTGACAAAAACGCGTGGAAATGCCTGGTCATAATTATGGAGGATTTTTTCTAAGAACACATCATGCGCCTTAGACGCATTCGTTTCTCTGTGCATCTCAGCCCAGTTAGTCTCAGCCATCAAAGAACAATATCTGGCCACGTTGAACTCACTCACGATTCGTCGCTTATATTTGCTTTCACTCAAATGTAGTGGAAATTGTGCAAAAAGGGAAAATGATCACTTATTTTTGACATAAATACCCCAGACAAGATGTTTTCTAAGAGAAAACTTGTAAAACATAAGTCGATTCACATTTCAGAATGCTCTGTAACTCGCGTGGGACAATCAATAACATTTGAAGAACCGTATGAGAGTGCTCATATATATATATATATATATATATATATATATTAAGAACGTTAACCTAAATTTGAACTGACCTGCGTGCACGTAAGACAGTATCAGCGCGGCCGGAGGGGCACTCTGCTGCCACTGCTGCCCGCGATGTGCGAGGCGTTCCACGATGCGTCCGCTTATATGGCAGTCAAGATGCGTCGTTGGGTACCCCACGTTGTGATGGGTACCCCACTGTAATTGCGAAACCAAACAGTGACTCCTTCCTTCATATCTAAGTCTCCATCCCTCCTTCTCCAGTGTATATATACAGATAGAGTGAGAGAGATTGTGGAGAAAAAGTGGCGCTCTTTTCGGCAGCCCTTTATGGAGCACGTCCCAGCGCTTTGGGGAAGGGGAGTAGGTCGCAAAGAGGAAAGAAGAGAGAGAAGTGATATTGTCCCGGTGGCAGCATGCATCGCTGAAAGTGGCAAGCAGGTGGTGCATTTACAGCTGGGACACCCGCCCCGTCTGATCCAGGAACCTAAGCAAGTGCCAGTGTATAGAGTAGTAAATCGGCTTTATCCAGGTTAGCCTCATTTCTCTTCTCTTATAGCTTCCCTCTCTTTGTTTTCCTGCAATATACTGGGTGCTTTTTTTAGAGTATACAGGTTTATCTTTTTTAACTTGCCCGAGGCAGATAGCACAGATCTAATCTTCCAACAGGATTACTCGAACAGGTGGACATTGCTTGCCAAAAAAATCAAAATGTGCAATTGACTATCTGACAAAAGTTATGAATTTCTCTAAAGTTTCCAAATTTCTGTAAGCACGTGAACTCGAAAGGCTGAAGCCAGATTCGAGGTATTCATTCCGAAAGTGTGCGGTGAAATGTTTTTTCCCGATGCAGCTACAGTTGCGTTTCGCTGCATAGAACGCCATGTTGTGCAAAATGGTAAGTTGAACAAAAGTGCATTTTTGCCACAAATATTACGGCGCATACGTCGAAGCTGATGACATGCTCAGAATTCGTTCCAAGCGGATATGTAAATCCCTGTGAATTAACGAGCGATAATTTGTTAAATGCGATATGTGCCATGAGGTGCCTAGTTCAGAACCTAACTAATGCAACTTTCAGATTAGTCAATTCAAAGTTTTAGTTTCCCATGGATGGAATGTCTCCCTCTTCCACCCATCGAATTCAAGTATTAGAATTGTACCATCTGCCACAGGTGATGTTAAAAAATTATGTATAGTAAAAAAGAAAATACATGATCCAAACTTTCCGGCAAGGTCCAGCCGACCTCTTGGAACCGCCGAACCGGCAAGCAGGACACTGTGCCGAAAATAATAGAGGTACCACGTCAATACCAATGATGTACTTTCGCCAAAGTTGCTAAGATAACTGATGGAGATCTTGTTGTTAATAACGTCCGCAAAAGGAATAGCGAAACTTGTAATGCCACAGGGGCTTGCACATGACCATACAGTCCATCACCGCGGACGATGTCTGGAGGTAGATAAATATCCTCGCCGAAGGAATAAAGGCTAGAGGCACAATATTCAAAACTTAATCTACCCATTTTGCATCACGCACATCTTCAGTACAGAAACATTTTCTGAAGTGCTTATCTGTTGCTTCTTGTTTTCTTTCCCGTGTTTTCTATTTGATCACGATTTCTGCACACCATGCCCAAACTTTAGCAACAACGCGCAACAAAGTTTAAAGTGCCAGCGGCACCCGAATTACACCCATTGTACCCAGGGCGACCCGCTGGATGGTCCACTCATGTTGCGCAGGCGCTTCCTTGCAGTGATGCCCCTGACGCCATCTATTGGCAGTCAAGCACACTGCAATTATGGAAGCATGCCCTCCGAAATCTGATGGCGCGAGCACACTGCCTGGTTTCGGAGGTCATGATTGAGGGCCTTTTCCCTCCCAGGGGACGATTGTCGACGCTGAGGGGAAGCGAGGACGCATGAAAGCTCGCGGTGATGTTCCAAGAAGTGTTAGGAATTAGGTTTCTTTTTATCACCCTTAGCATAAAAAGAGCATCAGAACATATCTTAAAGCATCATCTGGCATCTTTAACACCTTTAAATTGTTAAGAACGCCGTAAATTGGTGCCAACAATATTACTCGACGTGCTATTTACCAGTTAGCTTCCTTGTTGTTGTTTTGTAAAACCCGTTCACTCATGCCCATTTTTAAGCAACCAGCGCAGTCAACCAAATGTAAATATATATTTTCCCTGTGGAATAATATGTTGTCATCCCAGTCTCCTAGCAGTATTGTGCAAGAATTGGTCGCAAAATATTGCTCGACACCAGAATTGGAAGCAGTCACTGCTTAAAAGAAAGCGTCGGATGCGCAAACTCAACCTAAACGTCGGGCATTAAAGGCGTCAGGCTGTTTAATTAGGCGTGGCTTCACAACACCCAGCGGCGCCCACATTAAAATAACGGCTCAATGCAAACATACTCGTTTACTTTGATTTCGGTGCAGCATTAAAGCTAACACGCGGTCAAAATTAATACGCAGTCATACAATACAGTGTCCCTCATAACCTACAGCGTATTTTCTAGCTATTAAACCTAATAATGTAATGTGCTTAAACCATGCAGCTGAAGCTCAACGTTTGTCACGCAATGAAGATGTCCTATAGTGGGCTACGTACAGTACACATTATACATTAAAACTTAAACCGCATATCACTCCCTCTCGTCAAAGCGGATTTTTCGATATCGCTGTACAGTTAAAGGTCTCATCACTCGCGAAATCGTTTTTGCCAAATATTTTTTCCCAACATGCTCATTATGCATTTCAATGCAACGCGTGTCAATACACTGCGCAAGCACCAACCGAATCAACCTATAGTGTATGTTGTCACCGTACTGCCAGCATTGCAAGGACGATGACGTTGGGGGTTTTGAGGAAGATCACGACGAGCATTGTTGACGACAGACTATCCGCTATTCTATTGCGCTCTGTAAATAGCTTGCAAATATATTTTCCTTTATATTTCTAACCTTAACATCATGTTCGTGCGGGAATGTGGTATGTGTCAGACTTCTTATTTCTACGTGCATTCCTTGTTTACTTTCTTCGGCACATTGGCATATGAGTCAATTCCGGTACGCAATCCGCCAGCAATTATCGCATATTCTTGTGGAACACAAAGAAAGCTGCATGTTTTGGAACACGAGAGGTATCCAGTTTACACCTGTCAGGTCATATGTATGCATGAATATTCTCCTCAGGCTGCGGGCTCTAGTCAAGTCGCTTGACTCTAAAGCGACTTTTCATCTCATCCATCACTGATGGAAATAAAGAAGTTATTATTGTTATTCTATTGCCTCTATGATTCGTGAAGCGACTTCACTAAATCAATGCATAAAAATGTAGTTGCCTATTTGACCGTGTCAGTAGCCCATCCGCCTCTCGCTCTTCCACTGTCATTGACACAAGCTAAAATTGTGCTGCTTACATGATGTTCCAGTTTCTAAGCTTGCTCTTCTAATTATCTGCCGAATATGCTCTTCACTTTTGCTCGCACGATGCTTTGTGCCACTGACCTGCGTACATCCATAATGGTAGCGTATTACTGTTGTTTCTTCCTATCACGTACGTGGCTCCTACCCATTATGGCGCATTGGTCATGAAATGGATGGCTTAGTCAAATTTATGACGAATAACTTCCCGAATACCTATGGACTTAGCGCTGTATAACGCAGAATTATTTGTTACAATAAAACCAGCAAAGCGAGATCAAATCAATAATGCTTAATTTAAATGTAAACAAAGAGAAGAAGATATAATTTAGCAAAGCATTCGGTTGAATTCAGTAGGACATTTTTTTTGGAAAGCGGAGCAAGCGTCCCTGTGGCTGAATTCTTAAGTGGAGGCCCCAAATGAAAGAATAACAAGTTCTGTTCAGTCCAGGCCAAGTCTCCAAAAAGGTATTTCCAATATTCTTTTTCTTTCCGCAATAAAGCGGCGACAAGAAAAAAGGAAGTGATGGATCGTCTCTTCCTCATTACAAAATGAGTAGAGAGGGCAGGGAACCAAAACCGACCGGCGTAAGTAGGAATTCGGCGAGGGAATGCGGCAAAGTAATTTTGTGAGTGAGACCTCAACCTTCTTTGTGTTACAGGATTCACTATGCCAGGGATATGCCAGGTGCTTATAAACTGGAGAAGCAGTTAGAACTGGGTTTTATAAGGCTTTCATAATTAATATCATTGGAAATCTAGCCCCCGTGATGTGTGCTGTCACTGGTATATAACGGGAAGGGCTGGACCGAAGAGTGATTACTGCACACCTTCAGCAGCCATTTCATCTTCCTTATTTCCATCCGAGTGCGGGACATCATGGGGCTCGGGCTCTCGACGGTACAGATCCTACGAATGAGGCAGAAAGCACGGCCATTCACATGCACGAAGTGTTTACTCAGTCAATTGATTAGAATCATCCCTTGTTCCGCGCTTGCCGCTTATAAATCGCAAAATGTTCTTCCTCACAGATGAGTCTGCGGAAATTTGGAGCCGTGAGATTCAGTCACCTAATTCGATATGGTTGAATTAGAATATATATTAGCGGTACTAAGTAGCTCGAGTCATTTGACCCTTCATCGTCGCTATGGTCTTCTGCAGCCACACTACATGGGTTTGATTCCCTGCCACAGCTACCACGTAATCTCCAGCACAAACGACGACATCCCTCGTAGCCCACTGTAAAACTTCGGGAAGTTGAACCCCACAGTATACGTTACTTTCTTATTTGTTTGAATTTGTTGAAATTGTGTTGAAGTCGTACACACGCTCATGGCAGCGAGTGTTTATTGTCAAAATCATGCAGGACCAAAATTCTTCTTCTGTTGTCCATTCAAGAATATATATATATATATATATATATATATATATATATATATATAATATATTCATATCATGAGAAGCCAACAAACACTGACACCAAGGACAACATAGGGGAAATTACTTGTGTTTAATAAATGAAATAAAGAAACGATAAATTAATGGAAATAAAAGTGGATGAAAAAAACAACTTCCCGCAGGTGGGAACCGGACCCACAACCTTCGCATTTCGCGTGCGATGCTCTACCAATTGAGCTACCGCGGCGCTGTTTCCCCATCCACTTTCTTAGGTATTTATGTGTCGTAGTAGAACCCTGGGAGAACACAAGTAATTCCCCCTATGTTGTCCTTGGTGTCAGTGTTTGTTGGCTTCTCAGGATATGACTAATAAAAATCGGGACCCTCGGTTAACCCCCTCCCTTCTCATTTGTTATATATATATATATTGTAAGCACTATTAACGTACTTCGTCGTTTTCATTTGTACATAGCCATCATCATCTTCCCTCTTCTTCGACTTCTTCGCGCGTGAGCTGCGGGCGTTGCCTTTTTTGGAATAAACAGCGCTGGACAACTTGATCGGTCTCGGTATTATAAAGTGGTGGAGGTGCGTCAAGATCCCGACGTCCTCTCGCGTTCCCGTCCTCCCTGGAGCTCCGTTCCGGTCGCCGCCTGCACCCAGCTACCCCTACAACAATGGACACTTCCAACCCCGGCCCTTCCGGCGCTTCTAACCCTACCACACCGACGACCCCGCCTGCGGCGCCCTCTTGGACTGTGACGAGCCCTCAGCGCGATCCCCCTGTCTTCGCGGGACTCCGCGGTGATGACGTAGACGATTGGATCGACCACTACGACCGCGTGAGTTCTTGCAACAAGTGGAACGACACCCAGAAATTGAGGCACGTCGCCTTCTACTTGACCGGTGTTGCAAAGACGTGGTATTTCAACCACGAATCCGACATCGCGGATTGGTCCACGTTTACCTCGAAGCTGCGGCAAATCTTCGCTTCGTCGTCTGGCCGTGCAGAAGTCGCCAAACAGAAGCTGGGAACGCGGCGCCAACTTCCCCAAGAGTCTTACACCTCATACATAGAGGATGTCTTGGCTCTGTGCCGCCGTGCGAATCCTAGCATGACGGAAGCCGAACGCGTTCGCCACATCTTAAAAGGCATTGGGCCTGTCGCATTCAACGCCTTAATCGTGCAAAATCCGGCTTCTGTCCAAGACATCACTTCAACGTGTCAACGCCTCGACGAGCTGCAGTCTATTCGTCTTCCACATGACTGCAGCGATCCTCAGGTTCCCCACTCTCCAGATCTACGTGCTCTTATCCGCACCATCATCCGCGAAGAGCTTCAACTACAAGACCTCAGGCGTCCACCTGCTGCCTGTGCCCCAACCCCCGCCTTCGACTTGCGCGAGGTCGTAAAGCAGGAGTTGACAGCGATGACTACACCCATGACGCATCTTGCTCCGGTAGCGCGCTCCACACCTACCTACGCGGATGTTGTTTCGCTACCCACCCCTACCGTGCCTTCCGTGCCTACTGGCGCTTCCTATGACCATTTGGCTTCGATGGGAACCAGAGCACTTGCTGCGCCATCGTACCCTCAGTGGCGTCCACCTCGTCCAGTTTGTTTTTACTGCGGTATACGCGGCCATATATCTCGCTTCTGTCGCCGGCGCCAGCAGGATGAAAGGCGAGGCTATGCTGAGCACGAAAGAGACCGCACTCGCCGATCAGACGACTACTATCCCGGACCGTACTCGTCCCCGCAACAGCGTTCTCCGTCTCCACCAGCTGCTCCCAATCTGCCTCATAGTTCCCGTTCGGCCAGACGTCGTTCCCCATCCCCTTACCGGCGCTCTACATCACCGCTTCGCCCCACTTCCCATTTTGTCGACCAGCACTCGGAAAACTAACTGTTGCAGTTTTTGGAGGGGAAACTGCTTCTTATCGGTCTTCAAAAATTCCTCCTGTTCGCCCGGCCAACATGCTTTCTGTGACTGTCGAAGGTGTTCCCGCGTCAGCTCTCATCGATACCGGTGCCGCCGTTTCTGTTCTTCGGAGTGATCTGTGTTCGCGGCTCCGTAAAGTAAAAACGCCTTATCTTGGACCTATTTTGCGTGGTGCTAATAATGCATTCATTCACCCTGACGGACAGTGTACTGCTCGTGTTCTCATCGACGGCATACGCCACCACATCGAGTTTATCATCCTTCCAACGTGTATCCATGAACTTATACTGGGTTGGGACTTCCTACATTCTGCTTCAGCCGTCATTTCATGTAGAGAGGAAGTTGTCCACATCACGGATACAGAGCTTGAACCTGTTGCGGACTCTTCACTTTCATGCGTGAACTTGACCATCGCTGCCGACTACGTCTTGCGTCCTGGTCACGAAGACGTTGTAGCCGTAACATCCAGTCAGATCGCCGACGGAGACGCCCTAGTCGCCCCTTCTTCCCGCTGTACTTCTCGCGGAATTCTCATTGCCACCTGTCTCGTCCGGTTTTCACGCGGCCGCGCCCTTCTGTCTGCTTGCAACACGACCCCAGATCCTGTGATGCTGCCCAAAGGGATGACTGTGGCAACCCTCGCCGACACTCAACCTATCTCTCTAGTCGCGCTTTGCCCTTCTTCATCGCCAGCCCCAACCTCAGGTTTGGATGATTCTTTCCCTCCTCCAGCCGTTCTTGGTTCTGACCTAACAGCCGCGCAGTCCGAAGCCCTAATGGTGGTCTTGGCAAAACACAAAGCCTGTTTCGATAGCTGTTCCCCAGTGTTGAGCCAAACTCCTGCGGCTACACACCGCATCGAAACCGATGGTTCCGCTATTATACGACGACGCCCCTATCGTGTATCGCCGTCCGAACGAAAGGTCATTGAACAACAGGTTGCTGACATGCTTGCGCGGAAGATAATACGACCTTCATCTAGCCCATGGGCGTCTCCCGTGGTCCTGGTAAAGAAAAAAGATGGCTCAGTTCGCTTTTGCGTGGATTATCGAGCGCTCAATAAGATCACACGCAAGGACGTATATCCAATACCTCGAATTGACGACGCTTTGGACACACTACAAGGGGCGGAGTATTTCTCCAGCCTTGATCTTCGGTCAGGATATTGGCAAATTCCGATGAACGAGACTGACAAAGAAAAGACCGCATTCGCTACACCGGATGGCCTTTATGAATTTAACGTGATGCCTTTTGGCCTTTGTAATGCTCCTGCCACATTTGAGCGCATGATAGACAACGTCCTTCGTGGTCTAAAATGGAAGACATGCCTCTGTTATCTGGACGATATTGTCATCTTTTCGTCTGACTTCAGCCAACATCTTCATCGATTAGACGAAGTTCTCAAGTGCCTTGCGAATGCTGGTCTCCAAATCAATACGAAAAAATGCAAATTTGCAAGCAAACCAATAAAAGTATTGGGTCACGTCGTCTCAAAAGCTGGCATCCAGCCTGACCCCGAAAAGATTAGTGCCGTTCTTCAGTTTCCTCGCCCCCAGCAACTGAAAGATCTACGTAGTTTCCTCGGCTTGGCGTCATATTTTCGTAGATTTATACGCAACTTCGCAGCAATAGCAGCTCCTCTACACAAGCTACTGGTTACCGGTGCCTCTTTCACGTGGACTAGCGACTGCGAGTCGGCTTTTCAAGCTCTTAAGAGGCATCTTACTTCTGGACCAGTGCTTCGCCACTTCGATAATCGTGCCCCCACCATACTCCATACTGACGCAAGCGCACAAGGTATTGGCGCAGTACTTCTGCAACGTAATACAGAATCTAAAGAGCAAGTCATAGCATATGCCAGCCGAACACTTTCTCCAGCTGAGCGGAACTACACCATTACAGAGCAAGAGTGCCTGGCTATCGTTTGGTCGATTCAGAAATTTCGCCCATACCTTTACGGCCGCCACTTCACCATCGTCACCGACCATCATGCTCTGTGTTGGCTGTCATCAATGAAAAACATGTCAGGACGCTTAGGACGCTGGATACTGCGATTGCAGGAATATGACTTCACTATAACATACAAGTCTGGAAAACGCCATCATGATGCAGACGCATTGTCTCGCTGCCCACTCTCACTTTCTCCCGGTAACGCGCCGTCGTCTTCCCAACCACGTCGTTCCGATGCTACGCTTGCCTCCCACCAGCTCTCGAAACGCCCCTGGACCAAGTTACGCTTTCATCACGCTCTGATTTCGTCTCGCTTCAGCGGGCCGACTCCTACTGTCGAGCTCTCATGGATCGCCTTAGTGGGTTCAGCGAACCACCCAACAGCCGCTTGCGACGCCAACTTCGACAATTCCGCCTTCAAGGTGGCGTGCTACACCGCTACGTTTACCACCCAGCAGGTCACCGGTGGGTCCCAGTTCTACCTCGCTGCCTTCGCTTGCGGGTATTAGAGGCACTTCACGACGATGTATCGGCTGGCCACTTAGGCTTCCACAAGACTTACGACCGCATAAAGACCCGCTGCTTCTGGCCTGGCCTATCCACAACGGTGGCCAAATACATTGCCTCTTGTGCGTCATGTCAGCACCGCAAACGCTCGACATCCCCTCCTGCCGGTTTACTACAACCTCTCCCTTGCCCGGACGCACCTTTTGAATTTGTTGGCATTGATTTATATGGTCCCTTGCCGTTGACACCCTCCGGTCACCGTTGGATTGTCACTTCGGTCGACCATTTAACAAGATATGCCGAGACTGCCCCTCTGCGATCCGGCACCGCTTCTGAGGTCGCCGACTTTTTCTTGCGCGCCATCGTCTTGCGCCACGGGGCTCCTCGCGTTCTTCTCAGTGACCGTGGCAAGGCGTTCATTTCACAAGTTCTCGAGGAAGTTCTTCGAGCCACTAATACCGTCCACAAATCTACTTCTACTTATCATCCGCAAACCAATGGCCTTACTGAGCGCTTCCACCGTACGCTGTCTGACATGATTGCCATGTACATCCGTCCTGACCACACTGACTGGGATAAAATTCTTCCTTTTGTGACATTCGCGTATAATACTGCTATTCAACGGACTACCGGCTACAGCCCTTTCTTCCTTGTGTATGGACGATCTCCTTCCACCATATTCGACAGAGAACTATTTTTCGCACCTTCTTCGCCTGACGCGTCGCTTCCAGAAGATTTTGCTGCCCGAGTTGCACATTGCCGTCAAATCGCCCGGCAAAGCACAGAAGCTACCCAAGCTGAGCGCAAGCGTTACTGCGACAACAAACGCCGTGACCTACGTTTTCACCCAGGAGACCAAGTTCTGCTTTGGACTCCAGTCCGCACCCCAGGCCTCTGTGAGAAGTTCCTTCCACGCTACATTGGTCCATACACCGTTGTGCAGCAAACATCTGCAGTGAACTATCTCGTCCGCCCAGTACACTCCGTCACTGACCGGCGCCGCCGGAATGCCGAAATTGTTCACGTGTCGCGGATGAAGCCCTTCACTCCCCGTTTAGATAATCTCTAATCTGCGGCCAGGCTGGCCGCTTCCATGACGGGGGGAAGTTAGTGTAAGCACTATTAACGTACTTCGTCGTTTTCATTTGTACATAGCCATCATCATCTTCCCTCTTCTTCGACTTCTTCGCGCGTGAGCTGCGGGCGTTGCCTTTTTTGGAATAAACAGCGCTGGACAACTTGATCGGTCTCGGTATTATATTATTATATATATATATACATTTTGATTCATGAAAAGTAATATGACGTCAAAATTGCACTTATTTACCCCCTTCTCAGTCAATTAATTTTCGTAAACTTTTGTACGATGAACCACTACACACTCCACTAATCTTCTACACTTCTTTGTTTGGCTTCTGATGGCTTCGTCATCATTGGCTTCTTTTGTTTAACAAAAGATGCCAATGATGAGCGTTCAGTGTGCTGCTCCTACGTGGTTGGAAAATAGCCTAGCCGAAGGTAACCAGCATATATTATGGCCATAACACAATCGACCGCAGAATAGTACCTCTCTTTTTTAACGAAAAAGAAACAACACTCAAGAGCAGCTAGCTTAATCTCTGAAGTAGTGAAGAACCACATGCTCTGTATCAGATGCCCTGCAGCTGAATGTTGGAAAAACAAAAATTGCAGCACTTCTTGGAGACTCCATTACTTCGTATTCAAATACAGTCATTTTTCCCCTTTGGTTCAAGTTGTCGTTTTCTTAACAAAGCAGCTTTTATAGCCTGTGCTTTGGCTACAGGCTTGCTGGAATATCCCTCCAAGCCATAGGCCTTAACTGTGCTTCATTGCGTTAACGTTTCGAAGTGCTAATCTATTCTTCACTGCGCACTGCATCAGAGTAGACGCACCATAACGCGCTCCCCGGCAGCATGAGCGAAGCATGACAATTGCAACATAAACAAAATAAATCAAATTATGGGGTTTCACGGGCCAAAACCACGATCTTATTGTGATGCACGCCGCAGTCAAGGACTCCGGTAATTTTGACCACGTGCACACCCACCGCGGTTGCTCAGTGGCTATGGTGTTAGGCTGCTGAGCACGAGGTCGCGGGATCGAATCTCGGCCACGGCGGCCGCATCTCGATGGGGGCGAAATGCGAAAACACCCGTGTACTTAGATTTAGGTGCACGTTAAAGAACCCCAGGTGAGTGAGTGAGTGAGTGAGTGAGTGAGTGAGTGAGTGAGGAAACTTTGTTGTGAACGCCTGCAGAACGGTTAGCCTTCCCCTGTTAGGGAGGCGTTACCGTGACGCGGCCATGACGTCTTCGCGGCGTGTGGCGCCTCTACTTCGGCCGTGGCCGCACTATTCCCTTTGGTCGACCGCGCCTGCCCCTCTTTTGGGGTGGCAGCCTCCCTCCGGTTTCGCTCGGTCGTTGCCTTTCGAGGGCCGCCGAGATCTGCTGGACGGCCTGGGTTTGGACATCTTGGTCATAGCATCTCGTTGCGGCCTCGAGCCGCGGCGGGATCGTTGTTATTGTTGCAGCTTCATGCGGATTCTTAGCACAGTCCCAAAGGATGTGAGCTGCAGTGGCTCTTTCCTTTCGGCACACACAACACAGATCACTTTCATAAACACTTGGACACACGTGCCTCATCAGCACCGGGGTGAATAATGACCCCGTTTGAAGTTGTCGATATAAAACCGCCTCCTTACGGGCAAGCCTGGATGAGGTGGCGGCATAGTCCTTCGCTCTAGTCGGTACCATTTCACAATTTCGTTATAGGAAGTCATTTTGTCCTTGGTTTCCCACCACGACGACGGGTCGGCTGTAGTAGCAGCGGCACGGTTGGCTATAGTCCTCGCGCCGCCGCGTTCACCGTCTCGTTGTGGTTAGCGTTGCCGCGATCCGACACATCACTGCCCATGTGGGCCGGAAACCACTTTATCACCACACACCGACTTTCACTCGCGAGATCGACCACACGCAACACACGCGCGGCTTCACCACACACCCTTGCTCTGGCGTAATTTTTCACTGCCGTCCTAGAATCACAGAGCACAGTCGTGCACTCGGGGTCGGCGATGGCCAAAGCAATGGCCACCTCCTCGGCTTGATGCGCGCCACGAGTCCGCACACTCGCAGCTCTTCTCGTTGCACCGGTCGATGCCCCGACGACTGCAGCGGCGAATGCCCTTCTGTCATGTTGATACTCTGCCGCGTCCACAAACTCGGCACCCCTGTCCTTGGCATAGAGATCGATGAGCGCCTTGGCCCTCGCCGCCCGCCGCTCTTTGTGGAACTCAGGGTTCATATTCCTTGGCGCCGGACATACCCGTAGCCTTCTACTAATTGCGTCCGGTACAGGCACCTCTGTATTTTCGGGTCCCATTTCCTTTGGTCCCAGGCCTAGATCAGGGACCTAGGGGGTGTAGGGTGTAGGTGGTGTGTGATGGTAGCGCACCCACAAAGCCGTTGCCGGAATTTGAATCCGCTAGCCGGTGGGATGATGGCGTGGATCCTCGGCCTGATGAGTGACCGAGATTGAAGTGCGCTGTCGCTGGCCAGACGTGCTTGGAAGAACCCCAGGTGGTCGAAATTTCCGGAGTCCTCCACTACGGCGTGCCTCATAATCTGAAAGTGGTTTTGGCACGTAAAACCCCATAATTTCTTTAACGTGCACCTAAATCTAAGTACCACGGGTGGTTTCGCATTTCACCCCCATTTAAATGTGGCGGCCGCGGCCGCGATTCACTGCGGTGGTCTCGTGGTTAGCCGCCCAACACCATAGCCACTAAGCAACCACGGCGGGTTAATTCCAACATGGACGACCCTCTTGGAAAATACTTACCACCAGAGGGGGCATGACAGTTTTATTCGGTTCTCCTTTACGGCAAAGAACACTTCTTGCTCTGTTCCGCGCTCGGCAAGAATCCCCTTGATTGCAAGAGAATTGTGCCCCAGAAAACAACAACGTTTACATGGACTCGAGAATGAGCACTTGTAAGTACACGTGCGGTGTTGGGCGGTCATCGAAGGAACGCGAAAATGACTCTGCTGCAGGCCCAGAAAGCCCAATAGTCCAGTATCGCCGCGGGACAGCATCGAATGGTCACGTGTTTTCTTCTGAAGGCGTGCTTTCTTGTATTTCTAACAACCTCGGTTTGCTCACGGCACAAGTTAAATGTTTGAGAACGGAAAACAACTTCTAGCGCTCGAAATTATCGAAACTACACAACGGCGTAGTTGGCACGTGGTCCTTATCGAGTGTGACACGCCCACTTTTCTCGTCTATTGCTCCTGCCGTGAAGGCCGTGTCACTTGCTACGACGAGCACGGCAGCCAAGCATGGCGTGGCGTGACTGCCTCAGTTTCCGATGCTTTGCGGTGTACCCTGGTTCGCAGGACGTTAGCAACGTGCACGCGGGCGTAATTTGTGCAAGTACACCTGACAACACGGACATTGATGCGGCCGGCATGGTAGCGACGTCGTTGGGAACCCCCAGGGAAGTGTTCACGCCGTGGAATTACAGGCGTCAATAACGGGCTTCTAAAGGAACTTCCAAAGAGCACAAGGTAAAAAACATGCCTCGTAAGCTCAAAACCTTGTTCCTTTCTCGGCTTGACCCAGACACTGTTATTCATGATGTTTGCGAAATAACCATGCCTGTTCTAGAAGGTAAAACAGTGTTCTGTGAGGAGCCCCGGACAATTTTCAGTTCCTACGCTTCTTTCCATATATTCGCGGAGCAGGAGCCTTCCAGGCACTGAATTGTCCTGAGCTTTGATCGGAGGGGAAGCATATTTCGTGAATTTTACGGCAAACTGGCTCATTGTCGTGTTTTTGAATCCTCATTCAATTCGTATAGTCATGGAAAGGAAGATTAAACTGCATTATCTGAATGTTCGTGAAATGCGCACGAAGGCTAATGAATCTCTGTCCAGCTTAACAGAAGCACCTTTTGACATAGTATGCCTTCCTAAAACGTAGCTCCGCCCGGATTTTTTTATGAAAATTATTTTACTACACATTACGTTGCTCATTACCGTAACCGATGTCATGATGGCAACTAGTCAAATTTTTGATGGCGAGATTCTAGTAGAAGTAACAAAAAACCCGGAAGCACACGAAGGCCCGATCTTGAGTCTTGGGAAGAATGTGTCTGGTGGATTTTCTTTTTACATCGTAGTACATGTGGAACACATAATTACAGCGGTCAATGTAGCGAGAAGTGTTATCATACAAGCTATATCATCATAAATTACTGCTTCCCGTCAAAACGGGACTGCTCTTCTTTCGTAAGCAATGTTGACAGCCTCTCAAGTGATATTTATTTTAGCATGCAGAAATTCCAAATCTATGCCAACCTTAAAGGGTCCCTGAACCACAACTTATCGAAGTGGAGAAAGCCATTTGAAGTGAAAATAGGTTATTTAAAAATACTTTGCCCCTGAAAAGTACTTCAGTGCGTTCCGCAAAAGCGGATTTTTTGGCAGTCAAACACGGCAGCCGCTGTGCTCCCGTTCCTTCTTGAGTGCCTTGCTCTGCGAATGCTGCGGTGCAGTGGGGCGTGCCCACGAGGCTCCGCCTTCTATATGTCACCGTGGCGCGCAGTTCAAACTTCATTTTGGATGTGAGTGTGCACGCCACAACTTCCGCCTCCGGTGGCTACGACGTTCTAAGCACAAGACAAACGCGATTGTCCTCAGCGAGCCGCAGTGCGCTTAGCCAGTGGACTCGTGTCGGCACCCTGCGGCGGCCGCGCTATCTAACCCATGTCATCATCATCATCATCATCATCATCATCATCATCATCATCCTGGCTACGCCCACTGCAGGGCAAAGGCATCTCCCATACTTCTCCAACTACCCCGGTCATGTACTAATTGTGGCCATGTTGTCCCTGCAAACTTCTGAATCTCATACGCCCACCTAACTTTATGTCGCCCCCTGCTACGCTTCCCTTCTCTTCGAATCCAGTCCGTAACCCTTAATGTCCATCCGTTATCTTCCCTTCTCATTACATGTCCTGCCCATGCCCATTTATTTTTCTTGATTGGAACTAAGATGTCATTAACTCGCGTTTGTTCCCTCACCCAATCTGCTCTTTGCTCATCCCTTAACGTTACACCCATCATTCTTCTCTCTATAGCTCGTTGCGTCGCCCTCAAATTAATTAGAACCCTTTTCGTATGCCTCCAGGTTTCTGCCCCATTGGTGAGTACTGGTAAGACACCGCTGTTATACACTTTTCGTTTGAGGGATAATGGCAACCTGCTGTTCATAATCTGAGAATGGCTGCCAAGCGCACCCCAGCCCATTCTTATTCTTCTGATTATTTCAGTCTCATGATCCGGATCCGCGATCACTACCCGCCCTAAGTAGATGTATTCCCTTACCACTTCCAGTGCCTCGCTACCTATCGTAAACTGCTGTTCTCTTCCGAGACTGTTAAACATTATTTTAGTTTTCTGCAGTTTAATTTTTAGACCTACCATACTGCTTTGTCTCTCCAGGTCATTGAGCATGCATTGCAATTGGTCCCCTGAGTTACTAAGCAAGGCAATATCATCAGCGAATCGCAAGTTATTAAGGTATTCTGCGTTAACTCTTATCGCCAATTCTTCCCAATCCAGGTCTCTCAATACCTCCTGTAAAGACGCTGTGAATAGCATTGGCGAGATCGAATCTTCCTGCCTGACGCCCTTCTTTATTGGGATTTTGTTACATTTTTTATTGAGGACTACGGTTGCTGGGGAGCCGCTATATATATCTTTCAGTATTTTTACATAAGGCTCGTCTACGCCCTGATTCCGTAATGTCTCCATGACTGCTGAGGTTTCGGCAGAATCAAACGCTTTCTCGTAATAAATGAAAGCTGTATATAAGTGTTGGTTATATTCCGCACATTTCTCTATCACCTGATTGATAGTGTGAATATGGTCTATTGTTGAGTAGCCTTTACGGAATCCTGCCTGGTCCTTTGCTTGACAGAAGTCTAAGGTGTTCCTGACTATATTTGCGATTACCTTAGTAAATAGTTTGTAGGCAACTGACAGTAAGCTGATCGGTCTATAATTTTTCAAGTTTTTGGCGTCCCCTTTATTATGGATTAGGATTATGTTAGCGTTCTTCCAAGATTCCGGTACGCTCGAGGTCATGAGGCATTGCGTATACAGGCTGGCCAGTTTCTCTAGAACAATCTGCCCACCATCCTTGAACAAATCTGCTGTTACCTGATCCTCCCCAGCTGCCTCCCCCCTTTGCACAGCTCCCAAGGCTTTCTTTACTTCTTCCGGTGTTACTTGTGGGATTTCAAGTTCCTCTAGACTATTCCCTCTTCCATTATCGTCGTGGGTGCCACTTAGCCATGTAGCCGACCGCAGCTTGATGTATGCTATCGGCCATTAGCAGCCGTCCAAGGGAATGACGAAGTAATGCTTCCGATGACGAAATAGTGCTTCTAGAAGAGAGTGAGGACAGGGCCTTCTGTTGAAAAGAGAGCTTTTGAAAGAAAGGCGACTTCGCGATCCACTTGCGAGCTCTACGCATCACGGACGACAGCAAAACTTGGCTGAGATGTTCACAGCAGCGTATGCTACACACGGACTATGTTGTTTCACCAAGGCCGAGGGGTGATTTAGGGCCCCTGTAACCTTCCATTTGTTTAGTGGGTGTATCAAAGCACGGACCGCTGTGATTCGGTCACCGTGAGCAAGGCTTCTGGTTTCTCCCTTTGGCAACTTTTGTAGACTCACCTAGTACATCATAATTAAATTCAGCCGGAAACACGCCTAACTTACTGCTATAGAGTTTTGGATTAGACAGTGCAGTTAAAGCTGCAGATCCATCGGTAAAATTTGATCATTTTCTGTCCCGTTTGTTATTTAGTTTAAATTTGTTTTGTAACCGCAGTTTTTTCCTCATGGAGGCCTGGTTACAGTTGTCAGCAAGAGATTGCCTTGGCGCCTAAGCAGGCAGTTGAAAGGTTTCGTGATTTTCTCGCAGAATAGCCCGCACTTTGTTTGGGCATTGGTGAGATCCCTCTATTTATCTTTGAAGGATGTAGCTGCTTCTTTGCCCCAGTGTTAGCTTTCACTTTCGATCTCTCCTTAAGCACTGAAGTCTTTCCAGGGGTGTGCAAGCAAGCTGTAGTCCGAAACGGAGGGAATACCTGTCTTACATGAAATTATCGACAAATTTTATTGTGGGGCAGTTTCGTAAAAATGTTTGAAACAGTTGTCTACAAGTGTCCCTCTTCCCGCTTGTCTAAATATTTGTTGTCACAGCAACATGGGTGCATGTGAGGAATGTCTGTTGAGAGGGATCTGTGTTCTTCAACTACAGTGCACCTTTTATTCAGTCCCACGGTCATATATACATACACTTCGACCCTTCGAAGGCCTTCAATAAAGTGTAACACTGTTTTTTGAGCGCTAAAGATGGTAAGTTTTGGTGTCTGCGCGATCGTTCGTAATGAGTTTCCATTTTCTTGTCATCGAGGAAACAGTACTTGCCTATTGACGTAGTTTTCCGCGAACCCTACATATAATCTTTAGTTGTGCCGTAGGGTTCAATTGCGGGCCCATTGCTGTTTTTTATACGGTGATATAGCTTGCGTTAAAGTTGGAAACATGTTATTCTTTGTTGTTAATCTAAAGTTGCTTATGCATATTTTCGATTTTGGTAGACTGCGCAATACTTCAAAATCCCATTTCGAGCATTCTCAATTGGCGTTACAGAAAGCATTTGTCAATAAACCCACAAAATACAGAAGATAGTACTATATCGGCGTTTCAGTAAGATACAGTACACGTTATTAACACATGGGAGAGTGCTGAAATTGGGAGAGTTAAAGAGATTCGGGATTTGAGCGAGCTAGTTGACTGCCAGCTCTCCTTTAAAAATGTCACCCCTATTGCTAACACAGCATTTAAACTCCTTGGAATAGTATCTCGTCTAACGCAGCGTTTTAGGACATCTGGTGCCTTATTCCGACTTTTTTGTTCGCTGATCAGACATCGCCTGGAATTCGCACCTGTTGTCCGTAACAACCTGGGAGCGGGAGGTAATGAGCAAATTGTAACAGTACGCAAATGAATTGTGCAAATTATCTACGATAGATACTTTCAGCCTAAATCGTAATTTGACTACCGCAGCTTCATCAGGGATTGGAAACTTGGTACGCTGAGCTTCAGGAGACAGTGTCGAGACTTATTTTTCTCTGTAGCATTATTCATGGGAAGTGTGACGCACTTGACGCATTATGTGGCGTTATCTTGCAAGTTGCAGCTATACTTACGCGACATTTTGAGCCATTTGCTCACCACAATCAAATGTAAGGTTCGTCTTTGCAGGGAATAGAAAGTGTGAAGTACTTCGTGTTCCGCTTACATTTATGTCTTTCCCGGCTCTACAGAACTTGTAACATGCCTCATAGATCGCGTAAATGTTTACCCCAGCACGTGCTTTATATATAGGTATAGCCACATTGTCGGAATCGCATATCTTTCTATATGTGGACTTACGATTGCACCATATTTACTGCGCACAATGTATGTAACAGTGTTTCTGAGCACATAATAAAGACATATATGTATATAAGTCATGTAAAACAAACTAGCTCATCAAAATCTAAATTTATGAACCAGAGATCAATAAGTTGACAGGTAATTATTATAAAGAAGGAGGTCCCATATTGAAAGACTGTATCGGGACCTCCTACAAATCAGTAGCACCTGTTAAACGCAACGTTATCCCATTTGATCACTTACATTTCTTTTATCACTCCAGCCTGACCTCTTGCTTCGCACAGGCGTATGTGCTCAGATATGGAGGTGCTTAAATATCGGAGGTTCCCAAATACAAGACAGGGTGGTGACCGCCCCATGAGGCTAGTTTATAAGTATAGCCACCGTAGCATTTCCTTAGTGTAATCAGGGGCCTCCCGTTTAACGAACGAAAATACGCGTCACACGTGCGCTACCTCTCGCGATCTTCCGATTAGCGAGGCAGTTGCGCCACACTTGGCTCCGTTTGCAACGTGCCGCAGGAGATACGATTGTCCGCTCCAGTCATTATAGCGCGAAATAAAAACTAACATAGAGCTGCGTTCAGAGAGAGAGAGAGAGGAAAGGAGAAAGGCAGGGAGGTTAACCAGAGGGGTAGATCCGGTTTGCTACCCTATGCTGGGCAGAGAGGGGATGGGGAGGTAAAGTGATTACAAAATAGAGATAAAGAAAGAAAGGAGCACAGACATACAATCACAGTTGGTCACTGTCGCCGCACACTGTCACCGCACGGCACAGTAGCACTTGCAGCACTATGAACACCTGTTCATGCTACAGCCGCTTGTCCGATTCTGTAGCCCTTAAAAACTGCAACAGCTGCGCTCAAATTTCGCATTGGGGAGTATCGTAATCGCCGGTGACTCTTTTTTCTGTCTCTTTTTTGAGATTGCTGGCATATGTTTCATTTATTCAACTCAAAATTAGCAATTATAGTATTGGTGGAACTGTTCGCGCGATCACCAAATCAGCCAACTGCGCTGATGGTGGGTCTAGCCGATTGCGATGACGCTGCAGCTGTAGTCCGCAACGGAGGGTATACCTGCCTTACATGAAATTATTGATAAATTTTATCGATAAATTGTATTGTAATATTTGAAACAGTTGTCCGCAACTTCTCTCTTCTCGCTTGTGTAAATATTTGTTGTCACAGCAACATGGGTGCATGTGAGGAATGTCTGTTGAGGGGGATCTGTGTTCTTCAACTACAGTGCACCTTTTATTCCGTCCCGCGGTCACAAGCGAGAGCAATCGATTTTTCGCCATTTCTGACACGCTGTTATAACTTCATTGGTACGTCGAGTGCCAATAATATTTGACTCCCATGTTCAGCGGAACCTTCACTGTAGATCGGTGACGTTTTCTTCTACGTTCCAAAACTGTTTCGGAGCCCGTTTAGAGAAACGCGGGTGGTCGTAATTAATCCGAATCACGTAATACCGCATCTCCCATAGTAAGCAAGCCGCTTTTGGAAGTCAAACACCGTAATTTTATCGCAACCCAGTCATTACAAGAGCTCAACAAAATTAACCTCCTCTTAGTAGAAGTACCCCCAAATGTCTCCCTACAGGCATTGCCGAGTGTCGCATAATTGCGGTTGAAATGTTAGATTTGAGTGAATTATGTTGTTATGACAATTTTGGCTGTTCCGCACTTATACCTAGCGATTTAGCCTAGCAGCGATTATGTACTATCTGGAGCAAATGTAGCTGATCTTTCGCGCATACCACAATTACCCCTCACCCCACACAGGCCTCCGCCGCCTCTTGCTCGAAAGCCAATTTTTTCAACACTTAATTAACTGTTTTTCTAGATCGAGTGTGTTCTTTATGCGTGATTCTTTGCCTTAAGCAAAACTGAATCGGAATATTCCTTCAAGAAGTGCGCCCGATTAATGTATGGAAAAAGCATCTTGAAACTGTTGAAGCGCACAAAGACGAGAACGAAGGGCATAAAACAAAATAATCACCGCCCAAGCACTCCGCACAGATGATTAACCAGCGAAGCTGAAACGTGTGGCAGCGGTGTTTATCACCGGGTCAAGCCCGACGGTTCATTAAACGACAGCTTGGTAGGCTGCCGTATCCTCCGTACGTAATTGCTGTTTGCGCTCGGCGGCACGAGCTTGTTGTTGTGCCCGGGCCGCAGCATCAGCACGGCCTAGACGAGTTCGTTCCCGGTTCTGCTCGCGGCGTTGCTGATCGAAAGCTGCCTGCTCCTCAGGAGTACACATGACGCGTGGCCTGCCCATTTCGGTGCTGCAGAGAAACTGCGGCACGGGCGCTCGGCTGCGACCGACAGCAACGACGTGACTACCGCCGCAGCTAATCCAACACCACCTATATAGCACAAGGCATTTTCACCCCGATCCATGACGTCATGGCACCTGGCCCGAGTATCATAAAATCTAATGAGGATGCTCCCGAGTAGGCAACAGTGATTTTGACGTCACCGCTTTCATCCCGCAAGTCTTGTCAATTAAAATTTCGGGTGAGGTAGCGTGACGTCATGGATCGGAGTAAACAGGCCTTGTGCTATCTAGGTGGTGTTGGTTGATCGCGCGCCCCTCTCTTTCTCTCATTGTTTTCGCCCACGCTCATGGGATTGCGCCGGTGGACTTCTCGGCGTACAAGCGACCGACAGACGGACAGACGGATCGGCTAGCCATGTACAGCTCCGCTGTAAAAGTGCTGCGAAACCGGGAGCTGCTGTTACTGTTGCAAGGGACCGTACATGTGTACCACATTACCTTTGGGAGGCTGCTGCAAAGAGCTCGCACACTCAAAAAATAGGCGATCACATAGGCAAACGTGTATCTGCACGATGTTCCTTTCTTTGCAGCATTTTTCAGCAAAGTGAACTTGCGCAGAACGTGTACAGCATCTGCCTGTAAAAGCGCACCTTGCTACTCGTACTTGTATTTCCCTTTCTCTTTTTTTTTTTTTCTGGATAGTGACTTCTGGCACCCGGAATGCGGCGCGGTTCGCGCATTTCGCGGAAGACGCGACGCGCTGGAGAGGAGGGAAGCGGAGCCGACGACTTCGCATCGTCGCCTCCTTCGCCCCTGCCACCGACCCACCGCGGCTTCAAAAACGGGCGCCCTGAGGACCTACTACGTACACGATTGCCTTTCACTCTTTCTCCCTTCTCTATATCTCTCTCTCCTCTTCCTCCCAGACGTCCGAGATGGGGGAAAACGAGCGCGCGAGAAGCACGTCACGGTCTCGCGGAAAGGAGCACTTCCAAACATGCCTAGAGGAGGCTGACAGAAAAGAGAGAGAGCGCGCGCAGTCGACGGTGTCGCCAGTTTGTCTGGAGCGCACCTGGGGCCCTCGTCGGCGAAGCCATGGAGCGTTCTTCTGGTTGCGGAGGAACGCCCGGCGACCGACGTCAGCGCTCAGAAAGCACGCACACGTTCTGTGTAGCGGGGCGTCGGCTTCTTGCCCGCGGTAGGGAGGGGCGAGGGAAAGGCGATGATCCCGTCACGAGAAGGGGGCAAAGTGTCTTCGACTCACTTGACGGGCCACAGGCGGAGTCCCTCGCTTCTATTTGTGCTTGCTGCCCGACACTCGGAGGGGGTGCGGGCGGGCGTGTTTTTTTTTTTGTAGAATCTGACATTTCGGTGCACGTGCAAGCCCGCGGCGACGTGATCACAGCTGCGCGCGTGGTTGGAGGAGACGGCGGGTTCATAGATGAAGAACGTGCGATGTCATTTGAATGCACGCCGTGTCGCTGCGCCTCGGCCGTGCTCGGTAGGCGATCGACTGCCCCGAGCCCACCCAGGCGTGAGCGAAGAGGTAAACCTTAGTCGGGGGAAAGCGGAGCTCCTACGAAACTGCCTTTTCTTTACGCTCTAATACGTCATTCATTTATTCATTGGTAATGCGCTACTGCATGCCTTTCGGCCTCTGAAATTGGATCGTACTCGCTGTTTTGCTTAGTCACTTCCGAAATATTTGCAGCGTATTTTGGCCTCACTGTGACGTCTCGCTCGTTCTCATTCTGTTTATTCAACCAACGTTCATAAGCAGCACAATCCCCGGCCGTGTCTATTTTTGCTGCGGCACAGTGTGCTGCCATATAAAGATGAAAGCGCAGTCAAATTCTTGTCTATTCTAGAATACGAAAAAACTGCGTACGAAAAAGCTGCATACTAAAACGTCTTGCTGAAGTTGTGCAAGGACAATGTCATGTTTCTATCGCGTGATTCGGCGCAGTGTGCTGCAATATAAGGATGAAAACATAGTCAAATTCCTGTCTATTTTTGAATTCCAAGAAACTGCACACGATAACGTCTTGCTGAAATGGTGAAAGGACAACGTATTTTTCACGTGATTCGGCGCAGTGTGCTGCAATATCAAGATGAAAGCATAGTCGAATTCTTGTCTATTTTTCAATTCGAAAAAACTGCATACTAAAACGTCTTGCTGATGTTGTGCAAGGACAATGTCATGTTTTTTTCACGTGATTCGGCGCATTGAGCTGCAATATGAAGATGAAAACATAGTCAAATTCTGTCTAGTGTTGAGTTAAAAAAAAACTGCGTCCGAAAATGTCTTGGTGAAATTGTGCAACTGCAAAGTAATGTATTTCTTCACGTGATTCGGTGCAGTGTGCTGTGATATAAAGGTGAAAACATAGCCAAATTCTTGACGTTGTGTGCTCGTGTATGTGCATGTATTTTTGCTCATTTCCTTTAACCACCTCTGCTTATTCATGAGACAATGAAATGTTGCGGAAATGCCTCAAAAGAACTGTGCTGGCTTTTGCAGTTTATTGGAAATATACAGGGTGGATCATTTTTAAGTTTGGGGAAATTTTTAGAAATTCCAAGTTGCAGGTAACGCAATTATATTCCTCGAACTCGATTACTCAGAGAGACAGACATTACTTGCGCGATAAATTGCACCGAATTCAACTAAATAATAAAAAATTCACTAGTTAACTTCCTAATTCAACACTTTAGGCACATATGTCAATTTACTCATTCCAGCCGGTGAGTTTGCAAGGAGTATTCACTTAAAATGGATTTCCAGAATGACACCCATGACAGGCCCACATATTTCGTCCCACGCTATAGGAAATATCTAGAAACTGATGGCATCCTGGAAGTTCATTTCGTATTGATTCATCTTACAATCTCACCGGCCAGAATTACTAAATTGCAATAAGTGCCGTAAATTAATTAAGTTAATTATAGAATTTGTTAATTAGTTGCACATGTATTTTGCCTATTTTAATAATAAAGCTAAAGGACAAGAATTGTGCTATCTACGACAAGTGATTTTTGAAAAATTCTGTAAAACTTGAAAATGCTCATCCCGTATAACCGCAGCTACTGAACCCATTTTTATTGGATTAAAGTGCACTAATTAGAGCGGTGCGCGCGTAATTTCTTGACAATAACTGCAAAGTTGACTTTGTTACTTCCTGCTCAAATAGTGCCACGTACTCACACAATTATTCAGTTGAGCTATTTCTTTTTTCATGGTAGGATGCAAATGTGATCTAGCCTACAGCTCTCACTGTCACGAAAACAGTGCGAACACAGGATAGAAGACACCGACGGATGCAATGCGCTTAAAGATATCTCAGCCAGCAATCTCGCGAGATTATTGAGACCTTTGACACACACAAACGAAAATATAAGAAAGAGGTCCAGTGCGAATGAGTTCGACTTCACTTAATTGTTCTCTCTAGCTGACAATAAATATATATTTGTAAATGACACGCAGCTTTTTCTCGGACGATCGTTCTTTGTCATATTTCTTTTTCAATTTTATTTTTCTACTGGTTTCAGGACCACATTTCTACAGAATGTAGGGCTACGCCCACCGGCAGACTTTCCACGCTTCGCATGCAGACTCCGTTCATTCTGCGCATGAAAAATAGGTTCAGCTCAGCCACTCGGAGTCCCCAGTTTGGCAGCTCGTACGCCCATAGCGACATGTTCTTCCCAACTTGTACATAGTTTTGTGTGTTTCGCGATAGGTGGCGTTGATGTATGTATATATTTTATAACATTCTCGCCGCCTCACTGTGTTTTCACCGGTCTGCGATAAGGTTCTCAGAAGTGGCGGACACATGGAGGGAGCAAGGGCACTGGCACGGATGGCTTCGCGACTGCGACGCCTCCCTGCACGTGTTTCCACGGTTCGTTCATCACTCCAGGCGCCCAGCCAAACGGCGAGCCGCAGATGAAAGGCCGACGCGAAGGGCACAAGCCGGAAGATTGAGGAACCGGGGAGTTGACGCTAAATCACAACTGTTTTCGAGAAAAAAAAAAACGGCGCGAAATGGGATACCAGCTGCGAAGGGCGCCGCGGCGAGGCTGGTACGCGATTTTTTAACTGCGCTCGGGGCGATGATGCCTGCTCTCCTAGCTCTCGACATGCTGGGAGTACTGGGAGCACATGCTCGAGGAGACGCAAGCCAGAGCCGCCGACGACGCCGTCTGCAACAACACAACGCCCTGTCGTCTACTGCGGCTAGTTTTTCCAGTGTGCGGGCGCCAAGGTTCAGAGGAACGCGGGCGCATGAAATAACCGAGGCGTAGGATGCTGCGAAACTTCACTGCACAACATTCATCGGCTGCGGTTTTGGCCTTGCGATAAGTGGCCCTTTACCACACGCGTGAGGGTTGACGCCTCTAGGGGTTTTTTTTCTTCTTCTTTTCTTTTTCCTTGTAATATTTTTCTACTTATTTTTTTCCCGTAAACACGCTTCCCTGTCTGGCGACAAGTTCACGTCATAGAGTAATACATTAGTTGCCTTATATACCTGCTTTCTTCTTTGTTTATATATAGCCAATCGCCGCAATTACCCGCATTGTTCCCTGCATTCATTCTTTGTTCTTGTAGTTTTGGCTGATTGCACATATGCATACTCGCTATAGCACCTTCTCAACCTGACGGCCTGCTTGAGGTTCGGGTGGTAAAGCTGGAAACAGAAAATCCAAGCAACACAATCAAAGACAAAAAAAAATAAAAATACATGCAAGCAATAGCGTTAGAGAAATCAGCAGTAGGCTTTGTGAAGCCAAGCCTCCGATGTTGCTGCTTTCGTGCATTCTTTCTTCCAGAGCGTAACTCCACGATTATATCTACCGCTTGTTGTCCAAAAAGTTGGCGCTTTCTGTTGTTTACGGCGCGCGTACGCAGAAAAGAGAAGTCAGCGCCGTACGAAACGTACTGTGTGTGCCTCCACGGCACAAAATTAAAAAAAAAAAAGCGGACTGGAAAGATCTTCACCGTCCGCCGCATCTAAATGAAACCTCTTCCTATTACTTTTTTCCATATTGTTTACATTATACTATCTCTTCTTGCGCTGCACACACTCTTCGGCCTAGAAGCAACTGTCGATCGTCGACGATCGTAGTGATGATGATGTGTCGTTCACAACCTCCCGTCGTTTCCGGTCCCAGCTGTCGCTCGTCAAGTTCGTGCTTTCACAGTGCAGTGCGGCCTGCTTGCTACCCGTTGTAAGAGGTCAACGACAGCGACTGATGCAATCGCCTCTGACCAGCATGTTCGCGCAAGCGACATGCAGCGGCAGCTCCCGTAGTAAACATGTCGTCTGTCGTGCGCGAGAGCAAAACCAGTAACTCTCACTGGTACAGTAAAATAAAACGGAGAGCGAAACGCGAGCACTAGAGCAACGCCATGACGCAACAAAAAAGAACAAAGAAGAAGGAAAGAAGAGTGATGCTGCATGGCATAGCACCACCGTTTGCTCGCTATTGAGCGAGAGTGGAGGTTTGTTTGTTGGTAATCTCGATTTAAAACATGCTCCTGTCAAGAACCGCTAGAGTCGCGAGTCTCCCCTGCCCCTGGGATAGAAAACGGCGAAGGTGATAAGACGAGAAGAATTCGGGTATCGTCTGGAATTATCGTTCCGCCAATCGGAGCGGCGGCGACGACCTCTTGGCTGCTGATGCCGGACTGAAACAGGACAGAACAGGGGCCATGCACATATATCTCCTCGTTGCAGATTCGAAATGCTGCAATGAAAGAAGACAAAAGGAAAATAAAAAACGAGGAAAGGAAAAGTAAAAGCTCCAACGGTATGGCGTGGTGTGGTGCTGTTGACTCAACAAAGCGGGCGTCTGTTGCGTAATGTGATTTAAAGATGGCTTTCGTCTGGAACAGTTACTGCGCAGCATGTCTTGGTGCTCGAAAAATAAAAAAAAGGCCGCAGAAAGTTCGGGAGGTGTTGCGAAATGTGGCGTCGACCGGAATTTGTATTTTACCGCAGAGCAAAGTCCTTTCAGAATACCACTTTTTGGCCGGGATCGAGAAACTGCATCCGGGTTCCACAAGAATGGACGCCAGCCCCGCACAGACACAAGAGAACCCACCAAAACTACAGACTGAAGCACTTGCTGATAGATATTACTAGGGCGCATGCCAGTCTTCCACGACCTTCTTTCGTTCGATCCTTCTTTCAGTTGTAGCAACCGAATTGAAGATAATCAGGCAGGCCTGTACTAGAAAGAGGTTTCATAAATTGAAATTTACTATTTGACAATTGAATTACTTAAACTATATTTCAGAGCAAATTGATGCAGAATCCTTATTTGATCAACCATTCTACTGTATACAAATAATCTTCATGTCACCGAGGTTTACCATCTCACGAATATATCGCTCTCGAAAATTGATCACACGCGCTCGCAACTTGCGGTTGAAAAGATACTTTCTCAGTTTGAACAATAATGAAGTAATCATTGAGCACCAATTCACAAAATCTTCTTACGCTAGAATTGTTGGTAAGAGAAATTTTCAGGCAATCCTAATTCTGGACATATTACTAGCCAATGTGGTCAGCCAATCCAAAATAGCCCTTACGAAAGAAAAGCTTTGTGAATTCGGCCTCAGGTTTTTGTCTAGCCGGCCAAACGCTTCAGGAAAGCGCAAGTGAGGAGCTGCGCGTCGCTGAAACTGTCTTGCACCTGCCCTTTCGCAGGAGACGCATGCAGATTGAGAAGAGTACCATCAAATATTTCAGAGATGTAAAGGAAAGGTCGCAATAATCTATCCGCCTGTCAGCCGCTTTGAAAAAGCTGCCTGCGCCTTCCAGCTGATAAATGTGTAACGACGTGGTGGAAGCACGTTGTACGAAAAGGTACCCGCCAAATGCGAAACAGCAGATAAACATTGTATATGCACTGCCAAAAACTACACAAGCACAAGTGCCAAAAAAAAACATTTATTAGACAAATACCAGGCCTTTTTGCGCCACCTTTTGGTATCCCATCTGTCTAAATAGTAAAGATTTGCAGTATTTTTAGCATACCATAGGGCGTGCGCAGAAAAATAAGATTTTCTTTGCGCGCATAAGTATAAACATCATTTACAATTTCCGCACCTTGGTTCGCAGTCTTCCGTTGCCTCCGAGTACCGAAAACCCGAATACCCACCTGAGGATTCAAAACAAAAAATACCATAGAAGTGACCTCGGTCTTGCCTCAAGACACCCCACCCCCTTTTTCTAACTATAAGTAGTAAGAGAAGTTCATCACTGTGACACGTTATGACGAAGTTTCCTGTGAATTTTACCTTCCTAAATCAGGCTATAAGATTTACACGCTCTCTTCAGGCATATAAAGAACACGTATTGACTTGGCGCGTACAAACGGTATTTAATCCTAATACCATCCTTGTCAATGTCAGACCAGTTTTACCGGCTATCTAGCTATCTAATTAGCCCACCAAAAAAAATGTGCGCCAATTGCGAAGATAATGTGCTTTAAGATGTGGATCAATCCCGAAGGTAGTGCACTCTAACACATGTCGGCTGTTCCCTTCGGTATGTGCAACTCTGCATGCGCCACTGGGTATGGGCCGTATGTGTCACTTTTCAATTAACCTCTTTGAAACAAACTTCGGTGAGTGTGCATGGCTCATTGGACTTGCGCGCACTTCGTGGTGGCGCCGCCAGATGGCACAGTGTGCTGTTGGGGTCTCGGTGCTGACGCCCGTTATTGCGAATGGGTCGCAAGCCCCAAGGGTAGCGTTGGCCTGGCGGCCTGGGGCACTGGAAGCATCCGAAGGTCCCGGCAAAGCAAGAGTAGACTGGTAACAGAACAACTTGTTTATTCTAACATAGCAAAAGAGCGGCCGGTCAGGTCGACCGAAGTGGAGAGACGGGAGAGCACGTAACTCAACAGTACAAATCGGAGCCTCTCTCTTGGCGTCCGGGGGCAGCTGCTCTTATACTCTCGGCGTCGCGGGCCAGAAGGAAGGTCACGGGATGAGCCCACGCGACGGCGGAGCATGAGCCCACGCGACGGCGTAGCATGAGCCCACGCGACGGCGGAGCATGAGCCCACGCGACGGCGGAGCACGGTCGAGCCGAGAGACATGTTGAGACGAGTGTAGTGACGCATCGCCAACCCGCCGACGGACAGACCTCCTGGCTCCTCACTTGGGGAGCTCCGCTCCCCGGCTGCCGCGCTTTGACAAGCGTGGGCACACACACACACACGCACACACGAAGACACGTGGCACTGAAACACGCCTGGACACGCTTGGCGGGGAGGCGTTGCGGCGGCGTTGAACGGGCCAAAATGTCCGCCGCTTTGAGCGAAGCCCCGGCGTCCGTTGCATCCGCGCCGGCATTACCGCGCGTTGTAGGCGAAACGTAACAGACCGCCCCGCCGGGGGAAGGAGATCCCGATGGTCAGGGGACTGCATCCGCTGTCCGGAGGGATGTCGCTCGATGATGCTCATAACCGAAGTCGGGCGTCCTTTGGCGTTTCTTGAGCGCAGCGCACAGAGAAGGCCTCGTTCTCACGTTCAGGTTCACACAGGACACTGCAAAGTGACTTCGGGAGAGTTGACATTTTTGTTCTCGTGTCCGGCAAGCGTTAGAACTACGCCGAAAGTCAACCGCTCAGTCAGCAAGCACGGCACAACCCTCACTAAGCCCTGCCAGGCTCTTCCCCCTTTTATACTGCTGCCTAGTTCCTTACAGTAGTTTAGCAGCACTCAGAACGCGTCCACAAATCGGAAAATTGCACTAGAAAGCACATCATCACTTTGAAACACTACACAAAAGCAATAAGTTAAAAAAAATCCTGCCTCAGGAAGAAAAACATCCGTAACAAGCAATTTTGAGGCTGATTCCCACGTTAGGGGCTTCGACTTAAGCCATCGGCGTTACCGTTGAGACTCCCATTTTTGTAACGCACCTCAAAGGAATATTGTTGCAAAGCGAGGCTCCAGCGCAGGAGGCGGCCATTTTTGGGAGAGATGGTCTGCAGCCATTGGAGAGGGCAGTGATCCGTCTCAATGATAAACCTCGAGCCAGCTAGGTAACATGACAATTTCTGAACGGCCCACACGATACACGCACACTCTTTCTCGGTGGCGCTGTACGCCTGCTCACGACTCGTCAGCTTACGACTAGCATACAGGACGGGGTGTTCTACTTCTCCATTTTCCCGTTGGCACAGTACAACGCCCATGCCTCGCTCACTAGCATCGCACTGAACAACGAACCCTTTTGTGTAGTCGGGCGATCGTAGCACAGGCTGGCTTGTTAGGGCGCTCTTTAGGGCGCTAAAAGCTCTTTCCTTTGTGTCATCCCAGACGACTGTTTGCGGCTCTGTCTTTCTTAGAGCATCCGTTAGGGGAGCCGCGATATCAGAGTACCTGGGGATGTACCTCTGATAGTAGCCGGCGACACCTAAGAACGACCGAATATCGGTCTTCGTGCGCGGTTGCGGGAAGTCTCGCACAGCGGCCACCTTTATTTCAGAGGGGCGGCGACAACCCCGACCAATCACGTGACCGAGGTAGACAACCTCGGCCTGTGCTAACTGGCACTTGGGAGCCTTGACTGTCAAGCCCGCATCGCGCAGGCGGGTTAGCACTGCCCGCAAGTGCGCCATATGCTCAGGCCAGGATGCGGAGAATATCGCTACGTCGTCTAGATACGGTAAAGCGAATTCTTGCTGTCCCCGCAACACTTTATCCATGAGGCTTGAAAAGCAGTATGGCGCGTTCTTCAAACCAAAACTCAAAACCTTAGGACGGAATGTCCCCATTGGTGAAATGAACGCCGCATACCTACTAGCCTCTTCTGTAAGTGGAACCTGCCAATAACCCCTGACAAGATCTAGGGTGGAAATAAACTGAGCGCTACTCACTCTCTCAAGGCGCTCCTCGATGTTAGGGATCGGATAAATTTGATCCTTAGTGATGGAATTAAGCCTGCGGTAGTCGACGCAAGGACGAGGTTCCTTGCCCGGTACCTCAACTAAAATCAAAGGGGAGGTATAATCACTCTCACCCGCTTCAATAACACCGAGCTGTAGCATTTTCGTTACCTCAGCCTTGTTACGTTTCGCCTACAACGCGCGGTAATGCCGGCGCGGATGCAACGGACGCCGGGGCTTTGTTCAAAGCGGCGGACATTTTGGCCCGTTCGACGCCGCCGCAACGCCTACCCGCCAAGCGTGTCCAGGCGTGTTTCAGTGCCACGTGTCTTCGTGTGTGCGTGTGTGTGTGTGTGCCCTCGCTTGTCAAAGCGCGGCAGCCGGGGAGCGGATTTCCCCGAATGAGGAGCCTGGAGGTCTCTCGGCTCAACCGTTCGCGCCGTCGTGTGGGCGGGTTGGCGATGCGTCACTGCACTCGGTTCAGCAGGTCTCTCGGCTCGACCGTGCGCGCCGTCGTGGGCTCATGCTCCGCCGTCCCGTGACCTTCATCCCGTGACCTTCATCCCGTGACCTTCCCTTTTGGACCGCGACGCCGAGAGTATAAGAGCAGCTGCCCCTGGACGCCAGGAGAGAGGCTCCGATTTGTACTGTTGAGTTACGTGCTCTCCCGTCTCTCCAATTCGGTCGACCTGTCCGGCCGCTCTTTTGCTATGTTAGAATAAACAAGTTGTTCTGTTACCAGTCTTCTCATGCTTTGCCGGGACCTTCGGATGCTTCCAGTGCCCCAGGCCGCCAGGCCAACGCTACCCTTGGGGCTTGCGACCCATTGGCAATAACGGGCGTCAGCACCGAGACCCCAACAACTCGGGCCAGCGGTGCGATTCCAACATCTGGTTGCCAGCGGTGAGATCGCGACAACGGAGGCCAGCAGCAAAGAGATGCGGTTGACTGTATGCTGAGCAGCTCAACGACCATCCGGGAGCAGTGCAACGAGCCCTGTGTGATGACTGGTTGCCTGCAGCGGAACGACTGCGCTGAATTCTTGGCTGCGAGGTTTGGTGAGTGCGGGACTTTCTTCTTCTGAGTTTTGCCAGGCTTTTGTTAGTGTCAGAAACAGAGCTGGTAATTGTGGTTGTCGTTGCTACCGGGTTAGTTTGCGGCAAGACAATAGTAGGCAGTAGAGAAAGCAGCATTCAGAGCAGCCATGGATTTGAAGTCGTTGCGCAAACCGAAATTGCTGGAGCTTGCGAGAGAGTTGGGTCTGGATGTCTCAGACAAACTCAGAAAACCAGAACTGCTAAGGGCTATTCTTGAGTTAGAAGCTGAGGATGACGAGCTGTCGGAATGCCTTGAGACCATTGAGGAGAGGGAGGAGCAAAAAGAGAAACAGGAGCGCGAACTTAAAGAACAGAAAGAGAAAGATGAGCGCGAACGTAAAGAACAGAAAGAGAAAGATGAGCGCGAACTTAAAGAACAAAAAGAGAAAGAAAAAGAAGAGCGCGACCGTCAACCGCTTTGGAAATGAAGCGTCTCGAGTTAGAGATGGAACGCGCTCGTAATGGAAGTCAGGCACACGGTGCAGGAGAACGAGTATTGTTCAAAATGACTGACCTGATGCGGCCGTTTAAGCTTGGAGAGGACATTGGTTTGTTCCTGGTTAACTTTGAGCGAACGTGCGAGAAGCAGGGGTTCTCTCGGGAAACGTGGCCACAGCGCTTGCTCACTTTGCTACCCGGCGAGGCGGCCGACGTAGTCGCTCGCTTGGAGAGAGAGGAGGCAGAGGATTTCGACAAAGTGAAATCGAGTCTCCTAAAAAAGTACCGGCTGTCAGCGGAGGCGTTCCGTCGGAAGTTTCGGGAAAATGAGAAAGGCAGAAGTGAGTCATATACAGAGTTTGCGTACAGGCTTATGTCAAACATGCAGGAGTGGCTCAAAGAAGAGAAAGCGTTTGGTGACCACGAGAAAGTTCTGCAGTGTTTCGGGCTAGAACAGTTTTATAGTCGGTTACCTGAGAACTTGCGGTACTGGGTCTTGGATAGGCCAGACGTTAGTACGGTGGCTAGAGCCGCTGAGTTAGCCGAGGAGTTTGTGACGCGTCGGGCTCGTGGAGCTAAGGACGGTCAAAAGGGTGAATTTGGCTACAAGTTTGAGAGGCCAAAGTTCACGCCCATGCGAGCAAAGGGGGACACACGTAGTTCGGATGCGAGTGAAAGCAGTCCGACCGAACGTAAGGAGACGGCGGCAACCGAAGCCGAACGCAGAAAGCGGTTCGAGACGAGGCAAGCGCGCGTTTGTTATACGTGCCAGAAGCCGGGTCACTTTTCGGCGCAGTGTCCAGAAACAAAAACACAAGTCGTGTTTTTGTCTATATGCAGCACTGACGAGAACATGAAGCTTCTCGAGCCTTACATGCGAGACCTCCTCGTGAACGGGAAAGAGTGCCGAGTGCTTCGCGATTCCGCAGCTACAATGGATGTAGTTCACCCCTCTTACGTAGAACCCGATATGTTCACGGGCGAGTGCGCATGGATCAAGCAAGCAGTGGAAGCTCATAGCGTGTGTCTGCCGGTAGCAAAAGTGCTTATTGAAGGACCTTTCGGAGCACTTGAGACGGAGGCCGCAGTGTCATCTATGCTGCCCCCCCAGTACCCGTACCTATTTTCGAACAGGTCCGATCACCTCCTGCGCGAGAAGGGGCTTTTGTTTGGTGAGGCTAGCGTTCAGGCCTTAACCAGATCGAAGGTTCGGGAGCTCGCTGCAAAGGCGGTAGTTGCGGGGCCGACGTTGTTGAACGATGAAAAAGGGTCAGAGGCGCGGCAAGCTGGTATTCAGAGCACGCCCGAACTGAATAAAATTGAGCCTGTAGCGTTAAAGGCAGCAGATACTGGAGAGGAAATTCCCGACACGGGAAAGTTAGAAGAGCTGTCTCCAGATTTGCTCATCGCGCCTACGTCAGACGGACTTAACAGGTTGCTAAAAGTCAGCCGGTCGGCTTTGATAGCCGAGCAAAAGAAGGATGGCAGCCTAGAAAACATACGCTGCATTGTCAAGGAAGGTATCGCCAAGAAAAATGCTCGCTTTGTGGAAAGAGGTGGGGTCCTGTACCGGAAGTATCTAGACCGCAGGGGAGTGGAGTTCGATCAGCTGATCGTGCCTCAATGCTATCGTCAGGATCTGTTGCGCTTGTCGCATGGGGGTTCGTGGTCCGGACACCTAGGAGTTAAGAAAACTAAGGACCGTCTCTTGCAGGAGTACTATTGGCCAGGGTGTTTTCGGGACGCAGACCACTTTGTGAAGACATGCGACACCTGTCAGCGGGTGGGCAAGCCAGGGGACAAATCGAGGGCGCCGTTGAAGTTGGTACCTATCATTACGGAGCCTTTTAGACGGCTCGTTATTGATACAGTGGAACCTCTGCCGGTAACAGCCACGGGGTACCGACACATTTTGACTGTGATCTGCCCAGCGACAAAGTTCCCTGAAGCAGTGCCGCTTAAAGAACTCAGCTCAGTTGAGATAGTCAATGCACTACTGTCCATATTTGCGCGAGTTGGTTTTCCTGCAGAAATCCAGTCAGATCAGGGTACAGTGTTTACTAGCGCTTTGACGACAGCCTTTCTCGAAAGGTGCGGGGTAAGGCTGTTACACAGCTCAGTGCACCACCCCCAGTCGAATTCCGTTGAGAAGCTCCACTCCGTCATGAAGCGCGTGTTGAGAGCATTGTGTTTTGAACATCAAACGGACTGGGAGCTGTGTCTGCCTGGAGTGATGTTTGCTTTAAGAACCGCGCCGCATGCGGCTACGGGGTTCTCGCCAGCTGAGCTGGTGTACGGTCGCTCGCTGCGATCTCCGCTTCGCATGCTTCGAGAATCATGGGAAGGCAGTGGCGACGACCCAGTCGTGGTAGAGTACGTGCTTAAGCTCCTCGAACGCTTAAGAAGGGCACAGGAGTTGTCAGGTGAAGCAATGGCAGAGGCCCAGCAGAGGGCCAAGGTTTATTATGATCGGACAGCCAGGGCCCGTCGTTTTGAGGTGGGCGATGAGGTCATGATATTGCGCACATCACTAAAGAACAAACTCGACGTGCAGTGGGAGGGCCCAGCACGGATTGTTCAAAAACTGTCGGACGTTAACTACGTGGTGAGTCTGCCAGGAAAGCGGAAAGCACAGCAAGTTTACCACTGTAATCTGCTCAAACCCTATAAGCAACGGGAAGCAGTGGTGTGCATGATGGTAAACGTGCCCGAAGAGCTTCCGGTCGAGCTTCCGGGACTAGGCTCAGTGACGAACAGGAAAGACACCGATCAAGTCATTAGTGACTTAATAAGTAAAGCATCGCTGTCGCCTGAGCAGAAAACAGAACTACACCAGCTCTTACAAGAGTTTCAAGGTCTGTTCTCTGAGAGGCCTGGTAGGACTTCTGTCCTTACTCATGACATAGAACTTACCTCCCCAGAGCCAGTACGATCCAAGGCGTACCGGGTGTCACCCCGCCAGAGCGATATTATGGAGGCTGAGGTAAAGAAAATGCTACAGCTCGGTGTTATTGAAGCGGGTGAGAGTGATTATACCTCCCCTTTGATTTTAGTTGAGGTACCGGGCAAGGAACCTCGTCCTTGCGTCGACTACCGCAGGCTTAATTCCATCACTAAGGATCAAATTTATCCGATCCCTAACATCGAGGAGCGCCTTGAGAGAGTGAGTAGCGCTCAGTTTATTTCCACCCTAGATCTTGTCAGGGGTTATTGGCAGGTTCCACTTACAGAAGAGGCTAGTAGGTATGCGGCGTTCATTTCACCAATGGGGACATTCCGTCCTAAAGTTTTGAGTTTTGGTTTGAAGAACGCGCCATACTGCTTTTCAAGCCTCATGGATAAAGTGTTGCGGGGACAGCAAGAATTCGCTTTACCGTATCTAGACGACGTAGCGATATTCTCCGCATCCTGGCCGGAACATATGGCGCACTTGCGGGCAGTGCTAACCCGCCTGCGCGATGCGGGCTTGACAGTCAAGGCTCCCAAGTGCCAGTTAGCACAGGCCGAAGTTGTCTACCTCGGACACGTGATTGGTCGGGGTCGTCGCCGCCCCTCTGAAATAAAGGTGGCCGCTGTGCGAGACTTCCCGCAACCGCGTACGAAGACCGATATTCGGTCGTTCTTAGGTGTCGCCGGCTACTATCAGAGGTACATCCCCAGGTACTCTGATATCGCGGCTCCCTTAACGGATGCTCTAAGAAAGACAGAGCCGCAAACAGTCGTCTGGGATGAGACAAAGGAAAGAGCTTTTAGCGCCCTAAAGAGCGCCCTAACAAGCCAGCCTGTGCTACGATCGCCCGACTACACAAAAGGGTTCGTTGTTCAGTGTGATGCTAGTGAGCGAGGCATGGGCGTTGTACTGTGCCAACGGGAAAATGGAGAAGTAGAACACCCCGTCCTGTATGCTAGTCGTAAGCTGACCAGTCGTGAGCAGGCGTATAGCGCCACCGAGAAAGAGTGTGCGTGTATCGTGTGGGCCGTTCAGAAATTGTCATGTTACCTAGCCGGCTCGAGGTTTATCATTGAAACGGATCACTGCCCTCTCCAATGGCTGCAGACCATCTCTCCCAAAAATGGCCGCCTCCTGCGCTGGAGCCTCGCTTTGCAACAATATTCCTTTGAGGTGCGTTACAAAAAGGGGAGTCTCAACGGTAACGCCGATGGCTTAAGTCGAAGCCCCTAACGTGGGAATCAGCCTCAAAATTGCTTGTTACTGATGTTTTTCTTCCTGAGGCAGGATTTTTTTTAACTTATTGCTTTTGTGTAGTGTTTCAAAGTGATGATGTGCTTTCTAGTGCAATTTTCCGATTTGTGGACGCGTTCTGAGTGCTGCTAAACTACTGTAAGGAACTAGGCAGCAGTATAAAAGGGGAAAGAGCCTGGCAGGGCTTAGTGAGGGTTGTGCCGTGCTTGCTGACTGAGCGGTTGACTTTCGGCGTAGTTCTAACGCTTGCCGGAAACGAGAACAAAAATGTCAACTCTCCCGAAGTCACTTTGCAGTGTCCTGTGTGCACCTGAACGTGAGAACGAGGCCTTCTCGGTGCGCTGCGCTCAAGAAACGCCAAAGGACGCCCGACTTCGGTTATGAGCATCATCGAGCGACATCCCTCCGGACAGCGGATGCAGTCCCCTGACCATCGGGATCTCCTTCCCCCGGCGGGGCGGTCTGTTACGTTTCGCCTAGAACGCGCGGTAATGCCGGCGCGGATGCAACGGACGCCGGGGCTTTGTTCAAAGCGGCGGACATTTTGGCCCGTTCGACGCCGCCGCAACGCCTACCCGCCAAGCGTGTCCAGGCGTGTTTCAGTGCCACGTGTCTTCGTGTGTGCGTGTGTGTGTGTGTGCCCTCGCTTGTCAAAGCGCGGCAGCCGGGGAGCGGATTTCCCCGAATGAGGAGCCTGGAGGTCTCTCGGCTCAACCGTTCGCGCCGTCGTGTGGGCGGGTTGGCGATGCGTCACTGCACTCGGTTCAGCAGGTCTCTCGGCTCGACCGTGCGCGCCGTCGTGGGCTCATGCTCCGCCGTCCCGTGACCTTCATCCCGTGACCTTCATCCCGTGACCTTCCCTTTTGGACCGCGACGCCGAGAGTATAAGAGCAGCTGCCCCCGGACGCCAGGAGAGAGGCTCCGATTTGTACTGTTGAGTTACGTGCTCTCCCGTCTCTCCAATTCGGTCGACCTGTCCGGCCGCTCTTTTGCTATGTTAGAATACCAGTCTTCTCATGCTTTGCCGGGACCTTCGGATGCTTCCAGTGCCCCAGGCCGCCAGGCCAACGCTACCCTTGGGGCTTGCGACCCATTGGCAATAACGGGCGTCAGCACCGAGACCCCAACAACTCGGGCCAGCGGTGCGATTCCAACAGCCTCCATAATATCGCTCTGGCGGGGTGACACCCGGTACGCCTTGGATCGTACTGGCTCTGGGGAGGTAAGTTCTATGTCATGAGTAAGGACAGAAGTCCTACCAGGCCTCTCAGAGAACAGACCTTGAAACTCTTGTAAGAGCTGGTGTAGTTCGGTTTTCTGCTCAGGCGACAGCGATGCTTTACTTATTAAGTCACTAATGACTTGATCGGTGTCTTTCCTGTTCGTCACTGAGCCTAGTCCCGGAAGCTCGACCGGAAGCTCTTCTAACTTTCCCGTGTCGGGATTTTCCTCTCCAGTATCTGGTGCCTTTAACGCTACAGGCTCAATTTTATTCAGTTCGGGCGTGCTCTGAATACCAGCTTGCTGCGCCTCTGACCCTTTTTCATCGTTCAACAACGTCGGTCCCGCAACTACCGCCTTTGCAGCGAGCTCCCGAACCTTCGATCTGGTTAAGGCCTGAACGCTAGCCTCACCAAACAAAAGCCCCTTCTCGCGCAGGAGGTGATCGGACCTGTTCGAAAATAGGTATGGGTACTGGGGGGGCAGCATAGATGACACTGCGGCCTCCGTCTCAAGTGCTCCGAAAGGTCCTTCAATAAGAACTTTTGCTACCGGCAGACACACGCTATGAGCTTCCACTGCTTGCTTGATCCATGCGCACTCGCCCGTGAACATATCGGGTTCTACGTAAGAGGGGTGAACTACATCCATTGTTGCTGCGGAATCGCGAAGCACTCGGCACTCTTTCCCGTTCACGAGGAGGTCTCGCATGTAAGGCTCGAGAAGCTTCATGTTCTCGTCAGTGCTGCATAAAGACAAAAACACGACTTGTGTTTTTGTTTCTGGACACTGCGCCGAAAAGTGACCCGGCTTCTGGCACGTATAACAAACGCGCGCTTGCCTCGTCTCGAACCGCTTTCTGCGTTCGGCTTCGGTTGCCGCCGTCTCCTTACGTTCGGTCGGACTGCTTTCACTCGCATCCGAACTACGTGTGTCCCCCTTTGCTCTCATGGGCGTGAACTTTGGCCTCTCAAACTTGGAGCCATATTCACCCTTTTGACCGTCCTTAGCTCCACGAGCCCGACGCGTCACAAACTCCTCGGCTAGCTCAGCGGCTCGAGCCACCGTACTAACGTCTGGCCTATCCAAGACCCAGTACCGCACGTTCTCAGGTAACCGACTATAAAACTGTTCTAGCCCGAAACACTGCAGAACTTTCTCGTGGTCACCAAACGCTTTCTCTTCTTTGAGCCACTCCTGCATGTTTGACATAAGCCTGTAGGCAAACTCTGTATATGACTCACTTTTGCCTTTCTCATTTTCCCGAAACTTCCGACGGAACGCCTCCGCTGACAGCCTGTACTTTTTTAGCAGACTCGATTTCACTTTGTCGAAATCCTCTGCCTCCTCTCTCTCCAAGCGAGCGACTACGTCGGCCGCCTCGCCGGGTAGCAAAGTGAGCAAGCGCTGTGGCCACGTTTCCCGAGAGAACCCCTGCTTCTCGCACGTTCGCTCAAAGTTAACCAGGAACAAACCAATGTCCTCTCCAAGCTTAAACGGCCGCATCAGGTCAGTCATTTTGAACAATACTCGTTCTCCTGCACCGTGTGCCTGACTTCCATTACGAGCGCGTTCCATCTCTAACTCGAGACGCTTCATTTCCAAAGCGTGTTGACGGTCGCGCTCTTCTTTTTCTTTCTCTTTTTGTTCTTTAAGTTCACGCTCCTGTTTCTCTTTTTGCTCTTTAAGTTCACGCTCCCTCTCCTCAATGGTCTCAAGGCATTCCGACAGCTCGTCATCCTCAGCTTCTAACTCAAGAATAGCCCTTAGCAGTTCTGGTTTTCTGAGTTTGTCTGAGACATCCAGACCCAACTCTCTTGCAAGCTCCAGCAATTTCGGTTTGCGCAACGACTTCAAATCCATGGCTGCTCTGAATGCTGCTTTCTCTACTGCCTACTATTGTCTTGCCGCAAACTAACCCGGCAGCAACGACAACCACAATTACCAGCTCTGTTTCTGACACTAACAAAAGCCTGGCAAAACTCAGAAGAAGAAAGTCCCGCACTCACCAAACCTCGCAGCCAAGAATTCAGCGCAGTCGTTCCGCTGCAGGCAACCAGTCATCACACAGGGCTCGTTGCACTGCTCCCGGATGGTCGTTGTGCTGCTCAGCATACATTCAACCGCATCTCTTCGCTGCTGGCCTCCGTTGTCGCGATCTCACCGCTGGCAACCAGTTGTTGGGGTCTCGGTGCTGACGCCCGTTATTGCGAATGGGTCGCAAGCCCCAAGGGTAGCGTTGGCCTGGCGGCCTGGGGCACTGGAAGCATCCGAAGGTCCCGGCAAAGCAAGAGTAGACTGGTAACAGAACAACTTGTTTATTCTAACATAGCAAAAGAGCGGCCGGTCAGGTCGACCGAAGTGGAGAGACGGGAGAGCGCGTAACTCAACAGTACAAATCGGAGCCTCTCTCTTGGCGTCCGGGGGCAGCTGCTCTTATACTCTCGGCGTCGCGGGCCAGAAGGAAGGTCACGGGATGAGCCCACGCGACGGCGGAGCATGAGCCCACGCGACGGCGGAGCATGAGCCCACGCGACGGCGGAGCATGAGCCCACGCGACGGCGGAGCACGATCGAGCCGAGAGACATGTTGAGACGAGTGTAGTGACGCATCGCCAACCCGCCGACGGACAGACCTCCTGGCTCCTCACTTGGGGAGCTCCGCTCCCCGGCTGCCGCGCTTTGACAAGCGTGGGCACACACACACACACGCACACACGAAGACACGTGGCACTGAAACACGCCTGGACACGCTTGGCGGGGAGGCGTTGCGGCGGCGTTGAACGGGCCAAAATGTCCGCCGCTTTGAGCGAAGCCCTGGCGTCCGTTGCATCCGCGCCGGCATTACCGCGCGTTGTAGGCGAAACGTAACAGTGCCCACAGCGAAGCGCGAGAGGTGCCCAGCTGCAATGTACGTCTCGGCACACGACACGTTCCCGCTATTTGCATACTTCGATAGTCATTGTGGTTGTGCCCGAATTTTCTTTTTTCCCCGTGACTAATGTCACCAAGAAGTAAGTTTGCCCTTTGGATTATGTCGGCCTGAATTGTCCCAGATGACGCTTTTCTTTCTTTCGAGCAGTTCAAATTGTATCTCAAGGAAAGAACTAAAGAAACATGCAGATCCACAGGAGAATCAATGTAACCGAAGCTTTCTGTGCTGCTTCCATTCATTAATTACACTTGGCGCTGATGTTTACGGAATACGACAGTGTTGATGCGTTGTTAAATCTGACCTTGCCTGCACCGCTTGTGTTTGTCCCCGCAGCGCACATAACATAGACAGACGTGTCCTTCATTCAGTCATTCCTTTACTCATGCGCAATGCTTTCTGACGACGCATTGTCTTTCGCCCATGCCATGATAGGTGAACAGTTAAGAGCGTAGATGGGCAACCTTAATAACCCGTTTCTTGACTGCGTCGCTACGGAATACGGTGGTACCAATTCCCTACCTCCTTTCTCTCTACTCCCTCTCTAGCATTTTCTCTACCTCTTCCCTGGACGGTTGTTGTTGGTGCGCGTGAGCACGGAGGAAAACGTGGCTGCTCCTGCAATGCTCATTGCGGCGTCCAGAGGTCACTGTTGCGCCGCTCTACCAAAACATCGTTGACGTCACCTATCTCGTCTCCCGCACTCCTACAGTGAGCTCTCCACCACCCCCCGACGCGGCGCGCAAGGCAGCAGCAGCAGCAGCAGTAGAAAAGTCGAACGAAGAGGCAACGAAAGTTTCGCTTTAGAAGCTTCGCTTTAAATATGTGAGCCAGACTGGGAGGTTAGCCAATGTGAAGTCTGCCTGGCTACCTTTAGTCGGATTGAGAGCGCAAAGGGAGTTATGGTTGACAGAGAGAGATATATATAGAGAGACGAAGGAATAGCAAATAAACAGCCTGGAAAATAAAAAGGGCCCACTGATAACCAACGTTAGCAAATGCAAGCGCCCAGCTACGCTCGGTTTGTAGTAGAGTTCAGCATGCACCAGCCGCTTTTGAGAAGCAAGGGCGAATAAGTATTCCTAACACTCTGTCACCGCGCATGAGTTTCGCATGGCTGCCTCTAGGGGGGGGAGGGGGGGGGGGAGCGACTCAAAAACACCCGGTTTTTGAAAGTGCGTTCAACCTTTCAAGCGTGCGTGTTTCACTCTGTCGCTGCCAAATACGGGAGAACGGCATTCACAGGCGGACACCTCTCCGATCCACCTGGGAGCACCTGCCATTCAAGCCTCCTCAAACCCTGACCCGACGCAGCAGTCCGCGACCTCCGACCCCCAAAACTGGCGCCGTGGTCAAGAGTCGAGGCGCGCTACCGGCGTGAATTCACGAACCCGCGGTTCCACCCATGCATTTCACTCGCGCCAAACAAGGAAACTGCAGAGAAAATGCCGGCGTGCGAACCCCGTCCCCACGGCTGTACCGTATAATCGCGGCTGTTGCGGGCACGAAGGATATAACACAGCCTTAAGTAGAAGCCATGGTTGCTGGATTTCGCTGAGGAAGAGAGAGAGTGGTTCTTGTGGGGAAAGGAGGAAAGGCTGGCACTATTTTCTGAAACCCTTGCGAGGAACGTACAATGCGTCCTTGCTTGTTCACTCTCTTTTCGGGGGGGGGGGGGGGGGGGAGGGTGTTCGTACTCCTTGGAGAGCAAATGTAATCCTGCCTATTTCGTAACCGCTGCAGCAGGAGCCCTTCGTCGCAGTGGCACTTCATTTCGGTAACCGTATTATAGTTTCCCTGCTGGAATCAGCAAGAGACACTCTTAAACATTTATCCTTGTTCCAAGTTAGGTTCACTAAGTAGACCATTTCTTTTTCAAATACGTTCCAATAAGCACAGAGGCTCTGTAGAAATAGACGAGGAACGTACTGAACGCTGTTCACTGTGTGTCATTAGATGAGAACAAACAGTAACAACTGATCTGCTTCCCTGAAACTACTCTTCTTTTTTTGTAAGTGTAAGAAAAGCCTACGTTCATGCACATATTGCACAATGTTATTGCGCACTCTTTTGGAATTTAGAATATGTTGGCACCGGCCATTCCTTCTCGATCTATTACGCAAAAGAATCAAAATGGTAGCGGTCGACATCAACAAGCGAGGTAAAACGTCGAACTCCCGTGGACCCCCACAAGACAATTGCTACCAGGCTACCATGGTAAATATTTGACATTGAATGCTGCCGGCAAATCTTAACTAGTTACCACCGCCACCATACATCGACGCAAGGACGCTATGGTATGGCGCTTACCTATAGCGTTGGAAGCCTGGTAGGAAGTACCATGCGCTATAAGCAGACGTACACGCACAGCGCGCATTATCGTAATGTTGAGTAGCTTTACGAAGCCACACCTTTTAAGTCGCATGCCTGAGGGCAGACCAGAAGTTACCTACATGCTTCCAGCGAAGCTCGCTCCTTTTTCTCCTCTATTTTTTTTATGTATAAGTGCAAACTTCAATAAACTGAAACTGAAACTGAAAAAAAAAAAATCTGAAAATGAACTCACTCGATTGTACTGTAACAGTGCGCAACTCAGGTCGCGAACTTTTTACAATAATTTTAGTTGACATGAGAGCGCGCAAAGAAAGAAAGAAAGAGAATGAGCACAAACGCTGAGAAACTTGAATCAGCCTTCAATGTAGGAAAATTATTTTGACCGCAGCTGGTACAAAGCAGACAGAGTTGTGTAGCCATGTTCAGCGACAAAATGGAATGAACGAAAAAAAAATAAAACAAACCCACTTGATGCCAATAGTCAAGCATGCCACTATCCGGGGCTCGTGTTTACGCTTGTGGGTTGTTAAACGATTAAAGCCTTTCTGGCACGGCGAGCTGGCCGTTGACACTAGTACTAGGTGTTGACTTCAAGAGAGAGAGAGAGAGAGTTTGATCGGATAAAACATTATTTTGAAACTCTGTTGTCGTTAATTTGCAAACAATAGGTTGCATCCTAGAAGAGAAAACCAAGGTGAAAGTTCACTTTCTTTTTAATTTCGCACCGAAACCCCAACACCGGTACTTCACGTCATTCATTTCCAAGTATCTTTCTTTTGTATGGGCCTCGTTGGCCCAGCAAAAGTGGCCGAAGTTCGCCACGTTCATTCGTTCGCTCCTTTAGAACACAATAGAATGTATCTTTACTGCTAAAGAATTAACTAGGCCCTGGAAGACGCTGTCAAAATGCCGCCATGGTGATCTTGTGCGAGAACTTCAAGGAGGCGTCGCGACCCGTCTTTTGTGGTTGTGCTTTTTCTGGCTTAGCAGGCGTGTTATCGTGGTAAGAGAGGTGTTTTTGAAGGGTAAGTTAACGATACAGATGAAATCATTTGTCCCTTTAGTGTCCATTCAACAACTTCAAAAATACCTAGAAGACAACGTCGCTGAAAAAAAAAAAAAAATGTTCGTACTACGGGTACAGTAAATAAATGCCGGCGCAGGAAGAAAAACCGGAAATTAAAAAAAAAAAACGCATCGCAAAGCCTCAAATAATAACCCTTCTAAGTCGAGGGCCCGTCACAGCTTGACGACGATGGTGCCGCAGCATGGCAACCGCAAGAGAGCTTCAATCGGCAGAAATACCAACAAACGACATCGTTCCGTAGTCCCGTTCTCGCATACAGCGGATAGTTAAACGGCGTAAAGTGCGGTATTACGGTCTGTCCGAAACCGCGGTCTAGTTCATGGTGCGTCCAAGCCGGCCGTCCCCGACCAAGTTTATCCAAGCGAAAAGAGGGCTTTCACGGAAGGCATTCGCCGGCAGCGAGGAGATTCTTAAGCGCCACCACGGGTTTCTTTGCTACGGCTCCGTTTTCATTGCATTGAGCCCTATAGGCGACGTCGTTGCTGCCTGTGAACACGTAGGGCTTCTTTCACTTTAGAAGGGGGCGTGGAACGCTGTAGCCAGACCAGAACGCGTAGCACGTCTAAAGGCGCCTTTCTTGTCTTCTCAGGTGGAACACAATTTGCTGAAACGTGCGACGTGGGCCGGAGGTGGTATGCTGCGCAGGCATAACTCATGTTGCGAAGACCTGGACGGGGAAAGCGCCGTGAAAACCCTGGCTAAATGCTTGCTTTTCGACTGGACTCGGCATATCATTGTAGGCAGTGTTTACATGCCTCTACGTATAGGTTTTTCGCTTGGCCGATTCGGTAAACGTAAACGAGGCGTCTCAGTTCTCGTTTTTTTTTTTTTTGGCGACTTGCGAATAAGTTTACAAAGTACTTACCCTCCCATAAAGCGAGTAGACCAATCTTGTTATTGCATGCACAGTATACGAGCACGGAAAATGCCACATGCTTTTGGCGATCAACCAAGCATGCATGTCAACAGATGCACCGGTGTGCAGACTATAAATTTCGCATTTCAATCGTCAAAATACGCCATTGATGTTTAACCGACGAGCAAGTGCGATTTCGCGGAGAATCACACGCACAGACACACACTAACTCGCGATGCCAGCGGTGTACTGCGTCTCGGAAATCGGTGCCCATATTTACTGCGTCGGACACACTTTAACAGTTTAATGCGTAGATTAAATATTCATGGCGCAGAATGAAGCATGTACTACACTAAATTGTGGCTGCATGTTTTGACCAAAATAACAAAAAGACGCCTGAGCAACGCGCGTACTCAGCCACAGCATAAAGCTACGAAACATCTTGCTAACGGAAAGAAAAGACATTTTGCAGTTTCGGGAAACTGCAATTTAGTCATAATTAATAACTAATGCTGCCTACTTCAGCGTGACGGCCGGGGGCGAGATGGCGGATAAAGAAAGATCGGCGATGAAAAGAAAACCCCGCGCTGGCAGAGTCGAGCGTTCTGCCCCGTGGATGCCACCGGCTGCACGCAACCGCGACTCCACCTTTCTCCTCCGGCTGCATAATCTCTTCAGAGCGTGCTGCCACTGTGAGCACGCGGTGAGGCCGGCTGACGGTCGGCGCGCCTGACTACCGAGTCACGACCGGCGCGGCGGGGGGGCCGCGATCCCGCGTCAGACGATGATCGTGCGCGACCCCGACCGCCCTTGGCCGCAGGTGAAGTCGTGCTTCTTCTTCGCCGACCGCGAACAGCCGCGTCGGCAGAGAAACAGCTGCGGATGAGGGAGCCTATTGTGGGAGACGCCCGAAAGTGCGCCCCAAGCAGCGTAACTCCCCCCCCCCCCCCCCCAATCCTCCCCTCAAGATCGAACACCTGTGGATCCGCACCAGTGACGATGATCGCTTTCGCGGGTTCGCGCACCTCGGGAGTTCGGCGCTTTCTCTTCCGGCTATTTATTGCTTGTTTATCTTTGCGAGATTGCAAAGGTAAACAACTAACAAAAGCCTTGTTTTGTTAGAGAGAGAGAGAGAGAGAGAGAAAAGTAAGGGCATAGACGTTAACCTGGGGATATTGTCGCGGGGAGAATATGCGTCCAAAGGTGTACTTCAGAACGCTGGCCCAAGTCAGATAGAAGAAAGCCCGATAAACTTGAACTTATTGCGAATATAGGGCGGCGATTAAGGTCAGTTTACTTATGCACTGTTCTGTGTGTTCCGTCCCGTTTTAGAGTTGTTTAATGTGTTCATCCAAAATGGCCAGAAGGGCGTGGCATAGTGGCTAGGGCTGATATCAGCACGAGCAGCGGGTGGCAGCTGAGCCGTTGTTCCGATTGGCTAGCTTGCATTGGTCATGGCGAAAATGGGTACAAAACGTAAGAGAACAGGAAAAAATCAAAAAGAGAAAGAGGACAAAAAGACTGTCCGACAGGATCAATGAAACATGTATACTCTGCCTCAAAGTTATCGCCACTGCCACGTCCTCTGTCTCGGCCTCTTCTAGTCGACTGTTTATAATTGATGCTGTTTAACGTAACAAAGCTACGAGTCACGAGTGATGAAAAAATCTTGAATAACCGAGAAGCCGTCCTTATTGCATTTCTTGGTTGCTCTTTTCTCTTAAAAACACTGTAAATTTTCGATGATGCAAACGTTCTTGTTTCATGCCGCCCAATTTTCCTTGATGCTACTTCTAACTTCATCACACCTTTAGATGCCCCTGCCATAGCATTCGGACCCGGGACTTCGCGCTCAGCAACAGAACCACATAGCCGTTGAGACATCGTGGCGAATTCGATAAGTATAAGCAACATTATTTCGTCAAACCCGCGAAACAACCGAAAACGCGACATTTTTTTTTTTTTTTGTTTACATAGCGTTGCCCTTTCGTAATTTGAATGCTCGTATATTTGTCGTCACGGATAACAGTTGCCAGTGGGACACCACGCGCCTTGCTTACTCGCCGACCCCTCACAACTGTGCTACAGGAAAAGTCCTCTATTGTACTTGCAATGATGTACTGCAATAGGCAATAGCACTGCATCTTACCTCAAAACCAACATGAACATAAGCATCCGAATTTTGCAGTTTTATTAGGAAAGGCGACCAGCAACAATTGAGGATGCATGTGGAGGCACGGAGACATTTCTATGGTTGCTTTGTGCAAACAGATTACGCTGCTTCCTGGCAGAGGGCACCACTGTTTTCAGATGCAACAGGAAACTGTTACGCTCGCAAACACGTACGTGCGCGTGAAAAATGTACAGGCACCGCCCCCGGACTCTCGGAGCTGCAATTTTCACGGTTGTTCACGGCGGCAGAGCAGGGTGAATTACACAGGAAAGCCCAAAAGAAAGCAGACGATAACTCCGGGCAACGCTAGAAGACGAGCCTAGACGACACACCTTCTTCGTGTGCAAGCAACGAAGAAGGCGTAAAGAAACGGAAAAACCCAAAAGGTGGTTTACGTATTTCAGACGTCCGAAACAGCGACGTTGACTTGTCAGCCCGCATTTCATGCCGTCGCGTTTCCTGTATGCAGACGACGCCTTAGTGCAGTTTCAGCGAAACAGTGCACTGGTTATGCACATACGCTAGTGTCGCAACCATTCCCGATGTAGCGATGTTGTTGACCCAGAACCACCGTGACACTCTAGGAGTGTATAGAAATGTGGTCCTCAGGTGCAACCCATAGGGGTTGGTTTGGAAAACTGTGCAAATGAATGAATGAATGAATGAATGAATGAATGAATGAATGAATGAATGAATGAATGAATACAAGGGCTGGCACATGGTATCCTGTTTATTATATTCTGGTTCGGATTCGAAGCCGCAGCAAGGAATGGTACGAGCAAAACTTTCTCTGATGCTTGCAAGGAACGCCATTCGTGTAGAACGACCAGTTGCAAGCAGATAGCACAATAGAAAGTTGCACACATTTTCACCGAAAAATGCCTTGCCTACACCACTGGCGCATCATATGCATCGATGTTTATTTCATTTATTTATTTATTTACTTGTTTATTTATTTATGTAATATTTATTTAGTATTCCCTCAAGGTAAAATAAATCAGAGGGTAGGGGTTATAAACAATCAACATGAAACAATGAAATGCGCAGTAGGTTAAAATAGGGATAAAAAGCGTTGCTAGGAATACATTGTTGGCTAATTACAATAATTAAGAAACTAAACTCAATGCAAATGACTGAACAGTCAACAAACAGATCAGTGAAAGGCAGGAGATAGGGCAAGCAATAGGAGCTAAATATACAATGTCATGTAATGCCAGGCTAAAGACATGATGTTGGGCTGCTGAGCACGAGGTCGCGGGATCGAATCCCGGCCACGGCGGCCGCATTTCGATGGGGGCGAAATGCGAAAACACCCGTGTACTTAGATTTAAGTGCACGTTAAAAAACCCCAGGTGGTCGAAATTTCCGGAGTCCTCCACTACGGTGTGCCTCATAATCAGAAAGTTGTTTTGGCACGGAAAACCCCATAATTTTTTTTTAAAGACATGATTATCTTTTATTGAAACACTGTCAGCATGAAGGGGCATCGGTTCTTGTGATGTGTGAGGAAGAAAAGATACCAAATTAGTGTTTGTGTTACCTAAAAACAGTATCTACCTCGCGACGCTCATCAAACCTGTATGAAACGCCATGGGTCTAGTAACGAGGTCGTGTCGCGGCAAAGGGTGATTGTACAACTTACGCCCGTCAAAACAACGTCAAGCAATTCTGCACTCGCGTTCAAGCGATTCTTGGCTGCGCATCGACGCTTGCGCGCGCTTCGCGTTTCTGAGCTAAATGCCCATCACGCTCGTCGAGGCTCGTAGCCGCCACTCGATACGCTGGCTCCGTCTTCACGTTTATGAACCAGCATACCAGCTCGCGTTATGAACCACGCTGCGCTGCGTATCGAAGACGATCCTGCGTGGCTCGACGCGTCTTCCGAGCCTCTGCATCAGCTGCAAACAGTACACGTTTCAGCCTGTTGGTTTGGAACTCATGTCTGTGCCTGGTGCATTCAATGCGAAGCATTCTTCTCCGAGTAACGGCAGTTTTTTTTTTTTTTTTTTTTTCGTGTATCCGGTATCTGGCCTCTTTCACGAAGCAGCCGGTAAACGGAGCAGTCACTTAAAAGAAACAGGCAATGGCTTGAATAGTAATCGTGCATGAGTTCTCCGCGAACTACTATTAAGAGCTTTGTAGCCCGAAAGGAAGTGCGCAAAAAAGCCATAATTGACATAAAACAAAATCACATAAACGGTGCCTCCTAAGAAACCGCTTTGCATCAAATGCCGGGAACCATTGTTGAATGTTTGACGCGGTACTTCTTGTAGTGCGAGAGTCTGCTCTGATGCGGTCCCATGGTGCTTGGATTGCTCCTTGAGCGCTCTTGCTCCGCTAAGAGAGAGAGAGAGAGAGAGACTTATCGGATACACAGGTCGCAAGAGCAATAACCGTTCGCTGCAGAACACTTATGATTCACACCGACCATCCTCTACCAAAACAAGCATCCTTAGTGTTAGGTAGATGCAAACTGTAATCGCGTCTGCATAATATTTATAACCCTTCTTGTCGCATTCTGGGACGACCACTTTCGTGCATACTTTCATTTTCGCGAGATTCCATGTGGCTATAGCACAGGACACTTCGACGTCTACGGGCGGCAGCATTTCTGGTGCAACTGAGTGCGATACATGCTACCGGGAACGCTGTCTCCCATGGAAGACGACGACCCGCCTGGGACTGGGTCACCTTAAAGCTAGCTCGGGAAAGTGCAAGTATCCCCCAAAAGGGATGGTCCGACAATACCGTCCCTCGTTGCCCCGGGGCCGCCTCGGTTTGCATCGTCTCTGAGGTCGAGCCATCCTGCCGCACAGCAGCTATAGCACCCACAACGTGAAGTGAAATGGCAAAGAAACCATGATTTTGTGATACTGTTCTGAGCGCATGCATGCACGAAGCTGTAGTGTAGACTCGCGTATGTTGCTGTACGTGATCGCTACGTTTACATAAATAAAGTTAATTAGTAAATATCCGGGCACCACCGAGCTTTTGGTGCGCGGAGATGGGCGGCAACTCTAGTCCAAGTAGCCAGGACCCTGTGATGATAACGTAGCCCTTTTCTGATAGCCTGTTCACTTATTTCATCAAACGCCCCCATCGATGGCACACAAGCTTCTTGCAAACGTTTGTGCAACATTTTCTGCGCTACTCCACGTGAGTAATGAGCACCTATCCTAAACAATTTCTTTTTTTCTGCTATAACACGTTACCATAAGTAATAAACGCACTGTTTGTCATCGTGAGCCCAACACGTCAGCATTTTATCTGCATGCAATAGCATTAGTTACCAAAGAAGACCACACAGATTGTACCTCTGAAGTAGTCGAAGCTTGCTTTAGAGTCATTTAGTTTGGGGTTTGGACACAAATTTTATTTATGTCGATGCAGTATGGATCAAATGAAGCAAGTTAAGGCAGACCAATAGGTGTCCACCTAATTATCTTTCACTTTTCTTGCCACCATGGTATCGCCAAGCAAAAGTGTGCTACATGTACACACGCTCCCTATTTAAAAACATCGCTATATAGCGATACGCTTGGCACAAGTGCATGTACTTGAAGTTATTGCTTTTAACTAGTCCAGTTTTTGCACTTCAATCACATGGCCCTCAAAAACAGAGTTATAATGATACTGGCCCTACTGACCCAAAGCCTTGAAAAACCCGTATATTTCGGTTGTTCGCCTTGAACAATTTGTGTCTTGCCGAAAGAGCGAGTGATTCGTGAACTCCGAACAGTGAAGTGATATATTTCCCCCATATCCGTCGCATGGAGTGACGCGCAAGAAGCGGAATTCTCCCGATTGTAAAGCAGGCGAAGTAGCAATCAAACAACGCGACCGGATACGCGGAAAGCTTCTTACTGTGAACTTTACTGTCCACCCTTTACTGCTTACAAACTGCGCTCGTTACGGCAAACTGAGAGCTCGTAAAATTTGCCGGTTCATTTGCCAACAGGACGGCGTCCAAGTTGTTCACCGCCCAGCGGCAACTTCAGTTAACAGCCTCAACTTCTCTCTCCGCGCGGTGCGTCCGCCGTGGATCACTTTACGACTTCGAGATTAGATTTGGGGCTAACACGCCGTGCCGTCGAACTGCTTGTGGACGGCGGTCACTTTCCGCGGTACTGTAGGCAGACGAGGAGTCCTCAACGGAAGCCGCAGGGGGTCGAACGCCGTCGTGGCTCAGGCGTTAGAACTCGGCCGTTTGACCCTCGTGACAAGGCTTTCCGATCATCCCTTGCACACAAAAGTCGCGCGAGACGGCCGGAAAGCGGCCATCTTTGTTGACACGTCGGCCCGTTTGTTTTGTCCGTTCTTATACTTCCAAGGTGACGCCCCGCAGTTAAGCTGACGCGGTGTCGCTTCAATACCGGCGAGCGTCGTAAACGGAGGAACGCTGGTGTTACCGCCGTGCTTCGCGCGCGGTAAACGCCCCGACGTCGGTTCTGGGTCACTGGTCGTGAACTCGGGCCACGCCCCGCACGAGGCGTGCTTCGGAAGGCACTGACCGAGCCGTGCATAGACGAGGAGGAAACGCCCCTCGGGCTTTTCTTCTCTATCTCGGTTCTCGCGAATTGTGAAGGCGTTCCGAAGTTGAAGGCACTGGTTGAAGGCACTCCTTTTGCGTATGTGGAAGCCAATGCGGATCATCAAATATTCACTTAATTCAAGGAATACAAGCTCACGCATCGCCCTGTCCATGAACGATAAAAAGAAAGGAAAGCACTGTGCTTTATGAGGCTGTCAAACTGACGCTCGTCGCTTTATATGGAGTGGTAGGTTGGACAATCGGAGAGAAACAGAAACATTAGCGCTTAGTGCTGTGAACACCAACTAAGAGTGGCAATTACATTGCTTGGCATGGAGACATAGATGTAAACGGCGTCCTCAAAGTAAAACTAGTACTAATCGTATTAAAAAATCTGTGTTGTAGAGCTCCGTAATTGCTTCTTGCACAGCTGATTTACCCGCCTTGGCGGACACAATTTCCGGTAACAAACAGACAGCAAATACCCAATTATCAAAAACTTGCCATTTACCTCCGCAGTCTCGCGAATATGGTACCTGTTTATAGTCACTTTAGGACAAAGGTATCAGAGGACAACTACACTTTTTGTGATCAAGAAAGGCTTTGGGTTCCGAGATACTTATCATTGAAAGCCATGCTTAGTACGCGAATTTCGCTTTCGGATGTGGAAGTCACCACTCAAAGACGAACCCCATGCGGCACAGCCTGTTGTGCGGAAAAGGAGAAACACAGCTTTGTTTTTGCCAGCCGAAAGCAAGCAGAAGCACAGCTCTTGTGCAGTCGGTCCAGGTTCTAGAGTACATGGCGTACTATATAGGAACCAGCTACGTTAGGTGGGGGAGGGAGGACGGGGGGGGGGTAGTCATTCTTGTGTCGGGACTACTGTCTCTGAATGCTCTGTTGGTTACGAATTTCTGGGAACACAGTGGCTTTAGAAAAATAAAATGAAGTTCTCATCAAATACAATTTTCTTCCAGTCTCTAATATAAACGCACTTTCAAACATATACCTGAACGTACAATTCAAGATTAATATTTTTTTTACCATGTATTTGCTCACTCTACTTGTTGGCGAAAATTGCGTTCACCAAGGCGCATAAATTAATAAACCACCTCCGCAAGCGGGATTTACATAGCTACCGTAGCATTTTAAATGAAGTTACTGATTGGTTTCTAATGAGGCCCATCTATGTCGTCGAGTACCTATACCAGCTCTCGTGAAGCGGTGTCGTGGAGGATCTAGAGCATTCGGTGCGTTGCCAGCTTTCATCTGCTGACAATGAATTGACGATGAAATTGCGCTCATAGTGACAGCTTAATCGCGATTTGTGCCTCATACGCGACAAAACTGAATCGCCAAAATAGTCTATAAAAAATGATTCGAAGTATACCCGAAAAGACGTCCACGATTTCTATTCTTGCACTCTTGAATAGAACCATTACAGTCTGGAAATTACAGGCCGATACAAAGAAAACGCTATACTTTTCATAAAACTTGACAGCTCTGTAGAACATCCGTGTCGGCCCTGTGGCAACGCCTGCGCTGCAGCGCGTGTTAGGCGAGACACTCAATCTTCGCCACCGAAGTATTTGTGATGAGTTCGTACCGCCTGAAAATAATGGAGCTTCTTTCCCACCACCCCACACGTCCGTGGGCGCGCTCCCTCGTTTCCTATTTTTACCAGTCCCGGAGTATCGCAAGAACTAAAAAAGAGGCCAGTGAGAAAAAAAAAAAACGAAACAATAACGTGGTGCCTCGCACCCGCGAAGTGTTTCCTCTTGAATAGACGTGCGCGGTACCATTCTTCTCTTGTCCGTCATTCCATTACAGTGGGCTTACCTGTTGGGGCGGTGGGCTCGCGAGAGCCTAATGGGACCTGTAATTGCGGCATATGAGGCCGAGGTAGAAAGTTGCTTATGGTAAAGGAGGGAGGCGTCGTCGCGCAGGTGGGCGTTTTCCTTTCATTTGAATGCCGGACGTCAGGTGCATGCCCAGTGCCTCCCCGTCGCACGAGCCCCGGCTCCCAATCTGAACGCACTTTCCTTTCCGAGAGCAAACAGAGCCGTGCCGGAAAGATCCGTGTTCGGCACCTGTACTCCGCAGTGTACGTTTACTTATTGTCAGTAGGGAAAGTAACTGCATGGAGCGTCGCTTTGTTTTTTCTGAAACACGGGTATTTGTTTCGCAAAGCACAGAAAACGGAAATTTTAAGTTGCTCTGAAAATTGGCAGATAAGTGTACGTTTGCAGGAAGCTATGTTTTCCTGGCAGCATTTGTATTTCAAAGGAGACAGAAGGCAATAATCGAAAATAAAGCAAATTTAGAGCCGCGTGTTCCGTAAGTGACCCAAACCAGGTAACCGCTTGTCGCGCGAATCTCAAGCAGTCAAATTTTTATTGTTAGCAAGGAAAGTGAATGCCGGTGTACTCTCGAGATTCATTACAAATGCGAAACAACACAGGGACGAAGAAAGAACTCACGACGTAAGCGCAAGCTCTCAACTGGTTTATTTCAACAAAATGTGACACTAAAGTACGTCGTCACATGACTCCCCTGGTCATGTGACGGTGACTCGTGCTGCCCAGGTATAACGAATCCATACCGATTCGCCCAGCTGTCAGTACTTCTACTTTTGAGACAATGATATCCACAAATTTCAAGGCATGCAGAACAATCCAAGACTTCATTTCAAGCATATCTCTCCACGCTATGGCACCGCTGCTGAAGCCGTGCTACTAAAATATTGTCGAATTTCCCCCACTACAACAATACGATCGGCCCAAATTCCTCATGCCTTACGTGAAAATTGTGACGAACGGGATCGAACGAGAAAAAACTACGCGACACTGCTAAATCTATTTGGTATTTTTCACACAGTGGGTGAACTGATGATCGCTCGTAACTATTTTAATGCTACTATCATTTTTTTTAAACTTTCCCGAGCTCGCGGTACGTCAGCGTATGGGTATGTCTGTGTGTGTGTGGGGGGGGGGGGGGGAGAGGGGAGGAGATCCGGCTTCAAAACAAACCACTGGACCAACTTTGGTCCCTGGGTATGTGTGTAACACTCAGTATGTAGTGCTCTTCGATGACCTTGTTTAAAGCCAACTTCGGCTGCTGGATATTTGCCACTGGTAATATACCACTCTTCAGCGACCCTCTTTCACGAAAGCTTGGATCACTGAGAGTGGGCTGTGTTTTTGGAAGAAAAATTGGCGGGAAAATGCGGGAATGCAGCCAAAAAAGTCGCGAACTGCGGAAAAAGCTTTATTTTGTGGACAAAAAGAGTAGGCATGGTGCGATTAACCAAGAAATGTCAATTTTTGACGCAAGAAGAAGGAGGTCGAAAATCACCTGTAGTTTTCTGCTGCACTTATGGCAACCAAAAATAACAGAACAACGCAAACTTTATATCATTATTTTTTCATAGTTTATCATAATGACTAGCTGACGTACTTTGATAATTTGCGCCGCACACTTGCGTGTTTTCTCATAGCCTAAGCGGTGTCGCCAGTATCGGTACAATAAACTCGCTGCCCACCGTGCTTGCACCACTATGACTTCTCTCCAAACGTTCCCATGCAAACTGTATGACGTCACAACCCTTCTAATCTGCCTGGCGTGCAGTCTCAAGCGCCTTTAAGATACTCACATAGACCCTGGCACCTGTAATGTGATCGCTGCCAAGAGGCGTTTTCGGCTGTTGCAGCCGCTTTTGGGGCCAAAAAGCATGGTCTTCGATATTCACTATCGAGGTAACGGTTGCTGGCGGTGGGATTGGGATACCACCTATTGTTTCTGTCCAAAGCTGCAAGCAAAAGCATAGTCCTGAAGATTGGGTATTTCCTGTTAATCAGCGAAAGCTGTTTCAATTATCTGTCCCTGACAGTTCCGGACTGCCTTAGGCGCTCATTTCCGCCAATGAAGGTTGCGTACGAAGCGTCTCGGGCAGTCCTGGACAGCCCTGGACGAGAAGTCGGAGAAGCCAACTGGCCGTAGGGCGCCTGTAATAGGTTTACAGCTTATGGTCTTGCTTCCTGCGCTTGAAAAATACAAAAGCGTGGACTTCGACATTTGGCTTTTGAGGATGTGACTTCGAGGCAGCGATCGGAAGGAGTGTGATTTGGACACTGCCTATACCAATTACTACCGCCAAAAGTAGCCATCTCGCCAACCACGATTCTTAGTCGCCAGGTGTTCCTAAGTGTAGCCAATTTGGCAAGACGACGCCAAACCTGGCAACCCTTGTGCTGCTCTATTGAACTTCTTTAATGCCAGCTTGGATCACTGGATATATATCAGTAGGGCTTTCATTATTACTGTATTATTATTAAATAATTATAATATAAAACGTGTCATCCCCAATCTCACGATAACCATCGTTTTTTTTAGGCTGATTCCTATTGATACGCAATTTTTATTAATATTGAAAGAATTAGCCCATTGTATACGATTGCCAGCAAATGAGTATAAATGCCGATTATTTAAACTAATGCCAATGAAACTGCTGCAACGTACCCGCCAGTCGGCACTCATAATGTCGTCGTTTCCTCATGTGCCCGCCAGCACATTGAAAGTGGTCCGCTCCAGTAAAATGGCAGTTGCAGAGAGGAAAGTACCCCGCGTTTTCTTCTTCTACTAGTATACCTATTCTTTTTCTTCCCTTCTCTTTTCCTTCCTTTTCTATTTCTGTTCTATTCTTTTTTTTTTTTTTTTTTTGGAGGGACCGGTTGCCGCAAGATTGGTGGGAACCTTTACCATAGAATACACGTGAGAAGCGCTTTCTTGCATTCCCGCTCCTTTCTCCACGGCACCGCCAGACGCCAGACTGTCTGGTGCACACCTGTGTCCGGAGGGGGTGGGGGGGGGGGTGAAGTTATTCCACATAGCGGAGTTCAACCCAGGCGCATAGAGGGGGGAGGGGGGGAGGCTTCCACCAAAGGTATCCCAACCTGCCTCGCCAATACCCTCACGTCGTTTTACAAGATTCAGCTGACTACAGAGCTGGCTGGAAACTGAAATTGTGGGCCGAGCGTTGTAGCTCGTAGCAGAAGGGCACTTTTATTTTTTATTTATTTATAATATTTTCTTTTTTATCTTTTTATTTTTTGTTGTTGTGGACCACGTACTCCTTTTCGATCGCTGCTCACACCGGAACTATATTGCGACAGGGAAAGAACCATACTCGCACTCTCGCCGTTCCAAAACAGTGCCCAGTTCATCACACAACTTTTTCCTAGATGATGTTTGCCACTACTGCTGTAGGCAAGCAAGCAATAGCTAGTGCCGCACCATTAGCCTCAAGCAAGTTCCCAGACAGAGTTTAATTTTCTGCATTACAGGCGAATAGCCGTGAGTCGTTGAAGTGGTGGCCAATCATATCGGCGCTTTGAACATGTAACGGTTGTAGCTAGCGCTCACACAAGTAGCGACGTGAGCCGTGCGTAAAGTCACGGCAGTTGCATGCGGATGGGCCAAACGGCGTTTTAGAGAAATTGTTGCTCAACTGCCTATGTCTGACTGCCGTTTCATTGCGCCTTGATTTGTGCTGTATCGGCGCGCGTATGGTGTTTGTTCCTTTGTGTCTGCGCGCAGGTGTGTGTGTGTTTATGTACAGCGATGTTGTGACCGAAGCACTCACTCACCCTGACCTATCCTGACGTCTTCCGAGGAATGCGAGCGATACTCTTCCGCTTCAATAGTTCAGTTGCTAAGTAGACGTTATGCATCTGACAACTGTTCGCGCTGTTAGGCCTGCCCCAAACTTCATACTTCGAACAGCAAACGTATCATAAGCGGACGTCAACTGCATCCTCCTCTCCAGTGTCATACGAAAATCGACAGAAAAGCACTGGGACAATCCGGATAATCGCCACATACGACTCCAGAGATCGCACCCTACCATGAAATTTAGGCCACCACCGAAAATTCAACGCAGCTGTGCCAGTCTTCTGCACAGACTAAGGTTGGGGGTAGCTTTTACGCGCGGATACGTGCACCCCCTGTGACGCACTGAGTCTCCAGACTGTGAGTTGTGCAATGTGAATGAGGCTATAGGTCATGTGATTTGTAACCGCCCTAAGTTCGTGGAAGAGCGTCAAAAGTTGAACAATGAACTTACGCGTCTCGACCGTCCACCGTTGTCGGAGGACGTTATTTTAGGCCCTTGGCCAGACGCTCAATCGAGTTTCAAGACCATCCAGGCGTTACTGAACTTTTTTTTAAATGTACGGGCCTGGACTGTAGGCTTCCAGCGTGCCAAATTGCTTGCCATATGTTTTACATCCTCCTTCTCTCGTCGTCGTCACCCATCATGTGCTTCTTTCTTCCCTCTTTCTTCCCCTATTCCCCTTCCCCCTACTCCGAGTAGCTGGCCCCACGGTGGTGCAAAACGGCTGTGAACCTTCGACCTTTTGTGGGATTCGAACCCACAACCATTGCTGTTAACCAAGGCGAAGGTAATTAAGGTACAGTTAGATAAGACAAAGTTAATTAAGGCCCTCGAAGCCAGGACTCTCGGTATTAATTAAGGTCAATGTTATTCAGCCACAGTTAATTAGGACTTCGTAAATTAAGGCACTCGAACGCACGACATTTGGTGGGAGTCGAACCCACGAATTTTGGTGTTAAGACGAAGTTAATTAAGGCATAGTTAATTAAGCCAGCAAGACGCAAGACCTTTGGTGTTAATTAAGGCGAAGTTAAATTAAGACGACTGAAAGAGCATAGGCATCGCGCGGTGATCGAAATGCTCTCACATTCATCCAAGTAGGGACAACTAAATGCGTCTTGAATTTTCTTCGATACGTCTTCTTGCACCCCACAATGTTACTTTTCCTGACATTCTCTGTTGCTTCTACGCCTATCGTTTGGTGACTACACATATATTACGTAAAGCTGAATGTGGAAAAATGCGCTTACTAACACAAACTTCCCGCCCCGCTGTGGGCGTGGAGTCACTCTATGCTGCAAGAAATAAATAGGCGGTATTGCTGTCAAGAGGTACACAACAGTTTAATTCGTACGCAAGTAGCCGCTTTCCCAGCTTTTCCCACGGTTGACGATTCCCGTGGGCCGGTTCCAAAACTGCAGTAAAGTGCAGAAAAAAGGTGAAAAAAAGAAGGGAAATAATTAAGTGAAGTGCTACGTCACAGCAGCTGCGCACTCTTGTGCAGATATATAGTGTATTAAGCCACAAGCGCGCGACACATATCTCCCGTGCCATGCGACAATACAAGAGGGGTGGACTGTATTTCTCGCCTTCCATTTCGCTCGCTAGCCGGAGGGGATGCGTGGCCTCTTTACGAGCCACCTGCACTGATCCCGCAACGCATACGGTTGTTCACAGCGCTTACTCGTTGGGAGCCTTCCTCCGCGCCTCCCCTCCTACCTCCCCGCCGCCTTCTCATCCGTTACAGCACCCCTCCCTTCTTATTCAGCGGTTACCTGCCCAGTCCCCGCACCTCATTTAGACGCCACCTGGGATGACGTTGCGGCACGGGAAGAACCACCGACTACGGGCAGGTACCTACATGCCAGCGGACACGACTACGGGGGGTACCGCAACCAGATCAGCCTGCAAGCCACCACGCTATGGACTGCGCAGAAAGAAGTCTGGGAGAGAGAGCCGATGATTTACACAAACCGTTTAAAAGGCGTGTTTCTATCTTGCGTGAGTGCGTTCGTACCTGTGTGTATGCCCGCGCGTATGCCTTTTCTATTTAATTTAGAAAGAACTGCGGCGTGCAGGTTCGCCACGCAGTGCGACGCGGGAAGAGGGTCTGTGGTGCCTTCAGGCTGCAGGTGGCACGTCTTGCAGTCGCGTATGCTGTTGTGTAAAAACGGTTCTGTTGAGTGCAGTTGTCTCGGCCCTGCGTGATTTTCAGAAAACGATAATTGCGGTACTAATTTAGCGAAAACAGTCGGTAAATTTATGTACAAATATTGGTGCTGGTCAAGCGGAAACTATTCGGAACACTCGAACGGGCTTTATATATGACGGTTTGGTCATGAACCAGACTTAAATGGATTGGATTGGAAAAACTTTAATAGAAGTCCTGCAGGACGCACGTCAGCGCGCAGTGGGCGTCTCCCACGCAGGGACCGACAGGGAGTACCTGGCGGCCGCTGCGCGAGCCTGCTGGACGGCCCATTGCTGATCTTCTAGGAGCGGACTTCGTATCGTCCTCTCCCACTTGTCGGAGGTAGAGTCGGGCGGAGCGTTTCTGCACTCCCAGAGCACGTGTGCGAGTGTCGCACTTAAATGGAGTGCAACAGCTTATAGAAAGGTCAAGCATCTGTGGTGAGTAAACCGCGTTATGGTAGGCCTGCAATGAGCCACATGATGCGAAGCAAACGCTAGCAACGAAGAATCTATGAAGGCCTTTTAATGCCTTTTCGTCAGTACGCAACGCGTGCCAGCAAGCCTTTTTGTCCAGAATTATGACAGTGAAATTTGAAGGATTGGCAATTGATCCAAGATAGCGCCCCTGTTCGTGGAGCTCAATTTTTTCGTTCTTTTTGGGCGCGGCAAGTATTTCAGTGCTTCGACAATCTTCCTATAGCCTCCAGACATAAGCTGGTGTCACGTTTGGCTGTTCGCAAAAAATTCAAACGCGCCTGAAGGGAACACGTACCACGAACAGGTGGCGTCGAAGGCGACGTTACGTGTGACGGTCCCCATCGAGCCCGAATTATCAGTCAGCGATATCAGTCAGCGTCGTATAGATAAGGGGGAAATTGATTTATCGAGCCGCTTAAATCATAAGCGTTGCCCACGTCTGCAAACGACTGCGGCCACACACGTTCTGCGCAGTGACTAATTTTGTCACACTTCATCGCAAGATGTCGTTTATTTTTATTAGGGTGTCGCGGGAAATCTCATTTTGCGCAATTTCACGCGAGGGTGGGATCATTGTTAAGTACACCTAGGTAACTGCGCTATAAGGTAAGGTGCATAATAAAGAAGAACAGGGAGCAATGACTATACAAGTGCAGCAGCAGAATTGTCTTGGTACAATGCAATGGAAATATAAGCCATACTTAAGCGATCCTTCAGGATGTAAACTTTTGCACAACTTGCTGCGTGACGGGGAGCAACGCTCCTGCAGGAGGCGACGTCGAGCGGCTACGAGTAAAAGCGACGTCGGTGAAAAGCGCGCAGTCTACAGTGCGGCGTCAAGGCGTAGCCGGCGTGCCCAGGTGCGCTTGGCGAGCTCAACGCCGCCGGCGCGGACATAGAGCGTGTTCTATTTCACGCGGCTGCCGCTAGACCAGATTGCACTGCGCGCTGTAGCGGCAGCGAGCAGAAGGCAGAATGGCGACCTGCGGTGCGCGTACTGACAAGTGCGGCTGTGGTTTTTCAACATCCGTGTGTGATGACAGCGCTAGTGAGGACGCCTGCTTAAAGCGATTCGCAACTATCCATGTGTATACGATGTGAGACTCATGGACTACCGCGGCACAGAGCGGAAGAACAACGCGTGGGAAGGTATACGAAAGCAGTGCGGTCTCGCCACAGGTAAGCTGCATTTCGCAGCTCCTGTACTAGCTGGTGGTAGTCGCCCAGTTGAGGACGCTTGTCGAATAGCTTTCGCATGTACATACATGGTCCGCTTCCGTTTTTGACGTAGCCGAAGTACTAGCAATATGAGTGCGATGTTCTGGCTGTCAGGCACGGCGGCCGCATTTCGATGGGAGCGAAATGCGAAAAACACCCGTGTGCTTAGATTTAGGTACACGTTAAAGAACCCCACGTGGTCGAAATTTCCGGAGTCCTCCACTACGGCGTGCTTCATAATCAGAAAGTGGCTTTGGCACGTAAAACCCTATAATTTTTTTTTTCTAGCTGTCAGGAAAAGTTAACGCCATGCCGCAAAAGTTTTCGTTTTAGGCGCACAAACAGCGCGCGCGCATCCCGAACGTATATGCAAGACGTGCATGCGCCATGGAAACAGCTGTTTGCCGCGGCCGTGAAGTTGCGCTCCCGGACGCACAGATGGCGCCAGCCTCGAGCTGCGCGCGCACGCCGAACTTTAGAGGAAGCAAATTTCTTGCACCCCTGACGTCGCTAGCGCAGCGTATCCGACTTCGGCTGCCGCGGCCTGGCGCGCCGAGAACGCCGGACTATATCTTGGCCTTAAGGCTCGACGTGACGCTCCCATGGGCGTTCTTGTCGCTGACACTTTAGCACGACTTCCCCGTGACGAAGGGCCGCTGTCATCGTTGGTGGAAGGAAAGCGTGAGAAGAAAACCGTAGTGCCGCGTAATACGGGCAGTGCGGCGACAATGGCGACGATATGGCGCCAGCTAGGGTAGCGCGCGTCAGACGTACGGAAGCAAAGCGCTGCATGAGTCTGCGGTGGCCCTCCAGTGAATCGCACCCACGTGTAACCCACGCGCTGCCTCTTACGATCTCCCGATTAGCGAGGTAAAAGCGCCACACTTCCCTCCCTTTGCGATATGCCGCACGAGACTGAGTGTCCACGCCAGCCAATATATCGCGAAATGAAAGCACGTATATAGTTGCACTCAAATTTTGCGTTAGGTAGTATCGTAATCGTCGGTGTTCTTTTTTTTGTGTGTGTGTGTGGAGCTTTGTCTTGGCATAGTTTGTTGCTTTCTAACGTATTTATTGCACCAATTTACTTCTAAATACATGAGACAAGTGACGTGATTGGATAATCTTTGGAATTTAAGCGCAGCTGATGATTAATGTAGTATATGCAGCGCATGAAGATATGTTTGGGACGCTGGAAAATTCGTAACGTTGGGTGGTGAAACAGATCTATTTAGACGAGAACATACGCGTTATATACAAGTCGCGTCACAGTGCAACACCTAGAGCAAAGAGCGCCCTTCAATTTCTAATAGCAAACACACGATGCCAAAGGCGACAGGTCCATGCTGTCCTGCAAATTGGTTTCGTTTTATTTCTGCACTTCCAGCATATTACAGAAAAAAAATTTTCCATCTTTGGCTGAGTGGGAAGCACACGCCTGGAGAAACTCATTCGTGACATTAATTGTCACCTTGAAATTATGTAATCTGAAAATGAATGAACCGTGATCATAACCGTATAATTTCACCTCTCATCAGTCGAAAAATACTGAAGAATTTGTTACGAGAGCAGTAAAATACACGACTCAACAGAGGTATTGTCAAAAAGTATGCACTGTTGTAACCTCACCGCTGGCACGAGTTGTTGCAAACTCAGCGCTGACGCCCGTTGTTGCAAATGGGTCGCAAGCCCCAAGGGTAGCGTTGGCCTGGCGGCCTGGGGCACTGGAAGCATCCGAAGGTCCCGGCAAAGCATGAGTCGACTGGTAACAGAACAACTTGTTTATTCTAACATCGCAAAAGAGCGGGCGGTCAGGTCGACCGAAGTGGAGAGACGGGAGAGCACGTAACTCAACGGAAGAAATCGGAGCCTCTCCCCTGGCGTCCGGGGGCAGCTGCTCTTATACTCTCGGCGTCGCGGGCAAGAAGGAAGGTCACGGGAAGAGACCACGTGACGGCGGAGCACGGACGAGCTGAGAGACACGTTGAGACGAGTGTAGTGACGCATCGCCGAGCTGGCGCCTGTCAGACCTCCTCGCTTCACACTTGGGGAGCTCCTCTCCCCGGCTGCCGCGCTTTGACAAGCGTGGGCACACACACACACACGAAGACACGTGGCACTGAAACACGCCTGGACGCGCTTGGCGGGGAGGCTTTGCGGGAGCTCCGAACGGGCCAAAATGTCCGCCGCTTTGAACGAAGCCCCGGCGTCCGTTGCATCCGCGCCGGCTATACCGCGCGTCGTAGGCGAAACGTAACAGACCGCCCCGCCGGGGGAAGGAGATCCCGATGGTCAGGGGACTGCATCCGCGGTCCGGAGGGATGTCGCTTGATGATGCTCATAACCGAAGTCGGTCGTCCTTCGGCGTTTCTTGAGCGCAGCGCACAGAGAAGGCCTCGTTCTCTCGTTCAGGTTCACACAGGACACTGCAAAGTGACTTCGGGAGAGTTGACATTTTTGTTCTCGTTCCCGGCAAGCGTTAGAACTACGCCGAAACTCAACCGCTCAGTCAGCAAGCACGGCACAACCCTCACTAAGCCCTGCCAGGCTCTTTCCCCTTTTATACTACTGCCTAGTTCCTTACAGTAGTTTAGCAGCACTCAGAACGCGTCCACAAATCGGAAAATTGCACTAGAAAGCACATCATCACTTTGAAACACTACACAAAAGCAATATGTTAAAAATCCTGCCTCAGGAAGAAAAACATCAGTAACAAACAATTTTGAGGCTGATTCCCACGCTAGGGGCTCCGACTTAAGCCATCGGCGTTACCGTTGAGACTCCCCTTTTTGTAACGCACCTCAAAGGAATATTGTTGCAAAGCGAGGCTCCAGCGCAGGAGGCGGCCATTTTTGGGAGAGATGGTCTGCAGCCATTGGAGAGGGCAGTGATCCGTCTCAATGATAAACCTCGAGCCGGCTAGGTAGCATGACAATTTCTGAACGGCCCACACGATACACGCACACTCTTTCTCGGTGGCGCTGTACGCCTGCTCACGACTGGTCAGCTTACGACTAGCATACAGGACGGGGTGTTCTACTTCTCAATTTTCCCGTTGGCACAGTACAACGCCCATGCCTCGCTCACTAGCATCGCACTGAACAACGAACCCTTTTGTGTAGTCGGGCGATCGTAGCACAGGCTGGCTTGTTAAGGCGCTCTTTAGGGCGCTAAAAGCTCTTTCCTTTGTCTCGTCCCAGACGACTGTTTGCGGCTCTGTCTTTCTTAGAGCATCCGTCAGGGGAGCCGCGATATCAGAGTACCTGGGGATGTACCTCTGATAGTAGCCGGCGACACCTAAGAACGACCGAATATCGGTCTTCGTGCGCGGTTGCGGGAAGTCTCGCACAGCGGCCACCTTTATTTCAGAGGGGCGGCGACGACCCCGACCAATCACGTGACCGAGGTAGACAACCTCGGCCTGTGCTAACTGGCACTTGGGAGCCTTGACTGTCAAGCCCGCATCGCGCAGGCGGGTTAGCACTGCCCGCAAGTGGGCCATATGCTCAGGCCAGGATGCGGAGAATATCGCTACGTCGTCTAGATACGGTAAAGCGAATTCTTGCTGTCCCCGCAACACTTTATCCATGAGGCTTGAAAAGCAGTATGGCGCGTTCTTCAAACCAAAACTCAAAACTTTAGGACGGAATGTCCCCATTGGTGAAATGAACGCCGCATACCTACTAGCCTCTTCTGTAAGTGGAACCTGCCAATAACCCCTGACAAGATCTAGGGTGGAAATAAACTGAGCGCTACTCACTCTCTCAAGGCGCTCCTCGATGTTAGGGATCGGATAAATTTGATCCTTAGTGATGGAATTAAGCCTGCGGTAGTCGACGCAAGGGCGAGGTTCCTTGCCCGGTACCTCAACTAAGATCAAAGGGGAGGTATAATCACTCTCACCTGCCTCAATAACACCGAGCTGTAGCATTTTCTTTACCTCGAGACGCTTCATTTCCAAAGCGTGTTCGCGCTCTTCTTTTTTCTCTTGTTGCTCTCGTTCTATCTGTTCTTTACGTTCACGCTCTTCCTTTTCTTTCTGTTCTTTTCGTTCACGCTCATCTTTCTCTTTCTGTTCTTTAAGTTCACGCTCCTGTCTCTCTTTCTGTTTTTAAGTTCACGCTCCTGTCTCTCTTTCTGTTCTTTAAGTTCGCGCTCCTGTCTTTTTGCCCTCTCCTCAATGGTCTCAAGGCATTCCGACAGCTCGTCATCCTCCGCTTCTAACTCAAGAATAGCTCTTAGCAGTTCTGGTTTTCTGAGTTTGTCTGAGACATCCAGACCCAACTCTCTTGCAAGCTCCAGCAATTTCGGTTTGCGCAACGACTTCAAATCCATGGCTGCTCTGAATGCTGCTTTCTCTACTGCCTACTATTGTCTTGCCGCAAACTAACCCGGCAGCAACGACAACCACAATTACCAGCTCTGTTTCTGACACTAACAAAAGCCTGGCAAAACTCAGAAGAAGAAAGTCCCGCACTCACCAAACCTCCCAGCCAAGAATTCAGCGCAGTCGTTCCGCTGCAGGCAACCAGTCATCACACAGGGCTCGTTGCACTGCTCCCGGATGGTCGTTGTGCTGCTCAGCATACAGTCAACCGCATCTCTTCGCTGCTGGCCTCCGTTGTCGCGATCTCACCGCTACCAGCCAGTTGTTGTAACCTCACCGCTGGCACGAGTTGTTGCAAACTCAGCGCTGACGCCCGTTGTTGCAAATGGGTCGCAAGCCCCAAGGGTAGCGTTGGCCTGGCGGCCTGGGGCACTGGAAGCATCCGAAGGTCCCGGCAAAGCATGAGTCGACTGGTAACAGAACAACTTGTTTATTCTAACATCGCAAAAGAGCGGGCGGTCAGGTCGACCGAAGTGGAGAGACGGGAGAGCACGTAACTCAACGGAAGAAATCGGAGCCTCTCCCCTGGCGTCCGGGGGCAGCTGCTCTTATACTCTCGGCGTCGCGGGCAAGAAGGAAGGTCACGGGAAGAGACCACGTGACGGCGGAGCACGGACGAGCTGAGAGACATGTTGAGACGAGTGTAGTGACGCATCGCCGAGCTGGCGCCTGTCAGACCTCCTCGCTTCACACTTGGGGAGCTCCTCTCCCCGGCTGCCGCGCTTTGACAAGCGTGGGCACACACACACACACGAAGACACGTGGCACTGAAACACGCCTGGACGCGCTTGGCGGGGAGGCTTTGCGGGAGCTCCGAACGGGCCAAAATGTCCGCCGCTTTGAACGAAGCCCCGGCGTCCGTTGCATCCGCGCCGGCTATACCGCGCGTCGTAGGCGAAACGTAACAGCACCAAGCAGAACACGAAGTCCCTCTTGTGCACTTTGCACACATTCTTAGTGCGGTAATATATATGCGTGTGCTTTTGAACATAAACGACCATCCAACCCTGCCTGATATGCTACTTTATTATTTTACTCACACGGAGTTCTTTTGTGTTTGACATACTAAGTCACCGCAAGCACACACACACACAAAACATCGATAAAGAAAGGAAACGCAATATGGCAAATCAGTTCTGCGGAAGCCCTCAAGGCGGAGAACTGTTCATGAAACAGAAAATTGTCTTACACCCAAGTGCAGCTCGAAGCCTTCAGCTAAGTGGAAGCGAAGCTACAGAATTGTAAACCCGAATGGCTTTCATTTGTAAGTTCCTGCTGCAGTAGGGTGGATGATAATTTTACATGTGATGAAGCTTCCGGCAGCTTGAGTTTTTCCACGGCATTTATTTCCTCAATTTGGTGTCCCTGGGCTTTGCATCGTCGATTAATTTGCCCTCGCGCTGCGAACTTTGGCCTTCAGGTAAGGACGCACAGCAGAGGCAGTAGAGTGACCGCACCGGCTAGGCGTTGGTACCAGGTTCGATCCCCGGACAAGGATGGATTTGTTTTAAGTGTGACGCTTTCTTTCTGAGAAACTTCTACGGGCTTCCTTTGTCGCTTCGTGCGACAATTGGGTAGACGACAATTTTTCCCCTCAGATGTCGAATGGGTCCAAGTACTCTTCCCACATGCTTTTCTCTTTTATTTTGTGATACGTGCCTTTTAGCACCTACTTTCGATTTCAGGTATGCCGTAACTATGTACAAAATCATTTTATTTGCGAAGTGCACTTCTGGCCCTCAATGTTAATCTGTTGTGAACCCCCTCTCGCCATAGAAGAAAAAAATCACAGCGGTTAAATTGTGATTGCAGTGAATATCAATGAAAATAATACTTCGGTTGTGCCACTAACGAAACGAAAAATTGTCTTTCACTCAACTGCAGCTCGAAGCCTACAAATAAGTGGAAGCGTAGCTACAGAATTGTAAGCCCGAATGGATTTCAATTTATACCGGGGTATTTAATCCCGCGTCAGCGACTCAGGTGGCACATTGTACTGAAAACACGGGGAAGGCCGGAGATGGAAATTCAGGACGATGAGAAAAACGAGAACAGGGTAAAAGTGGACTTGTCTTTTTCAAGGCGACGTGTGCTTTCCTCGGCACAGTATGTATAGGTGGGGCTCTTCTAAAGGGGAGAAGGCGTAAGGCGGGTATGTGCGGCAACGACCGAAGGTGTGTTAGCGGCGAGGGTGTAGAAATGAGAATAAAGGGGTGCTGTACACAAGGCCGGTGACTCGCCCGTGTGTCAGCCGCTGCGTCAATGGCCGTGTGACTGAGGTCACAAGAACAGCCGTCGACGATAGTACGACAGCGACACCAATGCTCAAATACATTCAAATATGATCACCAATATTGCTTGGTCGAGAACTGTAGAACAGTTCAAGAAAGCGTGGTCACGAAATGACGAAGAATGCACACGCTATATTTAACGCGATATCTGGTTAAGGGCCCCTCACCAGGCCTAGCCATTTTGAGCTCACAAGCGCGAAGCATACAATGTGCGGCAACGATCGTGTTTGCAAAGAATTACATCGCTACGCGCCGCGGAAAGGTCTGAAATTTCAATCCGAACGCCATTCTTCCATCTCCTCGCGGCCGCTGCGCTCCAAGCCGGACGGTGACGTACTCCCGTCCCTGGGTACTCTCGTCCCTGCGCCTACGTACTCGGGTCCGCAGTATGAGGTCGCTCGTGTTGACACGAGACTTCGAGAATTATTCCAGGCACCATCTGAAACTTGTGTGAACTGTTGCTTGAATTGACGAATTGAAGTTTAGAGAAATAATTAAACACACAAACGGAATGTCTGCATTTTCTTTGTTTTACTTCGCACCGAAGCAAGAGAGATGGTACTTCCGCATCGTCAGCTTGTTCGCACGGTGGTGCAGTAACGTGCGCGTGTATCGAAACTATGACATTTTCTACCGTGTTCCAGCGTGTGATCATGCTCTACATGATCCGCTTGTTCTGCCTCAGTATTCGTGTAGCACTGAATTACACCGCTAGTCATGTGTTCTTGTGCATAGCGCGCAAAATCGCGCGCTGTGGGAAACCAGACAATCACAACAACTTGTGCGCAGCGCCGCACAAAAAAGAAATGAAGAAAGAAAAAAGTGAGAAAAAAATGAAGACAGGGCCTGTGAAGTATGCCTCACGCATACTTCTCTCATACCTCCAGGTCCGGTATGAGAGAACGCAGGGAAGGAATTTCACTTGCGGAATCTTGACGGGGCGAGTGCGGAGAGTGTCTCGTTATCCAGTGGAGCTCGCCTCCTGAAACCATGGGTTCGCGGCACTGAAATATTTCCATCTCGGCTATTAATGAGCCGATTTGGAAAATGTGTGTGTGCAGAACGCTCCAGGACACGTTACAACTTTCAGCGTATAACCAAAATTGGCTATAGTGCTTGTTGAGGGGCCGTTTAAGGGCCCCGTGTCGCAGAAAATCCGCTGTCGCTGTGGGCGTCGGCGCTGGGGGAGTTGTCCGTGAGCGAAAACTTCTGTATATATTTAGGCATATGTATATGCCACGCCTCCCTATATGACATGTGGTATACACGGGTTATGTTGCCACACCATTCTATCACTAAAGTTGCTCATACCTTGTGTTACATCCTTCACAAGGTTATTCCTCAGAATTGGGGAATGAAAGACCGCAAACAAATGTCCTGAAGTACAGCACCGACAGCGCACAAATTTCGTGTTAAATATTCTCGGAGTTACACATTAAAGGTGCGAAACAATAACAGAAACCTGAAATTGATGTAATTTTTTGGAGCGGCTATGCAGTACCCCCTGGATGGGATCAAGCATGACACCGCGTTTCTACCATAAAGCTCGCCTTCGAACATAGCGTTCGCTGCGAGCGTTTCCCGACAGACGTTAATATTACATAAGCTGCAGTTGCCGGGAGGCGTAAGAACCAGTCGGGGATCTTTAAATGCTATCGCGTTCCACTAATAAGGGCGATGCTTAAGCATCCTCCAATTTTTTGGTCATTTTCTTTGCCTTCGACGCTCTTTGGCCATCCCTGTTCCTCAATTGCGCCAAATTCCACGCCTCATTCTTTTTCTTGATGCAGAATAATACAGTTAAAAATTGTGCAAAAAAAATGAACAAAGGGAAAAAAGGCGCAAGCACTTCGCATAGAAGTGTTTGAACTGGTTTAAGTGAAAGTGTGGGTGTATTTTTTCATTTCTTGTTTTTCGCCCACTGCCATCGGAACTAATTAGTAAATGAGCGGGGTTGTTGGAGAAGTATGGGAGACGCCTTTGCCCTGCAGTGGGCGTAACCAGGCTGATGACGATGCCATCGAAACCCGTGACACAATTCGACAATCGCAGAGCACTCATGCACCAATATATAGTGTTGTCTCATTGCTATTGAATTTGGCACCTATGCTACCACCTGAACCGATGACACTACAAAAGTAAAATCGATAGCTTCTTTATTCACGTGGTGATATGACCGGTAGTGCGTATTTCTGAGAACTTAGACTCCGCGAACAAAATTACATAACAGCTCTCCACAGGAAACTATATAATTACCCGGGATGTCATGTGCACTTACTACTTTCCCCGTCAATATATTGTTGACTACGGATGTCACACATCTTCATTTCCAGACATCCATCTGGCAATCAAAAGACACAGATTTCGCCGTTCCGCATTCGCCATGGACTCATTTTCGCGCTTTACGTGTGCAATCGCTCCCATAACTGTTCCTTTTTATTTGGCCATGGGTACAACTGAAAATCACGCATCTTTCAGACTCTGCTGGTATGTTATCTACAGCCATCATTATTTCGCAGTCACGCACTCCTGGCCATTGCCTCGCCATCGTTAATCAGAATGTTACGATTTGTGTGCTTTCGTAATCAGATATATACTTGGAAACATTGTACGAGTCATTCACATCTGTAATTTTCTTTTGAACGTTTATATACAGTTACCAATTTTGGCATTTAATTTTTCGTTCTGCCATTCATGCGATATTCTAAAGCATCAGCAACATAAAAATACATGTTTCTTTTTTTTTAATTTTCACCCATGAATTTAATTTACGACTCAGCGGTGCGCGTCGCTTGCTTCCCGCGTTTCGTTGCGTCAGTGAACCCACTGCAGGTTGGATGAAACCACTGATGGCTGATCGAAACGTAAGAAGATTAGTTTTGGTACCCTTATGCCACTTTTTCTCCCAACGATACAAATGTATCCATATCGTTTGTATCTGACATCTATAGTCCGCATGAGAATCGAGAATTCGCCGGCTAATCGCCGCTGCCTTCCAACCGCGACGCCTCACCCGTTCGTGTAGCTACTCCTCGCGTGTCACGGCTCTCTCCGCAGTAGCACCCCCTTTACGGCGCCCAAACTTGTTCCCCGAGATTTGGCGCAATGATCTCCCGGGGTCGTTTTGCACCTGTCGCCGGAATTCCTGCATGAGACCCCCTTGGTTCAGGCGAGAGGAGGGCTTTATCGCCAATAACCTCTTACCTCCCTGCTCATTACGCATGCAACTCTCTATTTCTTTCTCTCCCTCGACTTTTTTTTTTTCGTACGAGGTCCCGGCCGACTGGCGGAGGGCCCGACCGAGGGTCACCGGCTTCCGCGCGACCGAGCCAATAACCCGGCCGGCCTGCAGCAGGTCCCTCCTCGAGCGAAGACCGCGTGCGAGTGCGCCCCGATGTAATCGGTCGGCGCGAGCGGAGAAACAGTGGCAGGTGTTTTTCTCGCAGGGGCACTGACAGCGCCCGGTCATTGCTTCGTACGTCACCCCTCTTATATAGGTCCTCGATATCGGGTGTACCGAGGGGGATTTCGCAGCAAATTGAAGGTGCCACCCGGAGATTCCGGTCACGCCCGACCGTTGAACTTGCTATCGATGCCATTTTGCACCCACTTGCGCTGTTTCGTGTATATAGCTTCGTCACCACCTGCAGGATGGTTGCCGTGACAGGGACCGAAAGCAAACCGCTGGCATCAAAGGTATTTTCTGCTCCTGGCACTGAGAGTCAGGAAAAGCTCTGGACTGGTAAAAAACCAGACAGACAAAAAAAAAAGCAAGTTCGTATTAATACACGCGGCAACGTCTTTTATGAGGTCGCCAAGGGTTTCAAGAACGATACCTGGCTCCGTGAGGAATTAGCAATATATTTTCTTGTTGCCCGATTCTCCCTGCCAAGCAGAGCGTAAGAGCCGAAATAATTGAGGGGCGATTTAGCGGCAAGTGGGAGAGAAATGCGGCAAGTGGGAGAGAAATGCGAGGTTGCGCCTCTTCGAATTCCCGGATCCATGATTTAAGCCGCGTTCACCACATTGCAAAGTGTTGTTCAGGAGCTCACCGCATTTTACAAACTCTTTTTTCTCACTTTGACAGTCCTAATGCTGACGCAATAAAACGTTACAAAGGGTAACATATAACGAATGTTCTGTATGCCTATATAGGCAATCAGCGCTGAAACTTTCCGTTCTTACAGCAACTTCGTAACACGCAGCCTTGCGAGCCCGGAGAAGAAAACAATTTTCAGTAAGACGTGCATAAGTTGAGCTTCAGCTAATTTCGGTACTTATCTTGATGGCATATGTGCAGCGTATACGACATTACTGACGTGCTAGAGCCTAAAAGCGTAAGCGCTCCTGAGAACGCGTTGCTACGAACAGAACTTGGCCGGACACGCCATGTGTTACCAAGCGTAAATATACAGGTTGTCCCGCATAACTTGGGCCAAAGTTTTAAAAATACCCGCCGCGGTCGCTCAGTGCCTATGGTGCTGGGCTGCTGAGCACGAGGTCGCGGGATCGAATCCCGGCCGCGGCGGCCGCATTTCGATGGGGGCGGAATGCGAAAACACCCGTGTACTTAGATTTCATCATCATCATCATCAGCCTGGTTACGCCCACTGCAGGGCAAAGCCCTCTCCCATACTTCTCCAACTACCCCGGTCATGTACTAATTGTGGCCATGTTGACCCTCCAAACTTCCTAATCTCATCTGCCCACCTAACTTTCTGTCGCCCCCTGCTACGCTTCCCTTCCCTCGGAATCCAGTCCGTAACCCATAATTACCATCAATTATCTTCCCTCCTCATTACATCTCCTGCCCATGCTCATTTATTTTTCTTGATTTCAACTAAGATGTCATTAACGCGCGTTTGTTCCCTCACCCAATCTGCTCTTTTCTTATCCCTTAACGTTACACCTATCATTCTTCTTTCCATAGCTCGTTGCGTCCTTCTCAATTTGAGTAGAACCCTTTTCGTAAGCCTCCAGGTTTCTGCCCCGTAGGTGAGCACTGGTAAGACACAGCTATTATACACTTTTCTCTTGAGGGATAATGGCAACCTGCTGTTCATGATCTGAGAAAGCCTACCAAACGCACCCCAGCCCATTCTTACTTTTCTGATTATTTCCGTCTCATGATCCGGATCCGCCGTCACTACCTGCCCTAAGTAGATATATTCCCTTACCACTTCCAGTGCCTCGCTACCTATTATAAATTGCTGTTCTCTTCCGAGACTGTTAAACATTACTTTAGTTTTCTGCAGATTAATTTTTAGACCCACTCTTCTGCTTTGCCTCTCCAGGTCAGTGAGCATGCATTGCAATTGGTCCCCTGAGTTACTAAGCAAAGCAATATCATCAGCGAATTGCAAGTTACTAAGGTATTCTCCATTAACTTTTATCCCCAATTCTTCCCAATCCAGGTCTCTGAATACCTCCTGTAAACACGCTGTGAATAGCATTGGAGAGATCGTTTCTCCCTGCCTGACGCCTTTCTTTATTGGGATTTTGTTGCTTTCTTTATATAGGACTACGGTGGCTGCGGAGCCGCTATAGATATCTTTCAGTATTTTTACATACGGCTCGTCTACACCCTGATTCCGTAATGCCTCCATGACTGCTGAGGTTTCGACAGAATCAAACGCTTTCTCGTGATCAATGAAAGCTATATATAAGGGTTGGTTATATTGCGCACATTTCTCTACCACCTGATTGTGTGAATATGGTCTATTGTTGAGTAGGCTTTACGGAATCCTGCCTGGTCCTTTGCTTGACAGAAGTCTAAGGTGTTCCTGATTCTATTTGCAATTACCTTAGTAAATAGTTTGTAGGCAACTGGCAGTAAGCTGATCGGTCTATAATTTTTCAAGTATTTGGCGTCCCCTTTCTTATGGATTAGGATTGTGTTAGCGTTCTTCGAAGATACCGGTACGCTCGAGGTCATGAGGCATTGCGTATACAGGGTGGCCAGTTTCTCTAGAACAATCTGACCACCATCCTTCAACAAATCTGCTGTTACCTGATCCTCCCCAGCTGCCTTCCCCCTTTGCATATCTCCCAAGGCTTTCTTTACTTCTTCTGGCTTTACCTGTGGTATTTCGAATGCCTCTAGACTATTTTCTCCTCCATTATCTTCGTGGCTGCCACTGGTACTGTATAAATCTCTATAGAACTCCTCAGCCACTTGAACTATCTCATCCATATTAGTAATGATATTGCCGGCTTTGTCTCTTAACGCATACATCTGATTCTTGCCAATTCCTAGTTTCTTCTTCACTGCTTTTAGGCTTCCTCCGTTCCTGAGAGCATGTTCAATTCTATCCATATTATACTTCCTTATGTCAGCTGTCTTACGCTTGTTGATTAAATTCGAAAGTTCTGCCAGTTCTATTGTAGCTGTAGGGTTAGAGGCTTTCATACATTGGCGTTTCTTGATCAGAGATTTCGTCTCCTGCGATAATTTACTGGTATCCTGACTAACGGAGTTACTACCGACTTCCATTGCACACTCCTTAATGATGCCCACAAGACTGTCGTACATTGCTTCAACACTAAGATCCTCTTCCTGAGTTAAAGCAGAATACCTGTTCTGTAGCTTGATCTGGAATTCCTCTATTTTCCCTCTTACCGCTAACTCATTGATCGGCTTCTTATGTACCAGTTTCTTCCGTTCCCTCCTTAGGTCTAGGCTAATTCAAGTTCTTACCATCCCGTGGTCACTGCAGCGCACCTTGCCGAGCACTTCCACATCTTCTATGATACCAGGGTTAGCGCAGAGTATGAAGTCTATTTCATTTCTAGTCTCGCCGTTCGAGCTCCTCCACGTCCACTTTCGGCTATCCCGCTTGCGGAAGAAGGTATTCATTATCGGCATATTATTCTGTTCCGCAAACTCTACTAATAACTCTCCCCTGCTATTCCTAGTGCCTATGCCATATTCCCCCAGTGCCTTGTCTCCAGCCTGCTTCTTGCCTACCTTGGCATTAAAGTCGCCCATTCGTATAGTGTATTTTGTTTTCATCTACCCATCGCCGATTCCACGTCTTCATAGAAGCTTTCGACTTCCTGGTCATCATGACTGGATGTAGGGGCGTAGAGCTGTACAACCTTCATTTTGTACCTCTTATTAAGTTTCACAACAAGACCTGAAACCCTCTCGTTAATTCTATAGAATTCCTGTATGTTACCAGGTATATTCTTATTAATCAGGAATCCGACTCCTAGTTCTCGTCTCTCCGCTAAGCCCCGGTAGCACAGGACGTGCCCGCTTTTTAGCACTGTATATGCTTCTTTTGGCCTCCTAACTTCACTGAGCCCTATTATATCCCATTTACTGCCCTATAATTCCTCCAATATCACTGCTAGACTCGCCTCACTAGATAACGTTCTAGCGTTAAACGTTGCGAGGTTCATATTCCAATGGCGGCCTGTCCGGACTTAGATTTAGGTGCACGTTAAAGAACCCCAGGTGGTCATAATTTCCGGAGTCTCCCACTACGGCGTGCCTCATAATCAGAAAGTGGGTTTGGCACGTAAAACCACATAATTTAATTTTTTAAGGTTTAGAAATGATAGGCACTTCGGACGCGAGTTTAACTGAACACATAATGTTGGCACTGGCCTAGGGTTACTCAGCGTATTATTTATTTTCCCCTTAGCTAATGGATTAATTGTGTTTAATTAATTAACCTTTAAGTATTGGCTGCTGACCCCAACTGTGATAGGCAAAGTTGTAGAACACCTTGAGAAACCTCTGAAATTGTTTCCAACACAAGAAGTCTCACGTGGTCCTTTTTTCCGCGTTCCAAAGAAAGCCCGCGAAATATGAAAAATACCACGTGACGGGGCGCTTGGCACTGTTATTGTGCTGATCTCAAGCGTGCGATGGATGAACAAGGTCGGCTGCAGCGAGACTGGCCCGCGACAGGGCGTTATGCCTCGTGTAGGTATCTGGGCATGCGGCTCTTACTGCATGACGGTGCAAATGCCCCGTCGCGTGCCAGTCTCGCTGCAGCCGACCTTATTACGCAAGCTGCAGCCGCCTTGTGCGCAAGCGCCCCGTCACGTGGTATTTCTTCATATTTCGCGGGCTTTCTTTGGAACGCGGAGAAAAGTACCATGTGAGATATATCTTGTTGGAAAGAATTCATTGAGAGGTTTCTCAAGGTGCTCTACGACTTTGCGTATCACACTTGGGGTCTCCAGCAAATACTTAAAAAGTTGAATAATTAAACATAACTAATCCGTTAGTTAAGGAGAAAATAAAAAGAAATTGGAGGATACTTAAGCTTCGCCTTTAACAGCGGAACGCGATAGCATTCAAAGATTCCTGTCTGCATCTCACGTTTCCCGGCAACTGTAGCGTATGTAACCGTAATGTTTACCGGGAAACGCATGCCGTTAACGGTATGTACGGAGGCGTGCTTTGTGGTTGAACCACGGCCTCTTGCGTGGGCCTCGATGGGGTGGAGGCGAGCGCCAGCTGGAGTTAATGCAATGAACCTGGCACCCCGCTCCGTGGCCCCCAAGACACCCATCGTGCCGGCGCGGGCAAAATGGCGGATGCCGCGTCCGATCTGTGAACGCCGCGGCCGGTTTGTGGGTGTGAAGGGGTCTCCGAGTTCTCGCGTAACAGCATTCTGGTTTTTTCGTATAGTCAAGTTACAATACGAGAGCTATCATGTCTGTAGGTTGTGTGCAGGTCGTAACTTACGATTCTTTCGCGTATTTTAGCATGAGAAATTCAATTAGCTCAGTGAATTCCTTGTATTATATGGAAGGCCTCGGTATATGTGGTTAAAATATTTTGCCGGTTTAAAGGCTGACGACGGACACTAAATGTTCTGTTACACGGGGCTATCGCGTTAAAACAGCCTGAGTAACTCTAGGCCGGTGCCAATATTATGCATTCGGTTCAACTCGCGTCCAGAGTGCCTTTAATTTTTAAAACTTAGGCTCCAGTTATGTGGGACAACCTGTATACGGGCATGCGTCCGTCATCCTTTAGATATGATACGATTTTGATGATGTTTCTACGGATTGCGTGTACACTATTTCTTTAGGAAATTCAAAGTGACGTAGCGTCTTGTGCCCAGCGCTTCTGTTTATAGCGCTGTCTCCATAGGCTGAATTATATCGGCTGAACGAGTTAGTACTATGGCATCTACACTTACAGCCACTTTTAACACCCAAATGGAGATAAAGAAAGTCACAGGTCTGCACAGCTCATGTGCACGCTGCATAGTCACAGCGTAAGCTGGAGGAGCGGCTCCATTTTCGCCAACACGCACTACAGGGTTTTCGCGGCGAAGTATCTCCACGTGCTTTTCCCGATAATGGTCTGAACTGTCTGCCTGGCGTCGGCGGCGAGCTGTGGCTTCTGCTGCTGTCTGCACAGCGGTCTTCTGATCCAGATGTTGCCTGGTTGCAGCGGCGCGCGTAGCTCTACGATTCGCTTCTTCAGCAGCAGTTTGTACCTTGCGAGGAGGCGCCATAACGTGCACCGAATAGTAAACACAGGTATGCAGATTACGTGACGCACATGTCGCATCCCTTGACCCGTGGCACGTTACGTTGTTGTTGTTGATGATGATGATGGTTTATTGGCATTCCCTTCGAAACGGGGTGGGGAGGGGGGACAAATAGTAACCTAGCTTGCTTGAGTTAACCAGATCCTGCTACATGCAGTATACAACTGCTATATGCAACTGCTACATGCCGGGATACCTGGTGGAATATAACAGAACCGCAATGCGAAGTTTGTACGTGTCGACGCTACGCGGCGCGCATGTCACATCGCGTGTCAAATGACACGATACGATGCTGTTGATGATGATAATTTATCGGTATTCCCTTTGAAACTGGACGATGACAAACAGTCATCTAGCCTGCTTGAGTTGGTCAGATGCGCCATATGTGTTTTCATTAAATAAATATTTATACATCTCATAAACTTATTTTTGTTCAAGGTTTCACTATCTGCCTTGAACCGCTATCTATGCAATGCATCTGGCTTGTCACCTAGTATAATAACATACAACTGCAGTGCAAAGCACACACGCATAGACGCTGCGCGGCACGCATTTCACATCGCAAGGAAAGTGGCACGATACGATGATAATGATGATGATGACTTACTGGCATACCATTTGATACGCGGCGGCGGTGACATAGTCAATTAGTCGGCTTGATTTGTAGTCACCTAGACAGCTTGATTTAACCAGGTACACAATACATATATATATATTTTTAGCATTCCTGTATACCATGTCCTTAAACTTCTTTCTTCCTAAAGCATTCTTTAACTGCCTTGTACCACTACTTGTGCATCTGCTACATGGTGACCTACCATGGTGTAACAATATGCAACTCAAATTCAAAATGTGGGCGTGTCGACGATAGGCGGCGCGCATGTCACGTCACGTGTCTCCACGCGCGCTTTTCCAACTTCATGCTAGCAAGCGCTGGCGTACGTGGCTAAGGGGTAGAGTAGCTGACTACACGCAGCGGGGCCCGGGTTCGATTCCAGCGGGAACTGGTCATCTTATTTTTTCTCATTCCCGGCGATAGCTGCTACGGGCACTGGACACCGGCATCGCCAACCGAAACAGCTATTAGAATGAGCCCATAACAGCCTACGCTGTAAAAAATACATTAGGCTCATTTGGACCATGCCACACAGGAAACACCATTCATCATCCAAAATAAACTTGCTCGACATCGCACTTGTCATGACTCAGAAGAAGCAACACTTTACAATCTTATCTGGATGCATTCATCAAGGCCCCGTCCCCTCCTGCTTTGTAAGGCCAGCAAATATAGTTGAATTAGTGACTCAGAATTAACACGTTGCTCTAAGAGTGATGTACTACAACTTCCGTCGAAAAATAGTGGTAAATCAGTTCTGCGGAAGCCAGGAAGGCGGAGAATGGTTTATGAAGGGGAAATTAGCCATCCTCCCAACTGAAGCCCCAAAAGAAACTTATGCGTGTTTCTCTGAAAGAAAGCTTCGCAGCCGAAGAAAAATTCGTCCTGGTTCGGGGTTCAAACATGGGACCTCCACCTTTCCGGGCGGTCGCTCTGAGCTAGCCATGGAGGGTAGCACACTGCAGCATGAGGACGAATTATTTGACAAGTTGAAGCAAGGAACACTGAATATACGACAAATCAGACCTGCGGAAGTCAGCAGTGTGGTGAAAGGTTCAAAGAGGAAATAATCGTCAGCCAACTACAGAATAAAGCTACAGGTTCACAAGCTATACGCGTTTTTCGCAGAGAAAGCTTCGCCGTTTCCTTTGTAGCTTCATGTTACATTTAAGCGGGTGTATCATAAGAAGCCAACAAACACTGACACCAAGGCCAACATAGGGGAAATTACTTGTGCTTAATAAATGCAATAAAGAAACGATAAATTAATGGAAATTAAAGTGGATGAAAAAACTTGCCGCAGGTGGGAACCGAACCCACAACCTTCGCATTTCGCGAAGGTTGTGAGCATTTCCCCTCTGATCGAGAAATTGTGTGTCCGATGCTTATGGTAAAAAATAGTTTTCAAACACTACCACTGCATTAGCAGTTTCTGTGCACGACGTTTATTCGCTCATAGTATCTGCGCGCAGATACTATAGTGCCATTAATAGAACTCCTTCAATGAATTACACATAATGCAGCTCGCCGGGTTTTGAAACACGTGAACGTACGAAATGTGTTAATAGAAACGAGAGGCTGCTGATGAAATGCTAACGTAACGTAAGAGCACGAGGCGCGTGATACTGAGCATCAGGGTCACACTAGCGCTGATAGCGCTAATAATGGAAACTCCGGTAGAGAGAACTACTGATCTAAGTGAATATTGAGCTCTCTCGCAACAAGTGTAACATCTTCGTCCATCTGTTCTATGGCTGATGCTGAACGCAGTTGTCTCGCATCAATCTCCATTTTTTTTAAAGCGAAAGCCTTAAGTGGCTTCTGATTGATTGTTTGATTGTTTGAAAACTTTATTATTCCACCGAGCTGGGGTGCCCCCCTCTTAACCTACACGTAGGTAGGGGGGGGGGGGGAGGACGAAGCAGTCCCCGCTGCGTTGAGGACGGTGAGTCTTCACGGCCTCAACGGCCAGGCGGATTGCTCGACGCTGGTCGTCTTTCTTCAGCCTCGCTCTGGAGCAAGGCCTCCCAGGCTTCTCTGCTGTCAATGTTTTCCTTGGCGCCTGGGGAGCAAGCACACTCCCTTATTATATGGTCTAGCGTACCTTTTTGCTTACAAATATTGCAGAGGGCGTCGTTATAGTCCCTCGTCTGTGTTAAGTAGATCCAATGTGGTGATGTATAATTGTTTCCCTGGAGGCGTCGCCAAATGCGAGCGTCCTCCAGAGAGAGAGACCGATGCGGAGGCGGAAAGATTCTTCTTTCGGCTTTGTAGTGATCGACAATTTCCCTGTACGTGATGATGCTACCTTTTATCCCTGGAACTGGCTGCTCTAGAGTTGCCCGGTGGTAGAGTGCTCGGGCGAGCTCGTGAGCGGCTTCGTTGCCTGGGACTTGTTCATGGGCCGGTACCCAAGGAGGAGGAGTAGATTTTAATGGAGAGAAAGGAGGAGAGGTCGGCCTGGAGAGCGTGTCTCTAGCCTGCTACTCCTCACTGGGGAATGGGGAAGTGGGAAATACAGGGAAAGGTAGGTGGCGGATGATTGTGATATGGTACAATGAGATACTATATACACGTTGTCCAATATGCGGATGCGCACTGGAGACGCAATACACTAAGAGTAATCTTGTCCATACAAAAAGTAATCTTGCCACAAAAAGTTTTTGCGCAAACACATTTCGCACTGACTACACGTCTCACAGCTTCTATAGGCGATCATCTAAACCAGTCTCACTTAAAAAGTCCGAAAGTGCTTTTATGGCACGTTGGGCACAGTCAACACTCCTCCACGCGCCCAAAAGCTTTTCTTCTGAAAAGGGGCGGGAGTCCCAGCTGTCAACTGTAGATTTGAGTTTTCTTCGTTCGGCCGCATATTGAGGGCGCACGCAAAGTACGTGAGCTATTGTCTCGAGAGTGTGACAGACGCTACATTCAGGGTCCCGTGTTTGTCCAATCTTGTGAAGGTATCGGTTGGTGTATGCCACACCCAGCCGTAATCGATGAATGAGCGTTTCCTGGCTTCTCCGCAACCGAAGTGGATGCCGGAATTGTAATCCAGCGTCAAGTCTATGGAGGCGCTCTTGTCGATGTTCGGGGTTGTCCCAATGTTGCGCCGTAGAAGTTTTAAGGGAGGTATGGAGCAAGGCGTTAATGTCATACCGGGAAAAATGAATTTTTATAATAGTTCCGTCAGTGTGCGCCTGTTTTGCTTCTGCGTCAGCCTGTTCGTTTACAGCTATACCACAATGGCCAGGAATCCACTGCAGCACGATGGTATGGCCGGAATGAGACGCCTCAGCAAGCAGATACATGATGTCATAAACCAGGGGACTATATGTGGTTCTGTCACTCATATAATTGCTGATGAGTTGCAGTGCTGGTTTTGAGTCGCAGAACACTGTCCACTTCTCGAGACTTTGTTGCAGTATGCAGCGAACTGCTTCTCGAACTCCGGTCAACTCAGCTGCTGTAGACGACGTCCTGTGTCCTATCTTGAAACGTTGTGCGATCCCCATTCCTGGCACCGTGTAGGCCGCCGCGGAAGAGGTCTGTGTCACAGAACCATCTGTAATAATATGTTCGTAATATCCATACATGTAAGCAATGTATGATAGCGCGAATTGCTTGAGGCCAGCAAGCGGCATCTTCGACTTCTTCGTTATTCCAGGGATTGAGAGCCTGACCGTTGGCTTTGCCATCGTCCAGAGTGGAACTTCGGGTATGTCATACGGTTCGAAGTCCGACGGCAATAAGTCTTGCTGCGACAACACGGCTTCTGAGTAGGCGGACACAGGCCGTACGCTTGTGACGTTCGTGAGTGGATGGTTCCTGTGTCTAGTCAGTACCCTTAGATGCACTCGCAATGGCTCATGTTGCAGATAAACTCGAGCTGGGCACGCACGTGCCTCTGCAATAGTGCCCCAAGTAGACGCACATCGTGGTAGTCCTAGGCAAATTCTCAGTGCGCGAGCCTGAGCACTTTCAAGTGTGCGTACAGCAGTTGTACTAACCCGAGAAAGTACAGGCGCACTGTAGCGGAAGTAGCCAACAAAAAGTGCCTGGTAGAGCTGCAGAAGAGATGACTTGGATGGCCCCCATGATTTTCCAGACATATGTCGAATGATCTGAGTAAAGCTGTCTAGCTTTTTTCTTAATCCTGAGAGGTGCTTCGACCAGGATAAGTCACGGTCGATGATGACTCCGAGAAACTTGTAGTGGGTTACTGAAGGTATAATCTTCCCCTCAATCATAACGGGGTAGCAGGTCATTGACTTTCGTGTAAATGCCATGGTTGCACTTTTTTCCGGTGAGAGCTGCAGTCCGCGACTGTTTAGGTATGTGGACGTTATTGACAGCGCGCGCTGCAGCTTCGTTTGCACTTGTAAGCGCGTTAAGCTCGTGGTCCATATACAGATGTCGTCTGCATACACAGAGACCGATACTGCGCCTGCGTGTTCTTTGACCAGTCCGATGAGAACGATATTAAATAAGGTTGGGCTCAATACACCTCCTTGAGGCACTCCATGATAGACGGGGTGGTTCTTTGTTTCCCCGTCTGGAGTTGTCATGAATATCGTTCTCTCTTGAAGATAGCTGGCTATCCATTGATGCATACGTCCCCCGACACCACATTCTTCTAGGCCATTTAAAATTGCATCATTGAGAACGTTGTCAAAAGCACCCTTGATATCTAGAAAGACAGCAGCCGTTAATCTACGGCGACGTTTCTGATGTTCAACAGTTGTTACTAGGTCAATGACGCTGTCGATGGACGACCTACCCTTTCGGAAATCTGTCATTGCGTCTGGATATATATTACGCTTCTCCAAAAACCACTCCAGGCGCGTCAAAACCATGCGTTCCATGGTTTTACCTATGCAACTGGCAAGCGCCACAGGTCTGTAGGAAAGCATAGCATGGGGTGTCTTGCCTGGTTTCAATAATGCCACAATTTTGCTTGTCTTCCAATGTGCAGGCACAGTTCCCGAGGACCACGAGAGATTGTATAAAGCCAGGAGCTCTTCAGTCGCTCGAGGGCCTAGATGGCGCAAGGTAGAATAGGTAATGCCATCAGGACCAGGCGCACTTGAGTGTCTTGAGGATGAAATCGCTGCACGTAGCTCTTGCAGCGTGAACGGGAGGTCGAGGCGATCGTCCATTGTTGGAGGAGCACACCTGAGCACTGAAGCTACCGATGTTGTAGATCCAGAGAGGTGTATGCAGAAATCTTCCGCGATTTCCTTCTCACTGCGCGTCTGGATGATAGCCAAAGCTCGGAAGGGACGCAGCTGTTGTGGAGGAGATGGTAGTGCTCGTACAACATGCCATATTGTGGACAACGGTTTTCTGGGGTGCAGGCTGGTGCAAAATGACCTCCAACGTTGTCTGTCGAGCTTGTCTAAGTATCTTTGAATTTTCTTTTGCACACGGCGTGACGTCCTCAAGTCTGATATCAATTTAGTTCGCCTGTATTTCCTCTCGGCGCGACGTCGGACTGCCCGCAGCTCTTCATATATAACGTCAACGGATGTTCTTGAATTTGAAGTTTCGATGATGCGTGTTGTTGCGTGCATTGCTGCTCTAATGCGCTCTTCAATCTCTTTCGGTGAAATTACACAGTTGCAAGATTCTTCTAGCTTGTACTGAAACGCATCCCAGTCAGTGCGTCGCGTATGAGAACTTGGAAGTCTTGTAAACCACCTCAGTTGTACATAAGTAGGTAGGTGATCACTGCCATACGTTTCAGCATCTGTGCACCAGGCCCCAAATTAATTCTATCCCCGATGGTCTGCAAACCGCGGCGTGTGGAGCAGAAAGTCACGTGAGCTCGCCTCTCGCAGGCACGAGCTCATGCCACTGCTCGCGCCTACGTCATCGTCGTCTTCAACAGCTGGCTGCGATGCCGCTCACCATTCCAAAAAAGGGGCAAGGTTTATTAACATCGTGTTAAGTCAGGCACTGGAATCTAAGGCCTTTGGTGGGAGTCAAACACTCGAGCCTATCTGGAAGTCGAACCCACGACATTTGGTGCTATGGCGAAGTTAATTAGGGCACCGTTAATTAGCATAGATTTAATTAAGGCACTCGAACCCAGCATTTTTGGTGGGAGTCGCCCCCTCGAACTTTGGTGGGAGTCGAACCCACGACCTTTGGCAGGAGAAAGGAATTAATAAGAAGTAACAACGAATTCTAATGAGAATGTCAAGTAACTTAATGAATGTCTCTTCAGCGCGCGGCTAGGCTTTCGCCTTCACCCTTTTTAGCGTATGCTAAAGTGACTGTCAGTTCGTTTTCTTTCTAGCGCATTTTATGCGTGCAAATTTTCTCGTTTTAACATGCCACGCCTAGTTCTCTGCAATACTGAACTACGCTTGCTTTCTCATTCTCACTGTACGCATTCACTGAGTACAATAGACGTCGGTTACTTCGCCCGTCCAACATAATTTCTTCCTCTTAATATAAAAACTAGAATATCGGCTACTGCTCTTAACTGCACGTCAAAAACGTTAAGCAGTGATCGTCCGGAAAGTCTTACAGTGTTGGTAAATAGTTTTATTGATTATCAAAAATCCATGGTTATCAAGAATACTGGAACTCAATCAAAAGAAATATACTTGTCACTAGTTCGAAGCATCTCAAATGAGAGTCCAGAATGAACCGGGAATAATGAACATGTGCGCCGTCAAACTTGCAATCAGCTATAAAAAGTCCTACTGTGGAGCTCCCGGACTAATTTCTTAGAATCTTTTTCCTAATTTCCACCTGAATTGGTATACACGGGTGCTTTTGCATTCCGTGTCTGCTTAGAATATTGGCGAAAGCCGCTGGCAATGAAGCATGCGACCACCACAAAAGAGCCTCATAACTAATGAGCCATGCATGATGGATAAAAAAAGAAAATCAGACTTGGAGTTTCAGCTAAGGACGAAGAATGAAGGGCAAATTTCATTCAACAATTCTAAGTTTTCAATAATGCAAAATTTGGTGCGAACGCAATATTGAGCCGACATGCAAGACGTAAACTGTTGTAGCTAGTGGGAAATCTCAGCCGACTGTTTATGAAATAACTCAATGAAATAAATCCATATTACACTACTAACTGAATAATTGTTGGACTGAAGATTGTTTGACGAGAGTGTGCAGCAAATACCAAACAAAATCACTGTAAAGACTAAGTTATGGGTGCAATAAGTGATTATCGCAATTTTGTTTTCCACGTATTCTATTGCACGATTTTTGTCAATTGAAATGTGGTTTTGTGGTAACATGTCAGCAAGCGCTCTATTCACTCTCCAAGGCAAGTTTTGCTTATGCATCACACCTCTGTCACTTTGAAACCTATTGTTAAGGATCCAAAAGACCACACACAGCACACAAGAGAGAACAACGGGACAGAGGCGCTCTGTCCCGTTGCTCTCTTGAGTGCTCTGTGTGTGTGTGTGTTTTCTTCTTTTTTTTTTGGGGGGGGGGGCGCCTTAAAAATAGGTATAATAAATTAATACCAAGTTGCCCAACAAGAAGTTCTCGTATACTATCCCTTTCGTTTTCGTTCACTTCTTCCGTAGCTGTGGACGGTCTTTGCGAATGAGTGCGATCAATTTGCGCAGTGTTGAAAAAGAAAAAAAATATGGACCCCTACGGTTCGTGTGAACCCTTCTTTTGACTCCAGGAAGCGGCAAACACGCAGTAACGACAAACGGCAACAGCCCTTCGAGCGCCGCTGTCGAATGCCTCATTACAAGCGACTGCAATGTCACTGCCAACAGGTGCATGCACACATACACAAAAAAAAAAAATGCAGGAGCCACTGAGCTGCGAACCTTTCTCACCCACTCCGTGAGGCACGCAAGCGACGTACCAGGAAGCGCGGGAAAGACTTGAGGGAACGAGGGCGGCAGCACCAAGGCAGCACTGCCGGGTTCGTGCTCGTTTCCGCCAATAGGGGGCGTACGGTTGAGCCCACAACGCCACCATTGTCGGCACGCAAGAGAAAGCCGTGAAAAGGAAGTCTTTGAGAACGGGGTGTGATTCAGCTGGGTGAGTCGGGCAGTGGCGAGAGGGGGGAGGGGGAGCAGGGGAGGCACTGAGAAGGCGCGGAAGAAGCGTGGTGAAGGCAAGGCGGAAGACAACATTGTAGGGAAAAAGAAATCGACACGCTACCGGGTGTCTCGGAGGACGCGTGCAAGCACGCAGCCCAGTCGGCAGTGGAGAATGGTGTGTTGTCTGGTCCGGCGCCAGACTGTCTGGCCCCCAGCTGGACTCAGTCTGCACCCCCGCCTTTTTGCCCCCGCTGTCCCCTTCGGTCGCGACTCGCAACACATGCCGTGCGGGAAGGCGCCCTCGGGAGCGCACGTGTCTTTGTACAAACGCCACCGACGATGGCTCGCGGGGGAAGGGGACTGTCGCTGTTATCTCGCCACGTTGTCGGAGTGTACACATGCGCGACGGTTGTCCGCGCCCCTCGTAAAACAGAGTGTCGCTAGCTTTGCTCGACTCGGATCAGCCGTGGCTGCCACGTCGTGACTTTGAACACGTGCCTTTCCCCTCAGTAGGTCATTCATGCTGGTGTTGCTCTTTTGCCGTTCCGTAGTTCCGCTGTTCGGTTTTACTCTGTTCCCTTTTACTTTTACTAACTACAAGCGCACTTGACGGCTACGGGTCGTTAGTTCGGAAGCCATTCATCTTAATCGCGCTTTACTTCCCGGTGGATCGGTACTGTACGCGCTAAACACACTCTGTTGGGCGTGTGCTTTCTCCTGATAGCGTACAGAAAAGAGCAAATGTAAGATGGTTTTCGGAATAGAGCAGCAATCTTAGCAAACAAAAAACGTTGTGGAGACATGAGCTCATATGTGGTTTCCTTACTAAAGAGCAGCCTCACGGGACTGGCCGGGAGAAGGAAGGCGGTAGAGGTAATGATGAGCTCAGACAGGTGCCAACGACGAATTGCACAAATCACGCCTTATCAGGTAACACTCGATCGTTCTCGCGTCAGCGTTGCGAGAAGGCTGTTGTAGCTGCTAAGGCCGTGTGCGGCAGTTTCTTTCTCGAGCGCTGCGTCACGCCAACCTGTCGTCCCAGCGAATTGTTAGAACAGCGTCCGGAAAGCTGGAACTCAATGCTAAAACCTTGTTATCGCTACCTGTGCTTCGCTCTTGGGGCGAAACGACTAAGTTTTGGTGCAAGGAGTCATCATATTCATCATCATAACGAGCAGTTCTTTCTGTTGACCGCTATAGAAAAAAATGCCCTGTCCCAGCGATATCTAATTACCCTTTCCTTGCGTGAAATGTAGAGTCGCGTAAAATATTTCGGTCTACAAGCAGTTTGGTTTACATTTAATACGTTAAAATGGCATAATTCAGGAACAAGGCTACAGGACTTCGTTGCACGCGGGTCAGAGGCTACGATGCCGGTCTGCGAGCAGCTCATAGCGAATCGCCTCCCCACAAGTTTTCTCAAAACAACCTAAATAAAGAGCAATACCGCGGCGTGGTAATAATTCGTGGAATTTAGAATCATAATAACAAAAGGTCACAAACAAACGGAGGGTTGAGTATAATCAGGCTGTTGACAGCGTTGCATTTCGACTTTTCTTTTATAACCTGCATGAGAAAATGGTAATTTTACGAGGAAGTAAACTCACGATGAGAACTACAACATATTTGCAACTGTATGTCGCTTGGAATTCGTTACGAATGTGGTTCATAAAGTTCGCTTTATGGGTACCATAAGCATGGGATAAGGCATGCACATAGGAGTGGAAATGACTTCGCGTGTTACTAGTCTCGGCAAAATATAAAAATTTTCTTTTGTACTGTGCCACCATACCACCCTAGGACATCCAAAGAAATATGGCAGCGTCCATAGCGAAGCTGGTTAAAGCAGAACCAGTGATCCGCTTTTTGCTTTGGAAGGGACCCACTTCCAAAGGATTCATGCCGAGCTGGTGACTGTGTGACAATGCCAAGACACGGTGACAATGCCCTGTTTTGTGACACTTGTGAAACGCACAGCTGATTTGAAAGCGATCGAACAACCCACGACGACGAAGAGTGTAGTGGCCGATCATCACTTGATGGTGAGCTAAAAATTGATGCGAGGTTCTATTGCTTGCTGACGAGCCGATAGCTGTTGAACGAATAGCGGAGTGGATTAAAGCGAGCGCGCGCTCCGATTAAACTTCCGTTTGAGTCTCAAAGCTTATTCTCTATTCTTTCGTGGCGATAACATTGTGAAAGCCCCGCGTTGTCCGCGTTTGATCCGTGAAGACAACAGAGCCCAATAAATAGTAATGTAATAAAAATTATTATTGTGTGTCGCAAAATACGACCACGGGCCTGCGAAGGCCACAGGGGCTTGTGCGACAGCGCGTGGCAATTGAGGACATCAACATTGAGCACTACTCTTATAGAAAACAAAAATATAAAAACGAGAACTAAGTTGGTAGTACATCCATCCCTTGTAATAGATATTAATCAGGCCTTGAATCCTTATGTCTACTTTGACGCACTCATACCTTCATCCACTCCTTGTTTTTCTATGAAAGCACACCTAAACCGTTCTCGCATTTCATTATGCATCAATGAATACTACGATATACTGCGTAACCACATCAATAGAAGACATGCATGATTCGCTCGAGCGGCCTTTCATGGGAGAATGTGGAACATGATCCATTAAATTGGCCCTATGTTTGAACAGAAGATATGTGCTTTCATTGGCAACGGTGATGGCGCTTGATAATTGTCCTTTCAGCACAGAAAATCACTTGCTTGGGCCATGGGATAAGGCATCATTACAGCGTTCATCCCTGAAAGCTTTAAGTGCCTTAATTCTTTACTGAAAGTGAAATTGTATCTACGTGTTATCACTTTGTATGTTGTTTGTTTGTTGTCATGCCGCAGAATTCCCTGTGGGTTATAGATTGATTTATGTGCCGTTTTGTTTTCTATAAGGACTGTTGTTGTCTGTCTAATCATGGCCGGGCTAACGCAAAAATATCCCACTATACGCAAAAATATCCCACTGTTTTATAACAAATGCTCTATTAGCCATCCTGATAGGCTTCACGTATGTACAGTCGCGGACAGAATATTATGGACCATGAAATCTAAGAAAAAGCTGAATATCTCCGCAACCTCACAACGCAATCTGGCATTTGCATTTTGGACCTCGACTAGAATATGCTAACAACGTTGTCGTGGGCAGTTTTACTGGTTACTGCTACAGGCTGCTCGGGAATTGAACGTTTTCGGAGATCCCGTGGTCCATTTTATTCTGTCCGCGACTGTACGTGCGGTCCCCGCCTACTTAAGTGGGACTCAAGCCATCTAGCCCTCTCACGCAGAGCTAATGGGGTATTCAGAACGAATACACATTGGAATAGTTTTACATTATCCCGTCTCATGTTTAGAAAACGTGCTTTATTGCCGGATTCATTATTGTTTTTTTGTTTTTTTCAAATGACCTCATGTTATCATCCTTAGCTCATCGTACAATCTATGCCGAAGAAGCCGGCGACATAGCAGTTGCTAACATTTCCAATGCCATTACAGTAAATTACTCGCTCCTAAACGAGTACTCTTAACTTGTCCGACAGATAGCAGCATAGTGCCAGCTGCTGCGCTCACGCGTAAATCTGCGTCAGAGCTTTTCCCCCCGTCCGGAAGAAGGATGAATGATCTCATCACGACGGCATCCTTTCAAGACAATCTATTAGTACGTTGTCGGGAACGCCCGGCTAATTATAGGCTTCTGTAGTGCATCATATATAATGCTGTACTAAATGGGTACCACGGAGAATTGCCCAAGCGCTTTTAGTTCTGCGTAGAACGTGCTCCAAACGGCACAGGCATAGTGGCTAAAGAAAGCCATGCCCATTCCAAGAACGAAAAGTTAAATATGCACCCCCAGAGTACCATCCGGCCGTCATAAATCCACGAGAGCGCACAGTAATTCACAATTCTGCCTAGGGCGGGGAATCGGTGCATCGAGACATCAAAAAATTATCTTTGGGATGCTTGCCGATTCTACAGGCAATGCCGGTGAACTGGGGAAGGCCACTGGAGGCGCAGGCCACACCGCACCTCGAGCCTATAGCAGCTGTGGTGTCACAGATTTTTCCTCTTCGGCGCAGTGCTGCATATGAAGTGTGGCTGTTTCAACGCGGACGCAAAAATGTGCCCAAGCTTCTTTTCTCCAATCACATGCAGTATAGCGACATAAAACCATGCATAGGTGCATGACGATACAGGACTCGCTAATACACCGGGGCCCACCGATGTCCTTTCTATAGGTGGTACTCGCGTGCCACTTGTAAGCAATGCACTCGTTTTTCTTTCTGCCTGATCTCTCTGAAAGGAATTAGCAAACGATGCTCCTACGACATAAAGCAGGTTGCCGTGAATAGGCTCGATAGCCCTCATGGATGCTAATGTCTCGATCGAGCTATACCTAGACCATGGGCAAGTTTGGCTCGCCCACAGAGAGCCCGAGTGCGGCCCGTATACCGTCAAGAGGCTGAGATGCCTGCTCAGTGCCTTCAACACTAAGATTGCCAGGAGAAACTACTTCGACACCTTGTGCTACTGTCCACTGTTATATAGTGGCTACAGGATAGCGCCTAGAGCCTAACATTGATTGCTTGAATTACTCACAGAGCCTCTTGCGCATTTGACACAGGAATGTTTATATAGGCTCAATATATTATTTATATACAACGTAAATGCACATATCCGCAACTAAAGATAGCTGTATTGACTAAAGATGGCCTGCAGGGTTGTTGTGAATGGATGCACGAGACGTTCCAGTGTAAAGAAGCCTTGTGTTTCCAAGACGTCCGACTCCCTGTTTAAGTGATAACTTGGTACCTCAGTGGACCTTGAGGCGATGATTAATACATGGTGTACAAAAGAGGAGTGAAATCAAGAGAAACATTCCTTGTTATATATTTAATGAAATACATACCATCGTCTTCTGTCACAACAGGAACGCATGAAGATAGCCAACATCAGCGTCAAATATCGCAATGCCAGGCCTGAAAATATTTTGTCGCATAGTGTATTCTACACGCACCAAATACAAGAGTAAGCGTCTCCAATTAAGTTTATCCAATGGCACACACTGAGAGTTTGAATTCATGAATTTTGTAAAGACGTAAGAATGACTGCACCGTGTTGTATCGCAAGTTGCAAAAATGTTGGGTCTTCGTCACATCCGTGATCGCATGTAACACGAACAGGAAGTATGAGATTTCTCGTTTTCATTGCACAAACTCGGCCTTTTATTGCTTTTGAGGCAACCCATGCAACGCGATGTCTTCGCTGCTGTCGTTACCGTTACGCACTGCCTTTTCAAGTGCGGCACTAGAGGTCTCTGCTTTTCTTGGGCTGTTGTAGTTTCTCCGGGGCCTTGGTGGCGCACTCCTCGCACCGTGTGACGTTGACTCCGCCCGAAATACGTCAGAAGCGGCGCTACCTGCGGAAATCGCAACATACACCGCACGTTAGTAAAGAGCTGCAGGCGTTGAAGGGACAGAACACAAAACGCACTTTGGCATGTATCGCAGCAATGCGATACATGCCTGGAAGCTGGCATGCTCTACGACACTTATAGCGCTACACAGCTGACAGCTCATAAATTATGGTGTCGAGAACTGTATGTTAAACAAGTGAACAGGCTGAGAACACGAGTTAACCTTTGAGTATTATGTGCTTATTATGGCATAACAACATAATCAATATGTGGTTATCTACTAGGGCTTTCTTCTCCGCCTCAGTTACCCTGCCAGTGGCGAGAATTCGGTAATCAGCTTCAATTTTACGAACGCATCGAACCCACTTAGCATGTTGTGGGTTCCGTTTTTCAGTAATATCTGTCGGTTCTTTTTATGCAAATTTCAGTGACAGAGCCATAATCTTTAAACACAAATAATTAGCAAAAATTACCATCCCTCTGAACATGCCAGCGCTGCCACTCAGTGAAAGCAGATGCGATGATGCGTATTTTTTTTATACAATGCTCTTCCCACGGTTTAGCACCACAGTATTCATATGTAGCATAGGAATACTTTTCTCTACGTTGCATTGTTAGACGATGTGAGACCACACATACAGTTCGCCGAAAGCCTAAACGCTGCCAGAGAGACAGCAACATATTAACGAGGTGTATGCGTATGCTTGAATAACACCTGCTTTTCATGAAGTAAGTAAGTACATTTAGCTTGAAACATAAATTTTGCGTTGCTTTAAAATCGGCGACCCACAAAGCGTAGGGGCTAGGTTCCCTATCTGACAATGTCCTCCAATGCTGAATGATAGACTACTGACAATGTCCTCCAATGCTGAATGATAGACTACGCAGTGAATAGGAGTCTCAATAGACTATATATAGTGAGTCGTATTGACCGCCCTCGCGAATGACAATCAACTAAGTATCAGGCAGCGAACGATAAATTTTGGACTCCCAGCAAGTTTAATATTAGATTATGGTGTGTACAAGTACAATCTGCCGCTTCCGCAATTTTAGGAAGTACGATGTAGTTACAATTTCGCGCAGCGAACGCAGAAAGAACGGTAAAACTGAACAGTGTGTGGATTTGTGGAAGCGCAGGCGAGATGGTGGACAGAATTGTTCGAATTCGTTGTGGATAGTGACCCACTAAAATATCAATTTTTCATTGTATGCGACCGGCTGTCGATTCCCACCAAAATTGTTCCCGACAGAACTGGCACACCGTGAGCTAACAGTGGTGCTGTATTTTTTTTTTTTTTTTTACTTACCAGTAAAGCGAGTCATTGCAGCTTCACAGGAGTTCCAAGTGGGTCGGCTGACTTCGTGCAAGCACGGGTGCACTTGGCAGGAAGGGATGCGAAGCCGTACTTGTCCGTACCGAGCTCGGGAAGGCCATTGGGTTCGGCTAGGATGTCACTGCAGTGAAAATACACAACGCAGTATGTCAGCCACGGATCACTGGTACGTGTCTACCGCATTAATCTTTTATCCGACGCGACACGACGATGCTATAACTAAACGCTAGATTACGTCAGAAGAAAAATGCGCCGCCGTCGGTTGCAATAACGTAGGAATTAGCTAGCAGTGAGAAAACACAAAGAGGAGCGTTAACTAACCTACGCAAATTCCGCCCGGCTCTGATGGCTCGACGTGGTATCAGAATGAAACGGCGGCTTTCTGCAGTGTTGTTTCCGCATCAGCAGGCTTCCATCCAGGCCCACACCAGCACCTGCTCGCCTGTGGCTATCTTTCTTCGCTTCTGCGGCTACAGGTACAAGCCCAGGGCTGCCTTTTCAATGATGAACCGATCATCGCAGGCATGCCCCGAGCGAACTTAGAGGGGAGACGCTCGTCCGAGCGCCGCATGAGTCTTAGCTTGAGACAGGGCGGGGAGACGACACCGCGGCCGACAAGAGCTCGGCCAGGTGACTAGTGGCTTTGTCGGTGTTCGACACCTGCAAAATTGGGTGAAAAAACAAAACGCAAGAACTTAGGGGACGCAATCGCCAGTGCTGCCAATGTCAGGTAAAACGACTCTTTAAAGAGAAAAAAAAGTAGGCGACTCCGTTAAAGAAATTGCGACTAAGCAACTCGCCTCCCGTACGGTTTTCCAATTGGCGCGCACATGTACACGAGAAATTCTCCGAAATCAGCAAATAAAAAGCCTCGCTCTCAATCACGCGTCTTCTGTACGCGTTGCAAAAAGCGCTTTGGGAGCCGAATCTAGATGGAACAATCGCGATCACAGACGTTGCACCGCCAGCAAGTAGGCCTTGAAGACATCTGGCACGTGTTGCGGAAACGTCCCAATAATCTTAGACCTCAGTACACTCAACACAAACAAGAACAAATTCCGACTTAGCCGCCGATGCAGCGGCCAATGTTTCAAGGCAATGATGTGGATCCATTATAACTGCTCCGCCAAAGTTAATTTTCTTTATCCTGACAAACACTAACAAAATCTTACAGGTATACCGGTGCGATGAGTTCATTGTATGATGCGCTATCACAGGCACTCAGCCTCCTAAATGTGTTACTACCCAGTAGTTTAGGCTTGATGAAGGCTTTTTCTTTCTTTCTTTTTTGGCTACGAGGAAAGGTTGCAGGATACAATGAAGCGAAAAGGAAGCAATACTGCAAGAACCACTCACCTCCTTAAGCGAGCATGTGTTGAGCGCCGAATTGGCCGAGGGAGGAAGAACGCCTAGAGGTTGCCGCACCGGAATCGTTGAGGACGCCGACGGGCGCGAAGAGCAGTTTGCGGGGTGCGTTTCCAGGGCGATCTCCAGGTCGAGGATGTAGTCGATGACGTTCTGGATGATCTCCAGCTTGGTGAGCTTCTTGTTCCGAGGCATGGTGGGAACGAGCTCCCTGAGCTTGCCGAGGAGCGAGTGCATCTCTTCGTGGTTGAGGTCGCGCTCCTTGCGGGAGATGCGACCTTCGGACAACTTGGCCATGCATCGGCTGATAACTTGCTCGTTCTGTGCCTTCATGTTCTCCCAATCCGAAACTGGCGGAGAGACCTTCGTTTCCGAGCTGACAAACGCCGTAATCCAAGAGGCCCGAGGGAAACAGCGGGCTATGCGTCACACCGTGCAGGGGGAGCAACAAGAGCGCGTGAACCCTTCAGCCCCAAGCCTGCAGTGAGCGCGGAGTGATCACAGCCTGCGAGAACTCTACTTTTATACGGGAGCGAAGGCGTCCACCCAATAGCGGCACTCGTGGGCGGGGCGCGGAGCAGCAGGCATCAGCCAATCCCGGAACACCCTACGGTCTGCTCGTAGTTGGGCGTTTATCCGCCAGAGCGCGCCACCAAACTACCTAAGGACAGGAAAGGAGCGATACCCGCGCCACCCCGAGGGTGCCGCCTTTCCCCCTCGCGCTGGGCCGACGCTCAGTCACAGGTGCGCGGCTCCTCTGAGTAGATTTCTGCGACGACCCGTACTTTTGTGCTCTATATTTGTAGCGCTCCTTCCAGCTCTCTGCCTCTTCGCGGCGGCTCCCTCTCGGTCCTTTCCCACCACGAGCCGTTTCGGTCCCAACGCGAGCCAGCTGCTCACGGTATTCTCGCGAATGCGCGGGGAGTCTCCGCGGGGGTCGACTCCGGTGTCCCATTACGTACCGTTGCACCTGTGCGGGCACCGTGTGACTTGTCGGCTCACCTCTCGCTCTCGGAGCGCGGCGGGTCTTTTTCGAGACCCGGACTTGAGTTTGTGTAATCAAAATGAAGTTTACTCTCTCTTTCCTTTTGGATGCGTCTCAGCGTGCTCTACTTTTTATCCCTCCTCTCTACCTCCCCGAAAAGAGCGTTCGCCCGTGCGTTCTGTCTTTGTTTGTTCTTTATTTCTTTGAGTCGGCAAAATACTCTACCAGGGCGCCGCGTCACCGTTATGTGCCTTTCCGCCACTTTTACTGTGTTTTTCACTGTGGATACGCGGCATTTTGCTTAGTGCGTTTGAATTATCTGGACTCGCGTATTCTCCGTCTCTCTTTTACTCTCCCATCCCCCCCCCCCCCCCCGAAGTGTAGGGTAGTGAACTGGACAAAGTCTACACAACCTCTCTGCCTTTTCCTTTCTTCCCACTCCCTTGCTTGCTGTGTACTTCTTTTTTCTCTCTTCATTTTATTATTTCTGCTTTAAAAGTTATTTCTATCTTCGTTTTCATTCCGGCGGTATTTGTGCTCCCGAATATGGAGCAGTCTCCCTTTTACCAGCTTCTGTGCCGCAATTGCATAATTGCGATAAAATTCCCGCCATATTCAGAGTGTTTGCTCGTTTAAGGAAGTTATTTGCGAAACGCCTGAAAAAGTAAGAATTGCAGTGTTCAGCGCAAGAGTTGCGTTACCTTTCGTCTTCAATGAAATATATCTAATTAACTTGGACCCACAACATACGTGCCCACGCAAGTAATTAAAAAAACAACCCGTCAACTGTTATATAGGCCGCCTGTCAACTCTACTACGCAGCCGAAGAAACGACACACGGCCCACGGCAGGGGCACAATGGACTACAACATAAAAGCATAAGCGTGGGAAGTATTGAAACCCCTTGACTGACGAGTCCTCGATGGTGGGTAGACGACGGTGGTCCAACGCCGACGCACTTTCCTTTAAAGTGATTGCGCATTTGTGCAAGACCACACCTACCGCCCCCAAGACCGAGTGAGCGAGTTAGTGGATCTGAAACCCTTAAGTGTGCAGGTGCTATATTCGCATGTCGTTTGCATTGTAGTCCATATTCGACTCGCCATTTGAAAACGCCCTCGCATTACAGCACAAGTCGCGAAAGACGCATTTAAAGTTGTTGCATGATAATCAGCGGGTCAATTAGCATTATGCGGGCTTAATTAAGAGTTCTATCTGTCGTTGTTATTGAAAAAACTTCAGCTACAACGCATGTCCTGTCTAGCGTGCTACTATGATCTCACCTCGGTTATCTTATATTTAGATCTAAGCCGTTGACCCATCTGCAATTTCCTGTCAAATGTGTTTACTTGGGACGATTTTATTGTAAACCTTATACTAAGTGATATTTTCGACTGAACGCTATACAGTAATGATGTCGCACTTTGACTTTGTTGAAATTTAGACAATGTACAGTTGTCCAGGTGAAGACGGCTAAAGGTGACACACGTGGTCACCTGACTAGGCCCTAGCCACCCTGCATTCACGCAGGCACAGTTTCGACATGGTGAGTTACGAAGTACAAACAAACTTTTACAGGAAGATTACTTGGCACATGAAATAATATCAATAAGTACGAAGCTATACGAATTCTTTCCTGATAACATAGTTCACACTGCATATCGCATAACTATATTCGGCCACACGCCGTGGTTGCTCAGTGGCTATGGTGTTAGGCTGTTGAGCACGAGGTCGCGGGATCGAATCCCGGCCACGGCGGCCGCATTTCGATGGGGGCGAAATGCGAAAACACCCGTGTACTTAGATTTAGGTGCACGTTAAAGAACCCCAGGTGGTCGAAATTTCCGGAGTCCTCCCCTACGGCGTGCCTCATAATCAGAAAGTGGTTTTGACACGTAAAAACCCCATAATTTAATTTAAATTTAATTAATTATATTCGGCCACTGGAATGAGTGGCATATGTCACATGGGTGTCTCAGTGTTTATGCATAAGCACCGTGCAATTTGTCTTGAAAAACACTCGATGGAGACATTGCGTCCAAAGCCAACCGGACTTAGTTACCATAGTTACCAAAACCGAAGCATTGTTGCAGTGCCCTCATCCGCGAAGCTGCTGTTTTGCACTACGTATTTCTGCGTACGACTCCAATATGCCTTGTCTTTGTGGGACCCCCCACCATACTATACAATAACCCACAACCTCGAGGCAGTAGAAAACCGCGAAACTCGTTGCATTTTGTCCAACTACCCTCGAATATCCAGTGCAACTTCCTTGAAAGTGTTACTTCAGCTTCATTCATTCCCCAGTCGCACAAAACACCCTCGTGCATGCCGTTACAGCAAGGCAGAAAGTTGGGATGGTTGGAGTTTCGCCAGAGAGATGTTCCAGCTGGTATGAAAACTTGAAGAGAAGTGCTGAGACAACAGGGCGACAGGAAAGATATACTATAAAGACATATTATAGAAGATATACTATCCGATATCTTAACCAGTTCTCAAAGCTTTTGGTTCGTAAGTGGTCTTTGGCGCTGCAGACGGCCGCCTTCGCAAATAACATGTGCAGCATCAAGATTGCCTGAAATCTGTTCTTACGAACAACTCTATCGTAAGAGCGTTTGGGAATACAGGCTCCAGCTCATATTTGACTTCCACGCCGACCCGCCCCACGTCATTAATACCTGCGTTTCGTAATCATCCTGAAAAGGCAACGCAATTAAATGTTACACGTCTAAACGCTCACTCTCATTTTTAACGATGAATCCAGAAAGTTGGAATCAGGGCCCGCATTCATAAAGCGCTCTTTTGCGGTAATTGTTCGTAAGAAAAAATTCTAGTCAATCCTGACGCTGGGCATGATATTAGCCAAGGCGGTCAGCCAGTAGTATGAGAGCACTTACAAATGAAACGCTCCTTGAATTAGGCCCTGCATATTCGAGAGTCTCTATCAGGGATCGCAATTGACATAAAAAAATGCAGAATTATCGGGGGGGGGGGGGGGGAGGGGCTGTTGATCTGGCGTTTAACCCTGTGTTCTATGCTGTTGTTGTAGTTTGCCCATAATTTTCAATATATAGTTTGCGTGTTCTGCACTTTTACGTGGTATTCATTGTTGCAATGCCATGCCACTGTTTTATTATTATAATTGGCCAGCTTCATTTATAGGTGCATATCTCGTCACCCCTCCCCCTGTTAAATGTACCATGTAACATAACGGTAAAATAAATAGATAAATTATCGCGATCTCAGGCAACCTATACTCGCAATAAAGCAGGATTCTCTGTAGGTAACGCAAGCTAAACTTTGACAAAAGAAGAGACAAATGCATACGTAATTTTGCCTGCACTCCGTCAACCAATTTTCTTCCCGATTTCTTGCTGGCTATATACTCCCACCGAACAGTACATTCTCAACTCGCTCAAACTGCTGAGTTTCTTATTTTGTCATCTAATGTTATTTCAGCGCAGAAAACAACCTGTCTCCAATGTGACCATTAGTATGTCAGTTATTTATACACATGCGCACACATTTCTGAACATATTCGCTATTTGCACATTTATGTCAGCTGAGTTTTTTGTCTCGAGTTGCAACAGCATGGTACAATTAACTCTTTTAAAATTATAAAATATTATGAAGATCGCCTTTTACCTCGTACTTAAAGGTATATGTGCACTCACTGCCTCATATATCACTCGCCCCCCCCCCCCCTCCTGCCTTTCTTGTTGTTCAGCTTCAAACCTATAGGAAGAGCTTGAAGGAGATCTGCAACAGTGAAGATGAGCAATAAGCGCAGAATGGCACCGAACCACAACGTTGAAGGTGAACCCCTCATATATGAGCAGCAACACCGATGCTCAAAGTCCACCGCAACACTAACTTGAAAAATCTTTTTGCACCTAGCCTGCCAGTGTAACACGTCTCGTATCATTTATGTTAGAAAGCGGGAGTCTTGTTGAATGTTCCGCAGTATACATATACATGCACTAAAGAGAAGAAAAAAAGAACATTGTTCTTTCTTGTTCTGGTTGAATACTCGTAAAGCAGCAGAGTTTACGTAATACCGATGAGCTTTCTTTATTGAGTAATTGAGTAATTTTGTTTGTTTCTCCCACGCGTAAACTAACTGTAGTACGACTTGAAGGCATGCAAACGTGATCACAAATGTGAAACTGACTCCGCCTTCACCCCAGAGTAATCGTGTCAAACGCAAGCGTCGAGAAAGAGCGGGGACAGGTAGAGGATAGGCACGTCGATGCCTGTGACATATTAGGGTCGGCTGCGACGTGTGCAATGACACCACCGCGTCCGCGGAAGCCGAAACGCGTGGGCCAACTGGGTTTTCCTTCTTTTTTTTTTTTTTGCGCGCACCCAAACGTGAGCCCACAGAAATTTGCGTGACACGGCCTACGTGTACAGTGCGGTGGCCGCCAACGAAGCGGTGTTCTACTTCTGCGTCAAATGCGCGCTACGTTTCCACACGCGGGGAACCATACGCCCGGCCTCGCTCTTACGTTGATGTCGGAAATTCAGATCAGCACGAATATCCGAACTGGATTTATTCTTGCAAACTGCTCGTAGACTTAATCGCACTCGAACTGCGCCCAATGATTCTTTGTTTCCGAAAGGGCGTGCTTCTCTTACTCTGCGTGTCATGGGCGGTGATAAAGGTTATGTGTTTTTGAGTGCCTTCCTCTTCTTTTCCTTCCTGTGGAGTGGTTAGGTACATTTGTAATAATAATAATAATAATAATAATAATAATAATAATAATAATAATAATAATAATATATTAATATTTCTATTAATATTATTATTATTAGTAGTAGTAGTAGTAGTAGTATTGGGAACGAATAGTAGCGTACTCACGAATGGTCTACGTTATGTTAGCTGTAGTATACAACTTAAGCACGCTGGTAGTTAAATCTGGTTGTCAGCAAGGAACCTTCTTGCGAATACTGCATTTCGGACCAATGAGATGTCCTGTCAGCTAGCGCGCCATTTTCACTGCCACATGAATCATTAACGAACTTTCCCCCTTGCCAGGGCTGCAGAATGTCGAGCAGAGTAAATAGTTGGGCTTTTTGGTTGGACATAGTGGAAGGCTACCGCGCGAGAACCGACGGCGACAAAGGAGGCACACAAAGTACACAGACACAGCGCAGATTTTCAACAAAAATTTTTATTTTGCCGGTGCGCAGGCAGTTTTAAAGCGAACACGCTAAAGGCGAACACTGTCATGCACAGGAAGACGTTTACTGTATAGTTTTCAGCGAGAGCTTAATAAAAAAAATAGATTGCATAACGCGTTACAGCTTCTCGATTAAAGTGTAGTGTGTCTCCGTACAAGTCATGCTTCCAGAAACAAGCCCGGTGCAATCAAGGCAGTCACAATTAATTTTCTAAGCAAAGTAACGTGTTGCCAAGCACATAACTTAGAGAGCACATTCAGATCCGGTTCGGTGAATATGCACGGTCGTATTGAGGCACGTGATGCTCGGGTGATCGCTCAATCTGCGATTTCTCAGCTGGGATTATACAAAGGAATCGGAGGGACGTGTGTCCGTGCAAGCGTCTGCCAAGCAAGCCGCCCTGACCAATGGCGAGCCGCCGAGTTCGCGCGGAGGCGCTGTTCGCCGAGACGGGCTCCGTTACGTGATATGCGAGGTATGAGCTCGTCTCGGCTCGCATTGGCTTTTGTCGTCTCTGGCTCCTTCGCTGTACCGAACGTGTGGCTTCTGTTGACACGTGACGCTCCTACTATTGAAACACAGTGTGCATTTGGAACAGCCAACCTCAAAAAGTAGTCACAACAGATTTTGTCACGTTTTCCAGATTTTATTGCACAGCTTTCGACCCAGTAACTAAGATACGGAGCCTGTAATCTCCGAGGGCTCAACAGGTAAATAATTACGTTACTATTTAATGAGACTAATTTTAAACGCACGCCTAGTGAATCGCAGCAGCGCACGGGGAAATACAATGACACTACAGAAAAACCTTGTTATAACGAAACGGGATATAACGAAATAATGAATTCAAAAAAGTAAGTGCAATTTGTCTTGAAATCTCCGAAAGAATCGTCCAACAATAGAAGAAATAATGGATATAACGGAGCAATTATTACAACGATGAAATTCTGACTTCACTTCCAGCTTCGTTTTGGCGAGGTGTTACTGCAGTCACATCTCCGAAGAAAATGGAGGTGACCATCACGTGGTACCACAGACCACCAACGCGCGCACACTCACTGTAACTTCGATTATCCGTTCCTGTCAGTTCTGGACTGCCCGAGGTGGTATCTGCACCCAATGAGAGTTTCGTATGCAGCGCCTCGGACAGTCCAAGACCGCCCACTGCGACCGTGCTGCCAAAAGTATAGTTCCATTCAGCGCGCAAGAGGGCAAGATGGTGGACCTCGTTTCCCTGCATTTTCAACACAAGCCATTGGAAAGCACCATTCGGCATAATTAGGATACAGCGCTGCAGAGTTAGTAAAGACACGCGGCACGCAAACACAAGCACAGACGAGGGATGTTGTGTTTCTGTTTTGCCTCTGAATCACTGTGTTCAGATAACTACACATGCTATTCCAACTTTCCTCCATCGTAAGCCTTAACCAATCCGGCAGTCTCCGGCGACACGGTCATGGTATCGCCTTCAATCGCTCCGTTGAACTGACTGGCCCGCTCTTGAGCTTGATTGTGTTACTACGTGATCTACACTTTCGGTTTCCGGGACACGAGTAATCCTGTTTTTCACGTCTAAAGCCACGATCCATTCGGCGCGCGTTTGGAACGGGTAATGTAACAGATGTCGTTCTAATTAATCATGGTGCTCACGGAGAGTTTATGCTTCGTACAATGATTAGGGAGTTGATGGCTACCTAAAAACTCAAACAAAAAGGACATAGGAAATTTTTCCTCTGTATACCTTTAAGTACAACTGAGCACGCTAGAAGCAATGGACCCGGGCTGCGCGGAGCGCAGCGCTGGCAGTTATTTTTTTGTCACGATAGCAATTTTCTGAAGAGGCGGTGAACAGCTACAGACGAGTCAACAACGGCAGCTTTGCTGTATACGGATGTCATCCTATATGCTGAAGATCACAGAGATTGCTTTTCGCTTTTGAAAAAAAAAGAAAAGCAACGTGCTATGCACGAAATAGATACATATTGAAAATTAGAACTTTTTAGGAAATGCAGTAACGAAATAGAACGTCACAGAAATCAAAGAATCAATAGAACACTGACGTACCAACGAGGAGTAAAACGGAAAGTAAAAAAAAAAAAAAAACATCTGCAAGGAAAGGTAGTGATGACGCTATACATGTGCACACTTAATGCGCTACGCGAAGCAATTAATCAAATGCACGCAATCAAATGCACGCACAACGCGCTGCCCCCCTTCTTATTCCTTCTTTTGCGCACGTCTTTCTTGCGGGCTGCTTCACGACTTGGCCATCGTCAGAAATGTTACCGCGCGCCCGGGCAGCGATTCTTATTCTGCACAGTGGTTCCCGCTCCATGTCCGGCCAGGAAGGCAGGCATATGTAGGTAGGCAGGCGGCGAGAGAAAAATAAGAGAGAGAGAGTGAGAGAGAAGAAAAAATGAGGCGGTGCCAACACCAAAACATCAAAGTTGTGAGGTGTGTTGATGGTGTTGCCGAGTCCAGGCGACACCCGATTCCTTATAGCCTAGTGCCGCCGACGTTGCTCCGTGTTTGTCCGCCTTGAATGAACCCACCCCGCTCACTACGCGGAACGCCGCTCTGTGCTCATTCCTCTTGTTCGTCTATACGGTCCGCTATTTGCTCGCACTCTGAAGCGAAAAGGTAAAGGTGGCGGGGAGAGCCAGCGACAGATGGGAACAGCGGACGGGGCAGTTAGCGGGAAAAAAAAGACGAACCGGCGAATGCGTACGCTAAATGGCATGGGCTGTATAGATCGGTGGAAGTGCGTACGACCCGCCGAATGAGACGTGGCGAGACTTGTATGGAATAGTAGACGGGAAGGCCGGGTCCTTTGTGCGGCATGCGTTCTACGGCGGCTCGTAAAAGAAGAGGCGAGCGTGACTTTTGTGGGTCGGGGCGCCACGGCTTCGGGGCAATGGAACTGGACGGCGCCTCGCCGACCCCCTTCTTTGGGACGTCGGCGCCGACGGCTCGGTGATGAACACCGCGCGCACGGGGGAGAGAAATTTGCCTCGGCCGTCGGAGAGTGTGTGGTCAGCGTAGGGCTCTGGGGTCGGTCCGGTGGAGAAACGCCTGGTTGACGCCTGCAGCGAGGCGTGTAGCGTAGCGGGCCCACTTTTAACAAACCCGACACCTTATATACGCACGAAAAGTAAGGAAAGCAAATCTCTTGGCGGCAAGGCGCAGCATACGTCTTTGATTGCGGCGGCGTCTGGTTTTCCATTTCTTTTTTCTCATTTTATAGGCCATTGAGATACTTAGTGCACAAACCAAACAGAATGGGGCACTTCTCGTCGCCTATATTTGTTTCTCTTTTGTCGTTTCCATTTGGTGCCATTGCATTATAATATAGGCGATAGTGAAAAAAATCGCGGTGTGATGGTGGCGCAGTGACCACTGAGTACCCGGCATTGCCTTATGTATCAGGCAGCGGCCAGTTGTTGGTGATATCTACAGCGTATATCACTGCGTAAGTGCGCCATTGAAGCTGACGAATCACATATCTAAAAAGTTATGTAAGTCAATTGCCTAATGCATCTTTCATTACAATACTGATAGTTACAGGGACCGATGCCCGAAGCGCACTTGAAATTTCAAACTCAGCAGTAAATTTGCAATATGACTCAGGCATAAAAAAAAGAAACGTCGTAATCCATATCTTACTTGCTGACTTATTTGATTGATTTGTATGTAGCGCTCATTAGGGCAACGTTCAGAGGTCATGCATAGGCAAAAAGCACGTCATATGCTATTATATGTGGCCTCAATATATTCACACGTGGCGTAAAGGATGACATAAATCTGAGCTTAAAGTAAATAAATGTGTAGGAGTTCACTAAGGTGCCGCAGTTTTCGCTGTGATGGTGCAGTTGAAGCACATCGAATTGTAGGAAATGTTACTATATTTATGCTATTCTATACGTCATCCGCCTATTTGCCGCACCACCAACATATCTTCTCTTTCCGCGTTTCGTAGGTGTTGTTGCTTCTTCAGTATTGACCACCGTGCTTTCTTATCACCTTGCATTCTCTAATAAGCTTCGACTTACGGTACTTTCAGCGTGCACTTAGCACCGAGCGAGTAATCCGTTTGAATAAAAATAGAAATGTTGGCAGCTGTGTTGCCGGACTGTCAACAAATATGAAATGGGTAAATGATCGAATGATTAAAACATGAGGCGATGAAAAATTACGCCAGAATTCATGATCTTGCGATGACTGTTGACGGTTATGCGAAAAGCAATCGATCAACCTAGCTACAGACCATATTCCTGAAGTCGCGTTTATTTGGCAAGTATGGTGGTGATTCTGAAAGAAACTTTCGTTGCTTCGGCTGCAGCTCCTAAATTAAACACATTTAGTAAACATGTTTACGAGGCGAGGTACAAAAATAACAACAAAACGGCACATTCTGCGATTAAACACAAGTCAATGAATCAAGTAAATCAAATACAAAGAGATGGAGGACGCTTAAGCTTCCCTCTTAAGGGTGGAACGCGATAGCATTCCAAGATGCCTGACTGCTTCTCACGCTCCCCGGCAACTGGAGCGTATGTAACCGTAATGTTTACCGGGAAACGCTGGCCGCGAACGCTATGCACGAAGGCGGGTTTTCTGGTAGAAACGCGGCCTCTTGCAAGGGGCGCGATGCGTTGGAGCCGAGCGCCATCTGGAGGTTTTACAAGGAACCGGGCGCGCCGCTCCGTGACCCCCGAGATACTTACGCGCCGGCTCGCGCAAATGGACGCTGTGGCTGGTCTACGTATGGTAGAAACGCTGGAAAAAGTTTTTTTTTTTTGTTTTTCGCGCTACAGAATTATGTTTTCTCGTGTAGTCAAATTACAATCCGACGCTATAATGTGTGTATGTTGTGTGTAGGTCATACATTGCGATTTCCCCCTTATTTGGGCTTGAGAAATTCAAATAGTTCAGTAGCTTCCTTGCACCACGTGGAGGGCCTAGTGGTTCGGAAATCTTTTTGCCGAAACGACGTCCGACGCCAGATTTTCTGCGACATGGGGCCCTTAACGCTATTGCGTTAAAAGCTAAGCAGTCAGGGACATAGTAAGTATTACGTTCATACATCCTGACTTTCGTTTTAAAAGCATGAATACATACCAAATATTAACACAGATACAATATCAATTTTATTAAAGGGAGAGCAAAGGCAAATGTTAAGTCAAGCTAAAACGATAGATTAGTGCTTCAGAACCCCTGAGGCCCCAATATGATCGCGAACAGAGCCTTAGTAATCGAGTAGTTGAAGTAAATGCGGGACATGTTTAGAGACTCTCCCGAGACATTTAAGTACCAGTCCGACGACGATGACACTCCTCGTTATAATTCTGTCAGTACTACCCGACCACTCGTAATAAAAACATTAGTGTATTGCGTTATTAGACGAAAGAAAATACTGCTTGTGGAATTCTATTTCATTTTACGAAAAGTACTCGCTGACGTTACCGTTGACAACGACGCGGGTGGACGAAGGGTTTCGTTTTCTCCCACTATGCACCCCCCGCGCTTTCGCGTTTCACTAGTTTCGTTATCGCGTAGTGCTGTGCTGGGTTTGCTGGCCCGTGAAATTGATAAACTGCACTTAGCAGCGAATGCCACGTTGATGTAATGTTGCGGGAACTGTCCACGGCACTTCACGAAGAGCAGCTGCAGTGGTGAATCCACCGCTCTGTCTTGGCTCGGTTTCGCTGTCTGCGCATTTGCGTAAAAACCGTGGTGCCGTCTGTCGGGCGCCATTTTATTCAGCGACGGCAGCAAAGGGCGGTGATGGCGTATGCAACATAACCACTCTATCGGTTACGGGGCGGGAAATTTGAATTGCGATAAGGTAAGCGTAGCAGGGGGCGGCAGATAGTTAGGTGGGCGGACGAGATTAAGAAGTTTGCAGGGACAACATGGCCGCAATTCTAGTACATGACCGGGGTAGTCGGAGAAGTATGGGAGAGGCCTTTGCCCTGCAGCGGGCGTAACCAGGCTGATGATGACGATGAAGGTATTGTTACCTCAGACATAATTTTCTGGTAAACTAAGCCTTTAGTTGACACGAAACAAGCGCTGCGAGGTTCATGGAAATGTACTTTAGTAGTCCACGTCGGCTTAGCATTTGCCTCTAGTGTCCCTTTAAAGAAGGTTACTAAAGGTATTAGCGCCTATTGCTGTAGTGATGCCTTAACCCAATGGCCCAAGCAACTTTTCTAAGACGAAAGGAAACATCCTTTCAAGGCGATTCACAGTGGTCCTCAAAGCCCATCTTCGCTGTCGAAACTTAGGACTGTATATGGTAACGTGTTCTACTTTCTGGCATGGATGACCGCAAGTACAAGAAGCCATAGTTAAACAACACGTACGAGACAAACAATACCTGTGTCTTCCGACCTGAGTCGGTCAATCAGATTGTCCATGCCACGGCCAGCAGCAGCATGGGATATACGGGATAGCTGTATAGGGCCGGTGGTGTAGCGCCGACAAGACTCACTCATTCTAGAATAACGACGGCGTCCGCTGTGTACAGGTCGCAGGATCGATTGGTGCTCTAATAAGTGATACAAAAACGCAGTGGTTTCGGCCTCGGGCCCAGTAGCGCTATCAGGCTGTACAAAAAAAAAAAGCGATTTCCGACTCACAATTCAGCCGCGGTTATTATTTCTGCGCGTCAGCATGACTGCTGGCAACGATCTCCATACGAAAAAAAAAATAATCAACCCTTGTTGCAATTCAAGTATGCGTTTATCATGCATTATAGGAGGAGGTTATACGCACTATATGTGCTATGTGTGGCACTACCCTCACCATCCGTACGCGGGAGGCAATCGGCATGCTTGCTGTGCCAGTTCTTCAAACACAAGTTCGGAACTTGATGCGGCGTCTGCGATTGCCGCTGCGGCCTGAGGAGCAGCGTCTTAATGAGAGTGTCTGAAAATGCTAGCCGTCACGAGGGAAGAATGCGGGAGCGCGCGAACGTGCGGTGCTGGACGGTGGTACCCTACTACAGTATGCTTTTTTTTTTAAAGTGAAAGCTTTACAGGCCGCTAACTTGCGATTTCGCCGTGGCGGTGCTCCGAGGAGGCACATGACGTCACAACGCGCCTCGCCGCGGGTATTTCTCCCTCTCTCGCTCCCTAGTCACTACTGCGCATGCGCCACTAGTAGCACCGAGCCACAGGTGTACCGCCGCTGCGCAACGCGGCGCCGCGCCTTTCCGCCTACGCCGTTTGGTATGACGTCACACCGCGTTCCTCGTCGTTGCGCTTGCCTCCGCTAGCTTCGCCAGCTGCGTCGCATGCCTGATAACATGTCGGAGGATTGAAAAGGAAAGCTCGCGTGCGCCACAACGGCAGTTCAGGCGGCAGTATGGACGGCGACAATTCTGATAAGCAGGAGGAGGCCTGGAATCGACATCGGAACGAGATGAAGTGGAAACGAATCGCCCAGGAAACAGATGAACAGCGCGCCGAACGACTGGCTAAACGCCGCAACGTAGCTAGACAACCAGACTAACTTGGACTTGCAATCAATATTAACCAAGGCTAACCATCCTATGCCTTAGCTTTCACTACGTATATCCTGGCATAGCCGAGCTAAGCGATGCCAATTTTTTTACTGCTTTTTTATAGACAGCACTATCTGTGGGATCGACCCACGGAAACGATTAGAGAGTCACGAAAAAGTCGATTTAGCCTCCAATGAAACCTAAACGCCTCAAAATGAAATTATATGGCCCTGCCTGGTCTCAGCCGACGTCAGCCCTGGTTGCCCAAAGCCCTGGCGGCTGTTTTTTTTTTTTTTTTAAGCATCGTGAGAGTATGAAATCAGAATGAAATTTTGTTGTCAGGTGTCTTTCTCGTATATGAGCAGAGGAATTCTGGACTTCGCTCCTCGTCCAATCTTTTCTACCTTTTCCGCTTATTCCAGGGCAGTGTTTAGCCAAACCAACGGTTATACAGTTAATTTCGTCAACTTGCGTCTCTTTTTATTCCGTTGTTCCGTTGGTGTGATCGCTACTGAACTGTTTCTAAGTCCTGTGAGATCAGTAGACTACGGGAAATTTATGGCAAAGCACCCCACGTTAATTGAATGTACCTGTATACCGATGCCATTTGCTGTTACATCTATCCGGCTACTTCAACCGCATGGATGATATTCTTTGTCACACAGTTCTCTTTCTATTTTCATTCATTCATTCATTCATTCATTCATTCATTCATTCATTCATTCATTCATTTTTTTCGCCAGCTGACATTTCTGGGCAAACGCCACGGGATGTTTTGCCGACCTACAAAGTTATGTGGCATGATCGGAGCGCCTGCATGTGTGCTCTTTTCTTGCGATATGTTTAATTCTGAGCAGTCGATTCCGCGCATTTACATCCTTTCCCACATGTTTGCATTTGCAAAGCTTTCAAATAGTAAGCCGCGCAAATTCAAATTCAAATTCAAATTCAAATTTATTTGCCACCATGGTACAGATGATGGCGGGGACCCGTAGTAAAAGCTGCCGTTGGACAGCTTGACAAGGCCACGGGCCCCCACTTTGACAGCAATACAGTGGTTGTTTTTCTTTCCCTTTTTTTTTCCCTTTTTTTTTTCCTTTTTCCTTTTTTTTTTTTTTTCCTTTTTTTCACACACACGAAAAAGAAAAGAAAATACAGGAAATACAGATAACAAAGGAAAAAAAAAAAAAAAAAAAAAATACATATAGCAGAGTTGTTATCCGGTTACAGTAGTCAGCATAAAATCAACAGCATTGTCCTGGCTGGAAAAAAAACTTACAATGATGGTGAAAGAAAGAAGAATTGGGTAGACAAATCACACACAAAAAAAAAAAAAAAAAAAAAAAAAAAAAGGTTAGGTGTAGTGTAAAAAATACTCGAACAGTTTGTGGCGTGTTGTGTTTTGGAGATCAATATCGTTTTGTGCGAGTTTGTTAAGAAGTCGTGGTAGTTTATTTTCTAATGTTTGATTACCATAGAAAGTTCTGTATGTTTTTACGTTCCATTGTGCTATGTTTCTTGTGCTGTACATTGCATCTCGTTTTTCTAAACCAGCTAATTTTGATAGAAAAGATATGTTCTTCAACACCTCGTTTTTCACACACTTGCTCAGACGATAGTCATAAAGTTTAGTAATTGGTAGTAAGTTATACTTTAAGAAAAGTGCGGCCGTATGGTAGGTATGCGGAACATTTTCAACAATTCTTAGAAATTTTTTCTGTAACAAGTGTAGTTTCTGAAGATTGCCTGCTGTTGTTGCACCCCAGGTTAAATGGCAATAGCTGAAATGCGATTGTATCAATGAATTATATAGCATTAGCATTACATTTCGCGGTAGTATCTCACGGTTCTTGTAAAGAAGACCAATAATACGTGAACATTTATTTGTTACAAAGCTGACATGATCATCCCATGACATTCTTTCATTAAATAATATACCTAATGTTTTAAATGAAGGCACAACTTCTAAGGGTACGGACTGAAGGAATATATTCTTAGTGAGACGGACCTTCTTGTTTCTACCTCTGAAAACAACGACTTTAGTCTTTGCTGTGTTAATCCGCAACGCATTTCTGCTACTCCAGTTTTCTATTTGCCTCAGTGCATTGTTTGCAGTATCTGTGAGTTCGGCTGCATTATCTCCGGCAAGAAAAATACTGGTGTCGTCAGCATAGATGATAAATTTAACGAATGGAGTTGCATGTACAATGTCATTGATGTAAAGATTAAACAGAAATGGACCCAAAATGCTACCTTGTGGAACGCCACAGCCTACAGATTGCATATCTGAGAGGAGACCATTTATTGCTACTGCCTGTTTGCGATCCATGAGGTATGACTGCACAAGCGATAGTGCATGGCCGCGGAAGCCACAACGCTCAAGTTTACGAAGAAGTATTGTATGGTTTAATAAGTCGAATGCCTTCGAAAAATCAAGAAAAATACCAATGACTATCCTATTATGTTCGAGTTCGTTCAATATATATTCTCGTTGATCTAATAGTGCAAGTTCAGTAGAGTGGTGCTTACGGAAGCCATACTGAGCTGCTGTTATAATTTTGTGTTTTTCTTCAAACTGCAAAAAGTTTCTAAGTATTACTTTTTCTAGTAGCTTAGAAAACACGGGTAAGATAGATATTGGCCTGTAATTCCCGAGCTGGTTTTTATCACCCTTTTTAAAGATAACTGTTACACGTGCAATCTGCATTTTACGAGGAAATACAGCGGTACTGACACAAAGGTTTAAGATATGCGTGATGTATGGTAAAATAAGGTCAAAAATATACCGTATAGGCTTTATCTGGAGGCCATCAATATCAATGGATGTGCTATTGTTTAGTTCGTGGAAGGCTGTCATTACATCTGCTTCTTCAACCGGTTTGAGAAATATAGTGTCGCTTATATGAACGACATCACTGAGATTGTTATGTGGGACTTGATTTCTAGAAGCGCAAATAAAGTGCGTATTAAACGTATCTGCTAATTCTTTTCCAGTTATACTTACACCATCGATATTTAGCATATTTAATTCACCTGATTTGCTATTTCTCCCCAAAATTGCGTTTAGCCTCTTCCACATAATGTCGACACGACCACAAGTTGACGTGAATTGATTTGTGTAATAGGCGTTTCTGGCTTTCTTGAGCTCAGTATTCAAGCGGTTTCGATATTTTTTAAACGCTGTCAGATCACATTCAGCTCTCGATTTAATAAACTTATGATATAGGATGTTCTTTGTGTTTATCTTTGCCACCAACTCCGGTGTGACCCATGGTTTGCGACTGTGACGCCTTTGTTTTTTTGTTAATATTGGGAAACAGGCCTCGTAAATCGGCTTCAGAATACCTAAGAATGCCTCGTAAGCATTATTGGCGTCATTTTCTAAAAGGACAGGCCTCCAGTTGTTCTTTTCTACCGAGTTTCTAAATGTCGACAGTGTTTTTTCAGATATAAGTTGGAAAGAATATGTTGAACTACGTTTCTTTTTAGACATGTTTTTAACACACATAAATATTGGCAAGTGATCGCTGATGTCAGAAATTATTACTCCAGATGTGATCATACTAGGGTCATGGTTAGTGATAAACAAATCGATCAGCGATGAAGACGTGATCGTAACACGCGTTGGCATTTTGATTGCATTCAGAAGTCCATGTGTTCTAAGCAATAAGTCTAAACTCATTTGGGATGCATCAACCGATAACATATTAATGTTTAGGTCACCACCAAGGACAATGTTTAAATGCTGACTGGTTGCAAATGAAATCAGGCTTTCAAGAAAATTCAAGAATATGGCTACGCAACCCTTTGGTGGACGATAGCACACTGCAAAAATAGTGTTGTTCAAACACATTGTTAAGATTTCATATTCTTTCACAGAAACTGTGAATCGCTCTAATATTTCAGGCCGCCACTTCTTCTTAAATGATATGGATACGCCACCACCAATACCAGCGTAACGATTCAGAAAAAATGTCTCATAACCAGGAATTCGAAAGACATCATAATCACTTGTAGACCAGGTTTCGCTGATCATGATAGCGTCAATGGGAACATTTAGTTGTTGAAAGAAAGTGTCGAAATATGCTTCTTTACGTCTGACAGATCGAGCATTGATATGAAGACATTTGAATGACGTCTGGAAAACCGGGCCAAGGTAATCTTTGAAGTTCTCTGGGAGTAGATAATTCTTTTCTGTTACAGTCTGCATTTTTGGCAGGAAACAAAAATAAAAAATCAATTTTCCCTTCTTATTGCAGCTTGCCAAGGTCGCAAGAGTGCTGCACTAGCATTGCTGACGCGCCATCAGTCTTTCTTATCAGAATCTTGCCGTTGCTGTGCCAGACATACTTGTACTGATTTGTTTTTGCCCATTCTTTCACTTCCCTCAGCAGTTCTCGATTTCGCCTGGTCAGGTTTTCCAACATGTGAACATTGGCATCCGCAGTGGTCAACTCCCGCCTGCTAGCCCACCATTTGTCCCTCATGCTCTGTCTCGCGAAACGGCAGATGATGCCAGGCACTTTGTCACGCTTTGCCGGCAATCGATGAATTGCCGTGATGTCGTGTTCTGATAGCTGGGGCAATCCACTTTCACCGGCCAAAGCATTAAGTTTGGACAAAAGATTTTCGCCTTCCGTTTGTGGTACACCATGAATTTCTAAGTTCAGTTTCCGGTTGCGCCACTCGAGGTCATCGAGTTGGACACTGAGCGATTCAAGCTGCTCTTTGTTCATTTCTGTTTTTGCGAGCCTAGTCTGGATTGCTTTAATATCTCGCTCATTTTGTTCTGTGCGCGTCAACAGGTCTGTCATCTGTTCGGACATAAACTGCACCGATTGCTCAATTCCATCGACAGTTTCTTTCAGTGGCAACAAAACATTAAGTTTTCGGTTAATCTCCTGAAGTACGACCAACATATCTTCTACGGTCAACGGTGCTTTTTCTTTCTCATCCTGGTTAACATGTGAGGTTGGTAGCCTACATTTCGGGCATTTCCATTTCTGGTAGGTTGATTTCTTAGATTTTATTGTTGCCTCCGACACTCCTGCGCAGCTTCCTACATGGTACGAAAGCTTACAAGTCATGCAAGATATACTCTCTTTGGGATCCAAGATTTCTTGTTCACACTCAACACACTCCATACTGACATAAACAAGGTTCGCTCCTTTGGCAGCAGCAGTGGCAGCAACACAATAACACCCCCCTCAAAAAAAAAGCCACTAACCTGTAACAGTATGCAGGAGTATTTAGGCAAACGCTCTTCCGAACACTGCTGCTGCCAAAGTGCCGTCTTGGATGCGATGCCGTAGCTTTATAGCAGATGCGTCGATGCAAGCGCCACGCCAGGTGATGCCAGCCGGTGACGTCCGTCCTTGATAACTCTTAGTTGATAACCGGAGTCGAAATGCAGCCTCAGAAAACGTGCGCTTCTCGGCTTATAGTGGTGTCGTCCTAGGATCCAGGGTTATCTGTAACAGTATGCAGGAGTATTTAGGCAAACGCTCTTCCGAACACTGCTGCTGCCAAAGTGCCGTCTTGGATGCGATGCCGTAGCTTTATAGTAGATGCGTCGATGCAAGCGCCACGCCAGGTGATGCCAGCCGGTGACGTCCGTCCTTGATAACTCTTAGTTGATAACCGGAGTCGAAATGCAGCCTCAGAAAACGTGCGCTTCTCGGCTTATAGTGGTGTCGTCCTAGGATCCAGGGTTATCTGTAACAGTATGCAGGAGTATTTAGGCAAACGCTCTTCCGAACACTGCTGCTGCCAAAGTGTACTGCTGCCTGTTGTATTGCTCGCGAGCGCAACCTCGCGACGAACTGCCGAACGAGAATTCCGCGGGAAAGAGCGGTGTACAGGCGCGTTCACAGTGGCGGGAAAACGCGCAACGCAGAACGTTTTCCGCGCGCCGCTTTCCGCACAAACCGGTTTTTCTCCCGCAGACAGGCTGCTGTGCCGTCCCGCAGAGCGATGGGTCCGGTAGCTATTTTTCCCGCGCCGCTGACGAGAACAGCCAATGGGGGCCGACCGTGAACCGTGACGTTGGTCCCAGTTCAGTGACCCCGTCGGCGGAGGCGGAGGCTGCGCGCGTGCTGCGGGACACTCGGCGGTTGCTTTGCCAGCATGAACATGCGACTTGAGGCGACGGTGCAGAAGCAGCGAACAAGCAAGTATAAGTACGTTTACCGTAGCCAACAGCTCATCGTTCGAACCAGCCATCCTCGTGACAAAACGGGTGACGGGAGGAGAGCTAGCAGACGATCAAGACGACGACGCGCGAAAGGAGCGCGCTTTCCAGTCTTCTCTGGTGTCACGTGACTATCCCCTTCTCTCTCTGCTCGTTAGGGTCCTCCCTCAACGCCTCCTCTCGCTACATTCCAAGACAACCGCAGTGAGAAAACGCGCGCAGTGTGAGCGTCATTCCGAGGAGCTGCGACGCAGCGTCGACGTTAACGCTGTGCCGCTGCGGGAAGTCTCCCGCTAGTGTGAGCGCGCCTTACCCCTCCACAGCTCCGTCGCCGAACGGGCGCTCGCTGCGACGCTCGCAGAACGGCAACACTTTGATGAAACGCACTCGCGAGTGCTTCGCACACTTATCGACCCGGGAGGAGTTCCAAATCTACTGCAGCGCTGCTTTCTTCGCGTAAGCGTGCGTAAACACGGCAATCGCGACGAGGCATATGCGGGGAAGGAGTGCCGCACAAAAGCGTCGATCGGCAGCGCCCGGTGCTTCGAGCAGCAAGCAAGCGCGCCGCGCAGTGGACCATCGCTTGCGTACACACCTCTCGTTTGAAGATTCCCGACGGGCGCGCACTTCATCACGCGCCGATGGACGTGCGCGCCTCCGGTGCGTGACAAGCGCGAACCCCGTCGCGGTCCCACGCATCGCAGGTGCGCGAGGATGGCAGCCCGCCGGGCGGAGCGCGTGCGTTCTCGGGATACATTCTCGTGGAGAAATAAAAAAATTAAAAGTTACGTTGCTTGCATACGTGGGAGGCAGTGGCTTCTTGATCAGAGCCGTGCAAAAAGAAAAATAAAAAGAAGAAAGAGTGAACGTGCCCGGAGACTAGCCGCTGCTATATACGCTGCGTGGGTGCTGTCCGCGGTCGGACGTCATCGAGCTAGCTGGTATTGCCGTGTCGACCACAGTGCCGCGCGATTTCACCTTTCAAACGAGAAGTAACTAAATAGGCTAAGTAGAGGAATAATTATCCATGGGCGCGCGTTGAATCTTTCCTAGTCCGTTCCTTGAGCACTGTTCTAGGCACCAGTGACGATAATTCCTTTCTTTTTTTCTTTTCCCTTTTGTTTTTTGTTTTGTTGTTTTTTGTTTTGTTGGTTTTGTTGTTCCTTGAGCACTGTTCTAGGCACCAGTGACGATAATTCCTTTCTTTTTTTTCTTTTCCCTTTTGTTTTTTGTTTTGTTGGTCAAGCCCCACGAAACTTGAAATCAACTTTGTGTAGCCGAAGGACTTACTCGCAGTGAAATTATACCCCCCCCCCCCCCCCGCTCCCCCGGTTCCGCGTTTGGAACTTCACTCCACCTACGCGCAGGCACGGTTATTTAAGACTGGTCAATCGACTTCTCCACGTTGCGCCTTATTTGGTGAGGTTGGTGGTGTGGAATATATCATGTCGTTGTGCACGTGGTTCGAAAGGAAAAGAAACGCGCTCCTCTAATTCGCCTTCTACTAACGAGGGGGTTCTTCCATACACGCGGTCGCTGAACTTGTAACGCTTCTAGAAGGAATGTACCCGGCGCGATGATCAGAAGAAGAATTACAAGGGCTGCTGGTTGTCTCCCTATGGGAGATCGAGTTGAAAGGTAGTTGAAAGAAAGTTGAAAGAAAGTTGAGTTGAAAGTACGGCGAACACTCCCTGCTGATAGCCTAGGAAATGCTAAGGCGATACAACTACCTGTAAAGCACGCCATACACCACTGTGTCTACCAGCAACGGAAATAATCGAGGAATAATTAACACAAGATAACAGAGAGAAAGACTAAGACTGAAGTGTCAGAGCAACTGGTACATGATGCGCTATGGCTACGAAGTTCAATATGAAAATTCACGTCTGCCTTTTTTTTTTTTTTGCTTCTTCTCGTAATTTGCTAACCTGTTTATCTACTTCCGCGGTGTCGCAGGCCGCCAACAACAAGTTGCTGCACAGATGTACGGCCCTATGTTTCTCCAAACAAACAAAAAAAAAACATAAAGAAATAGTTTTTCTTTTAGGTTTTATTAGCACAATGCACTCTTAGAAAAAAAGACAATAGTAAAAACGTAGCAAAAGATGTCCTCGGTAAATTTACCAGCCATTTCTACCACTTTACGGGCTGTTTAATACCTTAGATAATGCAGGCTCGTAGTACGTGCTCCTCTTACTGACAGTTAGTAGGTTTCACAGACCAGTTTGTAAAAGCTAGTACTATCATCACTTGCGGCATGATAAAGAAAAAATCTGGGCTTTTACGTGCCAAAACGACGATATGAGACATGCCATAATGCGTGACTCCGCATTAACTTTCCCCAGCCGTTTTAGGTAACGCGCACCGAATGGATAGCAAACCGGTATTTTTTTTGCATTTTGTTCCCATCGAAATGCGGCCACCACGGCCGAGATTGGATCCCGCACCCAAGGAGCTTAGCAGAGCAAGAACAGACCCACTCTGCCACCACGGAGGGTGTCTATTATGCCGTGTATAGTGCATCTCTTAATGCCATGTTTAGATAAACTATAATTTCTGCCATTATGTTCTATGAATAGTTACGTGCGGAGCCATGGCTTGTGCAGGCTGTACGTTATATATGCGAATATAGGTTCATAACTTTGTTCGCTTATCCAAATACATAGGTTCGCTCAGGTGCTCCTAAAAGATATGGCCGTATATATAGACAAGATTATGGCTTCTAGCGCAAGGTGAAACACGGACACAGAAAGGAGCAGACAGTGTCCGTGTTTCACCTTGCGCTAGAAGCCATAATCATGTTACCGTACCAACTCGCCCAACTGTCTATCCTATTGCTTTATATAGACAAGGTCGTTCTTAGAAACATGTCGTGCGTAGTATCCCAATAATTGCATTGTGGGATGCGTTTCTCTTTTTTTTCCTTCTTGTGCTTTGTAGCTCATTATATGCAACCTTATGTTCATGTTATTACACAGGTAGCGTTTATCATTTTTTTCTGCATTCGTTTTGTAACGCACTTCTACAGCTGACACAACTTATTTGTTTCTTTGAACTGGAGCTTAATTAGGCAGCAAATGCCCCTATACCGTGGAATTACTATCTACGCTTCCTAAACTGTCTATCTGTGTTCATCGTATGTACCTCTTTCGGGTAGTAAATGCAACTACCAGTGCTGTTACTAACTGCCATTTTAGAATCTTCGTCAACTTTGCGACAAGAAGTTACTAGCTTTTGGTTGGTAACTGATTGGATTGGATTAGAAAAACTTTAATAAAAGTCCTGCAGGACGCACGTCAGCGCGTAGTGGGCGTCTCCCACGCAGGGACCGACAGGGAGTACCTGGCGGCCGCTGCGTTAGCCTGCTGGACGGCCCATTGCTGGTCTTGTAGGAGCGGGCTTCGTATGGTTTTCTCCCACTTGTCGGAGGTAGAGTCGGGCGGAGCGTTTCTGCACTCCCAGAGCATGTGTGAGCGTCGCCGTGACCCCGCACGAGGGGCACGCATCGTCTGGGTAGACGTCCAGGTAGATGATGTGTAAGGTGGTGGGGTTCGGATAGGTATCTGTCTGTAATAAGCGTAGCGTTAGCGCCTGCGGCCTGTTTAGTTTGGGGTGCGGGGGCGGAAAGAGACGTCGTCCCAAGTAAAAGTGTTTGCTGATTTCATTGTAGGTTACTGGGGCGTCCCTGCTCACCTCCAACTCATCGAGACGTGGTTGCCCGGGGGTGACGGCGCGGTCGGTAAGCGCGCGCGCAGCGTCGTGGGCTGTCTCGTTGAGGTTGGGCTTGAGGTGGGCTGTCTCGTTGAGGTTGGGTTGGGCCCGGGATGCGACCCAGGTGGGCAGGAAACCATTGACGGTGTGGTGCTTGAGGGTGCTCGGATCAGCGCCGCGGAGGGCGCGTAACGCCTTGTCGGAGACGACTCCTCTCTCGAACACTTTGATGGCCGGTCTCGAGTCGCTGAATATTGTGGTTCGCTTATCGTCGAGCATTGCCAGTGCTATGGCCACTTGCTCCGCCACCTCGGGGTCACGTGTGCGTATCGTGGCAGCGTTTAAAGTCCGTTGCGAAGACGAGACCGCTACCGCGGCGAAGGCTCGGTTGCACCGGTAGGCGGCGGCGTCCACGAAAGCGACGTCGTCCCCTTTCTTGTTTATTCGTTTGAGGAATGCGGTGGCCCGGGCTAGGGGCCTGCCTCGATTGTGTTCCGGATGGACGTTTCGCGGAATGGGTGCGATCGTGATCAGGTCGCGGAGCTCGCGGGGAACCGGCGTAAACTCCGGTGGATCCTGGGCGTTCGGGGGAAGTACACGAGCTCGTGCAAGATGTGACGGCCGGTCTTCGTCATCGTCAGTCGTATCATGTGCGCTCTGTCCTGAGCCTCAGCGATCTCTTCGAGGGTATTGTGCATCCCGAGCTCGAGGAGTCGATACGTCGGCGTCGTGACCGGGAGCCCAAGGGCCCGCTTCACTGCCTTTCGTATGAGTACACTGAGCTTGTCACGCTCCGATTGTTTCCACTTATGCATTGCTGCGACGTAGGTAAATTGACATGGGACGAACGCGTGTACAAGACGCAGCAGATTGTCTTCTTTGAGGCCGTGGTGACGGTTGGCCCCCCTGCGTACGAGTCGTATTGCGTTGTCCGTCTTTGTCGTCAGCTTGTGGACCGTTTGGATGTTTGATCTGCCCGCCTCGATAATCATTCCCAGTACTCGGATGAAGTCGACCCTGGGGACTGGGCGACCGTCTCTGGTGTGGACGGTGATGTGGCGCTCGGTCGGTGGTTTCCATCCCATAGGCCTTTTGGCTTGTCGTTTTGGGCTGTACAGCAGCTCCGATTTGGCGGAGGAGCACTTGAGGCCCGTGTGGTCGTGGTAGGATTCGGCGATTTCGACTGCCTCCTGCTTAGCGGATTCGATAAAGCCATCCGACCCCGCGGAGCACCAGATGGTGATGTCGTCCGCGTATACCGTATGGTTGAGGCCTTGTATCTTCGAGAGGCGTTCGGAGAGCGCAATCATCACCAGGTTAAACAGCGTCGGCGAGAGGACGGAGCCCTGTGGGGTGCCACGCTGTCCGAGCTCGACGTCTTCCGACGTGAGGTCTCCGGCATGGAGCACGGCCTTGCGACGGGTTAGGAAGGAGCGGAGGAACTCGTAGAACCGGCGCCACTTTTTGAACTGATGCCACTTTTTTTCGAAGAGTGTGCATGATGAATGTAACTATTTGCTTTTGCCAATTGTACCAACCAGATGTTCTTCCTATATTGAAGACATCTTCATAACAGCTTTAATGAAGCTCATCGTCATTCACTTTCATTCTGGTTTATCTTATAAATTCAACATTTCTGATAAAACAAATAATTTACCTTATGCGTTCCTTGGTTTCATTGTATCTTGGCCTCATATAATTGTGACTAACGACAATCGGGCGCCTCGGTTTCCCTCCTCATTTTCCCGCCTAGTAAATCGTGATATCAATCTACGTAATATACCCACGCCAATGCTTTGAAATTGCAGCCATCTGCAGTAATTGAAATAAATAAAGAAAAACATGAGAAGGTGGTGAGGAGTAGAAAGGGAGCGGTGTTGTTCAGGCGACCACAGCCTTACAAATACTGCAAGTCAGTACTTTCATTTATAAGCAAAAATTACCGCACCTTGTTTTCGGCACCCATCCTCTCACATGAAGAAATTGCCGTTTCGCTACCTTCAGCCTAGACTGCCAGTCACTTCGTACCGTGCACGGTTCAAGCCTGGCCAGTATACGACTGCCGCAGATGACAATGCACAACCAAAACATTGTTGCTTGTTTAACGCTAACTCTTTGCGTCAGTACCTGCATCACGCAAGCCTACGTGCACTCATTAGATGCCACTTGTGTTGTTTTCTTTCTACGTATGTTTATTTATTTATTTATTTATTTATTTATTTATTTATTTATTTATTTATTTCAGGAGTACTGCCCGCCTCTCACATGAGGCCTTAGGCAGGAGTACACGCCGAACAAGAAAGCAGATGTGGTGATACAACACTAAAACTTGCACTAGGCAAGTCCACAAATGTAGATGTTACGAAGAAATCATCACTGAATACAGTGCATCAAACTTAACATTTTGTATCTCTAGAACAATTGTAACTAAAACGCTAGTACTTATACATTTTATGTCTCGCGTGTACACGCAGATCAGAATATGAACGATAACAAACATCTCTCAGTGAAGCAATATCAGTAACCTTTCAAAATGCAAAGTGGCTTAGAGGGGATCAAAAGTGGCTCGGTAAGGATGGGTTATCAAAGACGAGGACGAAGAGGTAACAACGAATTAGGAATTGAGCATTCGCTCTCAAAGTTATTGAGACACAGCTTACGTGACCTTTGTTTGCGGAGATCGCTTGCCGTGTGGTAGCGAGCACGCGAAGCGTCACAAAGAAACTTTCAAATGTAAACGTCTATAGTGAACTTCGAGAGAAGCCGAAGTCCTGAAGGCGACGACAGACCACCGTCATGTTGGTCTCAAATCTGGGACGTTCAGCTCCGTTCCAAATGACAACTAAATGCCAGCAAAAACAGTATCCGTTTTGGCTTGAATGAATGAATGTATGTGTACAATTATGGGCGAGCTGTGAGTCAGGAAGCGCTTAACTGCCTTCCTCTTCTCTCATTTGCTGTAACAGTCCACTCTCACTTCCTACAATTCGTTGTGGCAAGTCCTCCGAGTAAAAAAAAAAGAGCTACGGTATTCTGTTATCATTACGTGGTTTGTAGACTTGCTTGGAATATTGTGTACGGTCATATATTGAACTATATGTAACGTTTATAGAGTCATCTCTTTATAATGCGCAAAAATGCGTCGCTAATTACAATTCATTTCTTTCATATAACGTTCTTTGGGGTTTGTATTGTTTCTTATATATATATATATATATATATATATATATATATATATATATATATATATATATATATATATATATATATATATATATATATATATATATATATATATCGTTACTGCTGCAATTTTTTTTTTTTCGTGCGAACGCAGAACATCGGGCTTGCAAAATATGTGCAAGTTTACTACAGGTTGTACTGCCATGCGCCCGTTGCGCTTCAAGATCTACTGAAATAGGGAATTTGATGCGGTCGCGAATCACCGGCTATACAAATGAAAATACATAGATATATTAAACGGTCGCTGCTCGCACACCTCATCAAAGTAAAGTGATGCTTCAATATTCTTTCAGCGCAACAGTAAGTATCCCACTCTAAAGATTTTGCACCCCAAGGCTGCCTTAAGTTACGGCACTTTGTTGCGAGACCTTGAAGTTCGTGTTTCAAGGAAATATCATCGCTGTTTCAATTCTGATAGAAATTGAGATGCTGAAATAATATCGCAGTGCTAACACCGACGACAGCCATAGCCTCTGCTATTTATGGTAGAATGTTCACGTTGATACCATTAAGTGCCTAATATAAAGCTTCTAGAAGTACGCAGAAGGTAATTTTCTTTTTTTTACTGGCTGAAATATACATGACCGGCATATTGCCAAATAGCGGTACCACGAACCAAATGCCATCTTTTTCGAAAACACCACATTAAGCACCGTGGTCTATGACTGTAGATGTTTCTCAGAGTTTGTTACTAGCTCAGCACAGGCCCACGATTTATCAGAGTTCATTTCATGCCTGTCATTTTGCTCAGAAAGGATGGGTTATAAAGACGAGAACGAAAAGGACACAACGAATTGAGTATGCTCTCTTAAAGTAATTCAGACACAGCTCACGTGACCTTTGGTTGCGGAGATTACTTGCTGTGTGGCAGCGAGTACGCGAAGTGTCACAAACAATATTTCAAAGGCATATGTTTATAGTGAACTTAGAGAGAAGCCGAAGTCCGGAAGGCGACGACAAACTACCGCTACGTTGGTCTCAAATATGGCAGCTTCAGCTCCGTTTCAAATGACAACATAGATGCCAGCAGAGACAGTATTAACGTTGGCTTGATTGAATATATGTGTACAATTATGGGTGAGCTACAAATTAGGAAGAGCTTAGCGGTCTTCCTCGTCTCTCGTTTGCTGTAACTGTTGCACTCTCGCTTCCTATAACAGGGCTTATCGCCCACAGTTGTATAATTAACCATCTCTTGTGGTTACACAACACGTCAAAGTGTTCAAGAGTTGGCGGTAATCGAATTTCCTTCTTTTCCTGTTCTATTTTATTCTCGCTCACTGAAACAATGGTCTATCATGCTACAAAGCGAAATTAGGTATAACATTTGGCTCGGCAGGTGTTTAACTTTCAATCAACAGTCAACACACGCCATGTGGAAGTGAAGTCTATACGTGCGCGTTTGTATGCGAGCAATAGCGAAGTAATATATGCGCAATAGTGTAAGTCAGGCTAACGCATAATATAGGAAAACTGCACAACGCAGAAATTACACTCTCTTGCCAGAAGAATGGTGTGGTACGTGCAACCCAAATTGTTCCTGCACGCGCAACAAACATTGACGAAATGCGCATTCGTTAATTGCGTGCATTTCCACGAAAGGTTGCCGAGTCGAATAACACAAAGCTACGAAAATTTATAGCTCAAGATGTATGGTCCTAACATGTCGCACGTATCGCAATATTTATAAGTATATCTCATTTCAGCTGTTTGAAAATTGCGCGTGCTTATTGACATTGATTCTATAACCAAAACTGTTCACCCATTTGTACATATTACGTCGGTGATGTATTACATATTACATATATTACGTGGGGGATGGTAGTTCCGAGCTCTTATGAGTGTCATCGACCGGACTAATGTGCAACCTCATGCACCACCCACTGCGTTGATTTACCACATGTGTTCATTTTATTTTTTAACCCTCAAAGCGCGGGTACGTCCCTTGTCACTTCAATGGCCGCACGTCCCCTCTATTGACATGCGCTACAGACAACGCTGTCTCTATGCTCTCACGAAAAAACAAAACGAAAAAAGGAAGCAACGTTCTCAACAAGCACGCAAACAAACGATGATGACCAGGGTGAAGGGTTCGCCTCGACTACAGGCTCGGCTTGGCTTCTGGGCAGCCAGATGAGTAGGCGGCGCGAGTGCCACCGCCTCCAGGACAGGCACAGGTCAAGCACCTCGTTTTGCAGACACGAAAGAGTGGGCGACCCGCACGCCAGCCGGGCACTCCTGAGTCGTGCATAGAGATGCGTTGGTGTGCGGCCGAGCCCCGCGTCTTTGACGCATACTGGACTGACCGCTGGCGCCTCGTCGGACTCGGTCGCCTACGTCCCCGATCGACAGCGGGCACTGACACTTAGGCCACGCGCAGAAGTCACCGCTGGTACTGCCGATCAGCGATTGCCCGAGCGACGCTAGTTAATATAGTTTACATTCCACAACCTGCTAGCGCGGACTCTGTGGCCCCCGAAATAATACACTGGTGGCGCATACGTATTCCTTCTACACACCAGGCGCAGACGCACTTTGGTGAATAGAGACATTTGGCAGAAGATATCGGCTAAGAACCACGCGGTGATGACCGTGGAAGTCAAGCGATAACTTCTCGCTCGACTTGCTTATTGATTTTGCCGGGCAAACTTGTCGCTTCGCCAGATTGTGAGGCGGGAAGGGCCTACACCCAGGATTGTCCCGGGCTGTGAACCTCATTAAAACAGTTCCGAAGGCACAGAACGCACAAGTGATGCACTGGTGTCAGGATCAGTCTCTAAATCACCGCCGCTAATTAAAATGTATCTGCGGTATGCCCAGCTTCCTCGGCGATGCAATAATCAACACAAAGCTGGGCAACAAGAAAAAAAAAAGGGCATCTTCGCTTTAACAAATCCGTGCAAAGCAGCCATTGCGGGGGTTCTGACATTGCATTACTGGGTTGCGAACAAGTAAAGCACTGAAAAGGCAAATAATGACATGAGTTTGGGTTCACGGAACAAGTCCCGCTTTTTGAATATTCTCCGGATGTTATTTTCAGCTGCGCACGCGCGTCTACGAAACTGCGTGCACCTGGTTTTCACCAACTTTGTTCTCGCAAAGTGTCCTGAATTTACTTTGTTTGTCCCGGAAAAATTACAGATTATGCCGGTCGTCCACGTTTTCTGTTTCCACACATGTGAATTGACGTATTTGTGCTAACAGTGGTGTTTAACGCTCTATGATCTACGGCTTCTTTGTTGTGCCCATTCTGTGTGCATGTTTATTTCTGTATTTCGTTCCTTCAGTACTGCCATGAAATGCGGAAGTACGATATCTAATTTATGCGCATCATGTGTCGTGCGGCACTTGCCACAGTGGTTCATGATGATATGCGTCGGCTTTCAGAACAACTCTTAAATTGAAAGGCTGGCCTTACTCAACTACTCAATTGTTTGTTTTCTTTTGCTTTTTTTTCATCTCAGACATACGAAAACCCGTTTTTCGATATGAGGTTATTGGACATGGGAGTCATGGGGAATACGGGTTTTTTTTTTTCAGTAGGGCTACGAAGCGTCATAGGTTTGCCGTAAATGCATTCTACTATTCAAGCTTGGCACGCAATGCATCGGGCACTGTGTATACTGCGGTGCATGCTGCAAGGAGTTCTACTATGCCAGAGTGTAACGTCATTCACGTGCTACCGATGGTGTCATGGCTATCAAGTCCCGTAATCTTGACTACACTGCAACATGCGGGAAACAAAAGCAAAATTTTTTTGGGTTCCTCACAGACTCCCTTCCTCCCGCTCTCCCTCCGTCCCTCCCTCTCTCCGTAGAGGCACACGTTGAAATCTTCGATAACTTCTGCAGCAGAAAATTTCGATGGTCCTGATTTAAAAAAAAGCGTCATGAGGCAACTTGACGCTGAGCATGGGTTCGCTCCCAAGACGCGCGAGGGGCGATTCGGAACTTGGCGCAAGATACTCTCAAACCTCGTTGTAACGAAGCGGCATATAATGAAGTGATGAACATAATGAAGCAAATAAGTGGAACCGTCCTTAAAATGTTCATAGAGATTTACATTACAGTACATGCAATAACGGAAATAACGAAGAAAATGATATAACGAAATCATGCCGGCTTCTTAAACTTTGTTACAACAATTTTTTTTCCTTTGGTACTCGAATTGTTCTCACCTTTTTTTTTTCTTTTGCAAAAGCGAAGCTCTTCTTCTAAGCTCGACTGAGCACCTCATCCTTTGTGTGTCGCAAAGATCGGTAGCACAAACGCGCCCCCGTGGTGATGTGTGCATACATTCGAGAAATCGGCAGCCGGCCACTTCTGCTCAACCATATTTTACGATCGTGTCGTTCGCGCCCACTTGTTGTACACTGCATTCCTATAGCGCGCGCACCTTCCGAGCCAAGGGAAGATAGATGCTCGTATCAGGCAAAAAAAAAAAGAAAAAAAACGAAGAAAGAATTGCCGAGAAGTAGCTGCTGCCGGCGAAGATGTTGGAAACACCTGCGCCGATGCGAATCACGGCCGGCTCTACACCGCTTCTCCAAGAAACCCCCTCCGGCAAGCACAAGGCGCACACGCTTTCACAAGCACATTCTCCACTCGTTGGCTCCGCGCAGCCTTGTCCCGAAAGGCTACTTGTAGTGCGCGCACGTTCCGGCAGCAGCCGCTGTTTACGCGGAGAGCGATAAGAGTCAACTTCGATTCGGACTCCCGTTCCCACGGTCGCCGATTGGCCGAGCCCGGCCGATGACGATCGGATGGCGTGGAAGGACGTGCTGGGTGAGCTGCCGGGTGACGCGACGAAGGTGACGAGGATTCGCGATTGCCAGCCGGCGGGGCCTTGCCGTGTGGCCTTTCCCTCAAAGCGCCGTCTTCGGGAACGTGGGCGTATTATGCGGCCTGAATGAGATGCAGCGTATAAAGCGGAATGGTGCGCACGTGGCCAGCCCGTTGCGGTGGAAGACGCAACGGACGAAGAGGAAAAGAAATTCGAGATTGGCGGCCGATGAAGAAAGGGTTAGATGATAGAAACGAATGCGGATTTACTTATGCGAGTAACGTATAGGGTGCGGGCGCGGGCACGAGCTCGCATGGTCGGAGCAAACGTAAAAGATAGTGGTGAGCCAAAAAGTGCGGCGGGAAGGGGTTATGCTTACTTCGTCGATAGATACGACGACAGAGATTAGAGGCACCGGAGGCAAATTTGTTTGCCTCGCACTAAGGTCTCAACCACAGCTAGTTGGCAAGGCGACATCCTTGAAACAAACAGGGCAAGAGACGGTAGAACATTGTCCCATTTTCTGGGCTTGCTGTCCTCTTCAGAATTGTCTTCTTCATTGCAGTTTCTTTGGCAATACCTAAATACACGCGACTGTCATGGTGCTGAAGCCAGAGGTGTCCACGTAAGAGACCCCACTAGGTCCCAAGTACCGCAAAACTAATTTAGTGTAAAATTGATGTCGATCGGATAGCTTCGATAACACTGACTGATAATGACTGGATAAAAGAAAAACGTATAAGGAAAAATGTTGAATACGGATGAAGTGTAGAGCAGGTTTTGATTGTCGTAATTTAGTAAAGAGATGGCTCAGCGAAACAATTCCCAATTCCGTCGAAGGACACACTGAGTTCCTCCATCTCTTGAAAGAACGGTATCAAAAACAATAAAATATTTAGGAGACAAACACAGCGTCAGGCAACGCACAGTTACGCTGTCTTTTTTTTTTCTACAGACATATCTGAAACATAGGCTTAATTAAGCTAGTTAGCGCTGATTGTTTCCCTAACACAGAGCGAACAAACGACAACACAGAACATGACGCACGAAAAACGACAATTCCCGCGCTTAATAACAAGGCATCATTTATTCACAGATAGAGACAAATTATATGCGCATAAACATTTGCCTAACGCATGTGCCAAGCTGATTTCTAGCGCCTTTCTTTGAATCTCCAGCAGGAGTGTTCTCGAAGTGTCATTTCGCTGAGAGTATTTAGGAAGCCTGGCTTATCCATCTATCACCATGCGGCTTTATGTATCACTATTTGAGTACCTCTCGGGGCATACTATCCTTGTACCGAAGCAAGTTTTTTCGTGCCTTCTCTGTGTCACTGGTTGTTCGTGCTGTGTAAAGGAAATGAGATATTTTTCTAAAAATATTAAAGGAAAGTGTGTTTGTAATATTGCAGTAAATCGTGTGCGTGAATGAGACCACAAGGTTGATAGCCGTCGAGCGTAGCTCATCGCATTGAACAGCCCCCTCCCCCCCAAAAAAAAAGAAAATAAAAAAATGATTGGCTGTGTTTTCTTTTCGAAAACAAAGCGTGCATTCACCGTATGGAGCGTAACATAATTTCTGTGCCATTTACTGTTTCGATGAAATTAAGGCAACTTGCAGTGAAGCCCGGGGAGGAGGGGAGATGGGGGAGGTTGTGATGGTCGCGTAAGTGTGCACCTAGTAGACTATCCATTTCGCCTGCTGATGAAGTGCTGATTGGCTGTGGGGTAGTAACATCGAGAGGGAGACCGGCGCGCTCAGCCGGTGTCATCCTCGCTGGTATGGCTCCAGACATTAAGCAGCGGTCGAATTGAACCGTGCAATAAGTGGACTCTTACAAAATGCACCCTTCATCCGAACTTCCAGTGCTGAATCCGTTCCAGCACGATGCCTCGGGCTACTGGGATGATTCTGTCATGTTGTATTCTATTATACACTGAACGTAGGCCTATAGCATTCACAATATTTTCTAATTCCACGGAAGTAAACACTTTTAACCACGCCCCATTCAGGCATTACTGATATAATGCTGTTGTATATTCCCAATATTTCCGGCACATTTGCAGTTACTATATGCATCTCACAATGGCAGCTTTCAATGCTAATGAAAACCTGTGATGAACTGTGCTAAATGTACAGCTGATCACGCACGTATAATATGCAGTTTATCAAATACGCCTAAGCGAGCAGTTTAATAGCGCTGTGTTGTGGCACCAATAGATTTTAAGCGATATTTGGAACCAGTGCGTTCTTTCTTTCTTTCTTTCTTTCTTTCTTTCTTTCTTTCTTTCTTTCTTTCTTTCTTTCTCTTTCTTTCCTTCTTTTTGAGACGAAACCCTTAAGGAAGGAAGGAAGGAAAAAGTGGAGAAGGAAGGCAGGGAGGTTAACCAGTTTTGCCTAACCGGTTTGCTACCCTACACATGGGAGCGGGATGGGGGGATGAAAGATGGGGAGAAGAGATAGAGGGCACATAACACGGCACACACATCGTTGGTTACAGTCTGTCACTCTTGTGCGGTACGTGACATCACTGTCACAGCCGCTTGTCCAAGCCCGTATCCTTCATAAACCGAAGTAGTCCCTTCGTCGCCTTCAGCTGCGATGTCTTGAGTCGGCGATATGTGAAAATGGTTGCAACTGACAATGGTCTATTGTCAAGGTGCGCTAGAACGGACGCCATGGACTGTCTCTGAACATTATATTCAGGACAGTCGCACAGAATGTGTTCCAGCGTCTCCTCGCAAAGACGGGCATTGCAGAGATCGTTGTCGGCCATTCCAATGCGAAACGAGTAAGATTTCGTGAAGGCCACCCCTAGCCATAAGCGATAAAGCAGGGTGGCCTCACTTCGGCGGAGTCCGGTTGGCATACAGAGATGCATCAAGGAGGGCAGGTCGTGTTGATGATTGCTGCGGTTGGTCTGGCTGCTTGGTGTGCACCATAGAGAGAGCGTGATCTCCCGTGCAAGCACTTGAAGTCTGCTGGCTGCGTCGGACCGTGAAAGTGGTATGGCCTCTTCCTGTGTGTCTTCAAGAGCTGTCCGAGCGGCTTTATCGGCGTCTTCATTTCCGATGACGCCGCAGTGACTTGGCAGCCACTGAAACGTCACGTGATGTCCTTTCTCATGTGATGTATGGAGTAGGCATCTAATATCGAATACGAGCTGTTCGAATGGCCCGCGACGCAGAGCTGATAGTACAGATTGTAAGGCTGCCTTTGAGTCGCTGAAAATTGACCATAGAGACGAAACCCTTAAGTGGCTCATACTCCCGATGGTCTGGAAAACGCGGCGTGCGGTAGGGAAAGCCGTGTAAGCTCACCTCGCGAAAACACGCGCTCGTGCCACTGCTCACGCGTTCGTCATCGTTTTCTTCCACAGCTGTCTCCGATGCCCCTCACCACGCCAAAATCAGCAAAATTAAGATTGAGAAAGTATATACTGATGGTGCTTCAACATATTTAATCGCGTCACTCTGCAGCTTGTCTACGCGGATAGCCTAGCTTGTGCACCACACGCTCTGCACCACATGGTGCAGAGCGGTGAATAAATCTTTTTTTTTTTTGTTCGTGAGAACCTTTTTTTTTTATTACTGTAGCTATAGCCACTTACAAAAACTCTGCATATATGCTTCTTATGAGTTCATTCGGTGCCTGTACCAACGAACCTCACATTGCAGCGGCAAATCTTATGCACTGATAAAGTTAATTCAGAGTAGCTGAATGTCCCATCTCTGACGCTGTATAAGCACAAGTTTCTTTTAAACACATTTGAGAACTATGGACGATTTACAAGTATCCACGTAACAAACACTTCTTCCTGAGTTCATGCCCTGACATGCATTTACCCGGTTATCGAAGGAGGTGAATCCGGGCGACCACTGCCAACGGTGACGCAGAGCTCGGCACTCACCGAGAGAGTTAGAGATATTTAATGCTCTTTCCCCGCTAAACTGAATCGAAAGTGGTCAAGTTAATAGCTATCTGCAGTCCTCATAAGGTTACCACTGCAACCTAGAGGCCCTCAATACATACGGTGCAAACTTCACTACGCAGTGAGCACTGATAGGGCTTCAGTATTAGCTCGCGTGCATGCGAGGCTTGAATGTTTTCCACGACGACTTGTGCAGTAAACAGGCTCCAGTTGCCAAGGTCACCTCAGCATACGGTCGTATTTGCTTTGTATTCATCACGTTTACTTTGAAAATAAGTACCGTTGATACTGAATGCCGTACCTGCGTTACCTTAGGATATATTTTAGGCACGAGAAAGCTTCTTCTTTATTATAAGCCGCAAATCTACTTACAATGCACGCACAGAAGTGAACGTCATTCTTCAGGGGTATATAACTAGGTATATAACTTCAGGCGCATATAAGTTCAGGGGCAGATGCTCTAGGGTATATAAAGAGAATATCGAAACGCAGATAAGCTCATCACACGGAGTACAAAAGTTACGCGAAAGACGTAAACAACATACAAAGAAGTGGTGGGTCTGTGACGCAGATATTATTACGATGCCATCAACAGATGCACAAGAGACGAGCCGCCGCGAAAAAGACAATGAGGTGCCTGGGCTCTTCGCGCGAGCGTATGTCTGCCCGGTGATCTGGCTGCACTGTAAATACAGACTAAATAGTCTCTTTTGTCTGTGTCTTTCCACACATAACAATATGATTACCCGAACAGTATATGCAGCCTTGCTACCACGGGCAGTAGTGTCTGCTTGGTGATCACTTATGTCTTTGTATGAATATAGTAACTTAGACCGCTACTGTATTGAAAGAATAGCGCACCTGAAATATATATGCATATGCACAGATACTTATCTTTCCTCCCTCGGATCCATGTGCAAACGCTCTTGCTTTACAAATATCTTCAAGCCAAGGGTGAACCCCACATCATCTCTAACTTCCGCAGTGTAGAAAAGGCTGCCTTCGAAATCCTGACAATAAGTGATATAAATATAAGGGTGGTGAAATTATTTTTAGCGAACCATAACGCTGAAAATAACGCCGCTTTTACATTTTTATGGAGCATTCACGTCACGTCACTGTATGCGATTTTCTTGTGGCATTTACATATTCCACTGTGCTTGTGAAAATAAGCGGATCGAGATAAAACGCAGATTTTTCACCACACTGGCAGAGCACTTAAATGGCGGCATCGATGACATCAATGCATGCGCACATCGGAGCCCAGCATATTTTTTTTTCGTCGTTTTGTCGGGTTAAGTTGCAGGAAACCAACTGGCATGAGTCATTCATTGCTTTTAATAAGTCAGATAGAACAGGTTGCCTCAACCTAGTCATTAACCCTTTCCGGCAGCAATTAATTCTGTTGATTGAAAACTTACTTTCCCGGCCTTCTCTGCATCTTCAGAATTATGAAAATCGAATTTACAATTTATGAATTTTACATTCGTTAGTGAGTTTTGCCAGCTTCACAGAATGTGGACTTCATGCAAGAACTGATTACAGTAGCATCAGATATGAGAATATCAACTATTCCTTTTCCAGAAGACTTGAAAGACACCTATCCAGCCACTTGAAAATTACGCCTGGCACAATACGTTTTCGAAACCAATGAAAATAGTGAACCCGCTGCTTACAACGCCATACTCACACCGAGCAAGAACACAATTGTCTGGATTTCCATTCGTCTAACTAAAAACTTTTGCTCACGTTGTTCGAACTTGTCGCACAATTCCAATTGTCAAGATGTATGCGACATATAAATATAATTGCTTTCATTAATGTCTTTGCTGTTGCTCCACTATCTTAGCGTACTCAATTGCGTAAACAGTGCCTGAAAAGGTTAAATAATATAAATGTAACAGTTCTTTGAAGAAGGATTTGTAGAGAACGTGTCATTAACTGCCTTAACCTTCGGCTTCTGACGTCGTCAACAACCCGACGTAGTAATGCGACATAAACAGCATTAGGAAGTTATTGGATACCGAAAAATTCTAAGTACGTTCGCGGCGCCTCAACGAAAAGGTACATATGTCATATAGGAGGTCAAAGCATACGACTGGGTTCGAACATTGACCAGCGGAAAAAAAAAAAGAAACTCAGAATGCAATGACCTCGTAACTTAGTCGGGCAGACTAAGGAATTTTTCCCACGGTTCAACTTCGGCCCTAAGCATCACGCAGCTGCTTTCAGGCTCACGTCCTCGAGCAGCGAGTCTGCAATCGCAGGTGTTGCGGGTAAAAGGAAAAAGAGCGCGGACAGCTGTCTAGCGTCTGCACCGCACTCTTGTAATTCATGCCAAGGACCGACGCCACTGGTATACAAGGAAGGTAAAGCGAAATCGATAGCGTCGATGTCGAATATTAACGACTTGTGCTGCTTGTGTTGATTCCATTAGACTGCCGTAACGAGGGAGTGTTTCTTTAGATTTTTATGTGTCCATATGCCTTGTGCCGTGCCGTGTGCCGTGCTATTGAAGCACACACACACACATTATATATATATATATATATATATATATATATATATATATATATATATATATATAATGTGTGTGTGTGTGTGTGTGTGTGTGTGTGTGTGTGTGTGTGTGTGTGTGTGTGTGTGTGTGTGTGTGCTTCAATAAGCCGGCAATAGATTACCTTCGGGTTAGTAACAATTAGGCCCCGTGTATCTCTCGTTCAATAATCTATACAAGTGATTCGAACCTCGGCTGCGCCAGGCACCATTATGGAGCTTACGGAACGGCAGCAAAAGAGTGACTGCCGAAGCGGAGTAGCGTCATGTTCCGCAAAAAGTCCAAATGCGATAAGATCATATCGCACCCCGCATGCTGGGTGCTTTGGGTGCGAGTAAAAGCGTGCCAGGGTGAGCTGAGAAGGATGATGACTCGATAAGCACCGTCTTCCCGCGGGAGCAAGGGGAAAGGGGAGTGACCTCGCGGTAACACGATTAGGAGCGCTAGGGAAGGGGGAGGAGGAGGGGGTGCAGGTTGACGGGGGTCTCCTTTTCTAACGCAGCCGTGGCTGCGTATGGGTGTCTGCGCGGCTGATTGCATGCGTAGTCGGGGCATCCTGTTTGAGAGGTAATCTGCCACTTGTTCGAAGAACGGGCATGCCGAGATAGCGTGGCATCACGTGCGCGGACCTCGTGCGCGCTTAGTGCTAGAGGTTGCGTGCTCTCAAATTTAGCAGACGAGTTCAGGCGAAACGCAGACGAAGCATTCGCTCCCCGCTAATGCTGACTTTCATGACAGACGGCCTCAGTGCGGCTAAGACCCTGCAACCGCAATTTCGCTGCGATGTACTTCTACTCACTGATTACCCTATAGCAACAGGAATAACATATGTCGTATATCCCACGCAAGCAACAGGCGGCAATACTGTCGCTATCTCTGACGATTCACTCTGTCTATTGTAGAAACGGTACAGCTTGTATGAACTTCCCATATAGACATGAACTGAAGCGCTCCTCCTCCTCCTCACTGTTCCTTACGTTAGCAAACGGTTGAAAAATTGGTTCGTGCCTCAAAATTCTGCCTGTGATAAGAACGAATGACTCTGATGGCCTTCGCACACAATGCCGCCAGAGTCGACCGCCCGAATGTAAAGTTCCTTTCCTTCTCATCTCATTTTTCTTCCTGATAACTAGGTCTGAGAGTCATCTCAATTTGCAATAAAATTAATTAACCAATATACTAGCAACGTCATGATGAGGCCAACGTTTTTGAAGCCCATCTGACCGTCTTCCTTGAATTCCTTGTCTTGTTTGCAGAACTTTTTTTTTTGTATTGATACGTGCTGTCTGAATGTATTCAGTGTTTTTTGTGCTCATGTCTTTTTTCTTTTTTGTGCCATGCGGCTAGGTACAGCAAGGGCTAGCCAAATGTCCCTATTTCTTAGTTTGAAATCAATGCATGAAAAATAAAGGTTGTGTGGTGTTCTATATCGTCGGCAATCAGCGTACAGGAAAACTCCAACGTTTGACGCTTCTCTTTCTCTCTTCCTTTCCTTTTATTTTGCGTCTGTTGTTATGTCCCCCTTTGCAGGCACAGCTCACCTTCCTGTTATTCCCACACAATGAACTACTGTTATCGTCTCTTACTCTCTCTCTCTTTCTTTTTTTGTGTGTGCAGCCCTTCCCGCGCTCCCATCTTAAGAGCAAAGGACAGAAAACCATTCAGAACATAGAGATAACCCCGCTGATGGAAAGATTGCCTATCGTACTGGTTAAAACGCCATGTTTTTCTCAATAAACGTGGATTTACATTTATTATTCTTCACTAGAACTAGCGAAAGGTGTCCTTTCGCGCCCGACTCGTGAAAAGCCTTACCATGTATAAATGACCTGTCACATAACCTTCTCTCAATGTACGTGGTTCCTGGTTTTGCTTTATTAGTATTGAAATGCCATCCAATCTTTCTTCAATAAATTTTTTCTAACTTACAATGGACAGACAAGCCTTCGTTTGTGGTTAGTAGAAAAAGGCCGCGGCCTTCGTCTTCGTTTTCGATTAGTTAGCTGGGGTCGTCTATCGACAGAATAACGGCAACAGGACCCAGCCAGCAATGACGCAGGTGCGTAGCGTTGCGAAAAACGCGGTACAAATAGAAGAAAGGTCTGTGCAACAGCGCAAACTTGTTGTACCAGCTTTTATTCCCAAAAGGGGTTGAAAAGGTCGAAATATGGGTGGCTAACGACAGTTGCCCTCATTCCTGTGAAAGCAGAACGATGGGCCACTTTCACAACTGGCGAGGCGGGTTAGCGGCATCGCTCTCACTTTTCAATGATGCTCTTTTTTTTTTTTTTTTGCAGGCTGCGCAGATCAGATAATTCGGGTTACAAAATAACCACGCGCTTTGTTTTTTCTTTAAGTGACCGCTGCAGGTGTAAACACTACTGAGGGTGAGCTTTTCCTGGCGCTGTAAAAAAATGTGCTTAAAAATCAGTTGTCAGCCCCTTTAAGGGCAAGTAGCGGAATAACACGTGGTAAGTAATGCTTTATTTTACGTTGTTCAAGAAATTTAAATTTCCTTTACCTTCACTTACCTTGATGTAGGACAATATGAAACATTAGCATGAACTCCCACTTTCGACCTGCGCCTGACACTCTGAAGAATCAGCGCGCCCTTGTTCCGAAACGAAGGTCTACTGCTCTCGCGTGCCCGTTCTCATGACATACATTGCTTCCGTTAGAAGAGAACTTAGGGGAACCAACTTGCGTATCTAGGTCACGCGCCGGTGAAGCGTACGGTGGGGAGCAACACAATTCTGAAAAGAAAGGCCGTCACCCGCAGCGCCATTCGCTCGCACAATCGCTCCTCCCTTTCCCTCTATAGATATTTGCATTTTCCATCTGCAGCGACCACCAAAGAGCGAGACATTTCGTATAATGTGGCCACTTGCAAGTCCATAGTGCCCCCCCCCCCCCCCCCCCCCCACCCCATTGTGAACTCTTTTCAGTCGGATTACACCCTGCAGTGCGATAATACGCACAACCTTGCAGTTACATGGCCGGCGCGTCAAACATTGCGATCCAAGGAAGCTACAACTGATTTTCCTGACAGCGAGCTGTGCCCCATTGCCGTGGTTGCCTCCTTGGTCCTAGGCCAAAGCACTGTTGCAGGCTGGGGGGATTTAAAAGCCCTGTTGTGCTTTTTTCGAAGGCGAGTGGACTGTACTGCAATCTGGATTGTTAGAGAATGCCGCTTTATTCGCACTGGCTACTCTTTCATTATTCGCGGCAATTTTAGAGCACAGATCTTAGGCGCCCATTCCTGTGGCGAGCGCCGGCGTCAGTGGCGGCGTAACCGAGCGAACGAGCACAGCGAAAGATAAAAGAGGCAACTCGAAGCGGCATATGAGACACGCGAGCTGCGAACGGCAGAGACCAATGAGGGCAGCCCCTTCAGTGATGTGCGCGCGGGAAACTGGTGTCATGCGGGCCCGCCCAAACGCTCCATGTGTACTCGTAACGGGTCTCCGCCGGGCCGCTGGTTTCGTACTATCGTTTGCTTGCCTCAACTCTCGCTCGCGCTTGTTTGGTTTGCTTGGTTTGGTCTCGTTCGCGCTTGATTTTATTGTCATGCTTTGCGATTGTTTTGTAATCTGATTGTATGCGCGACGCGAATTGTATAGTACTTTCTGGAACGCACGCGGCATCAGCGATTACAGTGGAAGCTTCGACGAGTCATGTATAAAAGCCGACGCTCTTGATTGGCAGATCAAATTTTCCACGATCGCCCAACCTGTACATGTCTCTCTCAAATTCTTTGCCTCAATATACCGCGAATCGAAAACACGTATAAAGCTGCACTCAAATTTCGTATTAGGGAGTACCGTATAATTGACGGTGATTTTTTTTTTCTGTTATATCTTTCCTCGTTCTCTTCTCAAGAGAGCACCAAATCAGCCAAGATCACGGTTAGCGTACTGGTTGTCCGTTCATAAGCCTTGTCTTTCACTCTCTCTGCCTCTATCTTGTGTGGTTCTGCTGTTGCTTTCCGCAAAGCATAATCTATAAAAATTGTATGAGTTTGAGAAAGCTGCGAAAAGTTCTTGGGGATGCGGATCGCGCACAAGTCCCTTACCACTTATGTGGCGCACTATAAATACTAAAGTTAAGCACTAAATCTATTTAGATAATAAAAAGGAATTTGGAAACTCAATTTTCGTTAACTTAGCTGTAATTGGTATAACATTCGAACAGAAACTAAAGCTCAAGTTTCTTATCTATCATATTTTTTTTTTTTTCACGCCAACACCTCTGCGCCGGTACATGGTGCTCCATAAAGAATTTCAAAACACTTTATCGTATTGTGGCCGTCCTGGCTGCCGTAAAAGGCCAGGTCACAAAGCTTTTCAATAGTATCTGCTGTTGGCCATTGGCCAGCTGACTTCACTAACTGTACGTGCGGCATCAGAATTGGCTGAAATTTTCTCTTACGAACCATTCTGGCGTAAAAGGCTTTTGTACTTTTCAAGCTACCTATGTTAAGTGTTTAGCTTCTTTGTTATACAAGGAAGTATACATTTACTGATAAATTATTAACTACGTCAGAGCAGGTGCAATCAAAATCCCCAACTTCATGGTGAGCGGGTACGGGAACTTCAAGGTGACGTCGCCACTACATTGTGGTTCTGCGCCTTTTCACGCTTACGAGCCATGTTTTTTACTGTAAGAGGGTCTCTTTTTTTTATTGTAGAAAGGTAATTTCCTACAACTCTCCTGAAACTTTTGTTGAAGCCATCATGCGTATAGTGCAGCTGAATCTTACCCTATGCTACACTGTGTATTGAAGTTCCTTTAGGGATGTTGATCTTCAAAAATTTGTCGTAATACGAACACGGTTGCCGCATTGGCGCAGCCTGCAATTGTCGTTAGCACAAATTAACAAAAAAAAGTGTTTGACAGAGGGCGAAAGTGGACATCAAAGCTATAACGTGGTTGTTGCAGCTGCGTTGGAATAACCTTTTAAACGGTATATAATGTGAAGAATAGCTTTAGGTATTCGGAGGTATCAGTACTACACCCATGCTGGCCTCGTAGTGTTTTGATTCTTTATAGGGAAGCACTAAATAACTTTTCTTCAACATGCCCCCTGGTGCGACGATATGCAACCTGTGTCAGCAAACATTCCTAACAAACCTGGCAAAACGATTTAATCAGTTTACAAGCTAACGACTGTATAGTCCTCGTTATAAAGGTCTTGTTCTATATGCCCCTAGATGTTCTTCTCAGCCTAAAGCAGAGATTGAAATTAACTGTCTTCTCGGAATGTGAGTACATCACTTCACTCGTGTAACACCCAACCAAACAAGCCAACAAACCATACAGTGGGCTGCTAGACAGACCTCTCCCGCCAAGTGAGTTTACATGAAAATTGTTCGAAGGCTATGTATAATCTAGGGCGCTATAACGTATACATAAAGCTATTCCTACGTTTTCGATTCCAATTCGGCAATCAGCTCTCCAAGATCGGTCAAAATGATTTAGCGCCACCCCCACTTCACCTGTCTGTCACGCGTCATCATAAAAACTTCGAGAACGTCCCATGTGATAATATGTACGCACACTGATTATTCACGATTAGACCAAACGAAAGAAAAATAATTATTTCTGATTCGACGCCTTCCTCGCCATTTGCCCTCTGCTATTTATTGATCAAACGTTTTTGGGGTGGGCCCACTTTGTCTGTCTGTCACGGGACGTTACAAAACCGCGAAAATCCACCCCGTCAAAGTAACGTGTACGTGTTAAAGACGCATTAATATGCGGAAAAAACTTTTTTCTTTCTAAATAGCTGGAGGATGCTCCGTTCCGAAAGGAACAGAAGATGGCTGCCTGCTGATTGCTCTGGCACTGGCTACTCGGAGCTACCGGGGAGCATGGATTTACTTGCATATAAAAGAAATTTTTGCGTGTCTGCATAACTTTATCCAGCTCTTTCAGCATACATATGACATCGCTTTGACAACCCTTCTTTGCTGAGGATCTGTTCTGGTGGAATTTTTAACTGTCCGTGGCATGCCACCGCAATTTTCGACCAGCCACCGCCAACTAAGGATGGGGGAGCGGACCAATCGCAGAAGCCAGCACCACTTTCTTCATCCGGTTATCTACTTTCACTATGCTAGCTTGGCCCCATCGAAACCCTCTCCACTTGAGCGTGCTCGTCGCCTCTTCTCAGACAATTCGATAAGGAAATCTGCTCAATGTAGGCAGTGCTTATTCCCTTTGGAAGCAAAAATTGACCTCCTACAAACGAGGAGCGTGTTCCATTGGGCTTTTCAAAGAATGCTGCGGGTTACCGCCCAATGCTTGCGTCGGTGGTGACGTAAGTTTAATGTCAGGGGATTCGAATATATACAGATTGGAAAAGCTTTATGTTATAGGGCCCCTAAGCACTCATGAAGCGAACGGACAACACCCATTTATATGGTTTGAGTATGATGGAAAAAAAGCATCAGTCGTTGAACGTTTCCGGCAATTGACAAAGAAACCTGACAAACTATTCCTTAAAGGCTCTATTTTCATTCACTTAGATTAAAATCATTAGACTATTAGAAGAGGAAATGAACGTCAAAGTTCTAATTCATTTTTATTTCAGACCGAAACCCCGACGCCGCAACGTCATCTGTGACGTCATCAATTCCAAATATATTTTTTCCCACTTGAGCCGCGTTGGCTTTGTAAATGTTCCCGAAACCTACCATCATAAAGCATTGGCTTCTTTAGATTTCAATGTAGTACACTTTTTCCGATAAAGAATTAACTCGGCCCTAGCAGACGCCGCAAGATTTGTGACGTCATCGCAAGCTGGTGCGAGAACCTGAAGTCGGCGTCACCACCCGTCATTTCGTTTCTGCGTCTTTTTCGGCTTATCAAGCGTCTTCTCGCGATAAGAGTGTTTTGTTTGTGTGTGTTGCAAAGACGTAATTTACTAACACGTAAATAATATCATTTCTCTTTTGTTGACGTTTCAGCGTGTAGGAGGCGTGTACATACGTTTCACGCAAAGATGGAGAAGTTCAGTGTGTCATGCCAGTGTCCCTTCAAAAAAAAAAAAAAAAAATCTTTGATCGGCGTTCAACAAGTTCAAGCACCGCAACGAGACATCAACTTGTGTTTTCCCTCTAAAATGCAGTACAAAAAGAGGCCACAGGGCGGGGCATTACTAACACGGCCGCTGTACTCCCCGAGCAGAACGCGACTCAAGAAGAACCTCATTTTCTGCACCAGGCGAGCGTGGTACTTCTGAAATTTTGATACGCCCTCGATCGATTCTTTGCACGAGAGCCCTGCATGCCAGATCATTGTCTGCTCCCCACCATCCCATCGCCTTCATTCGACTGTAGTAATGACACCCCATTATCTGACTTTACCTTTCCTTTTCTTTCTATGACATGGTTGCGATCGATACTCACCGTAGCCTATACGGTAAGCCTTCGACTTTCTTCTAGCAAAATGAAAAGAGGTCGCCAGCATTGCACGGTGCCGACATATGTAGCGGAAAACTTTCGTGCTCTGCAAGTGACGCAGTGTCTTCGTTTGCGCAAAATATGCGGCAAATTCCATCATAGTGCGATTTATTGCTCGCATCCTGCAGCTGTTCATTTCCCGTTCTAACACATTCCGCCCATCCCCCTACAGCTCAGAATCCGCTGAACGGCATTTATCGCCAGAATCGGGCAGTCGTTGTAACTACCGGCAAGACAATAAAATAGCACGATGGCTACAGGATACAGCGTATACATTTGTTTTGGAAGCTACTAGAAGCCATCGTGGGAAACAAACACACGCAAGCCTCATGGAGATGCACGAAACATAAAGCAGCTTTTTTTTTTTTTGTTGCGTCCGTAATCCAGACACCCATAATTCGCCTTCAGATACCCATCAAAAGTACCTCGGGCAGAGCCTGCATCCTATGACGGCTTCTGGAAACAGCAGTCACTTCCGTTTTCATCAGACACTAACGATCTGAGCTCCCCCATTCCATTTGCAGGGAACACAACCGCACCGCGGGAACGATGAAAACTGGACTCTTGCCACGTGTCGTCGCAACACGCTAGTTAACGACACCGCGCGACCAAACGGTAGCATATGTTTCTCACGCTGTCAGAGAGCTGAAAACAGCGATCACGCTACGCATAGTCCCACCGCGTGCGCGCACGTGCTGTACATTTACTGAACCACCCAGCCGCACGCGCCCGCTTGTCTGCGACGCGTGCCAGCCGCTCCCGAGCGACCCTTGACAATGGAAGAAAGGGGATGAGTAGAGAGAGAGAGAGAGAGAGAGAGAGGCCACGTTCAAACAAAGTGCTGCCCGCGCGCAGCGGTCGGAGCGTGGTGTGCGCATGCGTACTGGGCGTGGGAAGGAGTGCCCGCGTTCGAGCCGCGCGTGTGACCCTCGCTGGGCACGCGCCATATTGGTGATGGGAATGTTTTTTTTTTTTTTTTTTACTTTTTGTTAAAGGGCGAATCATATCCGCGCTTAGCTGGTATAGATGCGGGTGCACGCGTATGCGTTGGTGTTTGGGAGTATACGCCCGTAGTCGGAACAACGCGCGCATGAATGCCAAATGTGCGTGTCGGCGTGTGTGATTAGAAATGCTTACACGAGTGCAAACATCACTGGTGGGACCACCCGATGCAGAGCGGAGAAGCTACCCAACGCTCCCTCCGTTTCGCGTGTTCTGTATATTCGCACTTTCCAGCGCGCGGAGAACGTTTCAACATGTCGGGGATAGAGGTGATGGAGGCGATACGAAAGCGCGCGCATCTCCAGAAGCAGGCGGCCTACGGGCCTTTGGTATCTCTGAGCGCGATGATTGACCTTGCTAAGGAACGCAGAGATGTGTTGTAGAAGGAGACGGTATACGTTTAACGCTGGCCGTGCAATATGGTGTGAAATACGAGAGACGACAAGCGCGTCGAGTCACTCTGCCTGCAGACAAGCGCCGTGAGAGGCCCGCCGCATACTATGAAGGTTCGTCTACAATGTAACCGGCACCGTAAAGGTCACTATTCCTCCTTACGTTTTGTAATCTATACGTGACGTACGAGAATTCACACCCAGCAGGTAATGATGTAAGGATGTTAACAAAGCGTAGTACCCCCCATGCCGCTGCATTAAGTAAACGTTTTGTGCATTCACGACGCGATATACATGGCTCCATGCACGGCCTTAGTTACAGCATGCTTGTTAAAAATGCCAGATAACACGGAAACATTTCAGTAGTGCCGATTTACAATATATGAGCGAGACGATGAGGTGCGCCAGCGCGCCCGTTTCCAGCACAATTAGCGCATTCGCGTGCTGAAGGGAAGCTCGAATGCGCAGTCTTCACCGATGACCACTTCAGGTACGGTGTCCTAGCCCTCGTCTCCTGCAACATTGTTATAGAAGACATGCTTTAAGATCAGACAAAATAAGTACAAAATCATAAACACGCGCGCACAACTTCCGATCGGTACACACCTTTCCCTACGGCGAAAAACAAAAAGGCAGCGAATGCCTTGTATACATTGACCGCCTGCTTCATTCTCATACAGAACGACTAAGAACAATTGCGGAATACGTTCTCTAGCTTGAAATGCTCCCGACACAGTGTCAGGCACCGTCGCAGAGTATCTCTCGCAACGGCGCGAGTGCAGGCAGAAAATTAAATAAACGGTGAATCTTGCGTGCTTAAATTTACCTGGGAATCTGCGGAGGGCTTTCTTCGGCCAACCCTAGCCTTCACTCTATCTTCCTGGGACCGCAGCGCGAACTTTTGCGAAGGCACGGCGTTTCTCTTAGCCGCTTTCGCAAGGGCTTCAACTCGTTTTTTAAGGCAAAATTTCACAATCAGTTCGCCACAAAAATAAAATGAAATCATCGAGAGCAGCGCAACAGACAATTAATTACACCTACCAAGGTGGCCCCAAAAGAAGTCATCTTCATTGAAATGCTCGCTACATACGACCATTTCTTCGCTCACTTGCTTCCCGATGCGGAACTTTATCGCCCGCAACTTCCTCCGTTTCTTTTTCTCTTTTGGAAAGTGGTGCCGGCTTACTTTTCCCAACAATGCGCGTTTTGTGCATTGTGACACACTGCATATACGGTTGCTCTTCGCTCTTCAACTGTTTTTTTTTTTTTTTTTCCATATCGAAGAGCACCAAAACGCCAACAAAGCTGCAGAAACCGCGTGAGCGGGAAATCCATCATACCTCCCGGCTTCCGAAAAAATCTGCGCGGCGGCGCTAGCGTATCTGGGTAGCGCGAATAGTTTATTCTGTTTGTTTTCTGCGTCTCTAAAAAAAATTAAAATAAATGCTGTTTTTTTTTGTGTGTGTGTGGGCCGAAACCACGATATGATTACGGGTGCCCACAAGGCACGATATACGCGTGCGTTTTTGAATTTCGCCATCATCGAAATGCGGCCGCCGCGGCCGAGATTCGATCCCGCGCCGTCTGGTTTTCTCTGTCTCTTACGCAGTGTACGCATATACTGAGAATTTTATTTCTTGTTGCGGTGCAGGAACAAATGAGAGCGATTACTGATGAAGCAAAACCACGCGAAATGGATTGAGTTTCGTGTCTTGGAGCAAAAACCAGCAACAATTCATTTGGTTAAGTTATTATGAATAGGAAACGTTGGCGACAAGTACTGCATGTCACCGGCTTTGCCAAAACGTTAAAATGTTAAACGAAGGAATGATGATTATGGTCAAGAAAACCACTTCAGAAGTTCACAACTAAAAGCAATGACAGACCATGCGTAGAAAGCAACAAATAATTTTTTTAACGCTCTGGGAATGTTAACGTACATGCGAGCTCGGACCACTGGTGCCTTTACTTGACATCCCCGACGAAACGTGGCCGCCATGGCTGGGAGTGAAATGCGTGAACTCGTACTTTGTAGCGTACTTAAGAACAGCAGGATACGGTCACGTAGCCACTGAACCCTTGTACACGAGAAATCACTCTCACCTTGAGTCTCAGCGGATAAACCCAATCATTTGAACCATTGATGAAATTCGTTTTCCCTGCTCTGCACAGACAGTGATTTAATTTAAAGAAGTGTGAGAAATCAAGCGTACTGTCAAACGATAGAATTCGGACAAATTGACCCAATACTGACCACCTCGGTGCTAGATGTTTTTTCTTTATTTGACACAATGTTGCCCCTCTGGGTGAAGCTGGAGAGTCCCTTTTAAAAATGAGAAACCTCGGACAGTTGTTTTGTTTTATTTTATTGCGATATCACTTTTACGGACACTCGAGGCGCAAAAGCACCATCTGTGCAACCGGTCTGCTGCCGCCCTGCTAAACGACGTATGCGCCGCTCCATCACAGAAAATTACAGAGGGCCTTCAGAGATGCGGAATGCGTCGCTGACAAAAAAAAAAGCAAGAAAAAAAAGAAAGCCAAGTGAAAGCATCGTCACTGCTACGCTCAATCGCCTCGGTGGCGGAGCAAGGCCACCCTTCCGCCTTCCCCTGCTGTCTTCAGCACTGTGAGCACGCCAATATAAGCACACCAGCGTCCCTGCCAAGCCGCCGCGTGTATGCAATACTATGAGCAGAACCGGCAGTAAACCTCCAAGCTAACGTTATCTAACGTTTCACTGGGTGCTGTTCGCCGTCGACGACGCTTTCTCGTTGCGGTATCACCTCGCGCACCACAGAGATGGAACGCCTGCAAAGCATCTGGCGATGCTCGTCACGACAGCACTGTTGGAGACTTGATGTTTTTACCCCTGACTTCTGCATCTTTAAAGCGAAAGCGTTACTGGCCGCGAACTTGCTATTTCGCCGTGGCCATGCTCCGAGGAGGCACATGACGTCACACCGCGTTCCTCGTCACATCGCGTTCCTCGTCGTTGCGCTCGCCTCCGCTCGCTTCGCCAGCTGCGTCGCATGCCTGATAACATGTCGGAGGATTGAAAAGGAGAGCTCGCATGCGCCGCAATCACAGTTGAGGCGGCAGTATGGACGGCGACAATTCTGATAAGCAGGAGGAGAGCTGGAATCGACATCGGAACGAGATGAAGAGGGAAACGAATCGCCCAGAAAACAGGCGAACAGCGCGCCGAACGACTGGCTAAACGCCGCAACATAGCTAGACAACTTCATTAGATCAGAAAATCTTTTTTCATTCATTTAATCATCCTTATTCACCCCCATCCTATACCCCTGTATGCCCTGAGGCATTTACCCTCGCATAAAAAAAAAGAAAGACTAACCTGGACTTGCACTCAAGATTAACCAAGGCTAACCATGCCGTGCCTTAGCTTTGGCTACGTATACCCTGGCATAGCCGAGCTAAGCCACTGCCAATTTTTACTTTCTGTGCTTGTGTGTCGCGTCGCTCCAACATGTTGTACCTGCGTACCGTGAAACATCTTCCTAGAAATCCCAGCGCGTCACTAAATCTCGCTATCACTGCCGATGCAACACCTTTTGCGCGAAAGTGCTAATTTTTGTTTCGTGCATGTCTCGCATGCGCACGAGGTCGTCTACTCGTATTCGGGAAACGCTTCCTTGCCACTCGTGAGTTGTAGGCGATGGAAATTGAGCGTGTGGCTAACGGTTCAAATGAAGTTCGGCAAGCATTTTTTGTATGGAGAGACATTCCCTTTATGGCAATATTATACACATGTTTGTGATAACATACGAATTACTGAACTCATTCTGCTTCAAATACCCACGTTTGTTTGTTCGTCTGTCTTTCATTCTAACAGTGGAAGACCCTGGAAACTATCGCCTTCGGCGCTTTTTTTTTCATCGTGCCTTTTTTCGCACACGTATGATCCCCTTCAACTGAGAAGGACTTTAATATCGCTTGAACGTTTTCATGAACCGCTTACCAAGCATGATTTCTTCGTTTCAATGTTCAGCTGCGTTTACGTTTCCAAATTTTCTATGCTTCCTAAAGTTTCCTGCGAATAAATTCTTGAAGCCTGCAACAGCGTCCAAACGTAAACACACACGCGCACACAAGCGCAACAGAGAATGCGCGGAGATTAGAAAAAGAGAATTATAAAATCAGCGTGCAATCCGCAACATCCCCCAGCAGTATACGTACGAAACACTTCATTTCCGGAGATCTACAAACATACAAAAAAAAAAAAAAGCAATGAGCCACTGACTTAAGTGCGCTTACAAACTACATTCGCCAGCAGGAGTTAACGCCTCGGAGGAAATATCTGGGCGTGCTGGGCGGTCAAATGCGATAACATCCCAGGCGGACATAACCAGCCAAATTGGCGTTACGGCAGGCCAGTACCAGCAGAATAAAAGAAAAGGCAGCAGTGACTTTACGAAACCCTCGGCTAAGAAAACTGAAAAAGGAGAAAAAAAAACGCCGCGCCACAGAAAAATAAAATGCACAAGCAGAGCCACATCCTCGGCAAGGCACCCCAGAAATGCGGAAGACGCCATATGGCGAGCATGCGAACCACTGGAGCAGGCGTTGCCGGATTTGGCGCGAAAGCAACCCCGCACGGCCGCGGCGCGCCAAGTTTCCTCACCACGCAGGTGGTTTCTCTCTTTCTTTTTCTCTCTCTCTCCCTCTCGAAGGGGACGGAACAAAACCTACCAGTGGGTGTGGCGCTCCTTCTGCGAGTCCGAGGCAGCATGCCCGTCTCCACTAAAAGGCGAAACCTTTTCTCTTTCTTTTCTTTTCTCGAGATATCCGCTCGAGTGACGGTTTCAGCGATGCTTATCTTGGAAAAAACAACGGAAGTGCTCGCATCTTCGGTCTCACTGGACGCGAGCCGGAGGGGCATCTGTTTCCATGATCACGGACACGTGCGGCCAGGATGAGTCCTGCAAGTGCCGGGCACGCTACGTGCTGAAAGCCGTCTCGAGGAATGTTGACCACCGTCCTTGCGTGCCAGAAACGCATAGAGAAACTGCGCGAAGTTGCCCGTCGATTACTGCATTGTTCCGAGACGTTTAAGACGTAGTGTCTGTCCGGTCGGTGTGCGGGGACGATGGCATTGCGTGCCGGGGCGCAGGAGCAGGAAGAACACTGCGAAGTTTGTTAATGCCTGACAGCTCAACTGAGCTGCCTGTGCCATCTGTTTGTCCTGTTATGTAATAGGTACAGCTTGTGGTAGCGACAGCCGAGGAATGCATGAATTACAGCATCGTGTTTAGTAATACTGTGCCCGTGCTAGAGGGTATCTGAAGGCTCGCTCAAGCATAGCTAAAGTAAAAAAAAAATTAAACGCGCTCAACCCAAACATTAGAGTTTATGTGAAGCGGACCTTTAGTGTAGTGGGTAGATCAGTGCTTTGCAACTAACGGCGATGCGTACAAGTTTGCTTATTTTCATGCAAGAATATGTTTAATTCAGGCCTATGCTCAATGTAGGCGTACAAAAGTACGACACCTATAAAACAGCTTCTGGGGATTCTGCATATCTTGTGTCCTATTCGGACATACCCATTCGGGTGGATTAGCCAAGAATGGCCGCAGACCCAGTGACACACAATGAGTAATAAAACCAACGAAAGTACGGTAAATCAAAGAATTAGTGAAATATAATTCACCATTCCACTAATATATGGGAGTACTCTATATCGGTCTTTGAGCCGATATTATATGTTCAGGTTTTATGCAGAAAATTACTTCTTACAGCGAAGCTGGTAGACTCTCGGTGGTCGGCATTTTTCATGTCCAAGACGTTCACCAGAAATTAGCGTCATCTGCAATGGCTCATACCCGCGTAAGCAAGCAAAACATGCATGTACTCATACTCCAGTAAGGCAGAGGCTCGAAGCACTCAGCAAAGTGAAGAGAACAGCGAGTACATTCTTTGGAATCACGCGTACAACATACACAACAGCATACGTTTCATTAAAGAACAAGCTCAAAACAAGAATCTGAACAACATAATTGATAAGACGCTTCTGACGCTCCCCGCATACGTTTCGCGGCAAAAGTTACTGTTGCACAATTTGCCCGTGTGACGGCAGCTTGTGCCGTGGGGAGTGACGCCCCTAAAAAATAAATTATGGGTTTTCAGACGCCAGAACCACAATTTGATTATGAGACATGACGTAGTGAGGTACTCCGGATTAATTTTGACCACTTGGTTTTTTTAACATGCACCTAAATCTAAGTGCACGGGTGTTTTTGCATTTCGCCCTCACCGCAATGCGGTCGTCATGACCGGGATTTGATCCCGCGACCTCGTGCTTAGCAGCGCAACACCGAAACCACTATGCAACCACTACGGAACCACTGCGGGCGTGACGTCGCTAGCCTTTCGTATATAACGTAACTAACCTAGCAACTGATTTCAATGTTGTTGCAGCACCGCTATGGGCGGCGTGCTTTCAAAATTACCTTCCCTCCCATTACTGCCATTACTGTAAATTACCATTACTATGCAATTACTCTAAACCAATAAAACACTGCATACCCCGCTCAGGTGCTGTAGTGGGAGTTTTATGCAGCTTCGCTGGGCGTCCACTTTCACAGGGCCGGGATGGCGAGTCAATTTTTGTTACGCAAAGCAGAGGTTGGCATACATGGTCAGCATACGAAGGTTATATACGGGACATTTTGCAGTACCTTTCATACGTATAACCTTTGTACACATATATCAGCAAGTGTATCCGGCAAGATAGCGACTGACCCAGCAGCCAGCCAGCCACGCCTATCCCAGGAAAGTAGGCAAAGAAAGCTTCGCTTTAAAAACGTCATACATATGTCACGTATCTAACACACACAAAAAAAAATGCAGTTCGATAGCTTTCCTGTTATGGCTGCTTCGGGATCAAATCCAAGCTACGGAGCACAAATGAAGCTGCGGAGCACGTTAAAGAAGCCCCAGGTGGTCAAAATTTATCCGGAGTTCTCCACTACGACGTCCCTCATAACCATCATCCTGGTTCTAGCATCTAAAAACCCAGAATTTTACATTTCGAGTGTTATGACTGCACTATTGCGGAAAATAACCCTTTGTCGGTCAAGTGACTCTGCGCACTGCCAAATCAAGGAAGTCAGCATTCGATGTCTTACACAAACAGGAAATTAACCGGCGTTGCTGTCTGATTTCTACACCACGTAGCTTAATTGGGACCTTTTGAGCTCAGTTATTTCCTCTATCTCAATTTGAGTAACTAACTCGAAAGGAGACGCCTGCTTTGTCAGTGTCACTGAACAAACGCGACCTATGTATTGGTTTTTCCTAGGAGAAATGTTGAATTTCCCACTTTGCTGCAATAATAGTGACTTGGAAGCCCGGCACAACATCTGAGAAGAAAGGATCTTCACAAATTTTTCTGTCCTGAAGGTGATGTCACACTCTTGCAATCGTTATTACAGAAACATTCAGTGTTTTCTGCGTTGGCAAAATGACATTTAACTTTTGCGAACTTGCAGCAACGCCTCGTTCTCTTTCAACTAGATATAACCTCTAATAAGAAAGCTGAATCTGGCAGCGTTACCTGGTCTTCCAACTTGCTTCGTCATGCGCCTTTCGAGGCTTCAATTAACTTCCCAGTGAGGATACTGGTCCATTGTGGCATCTGTGCACTTACCAAGTGGGGTTTCCTGACACAGCGTTGTCGCCTACATCAAATTTTATATTGTGGATGTGCTAGGATCACAGCATGAAGAATGCGTAAGCGAGACATTAGAATGAAAGACTCCTTAAATACATTTCCGCACAGAACAAACATGCATACGATGCATTTCGGATAATCTAAGAAGCGCTGCGCAAGAACTCTTTCTTTTGTGCTTTTCCGCAATTTCTCAGCGTCTTCATTCAAGAAGGCAGGAGCATCAGTGTAAGTCATGCGTCATTAGTGATGCTGCAGCAGCTGTGAAGTAGGTATGGCCAGGGCTTTCTTTGCCATGTGATTTCTCAGTTTAATGATGATGGAGGCACTCAAAATCGTAAGGCTTGCGTGGTTTGCATGGCTAATTAGTTGCACTAACTTGCGCGAGACATTTTATAAATATCACGCCATGTATTCATCATGTGTTAGGCAGGTGTTCACCTTACTGCGCATTTCAGAAGAGGATCGTATTTGAACTGTTTGCTGCAGTGAACCAAATTTACACAGTGTATCTCTCTATACACGAAACGACCAATGTGGTAAAATTAAGGACCTAACAGGATTCACCGTTAACCAGACGACTTATCACGCAGAACTATAGTTGAAGCTTTTCAATAATGAGAAAATGAGAAGGAGTTCTGACACCACGTTGTTTTTACCTTCGTCCCAGGGTTACCAATTGAGGTCACGTTGACTAACAATCTCAGCTCATGCTGATGCGATAGTGACGAATATTACTATGGTTCTGGTCACTAATGTGTAAACTTTTTGTAACCATTCTCTTTTCTTTTTTCCTAATCCGAAGTCATTGACAGCTACTATGGTTTGCAAACCTCAATTAAACGCTCCAGGCGGCAGAGCGCGCAATCTCAATGCTCTATACCCCTTAATTCTTTTAGCTTACACACATAGGCTTTCAGAATCTTGTGAAGATAGGTGACAGCAAGGCAGGGGTGTTTCAAATCACCAAGATTGAGACTCCAGTTCTTTCTCGCTCTACCTACTCAAACGTATCTACGATGAGAGATAATACGAACTCGAAAGGCACACTGACAAATAATAATAATAAAGCAAGCAGGACCCGGGCCCTTTATTCTCCTACACCCAGGTGACCAGGTGTCGACCTCGCGCCCTTCCGAAGTGCATTCCTGGAAGGCAGGTGATGATGCGGAGTAGGCACTCAACAACGCGTCCCTTCTGACCTCCGTGAAAGAAGGCTGGGCACGGCTGCTGCTGCAGTCTGTGCTGGGGTCGAAGGGCACAAGGTCGAGGCCAGGAGGAAGAAGGCGGCACTGGGCTAATCGGCTGGTCAGCCAGCCGGCCCGCCGCTGTCCAGCTGCCACGCACCTCCATTCTGTGTCCCCTTTCCAACCGTACGCGCAACACAACGCCCGCCCCCGCCAACGAAAAAGGAAGGAGGGTGCCCGCGAAGGGGTGCGGCTGAGAGAGCACGCACATAGTCACCGCAGGGCACAGTTTTGAGGTGATGCCGCAGGTTCGGCCGTGAAAAAAAAAATAAGATGAGACGCGAAGGAGCGGGAGAACACATTGAAAGCTTAAGGCGATTGAGATAAGTAACCTTACTCTGTTTTCATCGCAGGATAAGATTAGGTACCTTCGACGGATAAGATTTATTTATTTATTTATTTATTTATTTACTTATTTATTTATTTATTTATTATTGTTTGTTTGTTCGTTTGTTTGTTTGTTTGTTTGTTTGTTTGTTTGTTTGTTTGTTCATAGATACGGCAGCAGTGATATTAGGCGAAAGCAGAAGTGGGAAAAGCAGAGAGGACAATATATGAGCAAAAGACAAGGCAAAACGTGCGAAGTCAAGCTACAGGCAAGCGAACAAAAGCAAAGAAATCGTAATATAAGGAATGTTTGTCACAGTCAGATAAGTGCTTTATTCACGACTGCTCTCATTATCAATTTGGACGCATAGGTAGGCAGTAAGCTCGCCGGATTGAAAAAGATGTTTTTTTTTTCAATAAATTCCACGGATCTGGGACAAGGCCTTGTGAGCTGACGTTATCCAAGAAAATTCTGCATTACGCACTTGTACGAACAGCGTAGGGGTCGCATTATAAGGGATATTGGTTACGTAGACAAAAGTAAAGGAATTGAGAAAATGGGGTACACAGTTGATGGTGGACCTATGAAATACGATGACACATCTCTACATTATAATTTTACGGTCATCCTCTGAAGATCCAATGCGTTTTACCTGCAGCTTTAAGAGCGTGGCTTGCTTGCAGAAAGTAATTTTGGTCCTCTTTATGGATTTTCAACATTTCGCCTTAAGTTGGGAACATCGCACTACTAGCGACGGCACCCTGAGGTGTGCGATAAGCGGCGTTCTGGCTGAAGCCATCTAGGCTACTTGTCCACGTTAATGCGATTACCAGTGAGCCAATGTGGGCACACATCGCATTGTTAGCGCCGAAACGCGTGACGTATGATTTCGCATTTCCAATGATGATGATGATGATGATGATGTTTATTGATGATGTTTCGGGGTGGGGCGAAATATCCTAGGCTGCTTGATTAAATGTGTATTTACTGCTCCTATTCCTCTCTAGACTTTTGTCTAGGTGCGCTCAAACCTGACTTTCGAATCACCACTTGGACACGCTGTGTCATCTAGCGACGCCACCGCAAAGTACGTGCATGGCGATTGTGTGAATATACAGAGAAGGTTGTCTGTATACATACGACGCTGACTCGACTCAGCCCGTCACCGGAGGAAGTTGAAGAATTTTATTGTTGTTGTTTATTGAAGAGTGGGATATGGAACATACCAAGTGACCCAAATTGCGTGGAATGAATTTCGATAGAGACAAACACGCATACCGAAAACTGCACGTAGTTCAGAAATACCGATATTCGCCATCAAAAAAATGTAGTGCAGCAGCTCGACACCCTATACCCCATTAGGCCATCAAGTACACGGTGAACCACGTTGGCGCGAAAGAGCTTAGAACCACGAGAGATATGGGCTTGACGGTATGGCATTTTTTGCTTTGTTGTCGCGCAGGTAGAACGATAGACACACAGAAAGGCACATTAGAAAATGAAGAGCACTGTGTGTTGTCTAAGGTGCTTTTCTGGGTGTCTCTCTCTGCCGGCGCTATAGACAGCAAAGGAGAAGAGGAAGAACATATTGGAAAGTATAAACAGTAGATTAAGCTAACAATGCTAATCGCATAAATAATGCCATCCTGCAAAAAAGTATACGCCCTTACTTTGCGACCAAGCCATGTATGTCCGCTTATGCCTCTCGTCGTCTCGAATGGGCCACTCATGCAACACCACGCGCTTTATTTGCTGACCGGGTTCAAACTCTATGAGGACACAAGGTAAAAAAAAGTTGTTTTTTTCAAGTGAGGCAAAGAATTAGAGTGGTTGCTTTGGCTAGTTGGTAATTCATGATAAAACATGACGTACAGCGCGAAGGACAAGGACTGCGAAAGATGACATACACAGCGCTGTGTATGTCGTCTCTCGCAGTCCTTGTCCATCGCACTGTACGTTATTTTTTATCATGAGGCAAAGAAGTTTTCTTGATTGCTTGCAAATTATACTCGTAGCATACGATGCCGAAGTCGGTGAGAGTAAAAGGATGGACACTGGGCGAACGCGGTGTCGCAGCTTTTAAAACGATATTTTCTTTGCGGATCTTCCCACACTTTCTTGACTTTGGCTGGATGCTGCTGTCTTGCCGAATAGCTCACACGCAGGACAGCACTGCTATCTTTAGTACTTTCACAGGTGCGCTGGCTACTGGTCTTGTTCTCTACGGAATCACGCCGTGATAAAACAAATACGTAGGGCGGATAACCGGTGGGCCACTAGAGTTACAGAATGGGTGCCAAGGCAAGAGAAGCGCAGTCCAGAATAGCAGAAAATTAGGTGGGGTGATAACGTTAGCAAATGTACAGGCGAAAGTTAGAATAAACTAGAGCAAGACAAGGGTAATTGGAGATATCTGGCAGAGGCTTTCGTGCTGCAGCGGACCTAAATATAGGCTGATAATGGTGATAGTGAAAACAAATGATACCTAAATATTTTAGTTGCAAGAAATACACGTCTTCAAGAACACAATTCAATAAAGAAATGCTGTTTTATGCGTATTTTCCTAATGTTTGTGGTTAGGCGCATCGGCTTGGTCGGTCTTTCGGAGAGTAAAGTGCAGTTTACTTTTGCACTATCGCCAGGATCGGCCCCATCTAGTCGGCGATCAAAGCCTGAGTCCAGTTTCATAGCTAAGGGGGAGGGGGGAGGGGCAATCAGAGAGGCCACAATGCACGGTCGCGTGTCACGTGGTGGGGGGCCTCAGCGTCCTTCCGCCTTCGCTGGCACGCAGGTAATCGCTACGGTGCCAAATCATGCGCAGAATATAATTATTTGCATGGCATTTATTTAACCAGCTCCAGAAAAGCTTCGCCAATCAAATTTCCACGTGTGGATTGGATCTGTATAACAGTTCTTTTTGAAGAAGCGACAACGTATACTATCACTGACAGGCCTATACATTAATAAAATGCAAGAAGGAAGCATAAAAAAGTCGAAAACAATCTTGAGGCTTAAAATATACTGTCTATTGCGAACATTTCATTATGTAGTCATTTTAAATGCAAGAAGCGGGAAAGTCTAATGACGAGAGCTCGTGTAATAGCTAATTTTGGCCACCCATTTCAGATGTTCGACGTTTGCTGGGAGACCGATCTCTCACTACTTCGTTAAAGCCAACAGCCGTCTTTGGCCGCACTCTCCCACGATTTTGTCTGCTGTCTGTCAGAGTCTCGAAACTCCTCGCCTGCAGCACAACGACCCAAGAGGCAGCCTAACTCAAGCTAAGAGTTGAGATGAGTTGAGCAGTAATGGCAGCTCTTCTCTGTCCACGATGTACTTCTACTGGAAGTTGGGAACACCTCAGCATTTATTTTTAAGCGAATAGCTTTCGCAAACTGTTCCATGGTTTACATGGATGCACGCTCTACCGTGTCGGAGTGCTCGCAGGGGGCGTGCTCACTGACTCCACCATAGGAGAGCCTACAAGCAAGGCTCTCTACCCGCCAAAAGAGTGACCGTCAATAGATCGTCGTTATTTCGCCGTCGTGCACGCTGCGGTCGCCGTTCCATCCTGGACGTCCCTTTGTGGCATTACCGATTGCGCGTCATTGTGTGGTCGTCGTGCCACAGCCATCGTCATCAGGCCGTTCTTGTCGCGCTTTGTTCGGGATGCCGTCGTCAGCACACTGCCGCCGGGCATCCATCGGGCGACGATTGATCACCGTAGTTTTGTCGTCATCGTTTCATCGTCGTTGTGCCGGCCATCGTCACTTCATTTTCTTCATTCCACCTTTGTTTGGTCGTCTGCACGCGGTCGTCATCATTCTCACGTCGCCATTTTTTGTTGTCCCGCATTCGTCGCCATTATACATAGTCGTCATGTCGCAAAGTTAAGTCAACGTAACCGGACGCGCTTGTGCCTGTCGTTTTCCATGTTGCAGTGTTGTGCTCAAACTCAGCGATAGACACGTAAGAGTTGTCGTAACTGTCATATTCGTCGTCGTCATGTCACCATCGACGCCATCGCCTTGTCGCCACACATGCTCGCATATAACAACTGGATATCCCAACATGTTTACATTACCAAGCTATTGCTCGACTCGAACAATCACATTCCGTGACTTCTACCATATGTTCCTTATTTAGTGGGTGGGTTCAAGAAGAACTTATGGCATTGAGGGACGATAGTTGTGTTAACTTTCTTGCCAAAGTTGTTCCACTGGACTCTCTCTTACGGTGCCGCTTTGCTACACGTTCGCCATTTATTTTGTGTTTCATTGTTGAAGGCACCGTTTTCAGATTCATCAAGGGAAACGAAGCAACACAAAGCTCTCCGTTTACCAGATCTATTTGCTAATGTACATCCTCCTTTGCTAATGCTAAGATTTCCAAAATAACAATTGGCGGCACCTATACTCTGACGAACAGCTCTAAGAATTTTTGTGAACATGTGCATTGAAATTTATAGCTTATTGAATATAGTAAGCATAAAATGCTTTTAGCTGCCGTTATCGGCGACCTTCAAGTTACCTTGAGCCAAAAGTCACAGATGTTATCCGCGTAGCCAAACGAGAACATGCGAGCAACCAGTCAAAACCTTAAAGAATGCGGGCTCTGGCCTCCAACCCTTTGTGCAGTACAGCATTACATACGCTAGTTACTGTCCAAACAAGCTTTTAAAAAATTTGCTTCCGAGTTCCCCCTAACATTCTCTCACATTATTACTGAAGCTGTAACTTCTAATACGCTGAATTTTTATTTGCCATTTCCAACAGAAACGTTCAAAAGGCAGACACAGGGCATCATGCACTTAATTGTCATTTTTTGCGCTAAGCACTGAACGCCAGCAGTCCACGAGTTCCGTGGCGCTGCTTTTGCGTCGCCTCGAGAGATGGCGCCACGCTGCATGGCGGCTCGTCCAGGTGCTTTTACCTGCTGCGGTGGCTTAGCGCTTATGGTACTGCGCTGCCAAGCACGAGGTTGCGGGATCAAATCTCGGCGGCGGCGGCCGCATTTCGATGGAGGCAAAATGCGAAAACGTCCTTGTCTGGTGCATCGGGGGCACGTTAAAAAGATCCCCTGGTGGTCAAAATTAATCATGAGTCCCCCACCACGGCGTGCCTCATAATCAAATCGTGGTTTGGCACGTAAGACCCCAGAGTGCAATTCATTTTTCTTCTAGCTGGGCAGTGCGCTCTGTATCCCTGGCGTCTTTCACTGCCTGTCGTGTGGGCTGCAGCTGATTTTCTTCTTCTAGCTAGGCCGCGTGCGTATGGACTAGTACACAATAGGAACTTTTAGCTTGTTCGCTATTCCGGCAAACGGGGGTGCTTTGGGCGGAATGCCGGATGGGTGGGGGTGTAAAGGTGAGCGGCCGGAGTGGTGCGGCCACCTGTTAGCGTAGAGGTCAACCAAGCAATTACAGTGGTAAAATTGCAGTAGCCTACTATATTCTGCTTCGCTGCTGGTGCAAAATTTACGGCAGCTACGTAATTGTGAACATGATTACGCCGCTGTCAGAAATGTACACCAGAAGGTACGCAGAATATAGTAATTGGCTCTGTGTTTGTGTGGTTAATAAGTAAGTTTGTTCCTAGTCCCTTTTAACATAGGGCAGGCGTTTTAGGTGCCACAGGAAAACAAAGTGTGTTGCTGTCTCTCACAGTTCACTTTTTTTGTTCGTGCACTGTCCAGTTTCACCACAATTTCGCATGACTATCTATGAGCACTCCCCCCCCCCCCCCCCCCCTTCGTTCACCGTTCCGTAGACAACGCTGCGCCAAGACGAGCCAAGCCAAGTTCGGCGTCGTCAGTGGCATGGCGGCGCATGGGTGTTGTCTCGCAGCCTGCAGCCAACGCTTTGGCTACCGTCGCATGGGTAGATCTAGTTGGGCTCCACCAGGTGTTCTGTGGCTCCATTCAGCACTCTGCGCTGCCGTCGTCTGGGCATCAGTGTCCAAGAGGTGGCGTGCCGGTGTGTGAGGTTGGCAAAGGGGGTATGTTGGGCGTTAACCCGGCCCGTCTGCTTTAGGTTTCTCTGCAGAGCCGTTCCCACCGCAGCAATAGGCTCTTCGTTGACTATATCCGATCGATTTGTGACTCGTCCATTTGACTGGACAGGCCCAAGAGTCCAATCAAGCTTGGCTGTGTTCGGGGTTTACATGCAGGTGTGGGCAGACTTGCAACACGTGGGCAACTGTTTCTTCGGGGGCACCGCACAAACGGCACGAAGGGTCCGAGTAGAACAGTTCACGTCGTCATTGTTGAGTGGCCAAAGATCCTGTGCGAGCTTGGAAGAGTATAGTGCGCTCGGTTTGTCCCCCCTGTAGTATGGTTCACTGCCAGGTTCCAGCTTATGTTTCGCATAGCATGATAGACTGTTTTTCTTTGCGGTCGCTGTGAGCCAGATGTCTGTGCTTGTCTGTGTTATCCATTTGTTCACTTCTTGACTCCATTTGCTTTGACTTTTGCTTTCTTGGAGCTTTGGGTTAGGGTTGAATTTTGTTTCGATAGAGGCGATTCGTTGCATCCAGAGCTTCTTTATGCCCTCATGCCGCAGGTGTAAGTATATTCGGCGGCTGTGATTGGCTTCGGGCATAAATTTCAGCCTACCCATGTATTGTAATTTTGACCTTGCTTCTCGAATTTCAAACGGTAACCAGCCCATTTCGCCTGTTATTGCGGCATTGGCTGTGAAGATGTTTCCTCCCAGCAGTCATCGTCCAAGTTCGTTCTGGTGCCGGTTCAGGCATTTTATTGTCTGTGCCGAGTATGTCAGTGTGTCAGTTGCGTATATTGTTGCTGGGACTGCGAGTGTTTTCCACAGTGTGCGACCGACTGAATTAGGGTTGTACGAGCGTCGGGATAGGTGGCATACTCGACCTTTTAGACGGTTCGACTTTTTCATTATCGAATCAGTTTGTTTTTCGAGGTAGCCTTTTTTGTTTGATATTTCAATTGCAAGATGCTTATAAGTTGCTGTCTATGTTATAGAATTTCCTTCAAGCGTGAATGTCAATCCTTCAGATTATGTGTTTATGCTCATCCATTGCGATTTTTCTGCGTTGAACTTGATGTGGTCCTCAACTGCAACTCGGGAGCAGATATCTAGGAGGTCGTGTAGGTCTGCTGCTGACTCAGCCAGAAGCACAATATCGTCAGCGAATGCCAAGCATGAGATTTTTGTGTACACCTCTTGGTGGTCTGTTGTTATCGTGTACAGTCTCACTCCAGGTCCCTCGTCGTTTAGTGCTTTCAGGAGGTTGTTTATATACATATTAAATAAGGTGGGTGATAGAGGACATCCATGTTTTAATCCGACTTTCAGTTTCACTTTCCGAGATTTTAGGCCATGGACTTCATAAACTGCTGTGCATTCTTTATGAAGTGCCTTCAGTAACTCAATAAATTCCTGGTCCAATTTCATGATTTTAGGCTTTTCCCATAGTTTAGAATGTGGTACAGAGTCGTAGGCTTTCTCTAGATCTAGGAAGGCCAGATAGAGTTGAGAGTTTTCCTTGTATTTCATCTCGATTACTTGGGTGAGAGTGAAAATGTGATTACTTGCTCGTCTTTGGGGACGGAAGCCCATTTTGTGATTCACTGTATAGTTTGTTTTTTTCACAATAGTTTTGTAATCTACGATTTAGAGTTGTACTGAAGAGCTTTAGAATGTTGCTGAGCACCGCTATGGGACGATAGGCATTGATGTCATTTTCTGCTTTCCCTTTGCCTTTGTGAATGAGTTGTATTCGGATTTCTTTCGCGGCTTCAAGTATATCTTGTGTCGCAAGGATGTCATTGAAACGGTTGAGTAGTGTTTCTCTCGCTTTTGCTTGGAGGACCTTAAGAAATTCATTTGGAATGTCATCTAGGCCTGATGCATTGTGGTTCTTTAAGTCTCCGAGTCGTCGCTTTAATTCTGCCATTGAGATCGTCCCGGGTAGAGTCTCACTGTGTGGTGGTGCATTGTAGCATTTCATTGTGTTATTTGTGGGTTGGTGCAGTGGTGTCGCGTAGTTTGCTTGTATGGTTCCATAGTGATGTCTTATGTATTGTTCGATTTCTCCTTTTGTGTGGAGAGTAGGTCCCTCACCTGTTAGGAATGCAACATCCTTGTGTAGCTCGTCCCGTGGTTCCAGGTTCTGTATATAGGCCCAGAACTTCTGGCTGTAGTGTTTTCGCTCCTTTGTTACATGTTACTCTTGCTGTTTAAATACTTGGTCTACCTTTTTTGCGAGCATAGTTTTGACTCGTTCTTTTTGCTTCAGGTATTCTTCCCAGATGGCATTTATAAGGTAGTGTTCTCTTCAGGTATATGGCGGTGCTGTCTGTAGAGTGTCTTTCGTTTTTGTGTCTCAGTTTTCAGCTCCTTGTCGAACCATAGCGATTACCTAGACCGTTTGTTTCCAGTTGTTTTTCCAATGGTTTTATCCGCTATTGATAGGCACTTTTCTGTGAATTCTTTATAATTCACTGGTTCTTCTATTGATAGCTCCAAATCTCTTGCAAATGCTTCAAGGCGCTGGTCTTCTCTCACTTTCCCGTGTACTTTGGTGGGCTTTGTCGCACTGTTCTTTCGAGGTTGAATTCATTTTAAGCTTATTTTATTTCTATTATGGTCTCTTCCACAGTTGTTATACTTCTCTTCATCTATGTGTATAGATGACATTTGCATGTGTTGCCGTCTTGTCTCGTCGTTGTACAGAATATAGACAATAACAGACTTGCTTGAATTTCGTGACCACGTGTTTCGTTGCAAGTAGGGTCCAGGTTGGCTATGTGTAGGTTGCACTGTCTAACCAGCCTGCGTAGGCCAGTTGAGTTTTTTTTTTTTTTTAGTAGCCATCTAGCTCTGTTATATGGCAGTTGAAGTCTCCTATAAGGAGGACTGGCTATTTTTGCAGGTTTGTTCTATATCTTTTTTGATGCAGTCATATATATTTTCATTCCATGTTTGTTGTTCTGAGCTGGTAGCCATGTATGCGACACGAATGTTGAGTGGGCTTTTATCAATTTTCACTTTGGTCCACATATGTTCTTGGCAGTAGCTCTTTGTTGCAAGTGCGTTTTTGATTTTTGTGATGAGGCCAACTCCACCTCCTCGTTTATCGCCTCTTCTAGTGTTTTGGCCAATCCAGTTGTCCTGTATGTAAGAGTGGTTGTTCATCGTCTCTGAGGTGAGCCTCTGTAAGTGCATATAGGTCAATGTCTTCATCTTCTACCTGCTATTGAAGTTCAGCCCATTTTATATTATTGCCACCTTGTGTGTTTAAGAGGCATATTTTAAATTCTTTCTTTTCTTTGCTTCGAGATTTTCTCTTTCTGTGCCTCCTCCTGTCTTGCCTTAGTATTTGTGGGTTCATGAGGCTTTCCAGTTTTTTCTTTGCGTGGCGGATGCCTCTTTTCCGGCATTCACCTGCGGCGATTTGGTTGGCTAAGCTGGGCTAGTGCTCAGCAGTGTCCTCATGTGCTTCTCGTCGTGTCTTGTCGGATGTCGTCGGTTGCTTGGGAAGCTGGCATGCCACCCCTTGTTGGCCCCTAAAAAAGGGGTGACTTTTGGAGCCAGAAGGTGTCCAATGCGGTTTCCTGTTGATTCTGTGTAGTGTATGTCACTGAGGCTGTCATTCTCTAGCTGGTCAGTTATGGGGGCAAACTCTACTTGTGGGCCAAGCTTGGTGCACATTGCACTGGCTTTCCTGTTCCATTCTTGGCAGGCGGCTGTCACGTGATGACCCCGTGACGTCAGCTCCGGTGTGGCACATATTACGTAGTGGTGCTGAGGTGCATTTTGGCTCCAAGATTGCAGTTTCTGTTTCAGCGGCTCTATGGATCCGTTTGCTTCTCTTTCATTTAGTATGTCGGTGGTCCCAACGTGAACTATTAGTTGGAGCCCAGTTTCAGATGGGTTTGCGCGTGCGATCTCATTTTCAGCACGAAGAAGGGTCTCCTCCACTGTTGCCCCAGGTTTCGTAGTGACACGAAGCCTCTAATCGTCGCTTGCTTGACTTGCTTGCTTGACTTGCTTGACTTGCTTATATAGCTGCCTCTTTAGGCGATGAGCGTTGGAGTTCCCGAGCACCACTGTGCGTCTACGCGGCGGTTGTGTGTCCTTGGGTTGCTGCTCGGGTTGGTTATGTTTCTTCGAAGCAGATTTCTGGCTTGTGTAGTGTGCTGTCAGATGTTCATTTGATGGTTGCATTGCGCGGTTGTTTTTTCCCACTTGGAGCCATGGATGGGCCTGCTTCGTTTTCCTCCCCGGACTTGCCGTTTTCTGTAGGGTAGCTTGCTTTTTTCTCAGGGATTTGTTCTAGGCTGGAAGGCGGGTGGGCAATTATGTTGTTTGAGGACAGAGCGTTGTCTTTGGGCATAGCAGTGTCACTGTCGTCGGCCTGGTGGCCTCGCATGGATCTGGGGTTTTCAACGCAGTCTTGGAGAGCCATCACTTTTGCCCAAAGTTCTTCACTTAAGGAACGTTCTGCGTTGAGCTCATGAGTGAGTTTTTGTATTTCTGCCTTATTTGTAGCTTCAGCTGTTTGCCACTGGTATTTCATTGTTTTCACAAGTACGTTAATCTCTTCCCTCATTTTTCGTTCCTGCAATGCTATTGTGTTGTACAGCGCAGATAGCTTGGGGCAGGTTAAGCTTTCAACCACCAGTTGGCGCCACCAATCAGGCCGCTCACGTTTGCGCTTCCACTCATCCGCCAAACCGCGCTTGCTTGCCGGAATACCGGACGCACTAAAATTCTCTAGTATGCCTTGGTGGAGTGGGGTGGAGTGTGCCGTTGCCAACATGCACTACACCCATTTTAAGATTCTGGCTAGCATCATCTCCAACCAATCTGCTGTACGGGTTGCCACTTCATGCTCTCGACTGTGGGAGAGCCAGCAAAAGTGCTATAAAATTAATACTGTTGATAGTACAAACCTATCACTTATCACTATCTTCAATTGCTGCTAGCCACCTATGCAAACGTTTTCTCTCCCATAAAAATTAGTAGTCACATTAGCATACGCCAAAGAGGGTGAAGGCGAAAGCCTGCGCGCTCAAGAGACATTCGATAAATTACTTGATTCTCATTCGAATGCGTTGTTACTTCTCATTACTTCTTTTACCCCACCACAGGTAGTGGTTTCGAGCGCATTAATTGTAGCTACCTTAATAAACTTCGCCCTAATTAACTCCAAAGATCGTGGGTTCGACTCCCACCAAAGGTCGTGGTTTCGGGTGCCTTAATTAACTCTATATTGATTAGGGTTCCTTAATTAAGTTCGTCTTAACACCAAACGTCGTGCATTCGACTTCCGCATAAGTTCGACGGTTAGACTCCCACCAAAGGTCGTGGGTTCGAGTGCCTGAATTAACCCTATCTTAATTAACTTTGTCATTTTTTGCATAATGAGAGGCATTGGAGCCCGCTGTGGCAGACGACGACTACTAACGTCTGAGCAGTGGCACGAGCGCGTGTCTGCGCGAGGCGAGCTCACGTGACTTCCTGTACCGCACGCCGCGTTTTGCAGACCATCGGGGTTATCAGCCACTTAAGGCTTTCGCCTTAAAAAATGGTTGTCAGCGCAGCGCATTTCCAAATTGTTCTCATATCTCTTCTTTCGTGCGGGTTGCATAGCGCATCAGAACTGTAGTTATGGTAATGATATGGTATCAAGTAGAACCTAGCATAACCACCGAGTGTGATTGTTACTTTATTTTGCCAGCCGTTCAGCACATATATTACATGCTCTCACGCATCTTCTAAATTATTGGGTGCTCAGTCTTTGTTCTCCACATCCAAGGGGTGCCAGAGAACGGTTAATACCTGCGTAAAACTGTCACCTCAGGGCGCCACAAATGAAGTTGTCGTGCAGTCTCCTAACCGTATCACTTTCGCGCATCTTCGCCAGCTCGCCACATAATAAACACGCCTTGAAGAAAGAAACAAGAAAAAAAAGCAACTAGGCATTGACGGCCGAAGATCTCAGCGCGCCTCCTCTGGGTGCGCGACGTGATCTGGATGTGAATCTAGGGTGCGCGATCCCCGAATCGCAGCTGGCGCGCGATCGGTTCCGTGAGAAAAAAAGGGCGAGGGTGTCGATGCGATCAGTGCAGCCAGGCAAGGACAGAACCTCTGGAATGTCGGCTCCGCACCGATCGATGTCCGCGCACCACCTGTGCTGCCCGCGTGATTTAATAGCGGCAATCCCCATCGTCGAACGTCGCACGTCTAAAACTGGACGCTCTATACGGAACAAGTCAGGTTATGAGCGGAGGTCATGGTTATCTTCTTGGAACTCGCTTGTTTGAACTTTCTTCGTCAGTGCAATTTGTATAGTTTCTAATTACAACTCCTCCTCCACATTTTCAATATAGTCAGGCTTCGACAAATACTACGCTGCGCTGATGCCGCGTCCCCCTGTACAGAAGCTAATTTTAGTGGTTTTTTAACCATCTTCATCATCCTACTTTATGTCCTGTGCCATACAAATGAATGTCTGCACCACCTGTTTCAAGACTAGGCCAGCGTTTTGTGAGCTGGCTCCTCCTTATGCCTACAAATTTCTTAACTTCGTAATAGCGCTGAATCATTTGCAGTCGTCTTTTCTTTGCAATAATTGTGGAATCTTAATGAGCCACCACTTACATGCTCAATGTATCCCACAACCTGCTTAACTCACTCCGTCCTCTTAACTTGAACAAACAAAAATGGCTTCAACTATTTGGTCTTTCATCCATACCAAGGTTCTGTTTTTTTAACGTTACGTCTGTCTATCTTCCTTTCACCAATTCTGGCTTCGCAAAGTTTTTGTTTATCCTGCAAGTTTACGAAGCATAGACTAATGCTGGCTTAATGCAATGACTGTACATTTTTCTTGCGAATAATGGTATTGTGCCTGTTGTGACATGGCAGCAATACGTGCCACGTGTGCTCAAGCCCATTTTCAACCGTTGGTGATCTTAAATGTCCAATAAAGGATGATAAAAATAATTAGAAATCACATCCTGTGATTTTACCTGCTCAGACCATGACATGATCATGAGGTGCTCCATTGGGGGGGGGGGGTGGGGGGGGGGGCTCCATATAAATTTCGACCACCTGGGTTTATTTAATGTGAAGTTAACTCTAAGTACACGAGCATTATTGCATTTCGACCCGATCGCTATTCGGCCACCACGGCAAGACATCGAACATATGAGCGTGCCTAGCAGCGCAACGTGATAGCAGCTAAGCCATCACGCGGGTGATTTATGTTGTAGAAGGAACCGATGTAAGCGAACGTAGGAAAATCACGGTCCTGTATTTACTCATCATGGCTGATTGTCACGTGGCGACCACACCATCTATGATTTGTCTCATTGCTGGGAGCGTCAAGCCACGGGTGTATTTCACGTGTTGCCGTCACCGATTGGGGCTGGAAGCCGCGAGGAACATCACGGTCCCTCTTTGCGTTGCGTAACGGATACAGGGGCAGTGGCAGGGCACGTCGGCTACCATATTGTTGGTCCATAAAGGCACACTAAAGAGAAACAGAAAATATGACTGGAACAATAAAGAATTATTTCAAGAGTGTATTTTTGTTAACTTTGTGTTTATTACTATAAAAGAAAATAAAGAGGCTAAAGGTAACTTTTTTTTTTTTTGAAAGTTTAGCGCCAAAACTGTGCAGCCCGTAGGCCACTGTGAGGTCATCACAAACAAGAGAGAGTTTCACAGGAAGATGGAGACTCGAAATGCTTTGGCCCATTTTCTGTTATTCTTGTCAGGTGATGCCGAGCTGAACCCTGGTCTTATCAGTGTTTGGCAAACGATCACGCTGACCGAATCGTTTCAAATTTCCGCGCTTATACAGGCAATAGCAAGGATGGAGACAAAGCAAGTACATATTATACCTGAATGAAGCGATACTCGAAACGAACAAAGTTCAAGTAATGCCCCAATGTTAAGTTTGTCCAAATGAGTGACTAAATAAGAACAAATTTTAGTTGGAATAGCGGCACCTGCTTGTAAAGTAATGCAGATCAAGTCGAGCCGGCTGAATTTGCAGCTTTAAGGGCTAACACGGAAGATACCTAAAGTATGCTAACAAGAAATAATGTGGTTTTCAAGATGAGCCGGCTGATACATAGAACCAGCCAGAACAAGCAATGGTGTTTGTTGTACCCTTGGAATTTCAATTGAACCCGTTAATATCAATCACGCACCAGAGGCTTGGCGCATTAAAAAAGATAATAAGAATCGCCCAGTTAAAGACCGCGGTGGCGCGCTATACTAGCTGAAAGTAGCACATTCTTTAGTTCACGAAGATTTTTCTCGGATAGTCGACTTCGCCCCTAGGAATCTGCTTGAGTTCAGTAATGGACAGTAGTCGCACTTTAAACTTAGTCTTGGTGAGGGTTTTATTGGTGGCCACGCTATCATTACAGTCACGATGCTTCCTCGAATCTCGCTGTTTTGTCAAAAAAATCAACTCGTTTTTCTTTTCCAGATTTTGCTTTCAATACGACTGTCAGTGTACTGCAGATTAACTGCCGGAGTGTAAAAAAGAAACAGATGCAGGAACGTTTCACTTAGTGAGTGCGGGTTTCGCGCAAGCGTACGGGTGCTGTTGCCTTTTTGTGCATTGCGCTTTTTGCGATCTACCGGCCTGTGTGAACGACTTTAACTGGAACGCCTTTTGTGTGCGTGCCTCCATGTGTGCGTGTTTTTTTTTCCTTTCTTTTTTTAGCCTTTTCCTCTCTGTCATCTTTCTAACCCCTATCCCCCATCCCCAGTGTAGGGTAGCAAACCGGAGACTCATATCTGGTTAACCTCCCTGCCTTTCTTCTTCATTCTCTCTCTCTCTTGTGCATTGCGCGTAGTGTTTTAAAATGCTTTTATTGTGTAAGTGTGGCACTTTTTTAATATTTACTTTTATTTTCTCTGTTCTACGTCTCGTTTTCAATTTTTATAATGTGTAAAGCGCCATTGGGGAAAATGGTAGGGCACTGTAAGGAAATGCACAGTCTACTATTTCGAGCAACTGGGTAAGGTACTATTCACACTACTCAATCTCCCTTTGTCCTTCTTCCTCTTTTAGTCTCCTGGGCACACCAGGCCAGCGCCTTCTAGTTGACTTCTTGACCTCGGTCCCGGCGCTCGGCGAAGACTTCAGGGTCACTCGACTCGCTCTTGGCCGCTTGCTTCTCTGCTCCGTCCTTCTTGCTCGGCCTCTCGATCACGAGATGAACCCGGTACGTCCATAGCGCACACAGCACCCGTAGCAACAGCCAGAGGAGGTCAACTCAGCGCGCCTCCACCTACCATCCTTCTCCACGAAGCGTCGCCTTCTTCCTCCATCCTCGCTTCGCTCAACGCCACCCTGACTTCCCTCTATGTGGCGTTGCTTTGCCGCGCGCTCTAGGATTATGAAGCATGACTGAAGAATATGAAGCTGATCATTGAGAACGACTAAGGAATACAGAATAATGTAAATAGTCACAAAATCGCCGGAGTTGGACTTTAAGTACCTTTCCCCTCACACCGCGAGCCCGAGAAGTCAATTTAGTGAACCCGTACGCAGCATTACTGAAAAAACTTGGAGGACGCTCAAGCTTCGCCTTCAAGAGTGGAATGCGATAGCGTTATCGCACCCCGTTCGCACTGCCCACTCATTCGCTCGGCACGCTCTTGAGTCACACAACGACGAAACGTGCGCCTGAGCAAGCGGAACGCACCAAAGAACTCGGTGTCTCGGAGGAAGAAGCGATCTACGTGAGCCAAACGGCGTTATCAGCACGGACAGCCGCGCCGCGCCATGAAGGCGGACGCGATCATGGGGCTGACGCCTCAATGGGATCGCCCTCTATATCGCTTGGGAGCACCACGCAGACGCATGACTCCTCGCCAGCAGCACAGCACACTTCTCAGGGGACGCTTTCCCACCAGACGCGCTACGGCGCAGCGATCACGTCAGAGGCATCCCGCATCGGACGCTGCACCTAGGAATCGCACTGTGAGCGGAAAGAGCAGCCGCGTCGCCTAAGCGAGAGACTTCGAGTGACGCACGCTAGAAGTTGGAAGGGGAGAGAGCGAGAAAACTTATTAGAGAGTTTTAGTTTAGGGGACGCAAGCGGCTTGCGTACGCAAGAACTAGAGGCGACGGTACTGCGCATGCGAAGGCCGCTACGTCTTCTTGCGTCCTTGGGTTGTTTGGCCGGCCGAAAACATCGCTGCCCCTAAGTGGTCACGTTACCCACGTGACTCTCGCGGTGTAGGAGAACTTACGAGTAGCTAGCGGGTAGATAATCTTATAAATATTTCGCCAAGTGTCGACAGACGTCATTCTTATATATATTAGTGAGGTTTAGCATGTCCGGTATACGGATGAAAGCAGTTGGGGCGCTGGGGCGGAGCCATAAATGGGAGCGTCCTGCATGGTGCATCCACCTGGCGGCGCAATGCTCAAACTGAAAAAATCAGCTAATATTGCTGTAACCAAGTCTATTCTACTTCGCTGCTGGTGTAAATTTTCGGCACTGGCGTAATTGTGATACTGCCAAAAATTTATACCCGCAGCAATGTAAGATACAATTGGTTAGTGCAATAATAGCTGTTTTTGTCTGTTTGAGCTTTGCACCACCAGGTGGCAGCACCATGCAGGCCACTCTAGAGTCACTGGAAAAAATTTCAGAGTACCGCAAAGGTCGGGATTTGACTGGCAACACTGAGCGGCCACCGCCATATACCTTCCAAGCCGACTGCGTCGCGGGATGGCCGCCGTGTTGGAAGAGCTTCATATTCGGTGACACATCGGGTTGAGTGTTTACTTAAGTACAAATACATTGTGCCCGGAGATAATGGTTGCTAAGGAAGAAAATAAAATGTTATTTTGTGCGAAGTAATGCAGCCGGTGGTTGTTTTGCACGCCGATCGCGTTTACTCGATCGCGTTTACTGCTGAAACTGTGCTACGATTGTGGGCAGCAGCTTAGCGCTGCTATCGGGAGCTTATGCTCGCGTTTTTTTTTTTCCTTCCGCGGAGCGAGCTACGAAGGAAACATTTCGTCACTTCGAGCCGGAATGAGGCAAGCTTGTGCTTTTGGGCATGAACATCGGGGACCGCCGTCGGCTTCTATTAAATGTTTCCAAGCAGGACGAAACAAACACCTGACAGTGTCACAGGCACGTACGTTCATTGTATAATTTCACAAGCTAAATCGGATACATTTAATTTAGTTTGTAAACGGATACCGCGCGTTCTCGACTCTGCCAGGCGACATCGTCCGCCGTATACGCACGACACACTGCGACTGCCGTGTGCGCACCGGTGTTTGGGGGTGATCGTACGACGATCTGTGCACAGCAGGCATAAAAAACCAGCTTCAATGACCATTTTGTGCACTAAATCTTGTGGAAGGCCAATATGAGCCATTTGCGTGATTACAGCAACGTATATGTACTTCTGTACACTGATAACGAGCGAGAGTTTGCTACATTGCGATTTATGAACGCGGCTGTCTAGCGCGTTTATGAGCGGCTACTCTTCTCAACTTATTTATGACTGTTTTCTTAGACTGCCAAGATTTGCTGCCTGTGTAAAAAAAAAGCAGGAACGCCGGCTGGTGATGCAGCACTTCTCTTTTTCTAAGCTATACAGGCGATGTATAAAATTCTTGTGCTTTTAGAGCGGTTTATGTAACATGCATACTGACAGTGAAACTAATGCTACTGGGTGTTCTGTTGTTTTGTATTTCTTGTTATGCATCAAGCACAACATTATTTGGGTATGCACCGTAGCATTTCAACATAAAACATAATATGTATGCTGACTTCAGTTCATTGCATGTCCTCGGCTTACAAGCTCAAAATTTTAAGCATGTGTTGTGAATATCACCTGGCCATTGGTTTCAAGCTCGAAATGCATATGTATAAATGAGCAAAGGATAAGTGGAAAAAAGGAAGTATCATGGGCCTTGTATTGGCCATGTTTTTATTGACTGCGATCGTCACGATCTGCGAAAAACAAGTGCCACATGGGTCGAGTGACTCGAGGCGCGAGCGCGCTCACGTGCGCGGAGAAATCATGCGAGTACGTGGTGCACGTGAGGACGCTGAATTCTCGCGCGACAAGTGTGCCTTCGCGTGCCACGAGCACGGAATAACCACGTGTGTTGAGCAACAAACGCGTACACGTGTACCCGCGTCAAGCGTGCAAGACGCGAACGATCCCTGCAATGAACTCCTTCGCTTAAATATCTTCTAAAACGGTGCCGAAAAGCACAAGCAAGGTGTACTTATACTTCGCACGTGCGGGTGTTTTTTGTAGGCTTGAAGTTCTCCCGGCCGATTCTGTGTAACCGTGCAGAACGACGCTCTCGGTCATTTTTCCAGGTCGGAATCTAGAAAAAAGTCTTTTCAGACTCAGTTCGGTTGCTGCATCCGAAGGCGCAGCAGCTAGGCATGATTTCCTTGCAGTCAAACGCGAGCGCGACAATCAGAACACAAAAAACGTAGAGAACCTGCGCTGCCTGCGCTCTAACTCAGCCGGCCCACCCGACGCTTGGAAGGTATATGGCACCCTATAAGTCACGTGGTACGGTTGGGCCAATAAACGCGTCGGCGGCGCGGGGAAAACGAATGCGGTACTCTGAAATTTTTTCCAGTGACTCTAGGCCACTCTAGTTCATGGCTCCGCCCCAACGCCCCAGCCTGCGTTTACTCGATTACCGGACACTCTAAACCTCTGTATTAACTGCTTTTAATAAGAATAGTTTTATGTGCTTTACTTCATATGCTTGATTTCATGTTTTAAAAAATCATAACGCAGCAAAGATCAGACGTTGATGGCGCTGCGAGCGCATGCGACCTCACTGCGGCTTGCGTTTGGGGCCGCTAACCTATAACGTGTTTCTGCTTGCGTACGCAAACGCAAACGCACCCAAGCGCTAGGGGCCCCAACGCCTTGCGTCCCCTTAACTAAAGCTCTCTATTAAACGCAAGGGTATTGGGGCATGCTCGCACCGCTCCCCGCACGGCCCCAATGCGCTCAAACGAGACGAAGGGGAGAAGCGGGTGAGCGGCGCGCCATCTGTCAGGGCAGCGCCGTATATTGCTAGGAGGGGGTCTTCTGTGTTTGCCGCAAGATGGCGCTGCGTGTGCGTCAAGCGCAGAAGAAATGTAGCGGAAACGTACTTCGCTACGCGTTTAACTGCGACTTCTCTAATTTACATGCTTATAATTACCGATATATGCCGCAGTATAACATTCTACGGCACGTACGTTTCTAAGGCAACACCGCCTTCACTAGAGGCGCTTTTGTCCCGCTCTAAAGCATCGAACTCATGGCTGAGTGTTGAAGCTGTCATATATATTAGAGATGTTTATAAGGCCCTAAATGATACTCCGGAGTGGGTTACTGTTTTCGATTAATTAGGCAAAATTAAGCCATTTTAGAACATGCGAACTAGCCGAATGGCTAGGGATTTGATGTATTTTTGTTTGCTGTTATGTTTGTACAATGTTCATCATAAGGTAAAAAAGAAAAAAATCTCGTGGCTGAGTGGTAGCGTCTCCGTCTGACACTCCGGAGACCTGGTTCGATGCCCACACAGCCCATCTTGCAAGTTGTTTTTATTTATGAATTGCCTCCCTCCATTTTTCGCTCATGGCCAACGCCACCAACTCCGACGACACCAGCTTTTCTGCGACACGAGCTCCTTAACGCTGTCGCGTTAAAAACACCAGGCAATACGACCGCGCCGCACTGGCTAATGCACGCACATCTACGGCCACCTCAACAACTCCGGCACAATATGGCGGAGGCGCGGTGCGGGCCTGGTCAAAGGGTGTCACCACCGTGAACATCGGGAAGTGGCGCTGACATCGAGGCCCCTAGCGTGCTCAGCGCATTCCTCTATGTTTTTACCGGCGCGCGATTCTCTTCTCCACCTCCACCCGACTTGCTCCTCCGGCGCTCCCTTCCCTCGCGGCCACCCACATATTCCCGCGGATTTCACAGACGGTGCATGTATGCTATCGCTTAATAAAACGGAAGAACTTGAAGCCCTGTTATAATCTTTATATCCTGATGATAGCATCGGCTGTGAACCGACCGCATTCTTCTGGATTTTCTGAAGGCATTCGATAAATTCTCTTATCCTCCTCTTTTACACGAGCTGTCTTTCGTTTGTGTGCCCGCCAGCAATCTTTCATTGCTCTACAATTATTTAACATGTTTTTCTGGTCAGATCAAATCAACATCGGGAGCTCGGGCACACCGCAGGACTCGGGGATCTCGCACATCCTCTTCAACCTCGTCCTGCTGAGGTTGCCCGACCGATTGCTTCAAATCGGAGGACTGCATCACACGCTATACGCGGATGATATTGCGATTTGGACGACAACTGGCAGCGACGGAGCGATCGAGCAACGTTTACAACAGGCCATCCAATGCGTGGAAAACTACCTCGTGGGCATGGGACTCGCCTTCTTGGGCGAAAAATCCGAACTGCTGCTAAATAGGCCGGTCAGAAAGGGGCGCCCTCCTAAAGGCTACACTCCCCTGAAAAGGAAGAGATCAGATTAACGGCATCAAATGGCCTACCCATCACGATTGTAAGCAAGATCCGGGTACTAGGAATGATGATAGAACATAAGGGCGGCAATGGCGAAGCACTTCGCAAGATAACGGCAGAGGCCACCAGCACGATGCAGCTCATTAGACGCATCACCAACAAACACGCGGGCATGCGCGAGGGCAGTGTCATATGACTCATACAAGTCTTCGTCATTTCCCAAATACAGTACACGGCAGCGTTTCACAACTGGACGGTTGCGGAAAGAAACAAGCTCAACGCCCTCATACTCAAGGCGTACAAATGTGCGTTGGGACTTGCGCCTGGAGTTAGCGCCACCAAGCTCTTAGAACTAGGCTTACACAATACGCTCGAAGAACTCGTGGAGGCGCAACAAGTGTCCCAACTCGAGCGCCTATCCAAGACCCGCCCGGGCAGACACGTGCTTGAAAAGCTCGGCATTACATACCACTCGCAGCACGGCATCAAAGTAGAAATTCCAAGAGCTATACGCGAGAAACTATGCGTACCCCCATTGCCTCGCAACATCCACCCCCAACACCACACGGGGAGGCGTAAAGCCAGGGCTTTACGCCTCCCCGTAGTCGTAGTTTACAATTTTTCCACGTATTTGAGATTGAGAATTTCAATTATTTCAGTAAATTCCTTGCGTCACATGGATAGCCTGGGTACGGGTGGTTTCTTGAACGATGTGGTCTTGCATGTTAATAGGCCAATAGTATCGTAGCCCATCCTCTATAAAGAGGATGCTGCTGTGATAGTAGTACTTGTACAGCACACGCCTTCAGGTTCTTGCGCTTCAAGGGCTCTCTTACGGCAGCAGTGCGTTTTCACATTTTTGTCCTATGACAAATTTCAAAATATCTTTCGCGTCCTTGGCACGCTTCATAGTCATTGTCATAGTTTTACTACATGTAACTCTTACGCACTTTACAGTCACCGGATTTTAGGTACCTTTACAGCCCTGTCACATCCATTGCTCCTAATCTATGGCTTCACTTTGATATCATTATCATTGGCCTGGCGCTCTTTGGTCGTACTTGGCCCTTGCGTCACAAAACACTATATTCATCATCATGAAACCATTCAATATCATGCGCCCTTACAATAGCAGATTTGGGTCCTTTAGAATGGCATACTATTCAGTTATATAGTATGTGGGTATGACGCAGTAACCTATTTCTTTTTTCAAGCGGCAAAACAGACACGCGCTCATCTCTACCATGGTGTCGGTCGAAATTTCATTCTAGCAAGGCAGTTTCACGTGATTGGAATTGTCTACAGCGCAATGAATATGCTGTAATGTCGGTAGACAACATTTTCTTCATCTTCGTGTTATAGCGACGGTGAAAGTCAAGTTCAGTAGGTAAGCCGATAACGACAGGGTGACGCTGAGAACAGGATCGTCGTCAGCATAGCGCAACTAACACAAGGTGGTAGGGACAACGAAAACGCAGTTTCAAATATTAAAAAAGTTATGGGTTTTTACATGCCAAAACCACTTTCTGATTATGAGGCACGCCGTAGTGGAGGACTCCGGAAGTTTCGACCACCTGGAGTTCTTTAACGTGCACCTAAATCTAAGTACACGGGTGTTTTCGCATTTCGCCCCCATCGAAATGCGGCCGCCGTGGCCGCGGGATTCAATCCCGCGACCTCGTGCTCAGCAGCCTAACACGATAGCCACTGAGCAACCACGGCGGGTTTTCAAATATGTAATTATTTTCGCAGTTCAACGCATTAAATTTTGCATCGAAGAGTTCTGAGTACAACCAGTAGTCGGAATCTGCGTTCTGTAAAAGCGAAAAACAAATTTACTCGACGCATTTTTATCAATGGTATACATCTCAGAGGCTCCAGTCTAGCAGAATGCAGCAGCAGAATGCGGCCTAGTTGACGAGCATTCTTAATAAACATTTAGCCCAAACAGGATGACCAAGAAGAAAACAGGACAGAACGCTGCTCATAACTAACATCTTTAGTAAACCACAACAATGCTTACAAGAACCCTTATAACTCTGAGTGTTGCTGTGCTTCAGTGCATATTAAAGCATCCTTTTCTACACATTGTTACCATCAGTTTTGCTCTGTTGTGTCTTCTTACCACGCACGTTCTTTTTGGTGCTGCGTTAATGCTATCTTAATGCCTCATTTCTGTAATTGTTTCTATGAGCGTTAATGGTAAATAAAATTAACATAAAATACTCATGCATAACGACGATGCGAAGAAACGGTCTTTACCAAAAGGAACCGGCTCGCACCTAGAACAATATAACAAGCTAAAATGTCCACTTGTCAAGCTCTTCTCAAAGAGATGTTGAAATGGAAAGGACCAGGGTTACTACTGCTCGCAAATTATCATAACCATTTTTTGTAAGATTACTTGGGCAGGAATTTATGAGTGTTGCGTCTATTTCTCTCTACAGTACAGACTTTTGTTTTATAGAATGTACTGCTCGATATCACTTGCTTGTTCTTTCTGATATCGTGACGGCTTCTCTGCGCATGCTCCTTAATGTTTGGGTTCTTATAGGTAGGAATGTGATGTAATAAAGATCGCAATTGTGAGTATACAGCGTTGTCCCGTCTTCTTGTGTCGTCCTGTTTGCACTCAAGTTTATCAATACGCTCTGTTCTCTTTTCACACTATAAAATTTAAGCGAAATTTTCTTTGCTACCATCCCGTGGTTTCGGCTGGGTCGGCCGGTCGGCCAGGTTAAACTCAGCAAGTATAGTCATCCTCACTATTTAAAAAAAAAAGGGGGAAGGCTTCTCTGGGGGCGCAATGCGAGGCTCGTCCCACAGCAGCACAGCAGCTTGACGCGCTGTCTTTAGGCGCACCAATGTTTTTCTTTATAACCTTATTACTTCAGTGCAATACATTCGCAACAACCGTGACATTTCCTTTGAAGTGGACGTCTTTATAAACAGTCACATCAATGAAAGAAGAAAAAAGCGGACCTTACAACTTCCTGGAACGTGCAAGTTCATCTAATAAGGCGAGCCAGTGTGGCAGCTCAGGTTCAGCTCTGCTGGCTTAACGGATGTGTGCCACGGTTTCAAGAAAGTTTTTTTTCTTGCATAACTGGCGTTGACGTCGGCATGACGTGTTCGCATCCTTGTTTTCCAGAGGATGTGAAGGCCGACGACAATGAACATGTCATAGGGGACGCCATGCTCGTAGTGTGAAGCTATGACCCGAATTACGCGCTGTGCTTCCGCAAGTTATTCTTTAAGTGTGCGCTGAAGTACGTCCAGAGGAAATATTGCATCCAAGCAATCTATCAATGGGCGTTTTATTGTTTCCGTTCTTTTTTTTTTTTCAGATCTCGAGGATGCCTGTTACTGTCCATGCCAGAAAGAAGCCTTAATGTGGAGTCAACTTTTTGTCTGGAAGCATGCCGGTACGTAACTTACAGAAAAGAGTTATTGCCGTTGGTTTGATCGTACGTACACTTCTATCGTGCAAACACCGACCACCTTTTTGAGAAGCACGCCGCGTGTTGATGGTGATTACGATTTTCATACTGCAGCACATAGCTACAACGGGGGATTGCCAAAGAAGTGACCCACCGTTTGCCCAGCGTTTCTAATAAATAAGAAGAAATCAAGGAATGCAAGCAAATGTAAGAGTCGTCGCATTGCGTTGCACAGGCGGGCCAGAGCGCATGCGACCTCGCCAGACTCCTTCACCCCGAAAGACGCAGGAATGAAATGAGCAAATTTATACCATTTCATTGCCAGCTTCAGGAAAGCTTCGCTTCACACTGATTCGTAAATGTGCGTTGCATCCGCATAATTATTTTTTCCCCTTAATTTCTCCGCACTACCGTACTTTGAGTATATTAAGATAGACAAGCCGTCACGTGGTAGGCCGTTCGCCACATACAACGGGATCAAAATGATGCAAGACGCACGCGTCTTTTTACCTGGAAAGCTTGCCTTTCAAGGAACGATCGCGAGCAACACCACCTCCAGTCGCGTTTCGTCGAGGTTCACGGATGAATAGAACCCTGGAGGATAACTCGCGCGGAGCAGTTGCCTTGGCTCTCATGTCGTGAAATGCAGTGCCACTCCGGAAGGCTCGATTCCGTGGAATGATTAATTTCCATATGTCCGTGCCAGCTGCCGATGCAGCCAATGCCATCATTTCGCGCGCTCCTTCAAGCCAGTCAGTTTGCATAAATCGAAGGGAGAATTAATGACCCGAGATGTCCTTATGCGCATTTCCTTTGGAGAGATTTTTACAGCGCTGAGACACCTAGAGGAAGTTGGTGCCGTATCGGGCACTTTCATCTTAATGGCTTCCTTTAACGGCTGCGAAGGTGACGATCGTTCGAAGGTCAAGCGCGCTGTGAAGGAGCAAAGATTACTGGCTTCCAATGCGCCACCTAGAGTGCCAATTGAGAGATATAGGGATTGTGTCTTCCTGAGGTACTGTGGAAGAAAATAGGGTCTGGAATTTAGATTGATATCGCGCCCTTTTTAGAGACCTGGCGTTTCTTCACTTGACTTACGAGTCCTCTCTTACATTTTATAGAATTCGATTTGAGCAGCTTGTTAATTCACAGGTGTTGATGCAGTTCTTTTTACAGTGGCAGTTTGCGTGCGTGTGCGTGCGCGTGCGTGTGCGTGTGTGCGTGTGCGTGTGCGTGCGTGTGCGTGTGTGTGTGTGTGTGTGTGTGTGTGTGTGTGTGTGTGTGTGTGTGTGTGTGTGTGTGTGTGTGTGTGTGTGTGTGTGTGTGTGTGTGTGTGTGTGTGTGTGTGTGTTTTCACAACAGGTCCTTTACAGATAGATTAAGAAACAGGGGCAACAAAAACTTAATGTGCCAAGGTTTCTGGAGATTTCTGCGCGGAACCTGCGCGGTGGCAGCAATACGTAATGGCGGGAGTGGTAAAGTGACACTTTGTTCAAGAGGGCATATTGAGGGGATGTGCTGGATTCTGTATTCGGCCACTGCCAGTCTGCACGTACTTCAGCGGCAAACCCGCCTGTTATTCGTATTTTAGAACTAGCCTACAGCGGTAGTCATACTGTTTTCTCTCTGTGAACGACAGAGCAGACGCAGATATGAAGGTGTGATAACAAATTTTTAATTTATTCCCTGTACCACGGTGGAAGGCCACGAAGACACCAGCATGGTTTAAATTTAAAACATGTGGATATTGCCTTAAAGTGGAGATATTTTCGTATACCTGGCGAAGGTACTGTAACCATCGTATAGTCGCAAGTCAGACCATACGCAATCTCATGGCTACCACATGAACAACCAAAGCTGCGACGACGGCCAGTCGCTGACCACTAACACCGACCTTCAGCGTGAAACGTTCAGTCAGTCCTGAGAAGCGCCACGGTGACGACACACAACTACACAACGGCAGGGTAGGACAGCCATTGGGAAGTGAAACGTACGATATAAAGGCTACTGGCAGTGTTATCTGATACCGAAAGAACTGTTAAAGGTTACGTTTTGGTTGTTATGCAAGCCGATTAGTCACCTTGATAGTGCCCACGTGCGTAATTTTCATCAATCCGGTTGAATTACGAATGCTTAATTAGTAGTTTCATCACTCCTCATCAACCCGAAGCCACACTTGACAACGTCCGAGTCGACGACACTTTATGCGTGACCATGATAAATTGTGAGACAATACGAAAAAAGGAAACGCAAGGCTCACCATCAGCACTGTTTCATTGAATCCCCCAAATCTTTCAACGAACACGCTCTCTGTGTGAGTAAAATACAGTTGCTAGTCAGCGGTGTCTAGAACACGACTATAATATATTCTATGAGCCTGCAACGTCACTCTAATAAAATCTGAAATATGAAAGTTCATTTAGGTAGACTTACAGCTGCACTTCAGTGGTTCAAACTTAAATCCGTGGAACGTTCAAACGTTTCCTAATTCTCAGATTAGGCAGCAACATATGTCACATCATCCTTGGAGCGTGCCAACATAAGGCAAATAAAATATCATCAACGCAGTGCAGGAAAAATTTTCGGATATTTATTTCCCATTCCTTGCAGAACTGTATTAAATTTTCGAAAGTTTGAAGTTGCGCGGGCGTCTCGCATCACACTGAATCCGTTAAAGACGGCTTTCGCACGTCCTCGAAAATTCCTATACCCGCCGTGGTTGATCAGTGGCTATCGTGTTGAGCTGCGGAGCCCGAGATCGAATTTCAATGGGGGCCAAATGCGAAAACACCCGTCTGCTTAGATTTAGGTGCACGTTAAAGAACTCCAGGCGGTCCAAATTTCCGGAGTCCTTCACTACGGCATACCTCATAATCAAAAAGTGGTTTTGGCCCGTAAAACCCCATAATTTAAAAAAAAATTTGCTATAAAGACTTTATTCTTGCTTTCTGCTGTCTGTTCTCGTTCGATGGCAAATAACATAAATTTGTTGCTTCATAAACAAAATGGTCCCATAGCAAGTGGTCCCATAGACGAGTGAACGCCGCGCGGCACGCAATACCGGCGGTCGCTTTACGTCCGGCAGGCCGTAGTCGATCGAACTGCTTTCAAAACCAGCGTACTTGCGGTGTAGACGGCGATTGCAACAAGATGTAGAAACAGATAACCGACGCGTACATGCTCGCACGACCGTTGGTTCTCCGTCCAGCCTTTATACCACTAGTACTGTACGCCTGGCGAGTGCGCGCACAAGCCGGCGAAGTCGTTGTCGCCTGACTCGAAGCACCTGCGTACCGTCCTCCGTTGCCTTGGGGGGCATCGTCGCGTAGTCGCCGCATGCGCCACACGGGCGAGGTCTGGCACGGAGCGTGAGAACGCGACCCGGTGTCACTGCCGACGCAGCTGTTGGCACACGAGGCACGCATGCCTCGATTAAGGGGGGTCCGCGCGGTAGTACGGCAAACTTCGCCGAATTCTTTCCTCGAAACTCTTCTCCGACTGTTTTTTTTTTTTTTGTTCCAGTGTTTCAGAGAGGCCAACGAGGAACGGGCAAATGCCGGCACTCGAGAGCTCCGCCGGTCTTTGCAATTCAAACGAATGGGGAATTTTCCTCCGCAGGCTTGGCGGTTCTTGAGGAAGGACATACACAAAATCTACAAACCTACGAAACCACAAGCGCTTTAGAGGTACGATAAAGGTAAGCGCTGAATCAGTTCGTATTGATAAATTAGTCGTGAAGAAGGAAAACTTCGTTCAGTCCGCGGTAACGAATGTATTGCTAGAAGAAATAATTATGAGAAATGATGGATTTACGAGTTACGCACCAGAACTTGAGCTTGAGAGCCGGTACATCAGAGTGGCGTCGCGGACTGCGAAGCACTCTTTGGCATTTCGGCAAATGTGCTTGAATGGAAGTTCTTGAAACTGCCTGTTCTTTCATCGGCTCTCTTAAAATGTTGCGTATAATATATATATATATATATATATATATATATATATATATATATATATATATATATATATACACTTGTCTTCGTCAAAGCCTTGAAGAAGACAAGTCCACTTGTCGAAACGTTGGCTTCTACTTTCACCTTGTTCTCGTTTTGCTCATCGTCTTGAATTTCCATCTCCCACCTTCCCCATATTTTCCCTGGCTAACTACGATGGGTCATATTAGGATGCGTGCCTAACAGCAGGCTGCTGCCACTGCCCTTGAGCACCATCCGAGCTCCTTGAACGCGTCTCTCCGCTTCGGGGATCGGGCGAGAACTGGCGTATTCAGCACCACCGGAAGGCGTCAACAAAACCCTCATACAGAAATACCTCCCGCTTCCCACGGGGTCGGTGGCTCCTCTTCCCGAATACACCGTTCCCGACAACACCCTCCTCAACGCCGACTTTTCCGCCAATGAGGTACGTCGGGCTCTCCACGAACTCAAGGCCGCTCCGCCCCCGGTCCTGATGGCATCACCAACAAACTCCTGCGCAATCTGGATTACCCCTCCGTCAAATACTTCACCGGCACCATCAACATAGTGTACAAGAAAGGCGAGCTAACCGATACCTGGAAACTCGCCCACGCGATCTTCATTCCCAAAGCGGGCAGGGCGCCTAGTCTGTAACACCTCCGCCCCACCTCGCCTACATCGTGCGTGGGTAAAGTGGCCGAACACGTCGTCCTCAACAAGATTGGTCGGTACCTCTAGTACCACGAATGCCTCCAGAGGCAATATTGCGCCTAAAGCATCAGATTCTTGACAGAGGAAACACTCGGGACACCCGTGCCATACGCAGCCTCGATTTCGAAAAGGGATTTGATAGCATCGCGCAGTCGTCCATGTTGTAGGCAATCACAGACGTTGGGCTCAGGCGTTGGTTCTATGACTTTGTCTGCTCCTTCCTTACCCGGCGAGCAGTCGAGCTCGGACAGTGGTGTACCCGCAGGGATCAGTCCTCTCGCCAACGCTTTTCAATTTCGTGATGATCGGGCGCTCCGAACGACTCTAGAAGATCGACGGGTTAAACCACACCATCTAGGCGGACGAGATAACGATCTGATGCTGCGCAGGCTCGAATGGCTTCATCGAATCTGCCTTGCGGGAGGCCGTCGAAACCACCGAGTCCTACCTCGAATACGCTTGTCTCAAATGCCACCCCATTAAGTCGGAACTGTTGCTGTACTCGCCCAAACGCCGGGGCCCCAAGCCTAGAGGGTGCAAACCCCCGGCCGAACGCAACATTACCCTCCGTATCAGGGAACGCCGTACCACCCCTACGGTAGACACCATTAGGGTCCTGGGCATGATCATCGGGTCCCTCGGCGCAGAACTTCCAAAACAAGACGAAGAACGCCATACGACTGGTATGCAGAGTGGCTAACTGTCACCACTGCATCAAAGGAGATAACCTGCTACGTCTCGTACACGCGTTTGTTCTCTGCCGCTTCACCTACGTCGCTGCCATGCATAATTGGCTACGCGCTGAGCGCAACGAATTCAACGCCCTCATTCGAAAAGTTGTGAAACGGGCCCTCGGCGTTGCGATCTCCACTTCCACACAGAAGCTCCTCGAGCTCCGCGTTCACAACACGCTAGAAGACAACGCCGAGGCTCAGGAGCGAGCGCAGGTGACCTGACTCACGACCACCAAGGCGAGTCGCAACATTTTGCGCGAAGTGATCCACAGCGACTCCAGACCGGCCATCAAAGCCTTCTAACGTGGCGTCGTCTCCGAGCAGGCGTTAGGCATCCTCCGTAGCCCGTATCCGAGCACCCTCAAGCACCACACGGTCATCTGGTTCCCCGTCCATCTCGGTCGGGTGCCGCGCGCCCAACCCAACCTCAACGAGATCGTCCACGACGCAGCGCGCGCACTTACCGACCGCGCCGTACCCGGGCAACCCCATTTCGTCGAGCTGGAGGACAACCTGGACGCGCTCGTTGGGTACAGCGAAGTCACAAACACTTCTACCTGGGGTGCCGCATCTTTCCGCCACCACACCCCAAACTTAACAGGCCGCAGGCGCTAACATTATGCTTGCTACGGACGCACATGTACCCAAACCCTGCCAAATTACACGTTCTCTATCCTGATGCTAAGGCCAGCGACACGTGCCCCTCGTGCGGAGACACGGCGACACTCGCACACATGCTCTAGGAATGTAGAGACGCTCTTCCCGACTCCATCTCGGGGAAGTGGTAGGAGTCCCTCAGAAGCTCACTACTGGCCGACCAGCCATGGGCAGTCCATCAGGCCCGCGAAGCGGCCCCCAGGTACTCGCTGTAGGTTCCTACGTGGGAGGAGCCCGCGACGCGCTAAGCGCATCCTGAAGGACCAGAATAAAGCTTTCCAGTCCAGTCTCCGCTTCGCAAGTGCTACACTGGCAGCAACTCGGCCATCTTTAGCGAGGAGTGTACGTGTGCGAAACAAGGTAATTATTGGTGAAATTGGGGATTTATCACGTTGTAACGACTGCGCAATGGACGGGACCACAAGAAGTTATGAGGCAGAAGACAGGTAGCGTGCTGTGCCAGTTCTTCGACGTTCAGTTCGTGCCGTGTCGTCCTTTAGCGCTGCCGTTATTAACAAAACGTGTGGGTAAGCCTACTTACAAAATTTCGCGCACCGTCACTTCATTTCGCACTTGCATTTAACAGTTGTGAAATTTACCTCACGAACACGTAGGCTGGCATTTCCCTCGCAAAATGAACGACTGACGAAGTTACGACCTCGCTTATGCATCTGGGGCTCCAGAGCGACTTCGTGAATATGGGCGCTGTGGCCTCCGATGTGGAAATGCCCAAGCGTGCGGGCTCGATGCCATTTTCGTGCATCTCTTGCAGCCGCGTGGCTCTGCGTCGATCGTTGATCTCTTTGGCGTCACCTGCTCGTCGTCACCGCCGTTGTGAGCGTTATGTGTACGCGAAAAAAAGAAAACTGCTTCGGACGTGACGGAGAAATCGTGCGTGGCGTGCTCTCCAGATGGCGCTCGCTTGGGGTGCAGGGATTGCCGCACCTGCCTGTCAGGTGCACGTTGGGGAGCTGTCTTCGCAGGTGCCTGACGGCGGATGTACCAGCGTGCCGACTTACGGACAGATGTGTGTGCCTCTCCCCCCCCCCCCCCCCCCCCCCACGCAGCGCGGAAATTCGACACGCAGTTTTTCCCCAGAGAACAGAGACTCGCGTATGCACAAAGTCCCCGTTCGCGCCGGCGCCGTCCCCGCACGAGTTTTGGAAGAATATGCTGCCCCTTTACGGTTCTTCGTTTTATTTGGCATAGGTTGCGTAGCCTTGACTCCCTTCGTTAGCCTCATTCTCACTATATATGCTTTCTCTCGTAGCCACTCCGACAATTTGCCACGCGGCCTTCCTAATGTAAGCACGAAAGACATAGGAAAAAAAGAAAGAAATGACAGGTGAACGTTCACACGATGCTTTAGTTCGGAACATGATTACACCGTGGTTCGGGGTCAAGTCGGATTTCCCTGTTTAAGGTTTCAAATACATATGAAAAGCAGGAATAACCTCAATAATAGGGAAAATGATGAACCAACATGAATGCAGAAAGTTTGAAATTTGAGAGAGAAGAACATCTTCTACGAAATGTAACAAGGAAATTTCTCGTTTGATTTCTAAATCTAACCACGAATGGTTAGGTATGTGCCGATTTCGTTTTTCATTGAAACACAGTGTTTACAAAGTTGAAACTGTACCAAAGACAGATTTCACTGCACGAGGAACAGCGCCTTCTCGAGTGACTGGACAGTATAAATGTAGTGTATTAAATGACGGTTTTGCGTGAGCTGTTTGAACTTTTTACGCGTATTTTCAACAGAGTTTGTGTAGTTTGATTATGTGGCTGATTTGCGTATTGCGGTCTAGAAAGTGTACAGAATTCAGATCTAATTTGTTGTTGCGGAGTTGCAGAGTCCTAAACTTAGTGCTTCAGTTTTGTTTACGTTTTGTATACTCAGCATTTTTTTATGAGAAAGAACGTTGCCTACATAAAAATATTTACTACCAACAATTCGCCATTCATAAAGACGGATCGGGGGCCGCTACGCTTCCCAAACTGCAGGCCTCAGTCATGGAAGTGATACACCTCATCAAACGGGTCCCCAACAGGCTGCAGGGCCTCGAAGAGCAAGATACTCTCCAAATCGCGCGAGCGCTTCTAACCAGTCGAATAACGTATGGTACTCCCTATCTCGACCTCGAAAAAGTAGAAATCGAGAAACCTAGCACTCTTATCAGAAAAGCAATCAAGGTCCCCATGGGGGTTTCCAAGAAAGCTTCCACGGCGCGCAAACTGGGACTCCATAATACGCGGAAAGAACTACAAGAAGCCCAGAAGGCAAGTAAAATCTAACGCCTGACACTGAACCAAACTGGCCGAGTCCTACTGCACAGTCTTGGTTACAGACCACCAGCAGAGGAAATTTAAGCAAAACAGCGCATCCTTAATCACTTACGGGACGCAGTTACGGTGGCGCCCATTTTACGTGATATTCACCCCATCCATCACAAAAAGTGAATACAAACGAGAGTCCAAGTTCTGCACATACTCGAACACTGGCGCCCGGTATAGGGATGCGGCAAAATATCCTAAAGCTGAGCCTTCGCTCAGAGAGAGAGAGAAGAATACAGGAAGGCAGGGATGTTAACCAGTCAAGTGTCTGGTTGGCTACCCTACACTGGGGGAAGGGATAAGGGGAAGAGAAAGAAGGGAGAGAGAAGGTGTAGGTACGTGTACGGACAGCACTTCAGTTAAAGTCGCTCGAGCAAACCAGAAGTTCTGAGAAAACACAAAAGTGCCTTCACTGCCTTCTGAGCCGATGATCGGTCGGGACGGTGCTCTAATATTGTCTGTTCACTCAGAGGACGATCGTCTAGTTTCCTCAATGTGTCGGACAAATACTGTCTTTGTGCTTGAAATTGAGGACAATGGCACAATATGTGGTCAATGTTCTCCTCGCATGCGCAAACATCACATGCAGGACTATCAGCCATTCCAATTAGTGCTGAGTAGGCATTCGTGAAGGCCACTCCAAGCCATAACCGACACAGAAGAGACGCTTCACGCCGGTGCACACCGGCTGGAGGTCTGAGTTGAAGTGATGGGTTTAGTCGGTGCAGTCTTGTGCGCCTTGTATGTACGGTATTCCATTCTGCTAAGGAGATCGTGCGTGCCAGAATGCCAAGTTGTCTCGCGGCGTCGGTCCTTGAGAGCGGAATGGGGACGCAGCGGTCCTCTTGGCTTGACGTCCGAGCTGCCTTATCGGCGTCATCATTACCAATGATACCGCAATGACCTGGTATCCACTGAAAAGAGATATCATGGCCTTTTTCTCTTAAGTGATGGACAAGTTCCGCGATTTCGCACGTGAGCTGATCGTGATTCCCATGTCGGAGAAATGAATGCACACAATGCAAGGCCGGCCTTGAATCGCAGAAGACTGCCCATTTTCTAGGACTTTCAGTATTTATCACTTGAAGCGCCTCGCGGAGAGCCGCGAGCTCTGAAGCTGTAGACGTAGTGACATGGGAAGTCTTGAATCGCTTGGTTATTCTCATTGCTGGTATAACTACAGCGCCGCCGGAACTGGTTGATGTAGTTGATCCATCAGTGTAGACATGTGTGCAGTCGCTGTATTTCTCGCACAACAGAAGTAAAGTTAGTTGCTTGAGCGCTGATGATGGCAAGTCCGACTTTTTCTGAAGTCCTGGGACTGTAAGGTTCACTTGAGTACGGCGCATACACCATGGAGGAATAGAAGGCCTTGCCGCAGGTGTGTAACCTGACCTGAAAGAGGCACGGTGCGCGAAGACAGTCGCACTGAATGTCGTGTGGGGCCTATCTACTGGGAGACTTGCTAGGTGGTGGGTAGGGGTCCGGGCGACGTGTCTTATGTGCACACGCATTGTTTCGATGTTAATGTGCGTTCTAATAGTGAAATCTTGAGCGACTGCAATGACTTCAGTCGTTGATGCACTCCGCGGTAGACCGAGACATATCTTGAGTGCTTGGGCTTGGATGCTTTGGATTGTGTTCAGGTTAGTTCTGCAGGTGTTGGACATGACAGGTAGGCTGTACCGCAGGAATCCAATAAAGAGGACCCTGTAGAGTTGCAGCATAGAGTGTATTGGCACTCCCCAGGTCTTTCCTGCAAGGAACTTAAACATATGGCAAATTCCTGTCAGGCGTTTTTTCACATAATTCACATGAGGGGTCCAGGAGAGATTTTTGTCAAGGACCACCCCCAAAAATCTGTGACTCGTGCTGTACGAGATGATGTGTCTGTCGACGGATATCACGTATGGAGACATTGATTTCCTGGTAAATGCCACCGCTGCGCACTTCTCGTATGATATACGAAGTCCTTGTTCTCGAAGGTAGGATGATGTTAAAGTAGCTGACTTTTGAAGCCGCGCGCGAAGCTCAGAGTGCCGTAAGCGCCAAGGGCAAGGAACAAGCCACCGCCACGGTAACTGGAAGGGACGTAGAGACAATGAAAGAAGTGGTGACCGTTCTCACCCTTTCCACGTGCACTGACTCCTTTTCCTACCTTTCCCCTATCGGAAAATTGCGGTAAGCTTGTCTTGCGTGCACCTGACCTTCGTCACGGTTAAGTAACCTACAGGTAGCGTTGCCGGATTGCTTCGCCCTCCCGCTCCCTCAGTTCGTGTTCTTCTCGTTGCAGTCGAATTGCCTGGGCTCGGGCGGCTCTATCGGCGCGCCGACGGCGAGTCCTTTCACAGGCGAGTTCTCGCCGCCGCTCGTCGAACGCTGCCCGTTCCTGGGGGGGACGCACAAGGCGTCACCGTCCCATCCGTTTTCCGAGGCTGAACTGAACGGAAACAAAGCCGGCGCAGCGTGCGCAAAATCTTTCGTGCCCTTTCCGTCCCCGGCGGAAGTGAAACGGCTCTGACTGGTAGCGTGCATGGCGTGAGAGCGCGCGCCTATGCAGCTGGAAGCCTTGCTAATGACTCATGCTCCGGTGCCGGCGCAGCTGTCAACTCATCAAACCGTCCTTTCCCGCAGCTGCTCTGCTCTGGGAGCAACTGGGTTTCTTGGCGTGACAATGACAACGCCACTTGTGAGCATTCAAGCTTCGCTTGAAAAGAAAAAAAAATACTCGATGGAAGCCCTGAGCCTCCTATGAAAACGCACGTCCAGAAACCTCTGTCAAGATGACGTAGGTTTCTGGAAGAGGAGCACACATCCGGGAAATCGACGTCATCTGGACCCCGGTACACGAGTCCCTGGCGAGGAACGAGGCGGCTGGCGCCGCAGCCCAAGGGCACACAGGCCGGGCTTTCCCGCAAGAGGGTACCATACAGGCGACGAGACAGGAAGACATACCGAAGAAATACACTAATATTCTACATCACACACAGACTCGAACAAAGAATGTACCCCTACTTCACGTGAAACTCAACAGAGGATACAGTTCTATTAAAAAGACTGCGAACAAACTCCTATGGTGACGGTATCATATTTCATAGGATTTCTCCAACGGAATTCCCGTACCTCTGAAAATTTTGCGGAGTCCCGGGCAACCTGCGCCACGTGGTAATGGAGTGCTCGGGGCCAGCGGGACACCGTCAAAAACCGAAGATGGCAGATGAATAAACAGCCGAATCAGACAAGACGGAAGAGGACAAGGAAGAACTATGGGAGGCCATGCTGTCTTGCAAGGGGCTGGGTTAGCAGCGAAAGTTAGCGCACGGGGCCAGAGTGGCAGCGAGAGCCCACGGATTCCTGGAATGAGAAAGCCGCCCTCCTGAGGACGAGATCGCTTTCTTTCTATCACTAGTTTATAAATAAACGTTTATTTCGCTCTCTCTCTCCCAACAATTGCTCATTGCAATATTTTCTCTTGAAAGAAATGAACCTCGTCACATTTGGGCAGTGTCTTCTTCCTGTGTTTCTCCGCCCTGCGCTTCAAGCACTACCGCTTCAAACGTGCGATGCCAAGCTAACCCGTCAGTCTATTCTGCTCCATTTCGGTGCAGCCGATGGCGATCAAGAAAGATTGCTCCACCACCATGTTTGCCACCAAATAAACTTTTCTGTTAGATTTATAACCTCATAGACAGTGAGCCCGAGGTGTAGATGTTATTTGCATTCTTCGGTATAGCTTACCGACTTTGCACTATGTTTTCTTCTAATCTCTTTCACGGCGCCACATAAATCACTGGTTATGCGCCAATGGGTTCACTGCCGAGAATTCAGGCAACAACTTGAACCACAGGGTATGCGCTCATTCTTGTTGAATCCACCAGAATGGGTAATTACCACGCTCTTTATGGTTCCTTTAAAATTTACGCGGTGCTGAGTCGAATCGAGCCTGCGTCTCACACCTATATACGTCAAACACAGCAGTCCGACGCTTCGCGCGCTGCGCCGCAAATGAGTGCGGTAAGCGAGAAAAAAGTTGTCAGTGTTCGCACACACTGGTCTGCCACGCATCTCAGAGGTCACGCGCAGACTTCACGGAAGCGCCACTTGATGACGCAACGTTTCCAGCGGTAAGCGTGACGGAGTAGCCCGAATGCAGTACAAGCTTTACGCATGCGGCGTTTCTGCAGTGTCAATGCCGGGTGTCGCTACATTGCTGGTTGAATTAATGTCGGCATTCATCGTGAGATCGCTTTTGCCGCAATATTTTTCTAAATGGGTAAGCATTTGTATACCTGTCCAACGAGCGAACCTGTCCGTCCGTCACGTGAGACGAATCGCTATAAATAAATTAATGCGTGAAAGAATATAAATTCAAAAGGAAAAACGTTTGTGGTGGGTTTCGTAAGTACTACCACACGCTCAGATGCTGAGCGTCGTATACCCACAGGGTTAAACACCCACGCTTGCAGAACGTGAATATATCAGAACCACATGAATGAGTTCCACATTCGGTACAAAACAAATGTCAAAGGAGAACGGCTTCTATGAAGGCCTTGTTGAAAGATTTGGGGATGGCGGAATAAAACCACTCTCTAGGACTACATGTTGAGCCAACTTTAAGTATTGAAGGCATCATGAAATGAATGTAATGCCAAACACGCCACAACTGGATGCGTTTCGGTGACGCAGGATGTGCATTCTGTTAGGGCGTTCCTTCATCGACCAAAATGCCCCTGATCTCTGAGGGCTCATGTGCTTCACGTCGTGCAACCCGCACAGATAAGCAGTCCATGAGTTGATAAGGATGATAAGGAGCGATGAGCGGTTATATGAGTCCGATCGCGGTTAATAATGGCTCGAAACCGGTGGATGAGGTGCTAAAGAGCGGTATGGGTTTATAATAGTCGGAACAGTTCTAATAAGGTTAATAAGCACTGATACGGGTTGATAAGGGTCGGATGAAGTTCAATAAAGTGGATGAAGTCTGATAAGAATTTATAAGGGTGGGATCATGTCCGCTAAGGTTGATAAGGAAACCTAGGGGTTGATAAGGCTGAGTGCGATAAGGTTGATACCGACAGATGAGGGTTAATAAGGCTCGGATCCTGTCCGATAAGGGAGATAACTACCGACAAGGCTTGACAAGGGTCAGCTCTAGTATGATATGGTTGATAACTACCGATAAGGGTTGGTAAGGGTTTATACTGCTGGCATCAAGTTTCATAACGTTGATAATGTCACCGGCCTGCATCTAGATGAGCAAGTGGCAAGTGACTTACGCATACTTAGACAACTCACAGAATAGTTTCTGCGTGATTTTTTTTATTGTAGCTTCGCCCGAACTTAGCATATGTTACTCAAGTAACATAGCGCAGTAAGGACGAGAGACAAGTCGACGCAGGACAAGCGCTAACTTGCCCAAACCAACATGCCCAACCTATTCCCTTCTTAGCTTGGTCGTGGTATGCCACACAGTCGCGGCGCTCTAATTCTATAAGTAATACCTTCTTCGTATATATTAACTAGTGCGGTTTGATCATATCCAGAAGGCGGAGAAGCAACTTTATTAGCCCATAAAAGCGAATACTCAACGTACTCATTTCGGCCACAGCCGTGTAAATATCACGCGGATGAAAAAAAAATTTACCTTCGAGCTTACATGACGTTCCGTGGAAAATAATCGGAAGAGGATTCTGTGCGGCTGCCGCAGAGGAGCAACTCTCTCAACAACACTAGCAACAGAGGAGGGTATGTGTCAAGGCACCCATTATTGTTTCTTTTTGATTATTATTAATGTGGTTGAGCAACACAGGGGCTGCGCAAGACGCTTCGCTGTATGACATTGGGTTCATTTTGACACAAGGTCTTTCTTTAACGGGAGCCATAACTAGCGTACACGAGCCTGTTAAAGCGTAGCTTTTGTTGCCTGTTCCCTCCCCGTTCTCGTTCATTTACGTATGCCCAAGGAAGGGTGGTCCTTAAAACCATTTACTGTCAAATAAAGTCCTTATATACGCATATCGCCAAAAATAAACGAACGTTCTTGCATTCGGCGTTATCGGAATGTGGAGATGACGGACAAGAATTCTGCCAGAAACCACATGCTGGCGAACACATTTACCCGGCTACCTAGTCGTGCATGTGTATAAATAATGAAATGTAATGTTGTCTTCACAGTATTCCTCCTGATTTATCAAAAACTATAAGGGATATAATCGTCAGAAATGGAGAGTGTAAAGCACGGGCTTCTAACTTCACAGTTGCGTGATGCGATGTTAACTTTAATACATCACTTTATGACACCAGAGCCAAATTACTTGTATGCAAATACAATGTATACGCAAAAAGATACTGCAACAAGGATACTTACATCAAAGGACAGATAGGGATAACAAAAACATGTGTATGTTCGTCGCCAACGCTTTGAAAATAATGCATCTTTTGTCACAGATGCCCAAACATATGTCATAAACACTACCAGCCTTTAAAGAAATCAATGTTTCGAATCTACTCAATCACACTGTAAAACAGCATGCTTTGTAGTTATGACGACTGCATTATGAATGACGCATGACAGGACAAAGGAAGTACATTCGAAGCGGCCTTTCGTAGCTATAACAGTCATTGGAACAAACATTGTTTGTTGTATTCTACATTTTTTGCTTGAAACCAACACTTTTCCAGATCTCGGTCCGCTCAGTGAGGCGATATGCCGAGTGCAAGAAATAAGCACGGAATTTGACCGCGTAGCCTGAAGCATTCCGTGGGATCAACTGCTCGAAAGGAACGTTGCACATGCGTCTCACGGATAAGATTTTAGTCACAGAAAAACTTATGCTCAAGCAAAAAAAAAAACAGAATATGACGGAGGGAGAGAGCGAGGACACAAACTCAGCATTCCCGAGTGAATAACGGCGCTGTAAGTTTCATTATAACGTACCCCTTCACATTGCCAGTTAATTACTCACTCATATTCAGCCGAACGAATGTTTGCATGAGCACTGTCCTACTTACCCTCTGCTGTAGCCCAATGGCACTGCTTAAATGTGCTCAAGGTCACACATCTGACCCCGTGGCCGCATCAGCCGCATTTCAACGGGAGCGAAACGCAAAACCGCTCGCGTAATTAGATTCAGGTGCACGTTGAAGAAAGCCAGGTGGAAAAAATTAATCCGGGGTTGGGGGTCCCACTATGGCGTTCCTCCTAATTCATTGCGGTTTTGGCAACCTCGGCATTTAATTCTAATTCGCCTTCACACGAACATTACCCTGCACATTTGTCAATCTGTGCATTTGAATGCTGGCAAATTCATCCTATAAGCTCTATTGTTGCTTCAGAGACTTCGAGCGTGACGCTAGGAGGAGCATCAATGGTAATAACTGTCGTTATATTACAAAAATTTAATTTAATTCTGTGGTTTCACGCGCCAAAACAACGACCTCATTCAGAAGCACAGCGTATAGTACGCGGATTCATTTTGATCGTCCCGGCTTCTTTAAGCTCCAGCACATAATTCTAGTGTGTACACGAGGATGTTCGCGTTTCGCACCCGTTGAAATGTGGCCGCCACGACCGGGACCGAACCCGCGACCTCAATCTCAATAGCGCTACGTCGTATCTACTTCAGCGAGTTGCCGCGTGGCTACACTGAAACGTGATGTTAGAAGAACCTGTTATACGCGTTTCCCGATATGTATATATCCAGATATCTGTCTTCTAACTGGTTAAAAAAGTATAAAGGAAAGGTGGCGAAAAGTGGCCGCAAACGGTAGCAGACGCGCATCGTAAATTTAGGCATTTTATGTTATAGGGCAGAGCGTACATTCACATTATAGTTTACTCGTCGTCGATTGGCTCGCGAAGCGAGAGGGTAAATTTATATTAAGAAGGGGTCCAGAGTTCGGCTTGGGGGAGGCTCTTCCTTAACAGACTATAGTGCTGCCCGAGTGGGACGTAGACAAGGTCCCGCGTGTTCGACAGCCGACACAGGGCCCGGATTCCGAACCGCAGGCTGAGGAATGACGGGGGCAGGTGGCTGGGGGCCGTGGCGCGGTCTTACACCGCCCGCCCATGCCAAGGAGCAGGCGGCAGATGGTCACAACCGTGGGAAGCGGACCACACCGCAACGCGTGCCCGCGACCATTTACGATCTGAAGCCGGGAAGGGATGGGGAGGGCAAGATGGCGGGGAGGAGGGGGGTGGGTGCTCAAAAAAGAAAGGCAGCCGGCGAGCGGGCAACGCGAAGGGGGGCCATTGCCGAGGGAAAGTGGGCGGGCAAGGCCAGTGCGCCGACATTCTTGGCGCGCAGCCGCTCGGACATGACACCGGAGCCGGCAGGTGCCGTAATAAGCCGAAACAAACGGCCGGCTCCGCAGCTGCCCCCCCACCCTCTCCGCTCTTTGTGGTCGTTTTCTGGTTTCCGTTTGTTGTTTGCCGAAGGTTCGCGGGAAGTACGTGCAAGCGCGCTGGGCGCGTCGCAGCCGCTATGCGCGTGCGTTACCCGGACGCGGAACTCCCGTTTGACGCGATTAGCTTTTGTTTTTGTTTTTCTTTTCTTTGTTGCTTCACCGACGCAGGTGTCGCTTGATGGAGGTGACTTGGTTCGGACCACCTGTTCTGTTTCTTGGACAACGCAACGCTCGAACAGGGGTGCCTCCTACGCAATCTCTTATTTATTTATTTATTTATTTATTTATTTATTTATTTATTTATTTATTTATCTTAACCATAGAATTCTTTTCTTTCGCCCTTGTATCAAAGAAGAGAGAGACTGACATAAGCAGTTGCGAATGTGCGTTGCTTACACAACCTTATTATAACACCTAGAGGCCTGCTTGAAAATTGCATGAAGACAAATCCTCCGTCAATGAGCACGGTGTAATTGCTGCCGGGTGCGAGACATTTTATCGAACTGCGGGAGCGTGTTTGGTGGCAAAATAAGCCTTCGTTCGACAGCTCTTAAACACAGGAGCTGCATTTTTTTTTCTTTCTGGCGCACTGTCCAGCAAGCCAGACTCTTTGCTTTGGAAAGATCGAATTTTCGTCCCATTTGCGCCTCAATTTATGGAGTGCCTTAGGGCAAGGAAGGAAATGGGGGAGGCAGTTTTTGTTTCCTCCTTTAATTTTATTGACTTCATTTTTTTTCCTAATCCTATACCACGTATACCTAGTTAAAATTAAATAAATACGGGGGTTTTACGCGACATAACCACGATCTCATTATGAAACACGCCACAGTGGGGGTTCCTTGGGTTCCTGGGGTTCCTTAACGTACACCCAATACACGGTACACGTTTTGTTTTCGTTTTTTTTTCACTCCCATCCAAATACAGCCGCCAAGCCCGGGATCTGATCCCTCGACCTCGTGACTAGTAGCTCAACGACAAAGCCCCTAAGCAACAAAGGCGGTTACCGCGTGCACCTCCACATCGACTAAAACGGAGAAAGTTAGAAGGCACTCCTTAGACGCACAGTTGCCATGGTAGGCGCACTTTTTTACCTCATTTCTGGTTACGGAGCTTTTAAAATTTATTTTCTACCCATAAACCCTCGAAAATGAAAGGAACGAACGCACACAAGTCGGCGAACACGAGCAACTACATCAGCTTGAATGTTGCGTAAACGTAATAATAACGTAGACCAGACATTAAAAAAAAAGAAAAAAACGAAGCGAGATCACCCATCAGAGAAGGAGGACCTAGCATGCCACGATTCGTGGAATGCTGTAACGCGGAAGACCTGCACCGAGCGATGAGATGCTCATGCACTTGACAGCTCCTCGTGGGCTGATGGTCGTGCGAGATCACGCCTCGCATTGACTTGTCACAAAGTGCACTCTTAATCTCATTGTACGTAGATCCTGTGGCTTGTAACGAAGTGCACTCTTAATTTCATTGTACGCATATGTTCCACCAGGTTTAAGTGAGTAAGTGCGACATAAGTGCAACATCGTTCTACTTGCTAAGTAGACCTTAAGTGGAACGAATCTCTATCAGCATCGGCTCTACCTTTCGGCTGAGCTTCTTGCGTGTGCTAGTGTACCTATATCACTCTTGATATTGTTCCACAAAAGTTCCACTAATTAAGTGTAACATCTTAAGCTCGTTGCGTAGAGATTCAATCAACAAAATGAAACATAGTGTAGCGGTCGAAATGCGAAAAGAAAGCTTGAAATTACGTCTTTACCAGAGCCAACCCAGAATCGTTGCCTTCGCCTTCTACCCAAGCGCGGGTACATCTCAGCACGGATGGTTCACAGATGATGGCATCTGGACATATTTCAAAAAGGAAAAAAAAGGAAAAATGTTCTTTTCACCTAACGTAACTTATGTAAAACGATATTACAAGTGCTGTGAATTCTCTATAGAGAAGAAAGGTGATGAAAAGTGTGAGTTAGCTCATTTGTTTTCTGCCACAAATGTGCCGATTTTGTTGAAACATTCCACCGCTACGCGTCGATACTCACCCGCTAAACGTGAGATAGATTTAGTTTAACGAGATCGTGATAGCGGGAGTTGAGGCAAGTTGCGTAATATGTTGGGTAATACGTTGATTACTAGATGAAAGAAATAATGGCAAGACGCTGCCTTCTTCCTTGCTTTCTTTATTTTTGTCCAAAGAACTGCGGCGGCATACGGCAGTGTGCCGTTATGGATTTCAAGGTTAATTTCTGCGTATTTTGGCCGTTTCGGTGCAGTGAAAGTTCTCAAGCGCTGCTAATTTCAGTCGCTGGCTGCCTTGGATTACGATGCAGTCCGCCTTTACCGAGGAAAGCAAAAGTAGGTTGGAGTAAAAGCCGTCGAAATCTATGACGCCCAAGTAAGCTGGTGCGTGAACTTCAAAGCAGCGGCGTCGCTAATGGTATTTCGTCCTAGCCTCATCCCTCGCTTGCCAAGCCTGCTGTCACTGCTCGAGCGGTCTTTTTCGGGTAATTGGAGAAGGTTGTATTCATAATTCCGGCTCAAATGACTGCGCTTCCTTTGTCCCTATGACCTTAGCTATGCCAGTCCTCATCATCATCATCAGCCTGTTCTATGTCCACTGGAGGACGAAGGCTTCTTCCTGCGATCTCCAATTACCCCTGTTCTGCGCCAACCGATTCCAACTAGCACCCGCGAATTTCTCAATTTCATCGCTCCACCTAGTTTTCTGCCTTCCTCGACTGCGTTTTCCCTCTCTCGGAAACCATTTTGTAACCCTAATGGCCCAACGGTTATCTAACCGGCGAATTACATGACCTACCCAGCTCTATTTCTTTCACTTGCTATCAATCAGAATATCTTCTATACCTGTTTGCTCTCTGATCCAAACCGCTCTGTTTCTGTCTCTTAACGTGATGCCTAGCAATATTCGATCCATCGTCTGTTCGTTCGAACCCGGCCTAATTACGCCGTCATATCAACGTCAGAATATTTCAACCAGCGCTGGCGATCGACTGCGCTTCTGTCCTGGCATTTCACTGCGTAGAGTACGTGCTATATCTTCTGTTGAGTAGACCAGACACGTTGTACGCTGTCTGGTCTACTCAACGCGTGGAACTTAACGTCGGAGTGGTCTGGTCATACTCGCGCCGTCGGCGATCAAGAACTTCTACGTTAATTTGGTGTAGAACGCTGCGTCATTGCGGGCGATCAAAAGCGCTCTTGAAGTCCGTTCCCAATACCAAGAGACGAACGACATCAAAACCCACGCCCCAGCATAAACGTGGCAGCCCACTACGTTATGTTAAGTGATGACGTCCCGGTTTAAGCAAAAAAAAAAGCGGTTCTTACATGACAAACATGTCAATAAGTTTACTGTGTCCGCGCACGTTACATAAACATGCCGCTTTCAGCTACGGACCATGGAATTCAAATATGTTTCTTTTTTCACTTTGGTAACGTGACAGACTAATTATAATCGACTCGAAAAGCGATTACGTCGTTTATCTCGTTTTGGTTCTCCGGAGGATATAAAAATCGTCATGCGTTCGATGACACTGCGTCCGACATCTACGCCCTCGTATCCGTCCGCTTATTTCACCGCTCGCGTTTCATCTTCGGCAACCGCGTTCGCCCGTCTCCGCACCGGACTTCTCGAAATGGTGACCCCCGTGGGTCGCTCTGGAAAACACACGCGCGGCGGGGCGCCCGCGCTTGTCTGCCGGCGTGGGGGTGGCCAGCCCTCTTTTCGGGGCGGCGAAATTGGGCAGGCCGTGGGCTGGGACCCGCACGCGCAGCTGCTGGCGACTGCCGAATATGGCCGCGTCACTCTTCTCGGACCACGCGCGCTAAGTGACCGCGCTCGGCTCCCCCACGTCCCGTCCCACCTGTCCCACCGTCGACAGACACTATGGTAACACTATGCCGCGGCCGTAGGCAGCGGGCGTGAGCGCCAAGGGGGGGGGGGGGGGGGGGGGGGCGACCAGCGTACATTCACCGGAGGGCGAACCTTTCCCAAGACGGCGGCTGGCTGTTGTTCTTTTTTGGCCCTGCGAAAAAGAAACAAGAAATAATAAATAGAAGGCTGGGAACTCCAACGTGCTTGCGCCTCATTAACGGGGAGTGTACATGTGTGAAGAAGATGTAGTTTACGGGTTTGAAGTGTTCTACATCGGATCTATAGCGAGACATATAAGAAATGATCCTGGAATGAATGACTGCTACGGCACATATCGTTATAAAACCTCTTGGAAAGAATTATTGGAACAACAACTAAGCAATGTGACGTTGTAGCGCAATATGCAATACTAAAGCCAGCACGAATAAACAAACTCCGATCTGAAAATTTAAAAAAAGGATACAAAACAACCAGATCGTAAAGGAACACCGAAAATGCGGCAAATTATGACACCAGAGGAGCTGTTCATTTAAACTATAAGATGTTAAGTCCCGAAACCGTTAACAGAGTTCAGAATCTTTAGGTCGACGCAGAGAGCCGGCGTTCCCTTCATGCGCAAAGCAGTTATCCGGCGCTATATGAAGGTCCTGACAATCATGTTTTAAACTACGGCTGTCTTCGCTCGTTCAGTTTGATTTGTTTCTCACAAAAGCGCCACTCCGACCAATCACGCGACGGCAAGCGAACAGGTCGCATTCCGAGCCGCTATAATATCGCGCCCCTGAAATGGAACGGTCGTTTTTTTTTATTATTATTAAAACTGCACGATACTCCACGCTGTCTTCTTCCTCCTCGATAAGAGGGCCGAGGCAGCCGTGAAATATTGAGTGCCAGCGTCGCCCTTTCTAACACGAAAGTCGCTATGCACGCTTCCTCAGGTAAATGCGTTTCCACGGGCTCTCCGCTGCGCTTTCATGTCATTTACAATGTGTCGGCAGCATATTACCATCCGTAGGCACGGCTCGCGCGCCTACTTTTGCCTCTCACAACCGTTTATGATCAATCATCTGATAGGTCACAAAAACACGAAGAAATCAGTGTCTTCAGTGCCCCGTATGTGCTAATGTCATGCATGACTCTGCAAAGCATTAGTTATTGCAACTAGTGTAGCCGCTATTGTGATTAATATATTGGGTATTTATGTGATAAACTAATTTTTAGAAGTTATTGTAGCACAATTTTAATGATTGACTTGAATAACTCAAAGGGAGGGGGAGGGGCATTACTTGCACAAATATCGAAATGCATAACTAACTAAAATTCACGAATTAAGTGTCCGGCTAATGACCTTACGCCAGACATTGCAATTTACAAATTGTAGCCAGTGAGACTACAGGGCATACTCGCTTGAAAAGAATTCTCCGGATGACACCAGTCTATTTCCCCGAACTTTGCAACGAGATACATTGGCGGTTGAGTCACCGCTGTGCTTAAGTGCATAAAACGTCATCTTGTTAAAAAATGTAACTGAGACTAAAGTTGGGCGGAGCATATCTCGAAAATGATGTCACGCATAGAGTCATTTTCAAGTTGATATGGCTTGAAGTCTCACTGACTACAATTTGCAAAGTGCAATGTAAGGCACATATCTAAAAAAATAATTAGTGCTTTTTTGGTATTAGCCAATTACGCATTTCAAGTTCTCGTGCAAGTAACGTCCTCCTCTTCAAGTAGCCCAGCTCAAGGACTACAATTGGGCTATCTGCTACTGGCTTTCTTTTTTTATAATTTGGTTAATGTCTTCGGAGAAACACTTGGTATATACGGTTGAAAAAAAAAACGATAGAAAAAGAACTAAACGACGCGTATGGCATATATTTATTTATGTTTCTTTTGTGTGAATAGTTCACCCGTTAAACTTAACCAGATAACATTTTAATCTCAAAGCTGTCACCTTACGGTCTAAGCAGGATTACTGTTTCTCGTTATTGCTTCCTGGCTTTCTGGCAAATTAGTATTTGTCGTTATAGCTTCCTGGCCCAGTTTCATCATCTCGCGAAGACATAATAGGTGCACCTTGAGGCTATTAATCATGAAGCCGTGCGGGACATAACGGGACAGCCAGGTCTGCCAAAACTACAGGCCGAATCCCAACTCAACACTGACGACGCGCTGGTGCAACAACGACGATGCGTGCGCGCCCTTAAACCATCAAATTTTGGCTCGGTTGCTTCATTGGTACGGTACATGGGACATGAAATACACAGTCCAGCTTCTACTGCACCCGTTGTAGCTCGGTGGAACAAGGTACAATTAAGCGACAATAAGCCCCATGGTCGTCTGTGTAGTCCGGTTCCTCGCCAGAAGAAATCTCAAGCTTCCCCGGCTTCGTCGTGCCAATGATAGTCAAGACGATGCGACTTTTGTAGCATACACTGATGGCAGTGTTAATTGATTCAAGCAGTCCTCGTGTGCCCACTGATACCAGAGGCAGGTCAGACGTGGTCGTGTGTGGCCGATCCCGCACCGCCCGTCTATCTTGCCAAGCTTGCCACCATACGTGACGGCTTGGCCGCGTTGCTCCCTTCTGTTAAAGCTGCTCGATATTTTCAGCTCAATGTTCGCACGGACTCAACTCAAGCCATGCACGACATAACTACAGTGCCTCGATCCACTCTTCTTTCAGACAGCATTCACCGCCTTGCTGCCACTACGAATATTGTGACACGCGTCCAGTGCGTACTTAGAGCAGCCTGCCGGGTCTCCTTGAAATTGATTGGGCAACACCCCTCCCCCCCACCAACTCCCGAAATAATGTACCCAGTTCCGAATTTTCCTGTAGACGCCTGCCGAGAACTGATCCGGGACGAAGATACCTCCGACGTACCACAGGAGCACTTATACATTGGTGTAGGTCAGACTTCACTGGTGGGTTAACCCGCCGAGAGGAGGAGATATATGTTACGGAGGCTGCGTGTCGGCGTCGCGCTCACCCTGTTTGTGATCACTCTCTGGTCACAACAGCACCGTGGTCCCTTCGATATATCTTTCCCATTTTTGTCAGACTAGAATCCAGAATGTAACAGCGACACTCTTCCTGTGGACGTTCCCAGCACTTCACCTAAGCCGTCTCCGCCACCTCCCGGCAACGGGCTCTCAATCTGGCCGCCCACCCGACGTTGAACGCTGAATTTGTGCAGCATTTTATTGTTCACGTCTACATCTTGACACGGTTTGTATTATGTGGAAGGACATCAAAATTCCTAAAGAAAATAAATAAAAGAAGACAGCTGAAGCGAGCAACTGACATTGCCTTTGTAGACGCCCATGAGTGACGTGAATGTTGGCGCCTCATCGTCTGGCGAGCATGAAGCAACCGAGACTGTGACCTGATTGGAACGCGTGCTTGATGCTCGCCCGCCTGTGTCTATGAGGCGCAAGCAAAATACGTCACTCATGGGTGGCTACAAAGGGCGCGCCATTTGCGCTCTTCAACTGTCAGTTTCGCTTTTCTGTGTGAAACTGGCCGCAATTCGTTGCCCTGTAAAAATGAGCAGCGCTAACTTTTTTCATATATGAGATAGGTTCCGAGCTTTTCGGGTGGCACGCTTCAGGTCAGCTATCGGGAGCCATCGTATGGCTCTTTCGCTTGAAAAGCGATTTAGTCTAATTTGCACAGTTTCTTGTCTAACTATTATTTCGAGTCAACTTCAAATGCATGACTCTTTGGCAGTATCAGTCAATATGAAATCAATTGTTTGCCTCGCGTTTCCTATATTGAAGAAATTTCGGATTCATTTCGTCCAACATCAGGTATAAAAGGCTCTTTCTGCCTGAGCTTCACAGACATACTGGCCGTCACCCATAGTTTGCTCTAAATGTTCTTTTTACACCTTTATGGGTACATAAAGGGTGTTTGTTCATTGCATAGCTAACACCTTCACGATTGTGGTAAGATCTAATGGTTAGTGAAGAGCAATGAAGTTTTCTTGTTGGCCGATTTCGATGACAGGTAAAAATTAGGGACGCTGATACATGTGACGCCAAAAGTGTATTAAATAAACTTTCAGAGCCGACGCTGTAAGATTCTCAGCCACGTACTCCTCTGCATCCTGGTGGTCACAATTATTACAGTCTTCTACGTACGCCTTTTCTCAGCGCAGGTATGGCTGGAACACGTTGTCGTGTGCAAGTTTTATAGCCCTAAAGGCAGCGATGCTACCCATGTGACAAGGCAACACTTTGAAAGGCGTAAATTTTTTTTTAGTGCATGCAGTTATCCGCCACAAGAAGTGCGGCTGTACAGACCTCTAACGCAGTTGACGAGTAGCATTCCACGCATTCTCCTCCGCGCTGTGACGTCTTACGTCGTGGCCCGCGCTCGCAGGGCGTCGAACTCTTGTACAAATTCGAGCGCGCTCTCTCTTCGTTCTGCCCATATGGTTCGCCGTCATCCGACAGCCGCGCCTGCGTTGCCGCGGGCGTTCAAACACGCATCTGCGCGTCTGCCTCTGCAAACAAATCTGCGCGGGCTTCTCCCGCCCTCTTTTTCGCCCGTCAGATTTCGTGGGACCTCCGCAAAAGGGATCGCGCAGACACCTGCAGCGTGGCCCGCCGGGGTCTGCATGCGCTGGCGTTGCGTTAAGGTCGGGAGTGAACACGGCCCACCACGTCTCCAGGCTCGAAATGTCATCGCGTGGGCCAGGCTGCCGCCGGCGCGTTTTTAGTCCAGAGCGACAGCAGGCGGAAAGTTGGGCGAGCACTCTAGTTTAAGCTCTTCATTATTCTTCATACCTTTTTTTATTTTATTTTTTTACATGGCACGTCTTCATCTAATTGAAAGCTTCCCGTGTGTTCACGCATGCGTGCATGTGCGTGCCTAGGTGTGCGTGTACGTGCTTCAGTGTGTTCGTGAGTCTGCGCGTGCTGTGTACAATGCGCGCGTGCATGTGCCTGCGTGAGCACGTAAATATGTACAGGTATATATTGTCACGGCGCCGGAATTAAACTCGATGGACGAACGCACTAGTCAGTATAGTAACAGTAACAATAACGGTTTGTTTAATAGTGTGCGCTGGTCACTTCGTCCTCTTCTTCTTCACTATGCTTTCTTTAAATGCGCATACATCTCTTTGTCGTCATTGTCCGTGTGGCACTACAGACGTGTGTGCACGTATGTTTCGCGTTATAATCAGAGGTGGTCGCTCTACTTCATGGAGAAGCTCTAATAAGCAACAAATGGATGTTTCGGTGCCAAACAACGCTCAGTGCTACGAACATTGAGTGCAACAAAATATGCGGTGCTGCAGATGTGTCAGGTTTCACACCCAGCGCAAATAACTAGTTCTATTATTTTTTTCGCGGTCACTTGGCATGCCTCGCTTAAAATTCCATCGAGAGCAAATTTTTCACCATAATATACCCAAATTCCTACCCTTCCTAATGCATTAGACCACGCGGCCCCACCAAAGCCCGTAGTTACTGTTCGTTGTTACAGTGTTACTATGCTGAACGTCTACAGACGGATGAAATGCAACACACTTCACAAAGTAACAAAATAGTTTCACATTTTCACTTTACTTTCGAAATAGCCACACCATGTTCGTGAAGGCGGCACGTTATCTTTGATATCAGCTTTCTCAACATCAATAGCTCAAGCACGTTGTAAATTTTTACAACTCTTTTCTCTCGGCGAAACCACCCTTTGTAATAAGAATGTAAGCTGCACCGCGCATTCCGTAGCGCCTTTAGTCATTTGCATCGCGCACCGTGGCACAATGGAATAACTTCCCACATTATCTCGTCGGTCACATCATTTAGCCCTCACATCATCCCGTTGATCACTTTGGGTCACCTGTAGGGACTGATGAAATTTGAAAGCAATGTGTTCATTATCTTCAACAAAGTAACCCTCATGGTTACAAAATCTTGTTTTTGGTATTTGGCTTTGCTTTTCTCGCTTTAGATCTATGTATTTAGCGCTGTATTTTTTAAACATGCCTGCTTATTTTCACGTGTGCTATAATGAAATATGAATTTTCTGCATTTTATCAATATAATTGTGCACTAATCTCACAATATGCAGTTTCTGTATTCCTCTTCCTAGTTTATCGTCGACACATCGACGATAATGTGTGCCGTCGTCAACAAACACCATTCCTAACATCTGCAGCTCACTTCGCAAGTATTGGTAGTGTGTCCATTGGATTCATGCTATCCGCTTAATGCATGGGCTTATCTTTAGAAGTACTATGTATTGTTTCTGTCCAGTTTTCTGCCTGTCACCATACTTGTAGATTTCGCCCAGTTTTGAAGCGATAGTTTTCTTTGAATCTTAAGTAAGGTACACTGGTAGTTAACTTGTCGTTAGCGTTCTCGTCACACAACAGGGTACAGACGCTTTAAACGACGATCCCGTGGCACCGCCTAGTTTGACCACGTGGTGACGCGTTCATTGTTTGCTTTGCCTCAGCTGACTCCATTGCCTCCGCGTTTACAATGGTTGTGGATGTAGCCGGTGCTGCTCAGCAAACCTTTGCTTTGGCGGCTGCTGTAGACGTTGACTTAGTGGACGACGCAAAACTTTGACCACAGCTTCAGACAGCAAGTAAGCTATTTCGGAGCTCACTACGCCTTGTCAAAACGGTGCGCGCCGCTTATACGGTGCTCCTACTGGGGGCTAAAAGTCTATTCTAACCTGACCAATCTTCCTATTTCAAAATGAAATCACGATCGGTGTCCTTGGCTCTTAGTTCCTTACTCGCGAATCACTTTGAAGCCGCGGCTTGTCGTGCTTCTGACTAAGTAACATTTGTATTTTCTGTCCGTTCATTTTCGGTCTAATCACTTGCGGGTGTGCTCTGTTGTGAATTTCTTCTTGGCACATGCAATACTTGGAAAGTAGATGTTGTGTGCTTTGTAATTTTTTGTAACCCGAACGTATTACCGCTGGTAATTCGCTTATTATGTGTACCGTCACTAAATGTCCAGCTTCCAACATTCGTGTGCTGTCGGTGCAGTCCGTTATCCTTGCTTCAGCGCATTCACTCAAGAGTCTGCCCATTCATTATATATTAGCGATGAAGCGCGCGTAAGTTTGGGCGGATGTGCGTCGACAATGTTCGAGAAACTTATTATGCTGGGGTCCCTTTATTACCTTAGCATTCTTGGGCTGCTTCACGCAGTTTCCGGGGGCTCTGTATATACGTACGTATTTATCTATATATGGTTGTACCTAACCGCCTTCCCGCTTACCTGGGTCATTGGGTAGTCCTTGGTCAATTGAGTAGCGCATCGGACTGCTGCGTAGAGGCCAGAGGGTTCAAAACCAACCATCGGACTAAGTTGAGTCCGTGAGTATGTGGCAGTGTGCACATAAGTGTCGTTCTTCAACGGTTCTCTTTCAATTTGAGATGGGTTATAGTACGAGGGTTGATCCAGAAATAAGGTTCCCATCAATTTTAGAAATAAACAACATTGTTTATTCTTATGGAAATTTAGATCATTAGAAAGATGAAACTTTGGTCTGTTTTGCCGTATAATCGCCATCTTTTTCTACGCATTTTGAAGACGGTGCTCCAATTTCTGTTTCTGAATGTCGTAGAACTCCGCCGCCAACCCGTTGAGGAAGCGTTTCACATCTTTGACTTCATCGTCGCTCCGGAATCGTTGGCCACTCGAATGTTTCTTTAGCTTGTGGAACAAGTGATAATCACTAGGCGCGAGATCTGGACTGTACGGTGGGTGGGGCATGACAGTCCACCCAAAGTTTTTCAAAAGTTCCTGGGTTTGACGGGAGACGTGAAGTCGGGCGTTACACCGGCTGGCCGTCGTCCTCGCCGGCGGTTCTGGATAGCTCGCCCGAGTTTCCTTAGTGTTGCACAACAACTGTCTGAGTTTATTGTAGTCCCACGTTCCATGAAATCGATCAGAAGGATCCCCTTATGATCCCCAAAAGACACTGGCCATGACTTTGCCAGCAGAATGAGTTTATTTGAACCTCTTTGCCACCTGTGACTCTGGGTGACGCCACTCTTTGGATTCTTGTTTCGTTTCGGGAGTGAAATGAAACACCCATGTTTCGTCTCCCATAACAATTGAATCCAACAATTATTCCTTATCTTCTTGACCCTTTTGAAGAAATTGGCGAGCGCAGTCTAGACGTTTCTCCTTGTGGCGTGATGTCAATAGCCGCGGTGACCATCGAGCACAACACTTGTGAAACCCCAAGTGTTCAGTCAAAGCTTTTTCTACTGTACCGTAATAACTTCCAGGAATCTGAGCAACAAGTTCACTGAGGGTGATCCTCCTGTTTTGAAGCAGTTCGCGCTGGACCATCTCGATAACCGCCTCCGAAAGTGACGACGGTCTTGCACTCCGTTCTTCAACGTGGACTTCCTTCCGACCAGCGCTAAACTCCCTGCACAACTTTCGGACGTGTTGAACGGACATACACTTGTCGCCGTACACCTCTGTAAACTGACGATGAATATTCACGGGTAGAGTCCGTTCGGCGTGCAAAAAGCAAATTACGGAAAGAATCTCGCACTTGGCGGGATCAACAATGGTAACCTCCATACCGGATGGCTGCTAGCCAAGAATGAGCGGCGGAGCGAAGCGCGGCTGGGGGGAATCGACAGTGGGGGAACAGCCTCGCACCTTCCCGTGGGACTGGAGCTCATTGGGAACCTTATTTCTGGATCAACCCTCTAACACAAGGAACTGCATGGGCAGATACCACTGTTCGAAGAAACTCTTTGACGCCGACTTGCAGCACTAGGAATCTGTTGCTCTGTCTGTGCCGGTCTTCAATGACACTCTTTGATGCCACTTCGGGTCACGGGGTATATGCAGCCGGGGACAAAATATTACGGAATCTGCGAGCACGTGCCAATGTGCACTCTTGCACCCTTCAACGAAGTAATCGCCTTCTTTCGAGACATGACATTGCGCATTCGCGCCCTTACACGCTGGCGAGCCTGCCACTAGGCCCATTTCTTGCCAACTTGCTATTCGAAACGCGATGATTGCAGAAGATTACACTATGAGAGCGGTGTCTGTTTCGGCCGACTGTGACTTGTGACAATGCACTGCACACCCCGACGCCCGAGAACGACACCGCTCCTCCTCGCGTAACCTTCTGCAGTCATCGCGATACTGACAGCACGCTGGCAACAAATGGGCCTAGCGACAGGCACGCCAGCATGAAAGGGCGCGCACGCCCAATGACACGTCTGGAAAGAAAGCGCTTGCTTCGTTAAAGAGCGCAAGAGCGCAGTTTGGCACGTCCTCGCAGATCCCGTAATATATTGTCGGCGACTTTACCAGTATATGCGTATTCCGCTATTTAATTATCCTCTTTGAGGCCAGCTTGGGTAACTATATAGATATTTGCCTCTGGGACTGTGCCGCTCTACGATGACAAAAAATATCCCTTAAATTTCTCGGGTGCTTAGCGGAATCTAACTCGCGGCGCCAGTGTTCCTGAAGGAGAGCAACTCGACGCATCAGTAGGCTGCGCCACAAATACACTGGGTGTGCACCGCTCTTCAATTATCCTTTCGCCAACTCGGGTCGCTGAGTATGTACCACTGGGTGTGCGGCAAGCGAGGGAACAAATCTCTGCATATGCTGGCACCGGCGCGCCACGCTTCTCGTCTCGGAGGCAACGCACGCACTTCTCAGTTCCACCAGATGGCGCAGCGTCGCCAGAAATAGGTCGCCAGAGGGGAGCCCGGTTGCCGCATGACGCGTTTCTTGGTGTCCGCCACGCTACAGTGAACCCTCTGTAGCCACGCACCGGCGCACCATGCATTTTCGCGGGCCAGGCGCAGGCGCGGTGGCGGCACTAGCGAAGCGCGACAAAAGAGTCCCGCTGCAGCAAATGCCTCATTGATAATTCGTATTGATGTTCGCAATACGCTGTGTCGCTATATTGATTGAGTGGTAACCCATTACCGCCAACGGTGATCATGAGATGAGTTACGCCGCAATGTTTCGACACTGTGTCCCAAGCGGTACTCACTTCTTGCCGACGTTCCGCGGTTGAAGTCCTTTATTTCAAGGTTAGCGGTACAACGCTAGTGAATGAGCTAACATTATTTATCTCTCGAGGAAATCTGTGCATTGCCAAGGGCGGCAACACGGGCAGTCCTTGTGTAGCGGCGGTGCGGGAACATGTCCACACATAGTCACTCTATTCCTTAATTTTTCCAGTCACTAGTTTTGGAGTCAACTGCTGCGCACATCTTCCCTCCGCCGTTCCACATTTCGCAGCTTAAAATGCGACACAATGCGTTAGCTATCATCCAGCTGCATTTTCGACATGCTTATCGCGCAGTAGCACGGTACAAATGGTAATGCTTTCGCATTAGTGCGGTTTCGCTTACGGCAACGTGCAGTGCGTTTCCGATAGCTTCATCTCATTCCTCTATATCAAATGTCCCACTAAAAGATTCTATATATAAGAAGTATGGTTATTCTTGTATAGCAACATGTACTGCCTTACACAAGCGCCGATGATCGGCTTTTTTCTCTACAGGATTCCGCTATGAAACAGCAAGGGCTGCATAAGTACCTTCAAAGCAACTAATGTATACGCCTTCAAGTGCACAATTGAGGCCCTTATTAATTTATCTCTTAGTAACTATTTTTCAAATTATTTTTAACTAAAGTATTATTACCCTCTAATTTTCAATTTCCTTTGCCTCGTTCCCGTGGTTTGACACGTCTGCTTGGTTGGTTTCTCACCAAGTGAAGTGGGCCGGCCCCGGAGGCTCTTTAAACCGTAGTTGTGTGGGTCACGTGAGTCACGTAGGGGTGTGGGATAATCGCGATTTGCCGCATTTCCGGGCGGGCACATGTTCGCTACGCTGCAAAAAGCTGTGCAGAACACATGAATTCTCACGCGCCCCTTACCGCGAAGCCCTATGACCCGACACTTACGATATGAGAGAAGAGTGTCAACACTTCCACGACGCGTACTTTGAAATAAGATAACATCGCATCCATCGTTCATTTATTTATTTATTTTCAAGTACTTCGTACAGGCATGATTGGAAGTTTAGGAAACATCATTCATGGTCACGCATAGGACGGTGCAACATTCTACATTGCGTGGGCATTACGCTAAATTACATTGCCGTACATTGGTGCTCATGAAAAAAACACTGACAATACAAACAGTCAAGCAGCATATAGACATGCACAAAGACTGTCATTCATTGAGCCAAGATGCGTGCTATAAGCTCATGGACTAGCGCTAACGGTGCATGTCGCGCAGTGAAGGGGCTTTTGAGTTTCCTTGGAAAGTCTGGTCGCAATGAAACATTTTAGACGAGTGTTGTGTTTGGTCGATGTTGTGTATCTGTTTTGCGAACTGTAGACATTATTTCGTTTTTATCTTATCCATCTGGTGTAGCGTGCTAAGCATGCCGCCATGAAAACCTATCTTGAATGTACTCGCATTAAATAGCCTTTCTCTCTCTGCTCACTCCTAAAGAACATTCACCACGGTGACCTTGAAGCTAGAAGTGTCGTGGATCATGTGTCTTTTTTTTTCTTCTTTTTTGCGTATCAATTTATCGAAACGTTTTCAGGAAGCTTCGCTTAACATTGATCATAACGAGTACATCTGATGTGCCATGCTGTTTGTTCGTTTCATAATAACTAGTTGTTGCGGGCAAAAGGAATGACGAAAGGACAGGGATTTGAGAAAAACGAGCGCGAATCTTTATTTTGTTCGTCAAATTGCTTTCCTTCTTTTTTCTGTTTGTGCGCAAGAACTATTTATTATGGATTGTTACGCACTCGTCGGAACCCGTGCTCTTCTTTGTTCTTTTCATTTTTCTCACTCTTCCAAGCCGAGGCGACACCCCTGAGGAGCGCCGACATCGCCTTACGTACATTGGCCAATAAAATAAATAAACATTCGCTAGAAGAGATTCTAAGGAGACGCCCCAGCTAATCACGGTAGCGAACATATCATTAGAGGACAGGTAGGACCAATGGCGAGCAAGTACCGTGAACGTGGAGCTTCGCGGAATTCGCCCCGCGGAATGAATAATTAAGCGTCGCGAGAGTAGCCAAGCATCGAATATAAAGTAAATAACTATATATACAGCCGTATGAGGTCGCAAGACGAGGGGCGAGATATTAGAAATCGAGAAAGAAAATGGGTCCCTGCGAGGACAGAAACCAGCTGGCAACGGATCCGCTCCAGCGACCCGCGATTGCCCGAGGGCGATCAGCGTGGGAAAGATTGTGGCGTTAGGCACCGACGACGTGCCTGCATTTCGTTTTTTTTTTTTTTTTCAATGGCCGAAGTCGGCAGTTACAAGCAGGTGTTCTTGTCTCCTTCATGTCGATAAAATTGCTATTATTCTTCCGTTTCCGCGTTATGAGATGTTCTTTTTTTCTTTCTTGTAGCTGATTTAACGCGCCTTCCCTCTTGTTCGTGGACGTTGTACGTGCATATAATTATTTTTTTTCTAAATAATCTTGCTCACGAGGTATTGGCGGGCTAGTTGGTCACGAGTAGTTGGTCATCTATGTCACTTGTCGTGACATAGATGCACTTTAAATTGCACAAGCACGACAGCTCGTGTTTGTGTGACTTAATGTACGAGTATTTAAATTTACATTTAATTTAATGCACTTCCTGCTTGAGTGACTTATATCTAGCTAACCGCGACCGGGTTCTTAACGCACGCCCGAAAAATAAAACCGATGTCGTGGTAGTGTTCAGATTTGTTGACGATTATTTAATAATTTTGAATAACGCATCAGACAATTTCAACTTGCTGGTTTCAAAAACCGTAACGTCGTTAACTGAAGTGTTGTCCCCTTTGTCGCTGACGCATGAACTCCCCATAGGCAGTTTCATAAGGTTTTTGGGCTTGGGATAGTACTTTTCCCCACAAAAGGCCTGATGGACCTATCAGCCGAAAGGCAATAAGGGCAGTCCTACCATTTCATTCCGCTCATTCAAAACTCGTAAAGCGCGCAGTAGTAACATCGTGTTTCAATAATTATCTGATGAAGTCATGTGACCACAAAGTGGAAGCCAGTTTTAGAGAACAGGCCAAGCGCCTGCTAGATTCTGGTTACCCGATGCGTATGCTTACCTTTGTCGCGGAGAGCTTGAGCAGCAAGTGTAAAAACGCATCGAAGGGAAGCTGTACCACTGCTAGAGCAAAGAAAGTTGCTGTGGTACCATACATTCATTGCACTTCACATAATCTCAGAAGAACAGCGGCAAAGTCGGGAGTGGACGTGGTTTCCTCTGCCCCTGAGCGTCTACAGAAGATATGCGAACAGGTTAATTCAGAGAACAACAAAAGGCACGCATGTTCTACTCCACATCACGAGCAATTTGTAACCTGTACTCATAACGTTGTCTATGCCATTCCGCTTTCGTGAGGAAGAACGTAAACCGGCAGGTGTATTAATGAGAGATTAAAAGAGCATCGATATAACGCCACTAGGGTAATCTCAGGTCATTTGGGTATTCGTTGCCGAGTTTGTTCCTACAAACCCATGTTTGAAAGTACTTCTGTGTTGTACAGGGTTTATAGTAGGATGACAAGGGAGATTGTGGAGGCCTATGAAATTTCGAAATTAGAGGAAAGGTGCGGGCGCAAGCCATCAGTGTCGCTATGTGAAAAGGAGATACGATTCCTCGGTTTATCGTTGTAACGATTGCAGTATATGTTTTCACCATGCCTTGCACACGTGTACGGTTCATCGACATGTACCACTGAATGTTCTTTCTTTGCTGTCACGTTTGCTTCAGCTCGTACAGTATATATTTATTGATGCACGCAAAAATAAAACATAGAGTTGAAAAGAGCGCCGTCTCTTTCTATCTGTTTCTTTCTACGTCCTCGTTCAGTCGCGTTTACACACTCTATCATCGCTAATTCGTCACGTTACCTTTCGTACAAAAGTGCATGTCTCGTGTGACAGCTAAGAAACACAGTGGCCTTGATCTTCCCGTTGACTTTCAGAAAGTTACAAGCCGCTAAAAAAGAATTACTTAAGTGTTGCGTATCGCCTCCACATTAGGTACGCACAAGGTTGCCATACGAGCTTATGGGCCACAGACGGTAGTGGTATTATTACTGTTTACGATGAGTATACGAGTATATATCCGTTGACACTGCACGAACACTGGCGTTCGCCCAACTTTCTGCTCGCTTTCTATTGGACTTTCCATCTTCACTGACGTATAGATTGGCCATCTTCGCCAAAATTTAGCCTCCTAATTAACCGTCGGCTTTGATTCAGTAAGAAATCGCTCCTCCGAAGACGCGGTCCTGCTTCAGAAGGAAACTGTGTTGGAAAACGTCGAAAATAAGGCGTTGACGCTAGGACTGTATCTAGATTTTAGAAAAGCCTTCGATTATGTCCATCACATTATATTACAAGAAACAATGGAAATACATGTATTTCAGGGAGTTGAGTTGCAATTTCTTCGCTTTTACCCGGACGAAAGACTTCAGTTTACCGAAAAGCACATGCAAATCATGTTTGAGACGAATTGCTGCGGAAGTGACACAAGGGAGCTTTTTCGAGCCTATTCTTTCCTTTTTTTCATATAAATGGCATATTCAAAATAAATATCAACTGTCAGTTTATCATTTAAGCCGATGATTGCACAGTCTTCGTTAATGGAAAGATTGGTCAAGCATTCAAGCCGTAGCCAGTGTGTTTTGCTGGAATCTTGATGAATGGTGTAAAGCAAACAACCTAATGCTGCACGGAACGAAAAATAACTGTATTGTGCATCGTGCGCCTTGAACACTCGCTGCGGTAACAGAGAACCTTACCAGAAGCGTCGAAGACAGCATGCGTGGTGCCAGTGCTCAAGTCCGGAAAGGATCCTGCGAATCTTGCCTCATATTGGCCAGTATCGCTAACATCATGTGTATCAAAGCTGATGGAAAGACTAAAATGTACTCAGTTAACTTGGTATTTTCAGCAAGGAAGCAGACTGCCATCGCGTATGACCGGCATTCATCCCAGGTTGAGTACCCAGGACAGTGTCTTGGACTTACTAAGCCACATCAAGCACCATCGCGCCGACGGCCTTTCGACACTTCCCATTATTATGGACGTTGCCAAAGCATATGATTGGGTGCTTCACACAGCCATTATGAACGGACTCCAAGACACGGGCATCTCGGGAAATGCTCTTCGATTCATCCATGAATTTCTTAGAGTTCGACGTGTCCACGTAGTGCTCGAAAATATGAGGAGCGAAAAGCGAAGCATTTCCCTTGGCGACCAGAAGGAAGTGTAACTCTCTTGCTTTTTAACGTTGCCATGACCAGCCTTCAAGACGCAATGAATGTAGGTTGGATGGCAGTTAAGGTGTTCATCTACGCAGATGCCATCTGCATTTGGATCTCGCTGTACCAACACAAACGTCTGGCCCGGATTGCCCCGGGGTGCAATTTCCATCACTGAACGTCACTTATCGACAATTGACCCATATTATCAGCGCAAAAATCTCTCTTCATGCTTTCCCTGGGAGTGAGGCGAAAGTCAACACGCCTGATGCTGAATATTACAGGCCATACAATTCGGCGTGCAACTAGTGTTATATTCCTAGGTGTTACCATCGACAGCAAGCTATTACAGTGACACGCGGCTGAAAGTGCTGTGGCGGCAACAGTGCAAAGAGCCAACGCACTTCATCGCATGGCAGGTGTATGTTGGGGAAGCAATCCTCCGCCCATGCCTAAATTGAAGGCTGCGCTGACAACTAGCCGCATTTTCTATCAGTTGCCGCTGATATCACTATCACCAAGTCAATCGGAGCGCTTGGTGGCAGTGAACAGAAAGGAACTTCGCTTGGCGATGGGAGTTCCTCAGGCGGCTTCAAGCAAGAAGGTTAGTAATTAAGCAGAGTCTCTTCCACTCCTTCTTTCGGCATCTCGGGCCTTGCTGACGCAGCTAGTAAAGCTGGGTGAGTCCCCCATACGCATGGCGCTTCTCCGGAGGCTAAGAGCAAGAACTCGCTCACATTTACGTACGGCGCTAAATACCTTCCGATTTTTAGGACAGGAATGGCCTAAAGGGAGCCGCCTCGGCCCGCCGTGGTCTTTTTCGAATGTTACCTGCAGCCTCAGCATAACCCGCCTGTCCGCGAAACGCACCATTTCTACTGCCGAAGCAAAGTTCCTTCTGCTGGACCACTTGAGCACATATATCGTCTCAAAGCCACCTACAAGTGTGCACAGATGGGTCGCTGTGTACATGTGTACAAAAAGATACCCTACCTTACTGTGTCAAATATGTCATCGTCTGGCCATCTAGATTACGTATTTTTGTCTACAACAGCGGAAGGCACCCCAATTACTCCGGCGTTGCCCGAACTACGCGCCTATTCTCGACAAAAAGTCCCGGTGCTGACAGACTCAAAGTAGGCGTTAAAACTATTACATCGTGGCCTACCTCGAGGGAAGTTCACAAGGAAATCCCTGGCACTGATTGAAGATATAATCAGCAAAAAAAAATTAAAATTAAATTATGGGGTTTTACGTGCCAAAACCACTTTCTGATTATGAGGCACGCCGTAGTGGAGGACTCCGGAAATTTCGACCGCCTGGGGTTCTTTAACGTGCACCTAAATCTAAGTACACGGGTGTTTTCGCATTTCGCCCCCATCGAAATGCGGCCGCCGTGGCCGGGATTCGATCCCGCGACCTCGTGCTCAGCAGCCCAACACCATAGCCACTGAGCAACCACGGCGGGTATATAATCAGCAAGGGACTTAACGTAAAATTCCAGTGGATCGCATACCATGTAGTGATTGAAGGAAGCGGGAAAGCTGACGCTCTTGCACGCCTAGCGCTGACATGGGTCCCAAAAGTGAGACGGCCAAACGTCTTTCAGAACTGTAAGGATGCAATCCGCAATCACTTTAGGGCAATCCACAAGACTCCACACCAAGCCTTTGTAATCCATGGACCTATTCGAGAAGAAGCAACGCTGTTGTACCACATCAGAACCGACTTCAATTCAATCAACACGTCATGGTATGACCAAGTAAATGGGAAAAAAGTCAAAATTAGGCAAGTGTGGAGAATTGACGAAGCGTCATCGGCATACAGTACCAGTTGCAATAAAAATATCCCTATACGACGCCATTTTTAACTTTCAATTATGTTATTGCCTGCTGGTATGGGGTAAAACTACACAGACGTTATATACCGAAACTTAGCGTCTTACAGAAAAAAGTGATCCGCGTAATTTCAAATGCTTTCTTTCTTGAACACACCGTCCTTCTTTGGAAAAAGAAACATAGGGTCGTTAGCATATCAGAGTTGTGTAATTGCAAACTACTATGCTCTTACAAAAAGGCAGCACTCGGCAAATCAGATACCTTTCGAAATGTTGCGCACCTTGAGCGAAACGCTGTTTCCATATCGTTTCCCATATCAACCGCCTTGGCACGTTAAGTTCTCACGCATGCAGAACGGTGTGCACCGCCTCCGAGATATCTTTCCAACAACATTAAACTGCTATGACTCGCTGCGAACAGACATTTATTTCCTTATAAAGAAAGAAAAGGGAGGATTATTAAAGTTAAACATGACTTATTTTACATTAGCATTTCGTCGCGCATTGTATTTTATTTTGTTATTTATTCTTTTGTTATACGCATATTGAAAGTGCATTTCTGCAGTATTTTTATTTATCTTTCTTATAATTTGTTATGCTAACTATTATGAGTGCTGTACCTTGTCTTCACCGCCGATGGGTGGCTGGGGCTTTTGCAAGCTGTCGTTAGGTAGCCTTTTCCCGGTCACCTTTTTTCACTGTAAGTTTTCTTTTTTGATGAAAATAAAGTTCTTTGGTTGATTGATTGATTGATTGATTGATTGATTGATTGATTGATTGATTGATTGATTGATTGATTGATTGATTGATTGATTGATTGATTGATTGATTGATTGATTGATTGATTGATTGATTGATCTTCAGTGGGGATTTACTCTGGTATTTCAAGATACTTCATGCCCTGGCGACGTTTTGCAAGCCAAAGAAAATAGACATTCGCATCTGTTTTTCCGTTTGAAGCAAATTCGGCAAGAAATTGCGCCCTCGTGAAAACTTGTAAGACCCGCGAACCTCTAAAGCCGTAACCATGAAACGGTTATGATAAGTTATTTCGTCTTTGAACAATTTGTTTCCTCAATATCTGTACCTGTCGTGTCATTGATTAACCAAGTAATTACATTGATTACGTTGCTACTAAACGTGCTAACGTTTTTAAGGAGTCGCTAAACGCAAATACTGAGTCGACGTGGACGGTTAAAGCACCACTCCAGAAACTTCGCGGCGCTTGCTTCATGCCAAGAAAATACTTAATTTAAGAGAAAATGGCGTCTGAAGGGTCCGCATACCCTTGGCGAAATTCAAATAGCCCGCTAGCGGGGAAGTGGTGACGTTGCATACGCCATCACCGTCCTTTCACTGACGTCGGTGAGCGAAGCGGCCCCCGACAGATGGGGCTACGGTTTCTTGCGCAAAATGCAAACACGCCGCCGTAGCGAAACCTAGCCAAGAATGAGTGGCGTATTCGCCGCGGCAGCTATTCTTGATCAAGGGGAGTACGTGAGCCATTCGGGCAAGCCCAGAAATCGCATGCACGTGGCATTCCCTGCTACTTGCCGTTTGTGTGATTTTAGTGAGCCGACAAAACCATAGCAGCACTACGCGATATCGAAACTACTGCAACGAGCAGTCGCGGGCGGTGCCAGTGTCGAGAGAAAACGAAACCTTTCGACTACCCGCGTCGTTGTCAAGGGCAAGGTCAACGACTTCTTTTTTTTTTTTTTTGCAAATGGAATGTAACTGGACAAGTAGCGTTTTCTTTCGGTCTTTTATGTCATGCCTTTCTCTTTTTATTACGGGTGGTTGAGTATTAGTGATAGAATTATAATGAGGAGCGCCTTTCGTCATAGGCCTAGTACATGAACATCGTCACCTGCATTTACCTCAATTTCTCAATTATTATATCTCTGCTTGGGATACTGTTTACGTGTGAGACGTTCCCGAGCATTAATCTACCACTTTAGCATGACTTAATGTTTGTCATTAGTGTCCCATTGAGGGGTGTCAAATTATTAGAGAAACTATATTACAATATATTATAGATGATGCTGAGTTGATGGCATGCATGTAATGGCGTTGCCTGCATTGAAGAAATACAAGGAAATTGATTTCAAAATGGTAAATAGGAACAGGAATTAAAGTGCATTGATTGCAAAATAATTTACACCCGTAAAAGTGAAAAAGGGTGTAAATTATTTTGCAGTGTTACGTTTAAACGTAGAAGTGTTTGTCATTGTCTGACATTTTACCTGAGACGGCTTGTGATGCAGTCTAAATGCAGAGATGCTTTCGGCCTGGTAGTGCAGGTCGAATTTCTTGAAGCAGTGCATGTGCCATTAAGTACGAAACAAGCAAAAAGCGCGCACACGTAATGACGCTCCCTAAAAGAGTGCGACAGTCTAGTCCGCATTAGTTAAATAATGGAAAAGAGGAAAACATAAACAGCCCACTAAAAGCACGAAGATAAGACAAAGTATACCACTAATTTTTAAATCTTACTTTTCTACTTTCAGCACGTCTGGGCAAATGCACAACTGTCACTCGTGGAAGGAATGCAGATTCAGTAATAATAACAATATTTTCTTGTTGTGCGCTTTGGGTCTTTACATGAAAGCCTGCGCCCGCAAAAGATAAGAAATAGGAATTATACCTTCGGCGACGAGCCTATTAAGAGTAGATAGGAATGTTTCGCGTTAAAGAAATGCAGTTTTCCTGTCCTCAAAAAAAAAAGGGGGAGGGGGGAAGAACACTCTATGTTTCACTCATGGCTGCCAGCGGATGCATTCTAATGCTTGCACTGACATAGTTTATCACCGATGTTGTAATAACCGTTTAAGAATATATTCGTAGAACAACGTCACCTACGCCCAATCTTGCGTTACGTTCCCTTCAGCAGAAGGAATAAATAAATAAATAAATAAACAAGGAAGTAAAGGAAGAAAGGGCTCGCTTCGTTGTTTAAGGTTTTCGTGGGTATTTGTACCTGTTTGAGCATGTTTGCGTGTGATCGGCAACTAAATTCTGTGCGTTCCTCGACTCGGAGGCAGAACTTTGTACTGTTCGTTTTAATACAATGTTCTGGCTGTTCTTCAGCGCCGTTTGTTTGCCTTGCGACGAAGAGAAGCAGGTGCTGACGTAGGGTCGCTAACCTGCACATGGACTACACTGGCAAAAGAGCAAAAGCAAAAAGTATGTACAGAGGTTAAGAAGCTGCCCTTTGCCGGCTCTCCTTTCGGCCCGTAAAAAGGCTGTTATCTCCGAGGGCGAGCGCCTTGCTTTTGTTAACAAAAGAGCGTTCTCCCGCGGAGGAATGCGAGAAAGTAAAGGTGCAGTTCAGGCATGCCCCGAAGGTATCTACCAAAGCCGGTGTGGCCGCTTATCGGAACTCTTTATCTTAGCCAGCAATCCTCCTAGGCAATTTGAGGCGCCTTTGCAGCGAGTCAGCCATTTGTAAAGTGAAGATAACTGCGAAGCAGCCACCAAGCATTGTTGTGCTCCTTCTTAGAGCGAAGCTCTCCTGGCCTGTGACTGTGACCGCTGCTACTGCCGCCAACGGTGACTCACTTTGTTAACTACGTCTATTTTTTTACTTAAGATATACTGTAGTCCGTGGACTAAGCAGGTGGTCGTGCGACCATCTACAGAACCAAGCACTGAAACAACCGGCGTGCAGCATAACCTCAGTGCAGCAGAAATGCGCCCTCACGCGCCTAATTACTTTACGAAAGCTAAGCTTTCTATGTACTCTTCCCTGGGCCGTTGCGCGTTTACTTCATTGGTTTCTCCGGGGTGAAGTGTACCGCACAATGTATTTGGTGCAGGTTAACAAAGCACAGCTACACAAGATTAATCCAGAGTCCACTGCTACCGACCTGCCTCATAAGTAGATCGCTGTTTTGACTATAAAAACGAGAAATTTATTTAGTTCCAAGTACGTTCGTGTGTCTGCGGCGTAGTAGAAGGGTCCTTGTTATATAAGGAAGGAAGTGACCTCCTTTTATTAACTGTGTCTTGTTTCTGTCGACGCAGAAGGTTCTGTAATGAAGTGTAGAGCTATCAGGTTCAAGACGGGGAACTTTGGGCCAGTTGTTCCGACATGTTTAATGAGGAAAAGAATCGCTTCTTCAGAGAGGACGTAAAACGAAGGAGTGGACAGGACGAGCGGTAACTAGTAACTGAGGTTTATTACCATGAAACACGTAGCAGCAACATGTCGTATCTGCGCGCAGCTTGCCTTGACATACTGAAGAACAAGATGAAACACACGTGGCAGAAAGCACCCTAGATGACTATGGAAAGTGCAAAGGCGCAAAATACAACTATCAAAGGTGAATCAAAAACCGAATTTCTTTATCCAGGAGTGCTCCTGAAGGTTCACTTACACACATGTCTACGCCAAGTCAGCGCATGTGTGCCGCTTCCATAATTTCTCGCTCAAGTCTAGAGTCTCCCCGTCCTACAATGATGGCTTGAATGTATTTGGGGCAGCAACCTTTACCTTCCCTGATGTGTCTGGGGAGATTGGCGCCGCTACCACTTCTCAACGAGTGGAAATGCTGCCGCAGTCTATCATTAATACATTGGCCAGTTTGGCCAACGTAAACATTACCGCATCGCAGCGGAAACTGGTACACCACATCGGTGGCACAGTGCTCGTCGTGGCACTCATGCTTAGTAGTACAGGCGACCTTGTGTGGACAATCCGCCACGCGCCTACATAGTTGCGATAACTTGCAGGGGGCCGAGAAAACGAGTCCAATGCCCTATTTAGTGGCCACCTTCTTCAGGTTGTGTGCCATTTTGTGCACATATGGCATGACTTCTAGGCGCCTCTGTTGGGGGGGGTCGCCTGCTTCCACAACAGCAATTCACCCACTGCCTGAAGAAGGGCTGAAAGAAAGCCTGCCTGTTCCAACCTATTTACTTGGGTCTGAAAACCTTCAGCTGTCTTGTGCTGACATGACTTCAAACAGGCGGACTTCAAACAGGTGATAGCTATGCGTCCCTTAATTAGTTTCGAGTGTGAAGATGAGAACGGTAAAATGGCCTTCTAGGAACGCGGCATATAGGCCCAGCACACATTATCAAGCACCTCAAAGGAAATTTGTAAGTCTAAGAACTGAATACTCTGCTTTTGCTGCTGTTCGAGGGTAAAATTTAAGAATTTGGAACAATGTTTAAAAACTTCTAGTACTTCCCCAGCGACACTGCTACGAATTGATTTGCGGTCAACGTTTATCAGGACTAAGAAATTGTGTACGCATGTAAACACGATTTTGACACCAAGGTTGATGGCGTCAAGCTGAGCTTGAAGCTAGCGGCCAAACCTAGCCAGGCAGATTTCGCACAGGATAGGCGCTACACACGAACCTATGCAGATGCCCCGTTTCTGGGTGTACAGGTTCCCTTCAAATTTAAGAGGAGTTGCGCATAGGTGTAACTTTAAAATTCCAAAATACCTTCTCTGGAGACGACACAATTATTTTGAAGACTCTACGCCAGAAAAGTCGATTACTGACCGGGAAAAAAAGTTCATCATGCAGAACTGAGTAGAAGAGCTCTCCAATATCTATTGAAATGCTGAAATTCGAACCTAAGTCACTTTCTGGAACGCCACTTTCACATCGCACCGCTGTGTTTCATGGTAATAAACCTCAGTTCTTTGTTATCGCTCGTCCTGTTCGTGCACTCATTCGTCTGAAGTCCCGGTTCTTCTCCTTTTTAAACATATACAGATATAATTTTCAATATATTCACTGCGCAGCTACCTTCGCATGCACGTGTTATTGACTGAAGTTCCGGCCGGAAGAGAATATACACACAAAGATCAGATAAAATATGAGTGGAACAGTGTTTTCATGACGTTTGCATTGGTTCGACCTATGAGATTGGCTGCATTGTTTTCTTTCTTTTCTTTCTTTTTCCCATTTTAGCAGCTTACCTTTCCTTCTTTTCTCCTTTCCCGTAGGGTCATTCTTACCTTATGCGATAAATCTAAAGTCTTGTGATTTTCTGAAAGGCGATTTAGCAATCTCGCCCGAACTCACATATTTATTTACTTCGGCGGTTCACCTTAAAGTTCAAAGAGAGTTATATTCCCGGCTGATATTTCTTGCGCGTGCTTCTGAACTTAGTGCTCGAAATAGCTGAAACTCCATTGCCAATCATTCTTCAGGTATAGCTGCATCTAGAGACAATATAAGAAGCGCCACGCTTAACAACGCTGTCTGAAAATTCACATCGTCACTGCGCGTATCACAAGCCGTCACATTGAACACTTTCCTGTAATGGAGCGATATCTAGCTCGTATCTGAAGCATCGGTGCAACCGTTCTTGGAGAGCAACTCGCTGACATGCATAAAGCCACGCCTCCCTGACCCATTGCGAAAAAAAAAAAAAACAAGGAAAGCCGTCATGCAAGCAGGCCCCCGAACGCTGCCATGCTCCCTATAGTGGGGCCCAAACTGGCTATCGACGCTTGGCTTCGAAGTCTCACGCTGGTCTTGCACCTGTCGCCAAAATTCCTGCCGGCCTTTGACTCTAGCGCGCAGCCTTGCTAATATGCTCGAGTATCTGTCCCCCCTCCCTCCACCACCCTCTTGTCGTGCGTTTCTTTATCCTTGCTTGTACTTTAGGGTTAAGGGCTTATGTTGTTTGTTTTTTTCGTCTTTGTTATTAAGCCCGATGCCAAACACAGCCTGCTCAGCCGTCGCAAACTCGCGGTCAACGGCTTCTTGCAATGGGGCTAATAACCCGGCCAGTTTTCTCAGGTGCCTGGCGCTGCCCGTGCCAGAACTAGTGTTCTTGTCTGTGCCTATATAAATGCGATCCGACCCCACTTGTTCGACGACAGCGGCAGGTGCTTTTTTTCGAGGGGCCCACCTATAGCGGTCATTGCTTCGCACACAACAGCTGTGAGCCGTTGGTGACTTTGCGAACAGCCAATAAGGAGGCAATGAAGAAGATTATATTATTACTTCTCTGACCGTACGTTGACCGCAGTCCGAGTTTCTAGCTTATTCTGCCTCCTTCTTAGTTCGATAAGGCCGTTGCACTTACGTGGTTATGCAGGTCTCTAGAGCCACCGAAGTTCTTGGTCCCCATGGATGAAAGCAGCAGGTGTTTTGAGGCTCTGACTGCAAGGGAAAACAATGTTTTTAATGACCCACACTACAGCTATAGCTTTCGTTTGACTACGACAGCATTTATCTATGCTCGTGTTTGCATCTGAAATATCCTGTACGCGTACTATCAAAATAATGCAAATAAGGTTAGCTGTCGTATCTTGTACGTCGTGTAAGTGGCTGCGTTGTGTGCTATTTACTTGATGTGAGAAATTGCAAGGAGGCAGTCTTACCTGGCGGAAAACAAATCCACATATCTATGTCGCGAGTTAATTTAGTACAATTGAGCCGTACAATGACCTGCGAAAATATAAACCGTTCTTGAGTGGTCCGAAATTGGCGTAGCCAGTTAGACAGCTTTATCGAAATACTTTCCTGTAGCTTAAAAAAAAAACTATAATTTAATACGAATACCTACATTCTCACGAAGTTATGCCACCTTGAAAGCATTTTAATCCTCTAGCGTGCGTTGACGCACGTTTCTAGAGAAGAGTTTAGCTTTGTGCTTGCTTTTATTAATTCGGGAAAGCACCGTGAGGCAAATTTAAGGAAAGAGAATATTTGATTGTTATAAGTATTACAATTCGTAAAATATAGTACTTCGAGAAAAGTTATGCGTGCATACTGTCAGGAATTGCTTCGAGGGTTTTTTTTTCTTTTCTTTTGTAGCCGAATGCCGAATACAATGCTACACGCCATCGCACACATGGACACCCGCCTTATATAGGCTATATCTCTTGAAACGTATGCCTCTGTTCCTTATCTGGAAAGCATCGATGCAAGCCTGTCGCCGTTAAGATTCAGAGCATGCTGATTAAACAAACAAAAATGAAACTGGTCTTTTGACCATGAGAGTCCATAAATTTCTGGAAGATATTGTTTGCCTAATACAGGGATACTTATTGCACCGCTGGTTCTAGCCTTCAAGACCAAATAAATTCATGTCCATTCTGCGATACGTAGAGCACGAAGTGGATACTATTAGTGCAATAAAATATTCGCTAATTAAACTGAAACTTTGATGAAGGGTCACAATAATCTGGCCGAGTGGTGCCATTTGAAGAATGGACGATTTATCGCAGATTGAGTCACCTATTTGGGCTAAATGGACATCTTTGCAAGAATATAATGTGGCAACGGAATGTGTGATGCGGAACATATTTGGCTTACTTGAAAATTCAATTTTATATGGGCAGTGTTTATCGGTACGTGAATGGGTTAATGTATAACTTAGTCTAAATATTATTAATTGTAAAAAGAGAACTTGTAAATCGCCTAGCGTGAACGCCAGTGCTTTGCACGAAGAACTAAAACAAATATGTTGGAAGCAAACATGGGCTTGGTACATATTTTCGGCCGATCATTTTTGGAGAGAACATCTTCAGTGCACTCTGATTGGCAGGTTAAGCAAAACCGTTCGAATCATATACAGCGTGCCGTGTACGACGTTACGCAATAACGATACTACCGTCGAAGGAGACTGTGCTGCGAGAATGCGTCTCCTGGCTGGCTGTGCGCCTATCCAAAAGCGTAACGGGCAATGATGCTCTTGGCTCTCGCACCTGCCTCTCCGAAAGGTGGATCCTGTGGGCGGAGCAACCGCTGCGATGCGGGGATCAGTGGGGTTGCGTGTTCCGCGCTCAGCCGACGGGTGGCACCACTGTATTTAGCTTCGAGTTCTCTGCTGTCACGGCTCCTGCACACGTCGACGACTTTGATTGCGCGCGCTTTTTCGGTTAGAGTGGCCGGGATCTGTCTCTCGCCGTACGACTTTAAATGCGAGGCATTCTTTGCCTAATTAAGGCACTTTTGAATCTATCTATCTATCTATCTATCTATCTATCTATCTATCTATCTATCTATCTATCTATCTATCTATCTATCTATCTATCTATCTAGCTAGCTAGCTAGCTAGCTAGCTAGCTAGCTAGCTTCTTACGGCGCCACGAGGCCGTCATGGTTGTTCCTTCAGTGTTTTTATATCAGGCTACGGGGGGGTTCTACGTGACATTCATGTCATAATCTAGCCTCTTACACCATCATGAGGCTGTCGTGGTCGTTTCTTTAACTGGATATATATCAATAGATGCGTGACCAACGTAATTACATGGCATGTGTATTATACATGCACATATGACATGAATTAAATGACAAGAAATTGGCAATCATCGGGTTTTATTCGAGAACGAAGGACCCTAACTATACCCCATCCATCTGCCACCATTTGGTAATATTTTAGTTGCAATAGAGAATGTCTGCTACTTGATCACCTAGGCCATCACGTGACGGCAATGTTAGCAGAGGTGTATGTCTCACAAAGATGCTATATTACCTATCTATGCACTGCTGTGCTCTTCTCTCATACACTATTCTCATCAGTGTAATCACACCCATAAAGGCCAGACGAAGCAATTGGGTTGTCTTTTTAGCTGTTAGTCTTGAGCTTGAGCTAGCCCGACTTCGTACGCTCTCTTGATGGTATTCTCCTATTACGCACATCGTTATGCAGCACACCTCTAAGTCTACTATGACTTGCAAACGCTGTAGCATAAACCTCTTTCGTGCTCCCTGGCAGATGTCTGCTGCGAGTGAAAGATTTTTTTCTTTCTTTCTTCAATACTGTTCGGTCTCATTTTACCAGTTATGCCGACGCACCATTGCAGTGCGTTGCCGGACACCCAAACTCCAGTCCTTGAATAAACAATCAAAAATACGCGTCGCCAACGAGCACATGGCACGGACGTCTGCATGTATATTATACGACGGGCACATGGAGGCTTGCAACTTGTCTCGACTAGGCTTGGCTTCTGGACAGCTGCGCGAGTAGGCGACGCAGCGCCGACGCCTTCGCGTCAGATCCCGGTCAAACACCCCGCGTGTACTGACACACAGGAGAGTGGGCGACCCGCGAGCCAAACAAGAGCTGACACCCGTGGACACGGAGGCGTTCAGTGTGGGCTCGGGCAAGTTTTATATAGCCGGGGTTGACCGCTCGCATCTCGTCGGCCGCCTGCTCGCCCACGTCTCAAACGCCGCCGGTCAATGGCACCTGGGGAGGAGACGCATGCAGAAATCACGCAGACGACAGCGCGAGTCTTGGAATCTGTGCGAAACCAAGCTTTCATTAAGTGGTTAATCAAATGCCATAAGTTTGTCTATTTCATTTCTGTGCCTTCGGCTTGAAAGAACCTGGCACGCGCGTATGTGCTCTTGCACACTCGCGCTACGGAATGTTACACATTAGGCGATCATCCCAAATAGCTAGTTGGCGTTGGCACGGTAGGGGGCGTGCGTGGTGTTGCCTAATGGTTAGAGCATCGAGCGACAGGGGTTTGATTCCACTATGAGGCCCGTAATTTATTTCCAGTATGGTCCCTTCGGCGTCACAGCTGCATGAGCACACAGCAGCCATTGTCAGGAGAATCCGAGCAGGTGCGCAAAGAAAGATGCGATTTCCCGCCGCCGCCGCGACCGAGTGGTCTGGAGCGATGTGTGAGGAGCATACACTCACGGGCTGGTGGACGTTGTGAGGCAAGCCTGTGTAACAGAGTCGTGGAGTCGCTTACTACACCCGAGCAATCGCTTTTTTTTTTTTTTTTCGCAAGTACCCTTTTTTATTGCGTATGTGTCCACGCGAGAAAGCCTACAGGGCACGTGATTCGGTAGTTAGTCTCGCGTGGCGTCTTTGGTTGACCTGTCTTCTCGCCATTTGGATAGTGCGATTCGTACCCCGCAATCATCAGCCACCTTGACTGCTCATGAGGGCAAGAGGCTGCTCCGTTTCGTTAATGCATGCTCCCTGTATCGGTTACCAGAGCGAAACAATATTTTCGAAATTACCTTTTTTTTTTTATCGTAGGGGATTATTTGTTTGTAGCGTTCTATACTGCAATTGTGCGACGGCTTTTTTATCAAAGCCATTTAGCATTCTCTTAGGAAACTCAATTGGGAATTATTTAGTAAACTAAATTAGACATTAGAAAGCCAGATGCGAAATAACGGCGCCGCATATCTATAGGACTCGAATTTTTCTCGTGTAAACTTTCGGTCACATTACAATAGTAATGATATTCCAAGTATGCAGGTAGTCCAGGAATGCCGTTCGAACTTGTAGCGTTGCCGTCCGCGCTTGCAAGCTGATCACCAGAAATAGCAACCATGAAAACAAACAAACAAATTAAGTGAGTGTTTGCAACTTTAGACGGCCAATAAAGCTACTATCCTTACTTTGTATGAATGTCTACTAATTTTCTATCGTAATGGAGGCTTTGCCTTTGTGCGAAAATGCGAGGTTTTTGGTAACACAGACACAATCGGCAACCTTCTATGTGAGTGCTATAACTTCAGTATTGAAAGTACTACAGTCTCCTGCACGTTATCGAAACAATCAGCACCATGATCCCAGCAGGTGTGTGCAGAGGAGCTTTAAAAGACCTTTTCGTAATGCATTCTGTTACAGAATGCAAACGTTGTCAGTTTCTGACTGCACGTGCGTGAAGAGTCCCTTATGACGCCTTCTTATAATTTCTTGTAATTTTTCCGGCTAAATGGAAAGAGAACGCATATTTATTTTCATTTTATCCACTTGCTTTTCTTCTGCTATTTCCCTCTCCCGGCCTGAGCATTTACAGACATGTCTTCTAACGACCAGCTCCGATAATGCCAATTTGAGTCTCGCATGGGGAAGAAATCAAAGAGAAAAAACAGCGAACATATAGATCCCAACGCCATCATCTCTGTCGTATCACGTGACGATGGCCATGTGGTGAACAAGTTGGGCCCTGTTAAAGGTAAATGCACGCAGAAACTCATCTACGAGTTGTCGAAGTATGTGTAAACATCGTGCCACTTGCTCATATCTATGCAGCCCGGTGTCATTATCAATATTATGAAACTTGACCGGGTCAGTACAAACGACGGCGCTGTGGCGACGCGAACGGGTGCGGACGGTGGTGCCAGGTGCGTTGATGACGTTCCGATCATTATAAGCCGTTATCGCTCTTTAGCGCCTTATCCAGGCGCGCCGAACCATTGACCAAACGTACTCGGGCGGCGACTTCGTGATCTGCGATGCCGACAAAGAGTGCCGACCGCTCATAGCTTCCCGTGCTGCGTTCTCGCCGCTTACTTAGCGTGGGCCCGTATCTTGAAAGCGATCTGCGAAAGTGGCAGAGTTAGGCGTGTTCTGAGAGCTCCGTGAACGCTGCGTTCTCGCCGCTTCGTTGGCGTTGAAGCGAGCGGTGAATCCTGCTCGCTGCTGCAGGCGCTATCTCGAAAGCGGTAGTCTATATATAAAAAAAAATTATGGGTTTTTACGTGCCAAAACCACTTTCTGATTATGAGGCACGCCGTAGTGGAGGACTCCGGAAATTTCGACCACCTGGGGTTCTTTAACGTGCACCTAAATCTAAGCACACGGGTGTTTTCGCATTTCGCTAGTCTATATACGGGACGGACGTATACGGAGGGTTTTCTCGTTGGGTAAGCATCGAAATGCTCATGCATTTAAAAATAATTTCGGGAGTTTTACGTGCCAAAACCGAAATCTCATTATAAGGCACCTCGTATAGTGGTGGCCTCCGGATTAATTTTGACCACCGGGGTTTTTTACGTCCAAAAGACGCATGGTACTCAAGCGTTTCTGCATTTCGCCCACATCCAAATACGGCCACCATGGGCTGGAGTCAAAGCCGGGAGCTCATGCTTAGCAGCAATACTCCACTTCCCCCAAGCCACCACGGCTGGTCAGCCCTGTTGAGTCAGTCTGACTTCGGGTTGAGTTAAGTGTGGGGAAAACGCGAAACGCTATGCGATGATGCTGTTCCAGTAGATAAGCATCTTATGGGAAACTCTCATGTCAAACGCCATACCACACTTTGATACATTCCTTGCCAGCCTACTAAAAGGTATTACATGAGAAACATTCGATTGGGTTTCGTTCGTGTGAAACACCCATGATGAAAGCTCGCGTCGTCCATCGTCGCTATTCTTTTTTTTTTTCGTTTCGCTCTATTATCTTCTGCAATATCAAAACCGATGGCAATCGCAGCCCAGGCAAGGCGTTTCGCAAGACCTTCTGTTCTGCGAATTTGGACTCTGCGGTTCTGCACGTCGGCAGCGAGCATCAAAGGTGGCCGCCATGGAGAGGAGAAAATGAGGGGACGCGAAAAGAGAAATATGTGTGTCTTTGAGAAGCGGAAACACCTGCGTAGATGGACATCACGCCGGGCCAACGGTTCGCATGAAAAGCCGCCGGCTAATGCACGTGCACGCGGAATGATGCACATTCTCCACCTATTTTTCTTCGCATTGGTATTTCCAAGAGTTGGGTTGCGGTACGGACGCGCGCACGCTGTGAAGCAGCTGGAGCAGCGGACATCGTTTACGAAGGTATCGACCAGGCACATCGATCGGATTCGCGTTCCCACAGACACCGATTGGCTGGGCACGGCTGACGATGATCAGAAGGGGGAGCACTCCTGCGATGTAGCGCCAAGTGGCGCAAAAGTGACTAATGCACTTGTCATTGCCAACCACGTTCCTCCCTCGCATCTCATAATCATAGTATGTTGGCCCGCATTATGCATCCGTTATGCAATGTATATCGCCTGCCTCCATCGAAAAGAGCCAGAAACTACGAAGAGAGCGCAGTGCCTCCTAATACCCAGCTATTTTACTGACTGTACTCCTTACGGCGTTGCGCATCGGTATCTTTCTGGCAAAGTAGGAGAACCAGTAATAAATAGTCTTTTTTTTTTATAAGTTTGGAGAGCGATGTCTCGCACATGGTTCCCTCCCACAGTTTTTAGATAGTGTACGGGCCTTTTGCGATGTGTTCTAACTATTCTATTCCAATTATTTTCCTATTCACGATTGATCAGTTGTAAGAGCTGCGCTCTACCCTGCCTGCGTTATTACCTTAAACGGCCGCTCGTGAGCGTTGAATGAAAGATAGTAATACTATCGAGCTATCCCAGACTGATCCCAGACTGCTTGCATGGCTTGAGTGCTTTCTTTCTTACCGTTCACAGTTTGTCTTTCCTCATGACTCAAACTCACAACCAAGCAGCGAACAGTCCGGCGTACCTCGAGGGTCGGTACTTGGTCCCCTCCTTTTCTTTAATTTACATAAATGATCTACCCTCTTGTGCTTCCTCTAACATTCATTTATTCGCCGATGATTGCGTAATCTTCAGGGAAATAATATGCGACACTGATATACCTTGTCTTCAATCCAACCTTAACGCTATTTCTACTTGGTGCCAATCATGGTCAATGGAATTAAATATAAGAAAGTGCAAATTTATGCGCGTGTCCAGAACTTCTAACCAGCTTCCTTCTTACTGCGTTAATAGTCTCCCCTTAGACCCTGTTTCATTCTACAAATATCTTGGTATCCATATTACTAGAAACCTCTCGTGGTCCATGCACGCTTCTTACGTAATTAAAAACGCTAACCGCATGCTGGGATACCTGAAACGCAATTTCACTGAGGCACCGTCTTCCCTAAAATTGATGCTATACAAGTCACTAGTCCGCTCAAAGCTTGAGTACACCGGGGCAGTTTTCGATCCCTTTCAGAAAAACCTAATTCACTCATTAGAAATGGTACAAAATAACTCTGCTCGTTTCGTTTTTTCTAATTATAACCGAACTGCCAGCACATCTGTAATGAAATTAAACCTTGATTTGCCATCTTTAGCCTCTCGCCGTAAGGGCCTTAGGCTTTCACTTTTTCATAAGATATTTCATCATCCTTCCCTTCGCAATGAACTTATCTCTCCCTCTCAATACATTTCATGAAGGTTAGATCACAATAACGAAGTTGGAATTCCATTATGCCAAACCAATGTCATGTCTCATTCGTTCCTTCCGCGTACATCTGCTGAGTGGAATCGCCTACCCCCCTCAACCGCTACTATTGTTAACCATCAGCTCTTCATGGCAGTATTAGATAACATTGTATAAACAGGAGCATTGCATTCATGTTTTCGTACTACCAATTGTGTCACTGTTTTTATATTACCGGAACACGGTATTACTGCACTGCATCCACCGTATTTCATTTTATTAACCAGCACTTCAAGAACACCCAGATAACATTGTATAACTGAGAGCCATCTATTTCTGTACTATTAACCATTTTGCTGCACTGTACTTTTTTTTTCTGTATTTGATGTAACCACTCCCCTCTTTAATGCCCTTGGCCCTGAGGGTACACGAAATAAATAAATAAATAAATAAATAAATAAAATTGTCATATTGGCCCCGCTTCAACTCTCTATTCCAACGTGGACGTGAAATTAGTTATTGTGAAATGAATGGCTTCACTGCCTGTTGGCTTCATGTGGTTGTAACTGACCCACTAATAACCTCCTTGGTTCCGCTTGGTCTTCTCGCTAATCGCATAGCGATGAACTTGACTTACAAAGCCTTTAAGCCATTAGGCAGCATAGAGGAATGTCTAGGCGGGTTGCGTACTTCTGAGGCCTACATGCGTAATGTGTGACAACGGAGGCTAAAATGGCGTTCCACATCCGCCGACATGCCCGTGAACGACGCTGGATATCACATTTCAAGCTTACCTTTTACAAAAACAATTTTTCTTTTAAATCACAGCACACCGATCAAAAGGTGGGCTCCTTAGTACGGGATAAATGCGCGCGCACCACATTTCTACAGCAGTCACTAGACAGAATAGAAAGGGAAATTGTGGAAGCATTGCATTTTCTGAAGTCGGGTGTTAAGTGCATTATAACGCCTTTTTTTAGCACTTAACGACAAAGAACTTGCCTTCCTCGAAGGATATGTATAGTGTGGCTCGGTCGCTGTGCCACGATGCACTCATCTAAGCCGTTCGCCTTCGCTGCGCAGGTGTCTGCCCGTCTAATCATCCGGATACTCATCCTGGCCCTGGTTCCCGCCGCTTCTGATGCCACGGCCCTCAACGAACCACTTCGCTGCGAGTGGCCCGCCAGCCCTTGTCTGCTGTCTGCTACTACAGATAGCCCGGCAGCGCCACCGCTGCCGTACCTCAACTGCCCCTGGATTCACGCACCGTCATCGACAACAACCGAGGGGCCATCTATAAAAGACCATCACCAACGCGCGGCACTCTGTGGGCTCGGTCGCTGTGCCACGATGCACTCATCTAAGCCGTTCGCCTTCGCTGCGCAGGTCAGTAATCAGTATTGTCTTTTAACAAAAAAATCAAGTAACTACTGTCTCCTGCAGCTACCGAGCCCACAGTGCTGCCTTTCGATTGTTGTTGAATGTTATGATGTAGTACGTACCTTGTTGCTGTTGGCTGGTGATATCGAGTCAAACCCAGGTCCCGACACTGTACTCGCAGAACTAAAGAAGCTGTCTACTGGTCAGTCACAACTACTCGCCGAGGTTCAAGGCCTTAGAAACCAACTAACAACTACTGAACAGGCTATATCGGACCTCAGTAACAGATTATCCAACCTAGAAACTCGCTATCAAGACCTGGTAACACTACGCACCGACATGGATGCGATCTGCACTAACACCACCCAAACAGCCAAAGATATCAAAGGAATAGAAGCCCGCCTGGATGACGCCGAAAATCGCTCGCGACGAAACAATTTAATTTTCTATAATATCACAGATAACAATGCATCGGAAAACTACGCCCAATCTGAAGAAACTGTCCTGCGCCTCTGCCGTGATCACTTAGGTCTAACCATTGACCCAAAAGAAATTGAACGGGCTCACCGTCTTGGGCGCCATTCTTCTGGGCGCTCTCGCCCAATTATAGTCAAACTGACATTTTTTAAAACCAAACAGCTAATTCTTTCAAATGGCCGTAAGTTAAAAGGGACTGATTACAGCGTCGGGGAGGATTTTTCACGCCCTGTCCGAGATGCGCGAAAGCATCTAGTTAGATTTGCCAAAACTAAAAACACAAAATTTTCCTTGCGCTACAAAACATTATTCATCGGTCCGAAACAGTACGCATTCGACGAATCATCGCAGACAGTAAAAGAAATCTCATAGCATACGGTTCATCGTCGTGTAACTAAACTTCCTGGTAGCAGCCCTCGTGGTAAACTTCCAAATCTTTCTTTTTCTATTATTTTCACAAACATACGCAGTTTCCTCCCCAAACGTGAACACATCTGTAATCTTGTTTCATCATCTTCCATCAACATACTTGTACTAACTGAAACGTGGCTAACAGATGACGTCACTGATACGGAAGTTCTTGCCAATCTACCTAATTTTAAAGTTTTTCGCAAGGACCGCAAGGGCTCCAGAGGAGGAGGTGTTCTCATTGCCACTAACCAACAATTGCCTTGTTCTGTTATTAATATCCAATCAGAACTTGAAATACTATGGGTAATCTGCCGTTCCGCACCTCAAACCGTCATACTAGGTGTCTGCTACAGACCCCCCTACAGCTATCCACAATTTTCTTATTACCTAAATGATAGCCTAAATCAACTTACTACTACACATCCCAACGCGCGCATTCTTCTTTTTGGCGATTTTAACTTCCCGTCTATTGACTGGCAGAACTTCACACCAGCAAGCAATGAAGAAATAACTAACTTCCTTGACGTCTGTCTAAATTTTAATCTCACCCAATTAGTAAAAGAACCTACACGCGTCGTACGTGATTCGTCAAACATCTTGGACCTTATACTAACTAATCACCCTGAAAGTTTAGCGAATCTTACTTATCTCCGCGAGGTTAGCGACCACAAAATTATACATGCTACTTTCACCTTCATCGCGGAATCGCGCCAAACGTTCCACAAAACAATTCGCCTTTATGACAAAGGCAATTACAATGAAATGAACAACCAATTGCTTGCTTTTTTTCCAGAATTCGAAAGAGATTTTCATGACCGATCGATTGAGGACAACTGGCTTACTTTTAAAACCAAGCTTGCCGAACTAACATCCAAATTCATTCCCACCGTTACATTTCGTGCCAATCATAATAAACCATGGTTCACAAAGTCCTTAAAAACGCTCGAGAACAAGAAAAAACGACTTTTCCGTGCAGCAAAACTAAACCCAAGCGAATGCGCATGGAATAAATACTACGAGGCCGAGTCAACGTATTTGCGGTCCATTTCTAATGCCAAACATGCATTTTTTCATACTGACCTGCCGAAGATCCTAAGCAATAATCCCAGAAAGTTCTGGCAAGTTCTAAACTCTGATTATGCGCCTATCATCACACTTACCGACACGCATGGCGAGGAAGTGAGCGACGTTGAGTGTGCAAATATATTTAACACTGCATTTTCATCTGTCTTCACAAACGAAACTGATATGCCAACATTTGTCCCAACTTCCCAGCCAAGATCGCTCATGCCACCAATCACATTCGCTGCACACGGCATCACCGGTATCATTGAAAATATTAAGATGTCATCTTCTGCAGGTACTGACGAAATCACCAGCAAACTCTTAAAAAACATTCGTCATGCTTCTTCAGAATACTTATCATTACTGTTCACACAATCACTCTCCACAGGTAGCATACCCAGCGATTGGAAGGTGGGGAAGGTCGTTCCGGTCTTCAAATCAGGTAACAAAGAATCGCCCCTTAATTATCGCCCCATCTCTTTAACAAGTGTGCCATGCAAAATCATGGAACATGTAATCTATTCTTGCATAATGAACTTTCTCGACTCTATTAATTTCTTTCATCCTTCTCAACACGGCTTCCGTAAAAACCTATCTTGTGAAACGCAATTAGCTATTTTTGTCCATGACCTGCACATGGCCCTTGATTCTAACCTTCAAACTGACTCAATCTGCCTAGATTTCGCGAAAGCCTTCGACAAAGTTCCCCACGAGCGCTTGCTACTAAAACTTTCTTGGTTAAATTTGCATCATAACATACTGCAGTGGATAAAAGAATTTCTGGCAAACCGTACCCAATTTGTTCACGTTAATAATCAAACCTCTAGGTCTCTTGCAGTAACATCAGGCGTCCCGCAAGGATCAGTCCTTGGTCCCCTTCTATTTTTAATATATATTAACGACCTACCAACACAGGTCTCCTGTAACATTCGCATCTTTGCCGATGACTGTGTTATCTATCGCACAATCAGTAACCCCTCTGATCAACTAACTCTTCAAAGAGATTTAACTTGCGTCCAGGACTGGTGTAACCAATGGCTCATGGAACTAAACCCCAATAAATGCAAACTCATGTCATTTCATCGAAAACGTAATCCTCTCCTGTTCCCTTATACAATTTCGCACGTCACGATAGCATTAACACAGTCTTACAAATACCTAGGCGTAACGTTGTCTAACGATCTAACCTGGAACGCGCATGTCACTAGAGTGATATCATCTGCTAACAGAAGCCTTGGTTTCCTAAAACGTCATCTACGTCTAGCGCCACCAAACCTAAGATTGCTTGCATACAAGTCACTCGTACGCTCGAAGCTGGAATATGCCTCTGCCATCTGGAGCCCTAACCAAAAATATCTAACAAACTGTCTAGAATCAGTGCAGAATCGTGCCACAAGATTCATCCATTCATGCTATTCATATAATGTCAGTATATCATCGTTAAAAGCAGAATACGGCTTAACAAGCCTGACTTGTCGGCGTCGTATCGCTACTATGTACTTATTTCATAGGTTTTTTTACAGCTCACTTCATCATCCACCCTACATCAGCCCTCCTGCACGTATTTCTCTCCGCATTGGTCATCCCTTTCAAGTCGCTCGTCCACGTACGCACACTACCACGTTTGCCACATCATTCTTCCCACGTTCAGCCTCGGATTGGAACGGCCTTCCACACGACATCGCCGCAATCACCTGCCCATCGACGTTTTTGAACTGTATAATTAACATATTTACCAGCGAGCAAACTTGTACCTAAACATCTTTCCCTTGTGTATATAATTTATTTTAATAGCTACCCACCCCTTATGTAATACCCCCAATCCTGGGGGCCTTTAAGGTAATAAAGTGAAGTGAAGTGAAGTGTCCCAATTCGTTAAGGCAGCAAGTCGCTTTTAATGTAAGGCCATTATTTTTTTCATCTGTCGTGTATGTCTGTGTTTACTGACGTAGCACCTCGTCCTTTAAGCATTATTATTGTTTATTGTAGTGTGTAGGTTTCATATATTTTGCAGTCAAGTACCATCGGTTGGTTTACTTTTTCCTGTCTTTTGTTCGGTTATTTACTCCTTCCGCGTCATTGTTTCTGGCGCAGCATCTCCTTTTTAAGCCTTGTTATTCTAGTTTTTCATTAGTTGGTAGGTCTGCGCATGTGCTTCACGTGTTTTAGAGGCAAGCGTTGTGCGGCTTGATAAACTCTATTGTCTCTAATCACCTTCGGTATACTGGGCCGCACGGTTCTATCATGGTGCATGGCTATGATGTGGTTCTTTTGGGGTGTACTGGTGCCTTTGATATTTGGTTGCTTAATCATCAATGTGATACTCCATGTTTGTTTCGTGTTGTACTTATAAATATCACGTTTTTTCAATCCACCACAGTTGGAAGTAAACGCCAGTCTTCTGGTACTTGGTTTGTCCTTGTTTCTTTCGCGCTGCTGTTTCCCTTGTAAATTGTGAACCAACTCAGCCAAGAAAATGTTCTACCAAGCCATATTTCTCTTACGTTGGGCCCTTTATTGTAGACACAAGCCAAGCACAACAGCGCCATTGACCTCGTCGCCCTCATCGCTGTCGCAACATGTCACTACTGGGCTGTGGCTTTCTGTCTGAAGCGGAAATTGCTTCTTCTGTAAGTACAAGCCTTGTTTGGTGTTGTCAGTTCGTCGTAGGGTCATACACGCAGGATTGCGAAGATCCTCAAGGCGGAGTACTGGCGACAAATACGGCTATTCCAAGGCTGGCTGCGCACCATTTTGGTGGAAGGAATGGATTAAAAGAGCAATGACAGATGCTACACCGAGCACAAGGAGCTAGCAGCACAGGTTACTAGAGTCATGTGGCATCGTACACGAACCAACTTTCCGGCGGGACAGAAGCATGCGAAGACTGCCTCGAACAATGTGACTGTCTTAGGCGACTTCCGCCTTCCCAACGATTTTAGCAAGACTTTGGACAAGGAACCAAAATTCACCTTTGAACCTGGCGCTAACCGGCACGAGCTCCTTGCCCTCTGTCGACGTGTAACTATTTGCAATGACGGTCATGAAAGGGACCGAGCTACCAGCAATGCAGTGAGCTACCTAATAACAGAGGTAGGCCCTCGTTCCACGAAGAAGCCTCCTTTTAATTACGTGGTCAACGCGCTTGAAACGCGCGACCCCTGCCTGATCCAGGCAGAGAAGAGGTTTTTGTCGTAATGACACAAGGAACGTGTGAAAAACGACCCTTGCCACTATTGAAAAAAAAAAAAACTACAAGTCCTGTGGCGTCAACCCGGAGCTCCAAAAATGGGCAACCATGAGGACGTTGAAATACTTCAACCTGGATTCTCTTCAGAAAAGGGTTAAGAAGACTGCTTGAAGTGCGTTAGAAGCCTTGTTTACGGGAAAGACGCGGAAGCCAGACTGTCTGTCCTCTACGAAGGAACGTCACGGAGAAAGGTTCATGGCAAGGTTCGTGAGACGTTATTTACAGCAGCCCCTCAGTTGACTACAGATTTAAGAGCCGTTCCTTGGGTGGGTTCAACAGACCGACGTAAGGATCCAGGCACCCGAGGAGAACGAGGAGGCGCATGTCAACCGGTATTTCTACAATTCTATCAATGTTCAGCTCGTCGTCGATGCCAACTGCCGGATCCTTGACGTCGTCGCAAAATGGCCAGGTGGAAACCACGCAGCTTCACCAAGTGCTTCGACAGGGCGTGAACGCCAGTCTTTTGTTGACGGATAGTGGATACCCATGTAGACCATGGCTAATGACCCTATTCCGGACACCAGACACTCCAGGGAAGAGGTGCTATAATGCAGCGCATGGCGCAACAAGGGCAGTGGTCGAAAGGTACGTCCGCGTGCACTCATCATAAATATATCACCTGTAAGTTTTGCTCCTCCCAGTGCACAGCTAGCAGAAGTGGAATGAAGAATGCTACCAGACACTGCTAACTACTGTACGATTATATGGTCATGTCATTACCATGCAATGGTGTGAGCGCATTAAGAAGATTGATTACACAAAAGTGCCTGCAGAAAAAGTCATTTGCACGATTCATTTGCACACATGCTGCAGCTATATCCGACAGTGTGTCAACCCTATTTATGTTCAGTGGTTGATGTTTATCATTTAGTCAGGGTGAAATAGTAGTCGCCAATTTGAAATAGATGCTTTGCCGTCGTGCCGCATTTTATGAGGTTTTTCTTAGTCATTTGGTGATTCACATGATGGAATGCGGATCAATTATGTACAGCGTAAGCTTAAAGCCCATAGCATTGGCATAGGCTTTTTGCACGCGTGAATCTTTTTATTGCCATTGAAAACTGCGCAGTCGGCACTGAAGCAGCGTTCCTCCTCCTTGATGTACATGTTCATACCAGCGTTGTACTCGTTCTGACTCAGGGCAAGCTACGAAGAAGCAGACAGGTGAACACAAGCGAGTGAGCACTGTCGGCGTGGTTTTTCACCTGTGCTATGTGCAGTGTATCTGCTGGAGCCTGGTCAATCATCCACATGATCTTTCATACTGGCTTCATTTCCTACCCTGATACAAACGAGCTAAAATATCACTTGCCATACCTTTACCTGCCTGACAGATAATTACACTAGACGTATCTCGAAGGGCTTCCATGGTATGATTATAGCGGTCGGTATCATGTGGTATCTTGGAGACACATCACAAGAGTAGCAGTTGTACAAGAGCATTAACGTAAACTGCTCTTACAGGTCTATAGGGCAGCTGAAGCGGCGATTTCACGGCCTGCAAGCAGAGCTGCACATGGCTCCAGACCGGTACCCAGCCATCATTGTTGCATGCTGCGTGCCGCACAATGTGGCAAAAAGCTATGCATGCCGCAGTGACGAAGCCTGCCAGCAGCCTCCAGAGCTAGCGTGCAGTTGTTGTGGTGTTTTTTCCTTATATGTGTGATTTACCTGCATCTGCGATAGAACGCACGTGTTTGCATGAAGTTACATTGTCACTGTGGAATTTATTGGATTGCTCGCCTCCTTCAATACGTGCTCTTTTAAAGATATTTTCACTTCATAGTAAAAGAATGCCTATGATGGGGTTGACATAACACGGCTTTTTATTCGTTGAAAATTGGCGTGAGCGGTAATTCGACAAAATCAATGCAGCTCTGGGGATCGGGCTATAATGCAATATATCTGAACTTGTTACAGTACGTGGGTCTTATAATGATAAGGTCAATATCTCAGCATGCTATGAATGCATAGACCTTGCGCCATGTTGCAGGCAAATGTCAGTGTGTATTCCTCTGAAGCAGTGTATGTCATTTCGTAGTTTCATTTGTCCCTAGTGCAAAATTTTCATGGTCCCACTGTTTGCGTTTCAAGTTAACTACAATATACTACTGAACAGTATGAGTTACAATGTTTCAACATGATTTCAGGAGTATATGTTGTGCCGTGCATAGGTGCGCCGTGTATATATATATATATATATATATATGCGAAATCGCATTCCTGCATCGCCTGTACTTTGCAACTCATGAAGCAAGAAAATATTTTCACAAGTACCTGTTGCAGGGCTAGTCGGCTCATATTATTGAATATACCATAAATATTGTTACGGGGATGTGGGGAGTATAAACAGACTGTGTTTACAACAAATATACAAGCAAAATCAATGTAGTCAAGATGGCTGTCCTGCAAACACACGCAACAGCCAGCGTCTCGCGATCTTCTTTTCGCTTCTTTAATCATGCCGTACAAGGACCTCCGGGTGCAGAAGCGCCGTCTCGGAGCATGTTAGGCGAAGAACTGCGATCGAAGTATGGCCTCAGCCGGGAAACGTTCACGATGTCAACAAGCGTCGGACTTGAGGATGGATCCAACTGCAACGGCGAGATCTCGTATTTGACGTCGTTAACTTGACGTTGGACTTCATAAGGCCCTGCGCAGCAAGACATAAGTTTCCAGGAGAGGCCAACCCGACAACATGCGGTGCGATCGGAGATGGTTGTTCGGCGCGTTCGTTCGGTTACCGGCGCGCGCGATTGGCCTACTCCGCGCCGACGTCGCCAGCCGCGGGGCGCCGCCCCGTTTTTGGTGACGTCAAAATGACGGCACGCTCCTGTCAATCATCCGCCCACCGAGCATTTCGTCCGAACGCGACGGGAGTTGAGGAGTTTGGAGCCATCATACGGCTTCGCATGGCGCGTCTGGTGGATTGGATTGGATACAACAGGCGGCCTTTTCGGCTGCGGAATAGCACGTTTGAATCCAATCCATAGTTTAATTCGAGAAAATGGCGCTTCCGTTGGGAACTTAGGTTGTTGCGCTGGCGTTTCTAGAGGAAGGAGGAGAGCGGGTGGCGGTGCGAAACGCGTTTGAAGAAATGGCAGAAAGTGAATTCCGGCGTCGTTTTTGTTTCTCGAAACAAATAATTCGTTGGTTGTACAGATAAATCGACAACATCGTTGGTGCCAGCAAGCTACTGGAATGTTGTCGCTGCCCTTTGAAAAGTGCGCCACTCCTCCCGTCGTTTTCTTTTTCTTTTTTCTTCTCGCTGTGCGCGACACCACCTAGGGACGACGCAAGGAACCTAATAGTTATAAATTGCAGTAGTCACACGTACTACTATTTGAAAACGTGTTTGGGCTTGAGAAGAAAAAATACAGTTTTTTAGATAAAGATTTAATTCATTTGGAAGACGAGATACATTTGGTTTTGTAGTATACCGTTTGCAAGCAGACGACAAACGACGGAAGTAAACTTCCGGGGAGGTCACCGCTTCCTGATTGGCTGCTCTCTCCGCCCCGCTGTCACAAATTTTGCATACTGCAACTTTGTGACGTTGCAGCAACTGAACAAAACGCGTATCGAACAGAATATCTCCGACCGCGCCCATGGTGACCAGAGGGGCACCCAAGCACCTGCGGCGCCATCGCGATGTGTATGCTGTGAGACCCAATAAACACGATTGGGTGACTTGACGCGCCGTTTGAGCGCGATCGATGACTTCACGAGCGTACTCAGTTGCAACACGTGCCACAGAAGGTAGGACGGTGTAAAACGGCAACGTGGGGTCGCGACCATAAAAAAGATAAAAGGGTAAATATCCTGCGGCGTCATGTCGGGACGATAATACGCGAATGTCACGTAAACCAGCGGGGCGTCCTAGTCGCGGGGGTCGTTGGAGACGTACATCGACAGCATCTCTGTCAGTGTTCGGTTGAGACGTTCCGTAAGACCGTTCGTTTGTGGGTGGTAGGCGGTGGGTAGCTTGGTGCTCAGTGCACAAGAGTGGAGAAGGTCATCGACAACTCGAGACAAGAACAAGCGGCCGCGGTCTGCAAGTAACTGTCGAGGTGCACCGTGGTGAAGAATGACGTCATGGAGGATAAAATCGGCGACGTCAGTTGCGCAACTAGTCGGCAACGCCTTTGTTATCGTGTAGTCTGTCGCGTAATCAGTAGCGACGGCGATCCACTTGTTCCCTTTAGTCGTCGTCGGAAAAGGGCCAAGCAGAGTCAAGGCCTACGCGAAAGAAAGGTTCAGAGGAAACTTCAATTGGATGGAATCGTCCGACAGGTGGCAGGGGAGGTTTCTCCCGGTGCTGACACAATTCGCAAGTTGCGATATAATGACGCACAGAGCATAGAGACCCAGCCAGAAGAACCGGCGTCGTACGAGGTCGTATGTGCGCAACACTCCAAGGGTGTCCGGCCGTCAGTGCATCGTGAAGTTGTTCAAGAACGACGGATCGCAGATGACGAGGAAGGACAAGGAGCAACTCAGGGCCGTCAAATTTGATAATGCGGCGGTAGAGGATGCCGTCGTGCAGCAAACATGACGCATGTGCCGTCGGTGCTACCAGATTGCACTCCGGCGATGATGGACTGCAAGGATTTGTGGTGTTGTTGTTCAGTGCGCTTGTCGGTCATGTCAGTAAAAGCCATCATGCCGGTCACCGGATTACGCGCAATAGGATCAAAAGGATCCATCGGGTAACGAAAGAGGCAGTCAGCGTCCTTGTGCAGATGTCCAGACTTGTAGTTGACAATAAGTGAAAACCCCTAGAGCAGCAAAGCCCAACGACCAAGCTATCCTGTCGGGTCCCGGAGAGAAGAGAGCCAGCAGAGGGCGTGCTGGTCTATAACGACCGAAAACGTGCGGCGCCGTCCAAACATGGCCGGAAGTTGGCGACAGCCCAAGCTAAAGTCAATCATTCCCGATCGGTGATGAAGTAATTTCTCTCGGGAGGTGACAGCAGGTGGCTGGCGTAAGCTATCACGCATTCGGTATACCAATCTGCTGTTGGGCGAGAACAGCGCCGATGCGTGGGCGATAACCAACGCAAAAACGCCAGGTACCACCTTTTTTTTTTCACAAGGTTGGCAGGCGAAGCCCAAGGGTTGGATGATGCTTCGATGACCCCTTTACGGAGCATTTTGTCCAATTCTTATTGGATGACTCTACATTCAGCACGCGATACATGATAGAGACGCCGCAAATGGGATTCGTGTCTCCATCGTTTATACGGTGGTGAACAACAGATGTTTTGCCTAAAGGCCTGTCGCCGAAATCAAAGATGTCACTGTATGATCTGAGAATGAGACGTATGTGCGTTGCCTGCGCAAAGGTGAGATCGGGTGAAATCGCTAAGGAACCAGAGCTGTGAGCTGCAATAGGCGATAATAAACCACTTACGGCATTCAAACTCTCAATGTCAAATTCGGAAGTACTAGAAACGCTGGCCAGGAACATCCCGGCCGGAAGCACTTGACGGCACAGGCTGAAATTCAGAAGCAGGAGAACGCCGTCGTTGTTAGTAACCATAACCAGGGTATGTGGAACAGCAACGTGCCGCTTGAAAAGCACGCCGACGATGTGGCGAAGCACATACTCACCGTCAGGAACCTGTGGCTGTGTGGCCAAAGTGACGTAAGCGACTGTTTCGGGTGACAGACGCACATCGTGAAGCGAGCACAAGTGCGGTGGGGCGGGGGGGAGGGGCATCAGCGAGTTCAGGCAGTTCTAACTGAAGAACGCCGGTCGCGCACTCTATGAGAGCAGAATTTTGGGGTAAAAAGTCCAATCCAAGGATAACGTCGTGAGGGCAGTTGTCGATCACAGCAAAGGGAACAGAAAGAAGTAGGGCGGCCGGCTTTACTAAATAGCTTAGTACACATTCCAAGAACAACCAGCACGCTGCCGTCGGCTACACGAAGCACTTGTGCAGCTGCTAGGGTGAGGACCATCTTTAAACGTCTACGTAGTCTAGCACTCATCACAGATACGTAGGCTCCAGTGTCCACGAGTACTTGGACAGGTACGCCGTCTATTTTAACATCAATTACACTTCTTTTTGTGGGTATAGACAGAGGATTTGATTCCGTATTACGCAATGCAGCACCACCTCCAAGGGCTGCAGTTTTTACCTTTCCGAAAGGGTGCGGCCGAGAGCCACAGGGGACGGAAGGCGACGTGGCGACGTGGCTGGGCTACGTGTTTGCGGTGAACGAGACTGGTGTCCGCGCGGCGATGGTAAGCGGCTGTACCACGTGTTCCGAGTAGAGTTGTCGGCGCTGTTAAACTCGGCGGTGGGCGGGTATTGCGGGTATTTTCATCAAAACGGCTCAGGCTCATGGGGTCTCGAGTTGCAACAGTATCGGATGACATGACCACTGCGGCGACAGGTGAAACATATTATCTTGTTATCCGCAGTTCTCCACTCAGTCGGGTTGCGATAACGCAGAGAAGCGTCGGCGTGGAGCAAAAATAGTAGAAGGGCGTTCGTTGGAGGGGGGGGGGGGGGGGGGGCTCTGGGGTTGGCTATAGCACAGACAGAATGTACAGCAATGTTATCAAGTTCCTGGCGAACGATGCCTTGTACGAGGGGAATTGAAGAAAGGGGTAGCATCAGGGCTACGCGAACAGAAAGCTGCGGGCGCCATCGCATCCAGTTCACATCGAGCGATTCGCACCACGCCCTCTGATGGCGACGCATGCTGCTATGCGGGCGGCTATGTACGAACGCGTGGGTGGAATCAACAGATGGAACCAAACGCTTATGCTTGCTAACCTGTTGTTCTACCCATACGTTGCGGCAGTATTGGGAAGTCTGGCGAATGGTTGCAGGACGCCTCGGCTTTTGGCATGCTCGAATAGTCGGCAATCTTTTATGATACCATCAACTGTAAAGCAGCTGCTCAGCTTGTCTTGTGATTTACAGTAGCAAAGCTGTAAATCATAAATGCTACTTCTTATCGGTCGCAACTGCGCAACAAAAGCAAGTGACACTACAAGAACGATTGCAATGAGCACAGTCAACGGTCGTCTTATCTGATCAACGGGTCAAGCGCGTTGGCTTTTACGCATGACTAGTAGAAGGTTAGAGCGTAATCGCTGGTGCCTTCATGCCTTCCAGAAAGCACTACACAATGAGAGTCCCACATACAATCCGATTACAAAAGGTTCGGTGACAACAGGCAACGGACACAGCCATCTTATGGCATTCCCGAAACGTCCAATACATGCAGATATGTCCCCGCCAAGCGATAACGTTTAACAGTTATTAGCCAGTGAAAAGCAGTCACAGCGCAAAAAGATAAACAAGTACGCGCGGCATTAAATTTCAGAATTTTTTTTTTAAATTGTTATTTTTCCTGGCAACGGGCCGACAGCCACAACATTGGCCCACCACAGTACACTACAAGTGATTCACGAGCCGAGCACAAAATTTTGTACCAATGTAAGTTGAGAACACTCACCCGGTCACTCTTTGCAGAAACGTGGTAAAGTATGATACGTTGCCCACGTGCTCGAGGAGAAAAAAATCAAGAATACAGAAAGAAGGGGCTTGTTACTTGAGACAGCGGAGGAAATTTTTCCCACGCCTCGATTTCACCTTGACCATGGAAAAGCTGCTTATAGGCTCGCGACCTCGAAATGCGGATAGCTGTAGCAGGTGATGGGTCGAAAATGAAAACGGCGCGGAAACCTGCCCTCGGAATCTGCGCGGTAGGTACCTAACCGATTACAAGAAGTCACGACAGCTTACAACTACAAGATGATAAACATAGGCAGACGACGAAGTTATTAAAAGCGCTTATGCTTTACGCACATGAATGATGGCGATAGCGCATAGAGCGCGAAGAGGAAAACGGAGGAGGAGGGTATGGCGAAAGCGTGATGGAAGCGTAGTGCCGTGCAAAACGGGCTCTGCTGCAACGACCACTACAAGATAGCGCTAGAGTAGCGCGCTATCGTCTCTTCACCGATGGCATGCGGCGAGCGCGTCCACCGATACTATATACGGACTCGAAACGCTGAATGAGCAGTTTGTCTGCGGTGGCTGCTGTGAATCGCGGCCACACGTCACTCACACGCTACTTCACGCGATCTCTCCATTAGCGAGGCGGTGGCGCCACATTTCGCTCCGTTTGCAATGGACGGCACGAAACAGATTGTCTGCGCTAGCCAACGTATCGCGAAATGAAAACGCGTATAGATTTCGCATTAGAGGGTATCGCAATCGTCGGCTAATTTTTTACTTCAGAAAAAAACGGTACAGCTTGGGCCCAACCCTAAGGCGGGGGTGCAGTGTAACACAGTGTCCCAAACCGTTAGCTGCCACAATGCGAGAAGGGAACAAACTGACAAACTGTAACACAGTCGAAGACATCTCTGACGAAGTCATTGAGGTGTCCGAAATCGTTCATTATACAGGTCCCTTCGTTGTAAACGTCGCGCAGCGCACATCTCACAAAACAACAGGGATTGAGTTATTCCTTCGTTATAAAGGTGATTCCGCTCTATGAAGAGGTGCTAGGCTGTGGCTGGCGTCGGCATAAGAGAAGCATGCGTACGTTTTGAACAACGCGCTGCTGCTCGTGTTGCACGAGCGGTTCGAACCCATGGTTCACGCTCGAATTTCCCGAGTTGTGCGTATCACTGAAGGCACTCAGGTATCTTTTGGGTGTACTTCGTTATTGTATGAATAACCATGACGGCCACAGGTACTTGCATTGCCATTAGAGCCAATGATCATGTGTACAAGCCTATACGGTATAATGCATAACCACCGCAGTCATCCTGATAATCTTTGAAGTTTTCTGATATATAATTTGTTGCCGTATGACGGACTAAAAAATCACATCACAAATCTCTACATCTTCGTTAGCAGCAACAGCCTTTTAGCTCAATATATCCCATACAAAGACCTTCGAGAGCACAAACGCGAGGTTGTAAGTCATATTTGGCAAGAATGCGCCTTTAACAGCAAAAAAAAAAAAAAAAAAATATGATGTCGACGACGACCCTCGATAGCAAGAAAAATCACATTACGTGAACGTCGGCGTGTAGGTGTGATGTTGGAATACTTGCAGTGACCCAAGTTAACGTCTAAGAAGGTTCATTCATGAGCGGAAGATGCCCGCTGGCACTTGAGGCACATACAAAGTTCCACACTCCCAGCAGCTGCATGATACATACCCAATGGTATGTACTTTATGCAGTGTTCATACATAGTCGGTGTATATTCTTTTTGCGCTCTTCCCCTATTTACACGATTAAATATGTGACAATGTTAATGTACACAGCAATGGAATACCTGGAATATAAATGCTGGAGCTCCACTTCTTAGATTACTGCGGTGAGCTTTCTTGGCGGGGTGCATTTGCATCGCAATTTGCCCTACTATTATACTTGATATGGTAGCTAGTGCCATGAATGTGGCCTGCCACGTACAAGAGGCGACCTTTCTCAAAAGCGGACACACGAAAATTTTTTTTCCGACACGTCAGGCCTTAAATCCTGCAGTGCGAAATCGCGGGAAGCAGCGTGAGCGCATACGTCCCGTCGTCTGCTTCACATGCCAGCGCTCTGACTTCTGCTGCTCGTGGCGTTGTTCGCCAGCATGTCGCTGACGCGCTGGTGGCGCCTCACTACGGCCGCTCGGTGCATATGATGTGGTTGGTTTGGGGGGCTCCTGGTGCCTTCGATATTTATTGGCTTTACCTTGAGTGCGAAAGCCCATACTGGTCTCATGCCGCAGATATAAATGTCACGTTTCTTCAGTCAACCCGAGTCGGGATAAGCGCTAAGTTTGTGCACTAGTTTCGTCCTTGTTAAGCGCTTTTTAGCTCCCGTTGTCGGCGACTTTCAAGGGACCTTGAGCCAAAATCCAGAGCCGCTATTCGGCCACTCGAGACGAGAATGGGGCGAGAATAAAAGGCGAACATCCGGGTAACATGTCCAAACTTAACAAAATGCGATCTCTCGTCTCCAAGCCCTTGCACAGGACTGTTCTACTTACTCTAGTTACTCCCCAAACAAGTTACAAAGAAAAATATTGCTTCCGATTTCTTCCTAATGTTTCTTCGTTCCCGCTTCTGTTTTCATTTTCTCTTTAGTGCTGAGTGTTCCACTTATATCAGTTCACTTGCACGAAGTTTCAGTTTTAGAACATGATTTTTAATTATGAAGTTCGATTTTATGTAATTATTTATGTACGTGAGCTTCAGTGTTTGTATATTTATTTGAAAAGGAAACGCCGGTGCCGAATAAAGGCCCCAATATCTCATCAATATAATATTCTTGCGTTGCAGTTACGGTGAAGAGAGCAGCAGCAAAGGTGTAAATTCCGAAGGCAACCTTTTATTGCGCCAAGCTGTGCAACAAAAGCAAGTGACACTACAAGCACAGCGATTGCAGTGAGTACAGTCAACGCTCGTCTTATCTGATAAATGGGTCAAGCGCGTGGACTTTTATGCATCGACGTAGAAGGTTCAAGCGTATACCCGCTGGTGCCTGAACCCTTCCAGAAAGCAATACACCATGCGAGTCACGCATGCAATCAGATTACAGAAGGTTCGGTGACAACAGGCAACGGATAGAACCATTTGATTACGTTCGCGAAACGTCCAATAGATGCAGATATGTCCTGCGCAGAGCGATAACGTTTAACATTTCTTAGCCGATGAAAAGCTGTCACAGCGGAGAAAGATTAAACAAGTACGCGTGCTATTACATTCAAATGAATTTCAAAAATTCCGCATTTTCTTTTCCTAGCAATAGGCGGGAACATTACTGGCGCCATCAAAGAGTACTACAACTGATTCCCCAGCCAAGCACAAATACTTTGTTTCAATGTAAGTGGAGAACACTGACCGGGCCACTCCTTGCAGAAGCGTGATAAAATATGATACGTAGCCCGACTACTGGAGGAGAAAAGAAAATCAAGAACACAGAAAGAAGGGCCTAGTGACTTGAGACAGCGGAGGAAATTTTTTCCACGCCTCGACTTGACCTTCACCATCGAAAAACAGTTTATAGGCTCGTGACGTCGAAATGCGGGCAGCTCTAGCAGGTGCTGGGTCGAAAATGCGAACAGCGTGGACACCTGCCCTCGCAATCTGCGTGGTAGATACCTAATATATTACAAGAAATTACGCCAGCTTACATTAGAAAGACTACAAGATTGTAAAGCTACGCAGACGACGAAGTGACTAAAAGAAGGAGACGCTACCACTGAGCCACGAGTACGATGCTTCGAAGCGGTACAAAAGCGCCTCTAGTGAATGCGGTGTTGCCTTAGAAACGAGCTGTTTCTAAGGCTCAGGCGTGCGTCGCTTGCTCAGGCGCACATTTCGTTGCCGCGCCGAACGCTGCGTTGCTCGACGCTCACCGCGTCCAATGCGGGGCGCGTAGTCACTGCGCCGTAGCCCATTGTATTACACCCCTTGGCGGGTCGACGGGAACGCTGTCGCGTTCCACTCTTGAAGGCGAAGCAGAGTAACGCATGAGTTGTTTCTTCGTCTAGCCGAACCAAATATAGCCAAGCAACAGCAGTTCACCAGGCTAAACAGTGGTTCAACAACTAAAATAAAGGCTAGTATGCTTCGCATCCTGGGCTTAACCTTAGCTAAGCAACATCCATTTTTTACTCCAGAAAGGAACGGTACATCTTGGGTTGAACTCGAAGGTGGCTTTGGAGTTTAACACAGTGTCCCAAAGCGTTAGCTGCCCCGAGGCGAGAAGGGGACAAACAATGACGCAAGAAAGAAAGTGCCTAATTCTTGTGGCCGGATGAAATCTAGAGCGCACACAAGTGCTCTAGCCTGTGCTATGTGGGACGCGAAGTACACGTGCCACTCGTCTCAAAAAAGTGTAACACAGTCGAACAGCTCTATGACGAAGTGCTTGGGATGTCCGAAATTGTTCGTTATACAGGTCCCTTCATTGTAAACGTCGCGCAGCGAACAGCTCCCACAAGAACAGGGATAGAGTTATTTCATCGTTATGCAGGTCACTTCGTTCTATAAAGAAGTGCTAGATTGTAGCTGCCGTCGGCATGAGAGAAGCACGCTTACGGTTTGAAAATTGCGGGGCTGTGTGTTGTGTCAGCGGTTCGACCCCACCGTCTATGGGCGAATTTTACGAGTTAGGCGTGTCACTGAAGTCACTCTGGTATCTTTTTGGTCTACTTCGTCATTGCAGGATTGTGTGTTTTAGAAAAAGTTTATTTCGACATAAGACGACATGAACACTGAGACACAATCACGGCACAATTCCATCAGAACGATAACATATGCAAGAAACGAAGAATTTTATACACGGCACGTTCTCAAAGTAGGGTCCGAGTCCCCACTCACTAACATATCACAACATAGACCCACGAAAAACACAGTTACACATAAACTAATTGGCACTGGTATAGGAAGATGTTCCATATATACATTGTACACAATGGTTATGTACAACGATGATATGGCAGATATACATTACATAATTTAGAAGTGATGCTATGAGATGTGTATATACAAAAATAATCATGTATAAGAGAGTACGCACCCACAGAACTTACGGGCCCCAACATTCTGTGCGCATTCAATGAACATTTCTGATGGCATGGCTACAAGAAACAGGCTGGTCAAAAATTAAGCCGTATGCGTGCATCTGCAACTGACAGGAAATGGCATGACCACTGTCGAAGGAACTCTTCTTCCCCAAGGAAGAATAACTACTCTGAAAGAAACGACAGTAGCTGAGAGTACAGCCTCTCCAGGAGTGAAAACAGAGCGCGGCGACGATGCCTCGCGGCAACTGCCTCGCACCGGTTACGCCATAGACAAGGCCCCCGCAGCAATTAAAGGTCCCGCAAATCGGCCACGTGAGCAGCGACAAGATGTATTAAAGCGGTTTACTCCAATGCCACGGAAACCAGTATGCACGGCCCTCCAAAACACCCTGGGAACGACACATTACAGCAGCGCATGTTTATTGCATTCATGAAGGGGGCAATTGGCACACAGTGAAGATGGGACTACACGCCACCGTTCTAGCCTGTCACGAGTTGGAAGCACTTGCCACCCTAGACGCCACATGAAGTCGCGTAAGTGGCCAGGTAGAAATGACGCCATTATTACATCTCACGACACAATATTGGAACGCGGCGCGCTGGGGGAACTAGAGGAACCAGCAAGGCTGAGATTGTATCCACCAAACGGTTTTCAAGAACGTCTACATCAGGACATACCTGTTGTATGTGGCGATAATATGCCACGGCCGTAGAGTAAAATGCAGGTGCGTGTAAGATTTGTGGTGCACGATTTAAGTGCGCGCCCGGTAGCATGTAACGAATTTTTCGTGCCAAAGAAATAGCAGCCGAGTTCACGCGCAGGACACTGATCACGCTGTAACAGAGGGAACAGAAATCGCAGAGCAAGCAGCCGGCAGCGGACAGACACGGATGGGAACGCGAACCCACCGCGAGAGCATGGTTGCTCAAGCGCCGCGCGACAGACCAGTTCTGTACTGCCTGACCAGAAGAAGGAACCAAGAAGGGACTGCAAAGACCCAGTAACACATAATGGTGGCTGTACAACGTGACCCACGTACCACACTCAGCCACAAAATACAGACTGTGCCAAATACCTTCTTTCTAATAAGGGCAAATCATACCCTTGAACAACTTGAACATTTCGTCTTACATGTTCAAGAATTGAGAGCCACACAGAATCTGATATGCCATCATAGGTGGAATCAAGCCCTAAAATACGTATAGAGTCGCTCATTTGAGCACGGAAAAGGTCTTAGGCGTGTCTGTGGTGAACAAATAACGAAATTTTGAAAAATTTAGCGCAGCACCTGAAATATTTACGTACTCAGTAAAAATTCAAAGGGTACGGGATAACCTATCTTCATTTGCGAGATACAATGTGATGTCATTGGCGAAGGCTGTCACCTTCACAACACCGCTACCAGGCAGTGCGAGACCGCACACGTGAGGGTCTCTCAGTACTCAGAGCAGAAATGGCTCAAGGCTGAGCACAAAGAGTACTAGGAATAGAGGGCACCCTCGACGAACGCCACGAGTAACGGAAAATGGTGCCCTTTTCCAACCATCAAGAAACAATGTACATCGGATATTTGAATAGGCACTCCGAATAGGTTCAATAAAATTTGACAAAAAGCCGGACGAGATCAGTACATTAAATATGTAGCTATGTTCAAGGCGATCGAATGCCTTTTAGTGAAACTAAGAGACCACGTGCTGACCTGTTCAGCCTGTGTCATTATGTCACGCGTAAGGAAAGAGGGACTGTGTATCTCTCTGCCAGAGACTGAGCATGCGTATGGTGTCCTATTCAGGAAAGCCTCAGGCTTCCCAAGCATCGGGTGAGAACTGCTGTGAAGGTGTTGTAGTCAACGTTGAGAAGCGTGATTGGCCTCCATTCCTCTGTACGAACAGATGATGGATAGTGCTTAGCTATCAGCACAATACTACCGTTGCGAAAACTAGACGGGAATTCAAAGTTCTAAAAGTAGAGGCTTATAACAGACACGAAAGTGGCACCAATATCTTCCCAGAATGTTCCACAAAACTCTACGGGTAACCCGTCCGGCCCTGGAGCCGAGTCACGCTTCAGGGAAGATGAGGCTGCTTTCACTTCTTCAGCTGACGGTCGCACACAAATACGTTCAGCGACTTCAGGTGAAACCTGAGGCAGCTCACTAAGCATTTCGACGTTACCATTATCTATTCGCATATTCGTACGCGTAATGTTTTCAAAATGCGATACAAAGAGCGAATAATCACGCGCGGGAGGTGACATAACAGGAAGTGCTCGTGGGGCCACAGAGCCGAATACATTCGGCTGTCTAAAAAGAGAGTTTCTTGCAAAGCACAGAACTTCAGGGTGTGCACACATCGGATTACGTCTGCATCGCCAAGCAGCAGCTGACAAAGACGACGCTGCGATGAGGCGTTAGAAACGCCTCCGTAGCTCACACTGCCATGACCACCTCAGCGGAGTCAGTTGATTGACCCGACGGGCAATATGGAGCTTCATGGCAGTATCCGCCAGTTCTTCTGACGTGCGTCGTCTGAGTGCACGACATTCAACTGAACAATGGAGGCGCCACTGCACCTTGAGCGCGTCCTATAACTCTGGGTCAAATCTAGAAAGAGAAGCGCGCAAATCTCTTGACAAACAAGAGCGCGAAAGCACGTCATGTAGAAAGCGGATGTCGAGGCGCCAAGTTTTTGCTGATGAACAAGCAGGGAAGCAAACTTCAAGCATAACTGGTCTGTGATGAAAAATATAGACAGGAGATGAAGGCAACGTTATCATATCAGACTGGGAGACATACTGAGCTAAATTGTATGGCAGATAGGCACGGTCTAACCTGCTTGACGACGTGCCACGTCACCACTCCAGACAAAGGAAGAACCACGAAAAAGTCGATATGTATCCAGCATCGAAAAGTGCTTGATGAGGAAACGCAATCCCGCGCGTTCCAGTCAGGGCGACCCCAGCCCGGGCCTTCGATATCTGCTCGCGTGCCTAAAACGCAGTTAAAATGCACAACAAGAACCACGTGATGACCGTCCAGGAAATGCACGTCCCGGTCACGAAAAATATCATTGGACTTAGTGGCTTGCGCGGGCACATACATGCAGAAGACAGGTAACCTTAATGAAGATAGCACACAATCAAATGATGATCTCGCATTAAAACTCTATTGAATTTAATAATACCGACTGCGCTAGAGCGTGATGTCCCGAAAGAGAAAAAACAATCTAGGTTGAAAGTGCGTTGAAAAGCAAGAACATGTCAAATGGTGAAAAAATTTGTTTCTTGCGAACACAGAATCTCACAATCTATGCACAGACCACGCTGATTATTTCGGCTTGTTTTATGGCATTTCGGAACCCGTGTGCGTTTATTGAAATAATATTCAGGGTGTCAGCCATATTTAATTAAATGTGTCACCGAACTGACCTGGTTGTGTTGTTCAAGTCGACGCCCCGGGAACAAGTCTAGGGGAAATGCAGTACACACGTCAGTTCGCCGACCCTCTCGCAGAAGGCCGATGTTTTTTGGCCATTGTAACTCGATGTGGCGATCCGGGGCGCCGTCCGAGCCAGAGCCTGACGCGAGGGCACACTTTACGTCTCGTGGGACCATCATTTCTGCGTCGAGCCCATCCAGGCTTGGTGAGAGTCTAACGCTACTACTAACTCCGAGGCTGAAGCTATCTTCAGATGACTATGATGATGGTAGCGGTTGGGTTGCGGAATCGATGTCCTCGCCGCATAAAACTTCGGCAGCCGGGGGCTCATTAAGATGCAACGGCGCAGTGGCTTTTGCAGAAGAGCCACTAATCAGACACGGCGTTGTATGCCACGCAACTGGGGCGCATGAAGACACCGTAGACTTCGTTGGTGTAGCGAGCGCAGAAATTGCAGGGCCAGGTGTTTTAGCCGTGTCCGAAACTTCCGTGCGATCAGGACTGATGGTAGCAGCCGAAGCCAAGGCGCCACTGGCCACAGCGCGCGGGTCCCTCGCTGCCTAGGAGGCCAGCGAACGTGGCGTGCTCCGATCGGCCACGTCATAAATAGCACAGTCCTCCCTTTCGGCCGACGAGGCCGACGAACATGGCGTGTGGTGATTGCTCGAGCTGCATACTTCTTCTTTGTCGTTTGCCGGCGCTGGTTGATGTGGCGTGAAGGCAATCTCTGGTTACGATGTCACGCCAGTCGCGGCCACAGCTGACGCCGGCGGTAAGGGGGGAAAGGCACCAGTAGTAGCGTCTGAATTGAACGCCGCACAGAGCACACAACTGTAGGATGACCATTCCCGCAACACCTGTGTAAACCACGCCTTACCCTTGTCTGTATCTTCCATGCTCACTGTCAAGCCTCTTCCCAAGAACACGCACCCTGAGCATCACGCCGCCGGCTGCTCTGCCAGCGCCTCCACCCTCTGGCGCCAGTACGGCACACAGTCCAACGCTGTGTATGTCGATGCGGCGCCATACAATTCCCACCCCGCCTACACCCTTGCCACCACTTCCCCTACACTTTCTTCTCTCACTGTCGCCACTATACCTGCCCCCACCTCCACTGCCGCAAAGGAAGCAGCTATTGCGCTCGCCATTGCCACTACCCCGGCCCGTTTCACATTCAGCGACTCCAAAGCTGCAGTGCACAACTTTTCGAAGGGCCACATCTCCTCCTCTGCGCTCTGCATCCACGAGCACTCCCCTGCCCCTTCTCGTCGCATCCAACTCCTCTGGGTTCCGGCTCACGCGGGACACCCTGGCAACAGGGTGGCAAATTCCATGTCTCGCGATATCACAGAACGAGTTGCCCCCCTCCACTCCGGGATCTTCACGCGTGACTCCCTCCTCACCTTCCACGACATCACACCACATTACCGCAACTCTCACTTATCCCTCCCTTCCGCTCACAAATCCCTATGTAAGATCCAACAGAGCACGTGGCGCCATTTACAGGCCCACACTTCCCTCTCTTCTGCCCGACTTGTCCTTATTCACCCCGGTGCCTTCTCACTGGAATGCATGCTCTGCAGACACCCCACAAACGGGCTATGCTCATACTCCCTATTCATGGCTGAAACACTCTCCCCTTGCCTCTTGGCATATATCTAGTCCGCAGTTGTGGGAGGCTGCTTTGGCCAGCTCGGAGCCGGATGACCAGCTACGGCTAACGATCTGGGCAGCGGAAGTCGCTGCTAGGCATGATCTGGAGGCCACGACAGGCAGCCTGAAGGCAGCCCACGGAATGGCGCAATTTTAATTTTTCTTTTCATTTTTTGGCCTTTACTAAATAAAGTTTGTACCACCACCACCGTCCCCACAACGGCGACAAGGATGGTCACATCCGTCGCTTTCGTTGCCATGGATGCCACAACGGCCACAGAAGGCTGCGGTGCACTGTGTACGGTAGTGGTCGCTGGAGCCGCACCGACGACACACGCGTTCCAAGCCACGTTAGTCAAACGTCACACGATGACCAGAAACTCGCAAATAATTGGAGCCAGGGTTGTTGTGGTGCTCATTTACATTTGAACGAAGCGGGTGCCTGCAAGCGCGCCACGTCGTCCGCTCAAAAGACCAGCGTTGAGTGACAGAACCTTGCCACATAGGGATCATCCCTGGACGAGGACTTCGTTCGGAACGAACGACGGCAAGAAGAGGCCGGTTACATTGGGGACCTGTGGGCCAACAGGAACGACAGAACTACGCTCGCCACCTGGTGTCATGAATGTGGCATGCCTAATTCCGACCTTTCTCAAAAGCAGACACACGAAAATTTCTTTTCCGGCCCTTCAGGCCTTAAATCCTGCAGTGCGAAATCGCTGGAAGTACTGTAAGCGCCTTCGTCCTGTCGTCTGCTTCACACGCCAGTGCTCTGACTTCTGCGGCTCGCGGCGCTGTTCGCCAGCATGTCGCAGACTCGCCGCTGGCGCCTTACGACGGCCGCCCGGTGCATATATGATGTGGTTGTTTTGGGTGTATCCTGGTGCCTTCGATATTTGTTGCCTTTATGAGTGTGATACCCCCCTGCTGGTGTAGAGCCGTATTTACATATATCATGTTTATTCAGTGAACCTCAGAAGGCAGTAAGTGCCAAGCTAGTGTACTCGTTTCGTCCTTGTTAAGCATGACATGCTTTTAGCTCCTGTCGTCGGCGAACTTCAAGCGACCTTGAGCCAAAATCCAGATCCGTTATCCGGCCACTCAAGACGAGAATGGAATGAGTGTGGGGTGAGAACGAATATAGAACACCCGCGCAACCTATCAAAACTTCAGAAAATGCGATCTCTTGCCCCAAACTCCTGCACAGGACTACTCCACATACTCTAGTTACTGCCGAAACAAGTTGCAAAAAAATATTGCTTCCGATTTCTTCGTGTATTTTCTTTCGCGCGTCTGCTTTCATTTTCACTCGAGGGCTGAAAGATTGACTTATTCATATCAGTTCACTTCACTCACATGAAGCTTCCGGTTTAGAACAGGACTTTTAATTACTATGAAGTTGGATTTTATGCAATCTTCTATGTCTGTTAGCTTCATTGTTTGCATTTTTTATATCAAAAGAAAAACGCCAATTAAAGGCACCAATATCGCCTCAATATCATATTGTCGCGCGTTGCAGTGACGGTGAAGAGCACAGTAGCAAAGCTGTAAATCACGAAGGCAACATTTCATGGGCGAAGCTTTGCAACAAAAGCAAGTGGCAGTGCAAGTACAGCGATTGCAGTGAGCACAGTCAACGGTCACCTTATCTGATCAACGGGCCAAGCGCGTCCGCTTTTATGCATTACTAGTAGAATGTTCCAACATAATCGCTGGTGACTGAATACCTTTCAGAAATCACTACACAATGCGAGTCACCCATACAACCAGGTCACACAAGATTCGGTGACAACAGGCAGCGGGTAGAACCATGTGATGGCATTCGCGAAACGTCCAATACACGCAGACGTGTTCTGCACCGAGCTATAGCGTTTAAAATTTGTTAGCCTGTGAAAAGCGGTCACATCGGAGAAAGATAAACAAGCAAACGTGCCATCATATTTAAAGAAATATTAAAAATGTCACCCTCTTTTCCAAGTAACGGCCCGCAACATTATGTGCGCCAGCAAAGTGCCCTACAACTGATTCACGAGTCGAGCGCAAATACTTGGTCCCAATGCAAGTCGAGAACACTCACCCGGCCACTCCTTTTAGGAACGTGACAAAGTATACGCAGCGCGAGTGCTAGAGGAGAAAAAAATATCAAGAACAGGGAAAGAAGGGGCTAGTGATTTGAAGCAGCGGAGGAAATTTTTCCCACGCCTCGACTTCACCTTGACTATCGAAAAGCTGTTTATAGGCTCGTGACCTCGAAATGCGGATAACTGTGGCAGGGGCTGGTTGCAAATTAAAACGGCACAGACAGCTGCCGCCGGCATCTCCGTGATAGATACCTAATCGATTGCAAGAAATCACGCCAGCTTCAATTCCAACGACTGCAAGATGATAAAGATAGACAAACGACCAAGTGATTACAAGCGCCTATGTCTTACGCACGTGAAAGAAGGCGACAGCGTGAAGAGCATGAGGAGGACAACCATCAGGCGGAAACCGGAGGAGGAAGGTATGGCCAAACATGAGAAAAGCGTAGTGCTGCGCAAGACGGGCTCTGCTGCGACGACTGCTACGAGATGGCGCCATTGTAGCGCACCGTCATATTTTCTCCGGTGGCATGCGGCGAGCGCGTCCTCGGATGCTATATATGGAAACGAAACGCTGATTGAGCGGTGGCCCATAGAGAAAGAAATTTCAACAAGAGTGGACACTCCCATAGAGCGCAGCGGCCGAATTGACTGTAGCGCACCAAGCGGATGGTATTAATACTTTCCGGTTCCGGTTGTCGGCGCGCGCGTTTTGAACGCCAGTTGGTACACGCCACACCGGCTCCGCTTATCGGCGCGGCATTCTTTTTTTTTTTTTGCGCTTGTACTGCTGAACCACGCGCGGCCTTGGCGCGGAATCGTTTTACTTAGAAAAATGGCTGCGAACGATCTTTACAAACCCCCACCGTATCTGTATCACGTGCAATTTCATAAATAAAACGCAACACGTCTTCTGAAATGATGAAATGTTTATTTTGCTCTATATAAATGCTCGTTCCGGGCTTCTTGTGCATTCATCCAAAGTTATGGCACCAGGTAAGCAGCAGTCGTTGCCGTGCAAAGCTCCACCGGATGCCATCAGCTGAAAAAGAAAAGTAAATTACGTTTTGTATCATTTTGCTATACTGACCTAACGAATATTGCGTGTAGAGGCAAAACGTGCGCAAGTGGTGAATGAGCGGCATTAGAGATAAATTCACTTTTATATAAATTTCGCAGCAAATAGACTCCTGCCAAGCAATCCCATAAGATATCAAGACAACATCCGATTTTCATGCATGCCTCCCTTCCGAGGGATTATTTCTTGCACTTTAAGAGCACAAATACACGGGTGACTGCGTGTTTCCAGAACAACTTGGCATCAGTCGACGCTATGGTACACAAGTACACAGGGGTGGCCACAACGCAGGCTCTCACCCAGACCATGTTACACGTGCGCAGAATGCCTTCTAGTCGCACTCAAGACAGATTCGTGGGCGCAAAGCCGGTTTTCAATCGCTCAGCCCTTATGAAAATGAACCATGAGTTTCTGTAGAGGACGTTATGTGTTCCTAAGGTGACATCAGACATTCATAAGAAATGCATCGTCTAATGTTTTTTGGCATCACAAGTACATCAGAGACTCAAATGACAATGCACCTTAGGATTTCTGATGAGAGGAGTATACAGCTTTTTTGTGTTATTGCTAATGTCAGAGTACATCATATATGAATGTGTACGATGCCAAGTCGTGAAAAATTCTTTGTAATGCGATAGCGTTAAATGGCTCATGAGCCGGAAAATCCGGCATTGTCGACGTGAGCACTCGATGTACAAAGAGGTTACAAACTCTCAACCTTTCATGGGAGTCGAACCCACTACCTTTGGCGGTAATTAAGGCTACGAACCCACGACCTTTGGTGTTGATTAAGACACCGTTAATTAAGACAGTTATTGAAGATATAGTTAATGCACTCGAACGCACGTACGACCCTTAGTGGAAGTCGAAGCCTGTTAATTAATATGTTAATTAATGTGCAGCTGATTATTATGTCGTTAATTAAGACACTCGTACCCACGACCTTTGGTGTTAATGAAGGCGCTGTTAATTAAGGCGTAGTTAAGATAGTTATTTGAGGCACCCCAACCCACGACCTTTGTTAATGATGATGCTAATTAAGGCACGGTTAATTACGACCTAGGAATTAAGTCACTCGAACACATTACCTTGTGTGGGAATCGAACCAACGACCATTGTTGTTAACGAAGGCGATATTAATTGAGGTATTGTTCATTAAGATATAGTCAAGACACTCGAACCCACGATCTTCGGTGTTAATGAAGGCGATGTTAATTAGGGCACAGTTAAGATACAGTTATTTGAGGCACTCGAACCCACGACCTTTGTTAATGAAGATGGTGCTAATTAATGCACTGTTAATTAATATCTAGCAATTAAGTCACTCACACCCAGTACCTTGGGTGGGTGAATGAAGAAATGAAGAAAACGATATAGCACAGCGTGAGCGCCGAGTACTCTGGAAACGCTTCCGATATATCAGGGCTAGGCACAAAACAACGACGTCATTTTCTTTCCTTTTTAAAGAGCACTGTAAGTTCGTGTTACCCCGTTATCACATTTGGTAAACAGTGCAAACCTATAGCGTATGCCTTGTTCTGAGCAGTTTGATTTCTCGGATTTCTCGGAGAAGACAGAAATGTCAAGTTCTTGAGCTTCTCAGCGTCATCTTTTACGCGTCCTCCCGGCGGAAGCAACACACTCCCGTTTTATCACTCTCAGCAATCGCTCCTCGCGTTTTCGAGAAGCGTGTACACCGAAATAAGGTATACGTTGTTGCAGGGTCATAAAAAGTGTCACAAACTTGTCCTACTAAAATTCAGTACACGCAAAACTAACTTACCACGGCCGCCTTGCTTTTTTGCTAACAGCTTTTTTCATAACCCCAGGGGTGGCGAGCATGCCTCAAAAGTATCCCAAAAAGTTACGAAATGAATTACAATCATTTTTTGGGGTCAGAGAATGCGTCACGAACTTCTCCCAGTAAGATTCAGTACACGCGAAACTGCGGCACACAGCCGAGCTGCTTTTCACTAACTGCGCCACTACGCCGAGCGCGGCCACTGGCTTGATATGTACCCCAAATGTAGCGAAAGTAGTTACAATATTATCTGGGGTCAGAGAAAGCGCCAAAACTTTTCCAAGTAAGATTCAGTACACGCGAAACTGCGTCACACGGCCGAGGTGCTTTCCGTCAGAAAGCCAGGTGCGGCGAGCGTGCCCAAAAACTGCCGAAATAAGTTATATTTCTTGGGCTCATAGAAAGCGTCGCAAACATCTCCCAGTACGAGTAATTGACTCAAATGAACTAGGCCTTGACGGCGGAGCTGTTTTTCGATAACTGCGTCACACATATATAGGTTCAGTTTTGTGGAGTAAGCCTAAATGTGCTTGAAGTGCGTCGTAGACTGGCCAACAAAATTCGTCAGCTTACTGTAGTCCAGTAGTGCAGCGGTGCCGTGTCTAAATGCAGACAGAACGCAAGAGAAGGCCGGGAGCCCAAAAAACGGGCTACATGCAAAACAGACGGGTCGCCGAGCACTCATGACGGGTCGCGAGCTTCACATGCGCAGCCGGCCTCGCTTGCTCCTGTGGCATGTCTGGCGCATGACGCATACACGCGCGTCTGGTGTGCCGCTAGCTTGTTGCTAGGCAACGCAAGAAGAGTAAGTCGCAAAGTATAACTTCATTTGCACGCAAAGCTTTTTCAGTTTTAAGAGGAAAGAAAAAAATAAAACGTTGTCCGTAAGGTCATTTCACATTCTTTTTTTCTGATGCTCGCGTCAACTATCGGATGAAGCTGACACTAGGCGTGACGTGTTTCCTGTTGCCAGTTTTGCCGAGTGTCCCCTCTTGTTGAATTTCCTTCTACGTGGGTGGTCTCTCTGCGGTGGCTGCTGTGAATCGCGCCCACGCATCACCCACGCGCTGCCTCTCGCGATCTCTCGATTAGCGAGGCAGTCGCGCCACATTTCGCTCCGTTTACAATATATAGGCCGCACGAGACAGATTGACCGCGCCAGCCAATATATCGTGAAACGAAAGCGCGTCTACGTTTGGCATTAAGGAGTACCGTAATCGTCGGCGAATTTTTTTCACTCCAGAAAGGAACGGTCCAACCTGGGTCGAAGCTGGAAGCGGGGTGCACTTTAACACCGTGTCCCAAAGCGGCCACAACGTGAGAATCGGACAAACTGACACGCTCCCGACCATGGCGCAAGGAAGAAAGTTATTAATTCTAGTGGCGAAATTAAGACTAGAGCACACACAAGTGCTCTAGCGTGCGCTATGTGGGACGCGAAGTCTACGCGCCAGTCGTGTGAAAGAAGTCTAATGCCCCAACCACTGGCACGCGCCGAAAGCTTCGGCGCGCGCTGGCAAGCGAATGCGTCGCTTCGCTTCGGCTGGAGGGAAAGGGCGCGCAACCACTGGAGAAAAGCTCCGACGCGCGCCGAAGCACGCTCCTCGGCTACGGCGCACTGTTGCTGGACTATTCCGTCTTCATCCGTCAAAGTCCGGCCTAAAACAGCTTGCTGTAAACTAAGCTTGAAACAATAAGTTAGTGATCTGTATGTGCTTTTAGATATAAAAAACACGTTTGAATAATGAACATACACCTGCCGCAACAGTTTTTTTTATTTTTGAAGTAACAATAGTGTACAAAATATCGACATCAGCGCTCGCGCGTCGTCTGTCTGCAAGATCGCTTTCCAAACACCTGCACGACGATGCCATATATCAATAACTGTTGCACCATTTCATTTTTTGGTAGCTTATTGCACAGCCAATTATGTAAGAATTAGGCGTGCAATGTATAACTGAAAAAAATCTGTGTTGGAAATATTGCCACGTAGTAGTGACGGTAAATAAATAGTGCCGGCTCAATCGCAACGATAGCGGCGAGCATTGTCGGCAATCGTGGAAAATCTCATCTGCGGGTCAAGCGCGTCGGTTTGCATACGGCAGTCGTCGAAAGTTACAGCCTATTCGCTGGTGCCCGCGCGCCTTCCAGAAACTACAACAGAATTCGTGTCGCGTATGCACTCAGATTAGCAAGGTTCGTCGACAACAGACAGAACCATCGATAACATTCGCGAAACTTCCGATACGTTCAGGCGCATCGTGCAGCGAGCGATAACGTTTAACATTTTTTAGCCGGTGAAATACGGTAACCGGACACAGATAAAGCATCCGTGTCAATATAATTATGCTTGTTGGTACATGAAAGAAACGTGAAAAAGTGGGTTCTGAGAAAATCAGCACAAACGAATTGAAACACCTGTAGCACTCACAGAAAAAAAAAAAAACTAGAATAGCTAAAATGTATGTAATTCGTATCTTGTCTCCCCCCAATTCTTGATTCTGTCAGATCTAGCCCATGGAGCACCTCTATTATTCTAGGTTGTTTTGATGCATCAACACCACATCCGGAGGCCTTCACATTGAGTGTATTGCTACAAAACATTTTCACAGTGTAAGGGCCATGTTCTATTGTAACTGGTTTCCACATATCAAGTTTGCCTTTCTTTACATTAATGAAATGACATACCGTCAGATAATACAAGCTTGAGAATTAGAGGGTTTTAATAGGAGTCTTTCGTTGCCCTTTGCCAAGTCGTACTATTGAAGCACTTATTCGAATGTATGGGAGCAGCTCATTTGCATAGTATAAGAAATATATAAACAGGTTATTTTCACAATTTACACACTTCGTCACCACAAAAAGAAAAATTGCAGTTTATTGTTTTCAGCCTGCTATGATGTTTTGACTGAGAAAGATATATTCAATTTTTTCTGCGAGGCACGGAATAATTGCTGTGGCATATTATTTTATTGCACAACACTGCATACAGTAGCCAGCCATTATTAAAACTCAGAAGAAATCAATAGCACAATGCATATGATCAGGCACATAGCATATTATTGCACTTTCTTAATTCATGCCAGAACGACGACCACAGGCGTCCTTCTCCAACAAGGTCAGCATCCATCGTGGACTTTCTCTTCTTTTAATCTTTCCGTCCCCCTTTCCCTTTCCCCAGTGTGGGGCAGCCAACTGGGCTCAGTCCTGGTTAACCTCCCTACCTTTCATCTATCATTTTCTCACTCTCTTCTTAATTCATGCCCTTTTTTTAATTGCACGAAAGTTACTGCACTAAAATAGTATACTAGTACATACTTAAAAAGCACAATTTTATACTACGATAATAATCAATCATTCAAATTTTTATTGTAGTGCCCAGGAACAGCTAGAGAGCCTTTGTACTGGTGCACTTAACGAGCACTATGTGAGACAAAATGTAGAGAAAACATGAATGTAGTAGACAAAAAAAATGGGAGATAGAGAAACAAATGGGGAAAAACGGAAATGCGGAAAAGTAAAAGGAAGTTAATCCTACGTGATTATCTACAGATACACAATACACAGGAAATGAACTCTGAAGTATGTTTTGGAGTCGAGTCTTAGTAGCACAGTCTTGTAACAAGCCCAGGCAACGAATGTGGAATGCTACCTGGTATACTGTTGCGGCACAAAGAAATGCATATGATCAAGAAGCTTTAAGGAATGTATAATATCATGGACTACCTTATACAGGAACAAAAGGTGTGATTAATTAAGACTTGAATCTAGAGGTGCGAGTTGAAGTATATTTGAGAAGGCTCAACTGTGGTCGCCAGAATGGCAAAAGTGGTGCTTGAAGATAGACATCAATTTATTCTGGATGCGTTCAATGAGGTCAGAATTAGATTTGCTCATTGCACCCCCCTCCTACAGAGGCATACTCTAGTAGTTGGAGGCACACAGCAGAATTTCAGAAACACAACAGGTGAGTGGAAATCATGCAATATACGGCATGCAATTCCAAGAGCGTCAAGGGCATCTTGTGTAATTATCTATGTGAAGAGAAGCTTAGCATAGCATTTTGTCGAAGTACACACCAAGATCTTTCATTTCATCGACCCTAAGGAGTGGAGCATCATGTAGGGTGTATCAAAATTTCACATGGTGCGTTTTGTGCATATAACTTAATGCCATAGTGTTGGAAGCATTTAAGAGTACTTATTGCTTCTGCACCAGTTTGAGAGTGAAAAAATTTCTTTTTGGAAGTCGATGCAGTGGTGAACACTGTTGACAGTCTGAAATAGTCTGAAAGTCTGAAATGTCGGCACACAAAGTCATGCTGTTCATTTATTTACATGCTCTTAGCACTAACAGAAAGCGAGGAATACCATATCGATTCGAACACCTGACGCACTGAAGAGGATAGATATAGGTCGGCAGTTAGTAACTGCACATCTAGCACCTGATTTGTGCATGGGCAATGTCCATGCTACCTTCCGAGTGCTAGAAAAGGTACTAGACTTTAGGGAACTATTGAAGATGCTTGTGAGAACGAGGAACAAGTATGCTTCCATACGTCTTAACCCTTTCAGACACCACTTTATCCCGTTGATTGAAAGTTGCTTTCACCACATCTCTTGCATCCTCAGAATCGTAGAAAGTGTACAGCTGCAGCAAATATTAAGAATTTTCAATTGTTTAGCGAGTTTTGTCAAGTTTATAAAATTTCGACTCCATGCGAAAACTCACTACAGGAACACAAAATATGAAAACATGAACTATTTCGTGTTTTGAAAAGCTTGAAAAGCACTTATCCAGCCACTTGACAATTATGCCTGGTGCACGACATTGTAAAAAACAATGAAAGAAGTGAACCCGCTACATACAACATACTGACACAGAGTAACAACACCCAGCCGTCTACCTTCCCACTCATTTTGTTAAAACATTCTGCACATTATTCAAAATTGCAGCACAGTTCCAATAATAAGTGTTTCAAGATGTATGAAACACATTTTAAATACCATTACTTTCATCAGTGCTTTTGCTATTGATGCACGCTCCTGCTGTGCCCAATTGTGTAGACAGTGTCTCAAAGGGTTAAGCTCTGTGGAGGAAATACCATCAACACCACAAGAAAGGGAAAGTTTAAGGCACTTCATATACTTGGAAACGAGCTTGTCATTGACTGTTAGCATACACTGCGCCAGACTGAGAAGGAAGGTTACTTGAAGCATATTTCACACCATATAGCAAACAGAAATGTTCTGCAAAGGCATCAGCAGTGTTCGAGACAACACCACTATGTTCATGAAGAAGACGTACATCTTTGGCACTCCTTTTAGAAGAGAGAGCCCACAAAGCTCCAGAAATATTTTGAATTATGTGTCACGCTGGCTTCAACACAATCAATGTGGTCAAAGTGATGATTCTAATAATAATAATAATAATAATCTTAGTGCTAACTTGGCACACTAGACTAAAAAGAAGGCTGATGCCTGTATGTTAGAGCATCTGATAACCAGACATCCAAAGCAGGAATTTGCAGGATGCAGAAGACACTTCCTTCCCCTCCACGTGCACACACACTTGCTCAATAACACAGCACAGCACACACGCACACATTCAACAGGTGCGCAACACACAGGAGTGCCAATGAAGTCTGGTTCCAAGGAAGGAGAATCCAAATCACCAGGGGGGTGGAGAGAAAGCTCTGCATGCCAGATATAATCATGGAGTTGTGGTGTCGGGCCATAGAGGCGTGATGAGGGCTCAGGCTGTGCTGACCACTTGTTCAGACGAACTGAAGAAAGATTAGTGCTGTCCAGAGAGACGTCAAACATCCTGCAGTATAGACTAGTGCAATGTTGCGTTGGTATTGCAGGGTGTGCTACTTGAGGGGTTTGAGGCAATCGTCGAAGGCTGGCATGAGCTTGTGACAACCGAAAAGACGGGAGTAAAGGGTGCGTATTGTCCGGCGCTGAACAAGCTTAAGCTTGTTAGCGTCGCGAGTTTGGTACGGGAACTATACTGATGAGCAGTACTCAAGTCATGACAGAATGATAGAAGTGTAGAGTGCTCGGAAAACCTTAGGTCATCAGGGAAGGGAGACACGGGACACAAACCCAAGAAAGGGCCGGTGCTTACATACAGTGCTGGTGACATATGCGGAAAAGTTGAGAGAACAGCTAAATGCTACACCCAGAATGGGAAGGGCCCGAACAGTCTTTATAGAAGTGCCTCCAAGGAAGAAGGTTGGACGTGCAGCAGTTTCGTTGTAGCTGATACGCATGGCAGCACTTTTTACGGTGCTACTACAAAGTTTGATATTGTAGGCCCAGTCGTTCGCCTTTACGGAATGTATTTATTGTAAGCACATATGCTGTGCATCGGCATATTGTTGTTGTGGAAGCGTTAACTTAATCAAACACATTCTCCGCAGATGCATTAGTAACTTGGTTTTGAGTAGATCTTTGTCCTGACTACAATTTATAGTATCGCAGCAAGAAACATTTTAGTAGAGGCTGAAGGGATTCCAGCAGTTTAAGCGTACTGACTGCACAAAACACTGATGACACCTTTTCACCTTCCCCACAATGCACTCACACCATCTACACTTTCCATAAGCAAAAAGTGAGATAAAAAATCAATTACAGTTTCATTGACTCAGTACTTGCTGCTTCTGAAGCGGGCATCGAATCGTGGTATACGCTGCTACATGCATAGGTCTTGCATGATGCAGGTCCTGCTATGCACTGCACACAGGGCACACGTTGCAAACAGATAATTTCTTTTTGCAGTGCTCAACTATAACGACACACTGACTCAAACATGACTGCGTTGTCACGTATGCTTCAGTGCGTCAGTGTTCTTGATTGCATCACGAGCGATTTATGCCCAACTAGCCCAAAAGACGGACGCACTAGAAAGAAGTGAGTGAATGAGTACAGTGAACTTGTACTGAACTGGATTCACATGCCGAATAGAAGAGCGCAGTGTCAGCTGAAACAGGCGGCACGGCTGATTATGTAAGTACTTCCAATAGTTCGGCTACTAGTGTATTTTGCTTTCGGAAGTTATCTTTACCACTGGAAACAGCGCAGAGCTTGCCCGTTAAACTTGAGTCAACCGACACCACACGAAACACGCCGCGGTTGACCAACCCAACTTCCACACGGTTCATTCACCACATCACAGGTCACACGAAGTCAAGAGTGCCATATTTTAAATCACTGCAGCACCAAACGGACCTGAAAATTCATTTCCTTCGACAGAGTTTCTCAGGTGAGTTCGTTCACTCGCCAGTTACGAACTCGATGGACGCGCTAGGCCTACGCGTAACGTAAACAACATCGGCGATAGGCGAGTGTTGATTATCCAGACTTCGGAGCTCGTAAACGTGTTTCCATTCGTTTTGAGCACGACAATATGCACATACAACAAGCACAGACGCTGCGGCAATCGTGATTCGGTTGGCTGTTTTAGCAGACGATCGTACCGAGCCCGGCGGAACCCAGTGGGCAGGTTGGATTAGTCGGCGTCGTTCGAAGTCGCTTCGGATCCACGTCGCACTGCCACAACCCACGATCGTCGGTCGGTTGATCGTGTCGTTGTCGGCCTACTATTACAACACTGTCTTTCAGGAACACTGTCGCGCGCGTCGTGCGTCCAAAACACTCGGACGATCGTTGGTGCCGGCGTCTCCGCACGGTCGGCCATTACAGGCTTAGCAGCCAGAGGCTCCGCAGCCTCCGATTGGTTGACGCCTGCGAGGCGTCGCAGCCTCCCATTGGTGCACGCCGGCGCAGCTTCGCCGCGCGCCGGCAAACTTCTAGCATCGGCAGTAGACATAATCGCTGCGCGACGTTCCGCTTCAGCGAGTTCCCGACCGACGCTTTGACGCATTTGACCCTTCGGCGCGCGCCGAAGCTTTCCAGCGCGTGCCAGTGGTTGGGGCATAACACAGTCGAACGCCTCTCTGACGAAGTGCTTGGGGTGTCCGAAATCGTTCATTAAACAGGTCCCTTCATCGTAAAGGTCCTGCAGCACGCAGCTCGCACAAGAACAGGGACTGAGTTATTTTTGAAGAGCGCTACGAAGACGCGGACTAAGAGAGGAACATGTACGACGGACAAGGCGCTACTTCCAACTAAATATCCTTTGAAGAAACAGGATTTCATATATGTACAACCTAGAACACCCCCACCGTGACATCATGACCTCCCTAGCTCATTATAAAAGCTATCTCTTTTTCGGTAAGCGTCACTGACAGGCAGCTAATGCGCGTGCCCTAGGCCTTTGCAATGTAGAAAGCTGCTAATATCTCCCGTTCTAGTCTATGTATAGAACGTGCCAGAAATCTGGTTCACGAAGGCACCGACGGCAATTGTGACGTTTACAGTGTTCAGCCAGCTGTTGGCAACTTAGGAGTATCTCACATACGACGTTACTTTTCCAAGCTGTGTACTGCGCTACATGTTTCTTAGAGCTTGGTTCGGGTTTTGCCTTTGTCAGCATAGCCAACTGGCCAATTTACACGGTGCAATGAAGAGAAGATTAACACTGTGCCTTTGCGCAGCCTTCTTGAGTTTGTGGGACACCCTGTGCCAATAAGGATCACATGTAATATCTTCCTATCAACTGGCTTTTCTGTGTTAATGCCCTCTCTTGCCTGTTTGATTTTTTTGAAGAACCTTATCGCAGACGCTAGAAAGCATAAGTGAAGGGAAACCGGCTAGGCATAACTTTGAAAGCTGGTTATTGAAGCTGCTTTCTACTTTGTGAAAGCAGGATTTAGTTACAGCTTCCTTTAGAGAAGTCATTGCTACTCCTCTTTTTACTAACTTGGAGTGGGCACTGTCGCATGAAATTAGCTGCTTGTTCAACCTCGGCTGGTATTCGAAACAGACATGCGTAATCATCAGAGTGAGATTGAGGTCCAGAAAGCGAATGCTGTTATCACAAGGCCTTTCGCACGTGAAGTTTAGAGCCTAGGATGCATTTCTATAAGTGTTAATTATCGATTCTACAGTGCCAGCTAGCCTCGACCCTAGAACCACGTTAAGAACCACCAGATAGTCATCGACGTACCTTAATATGGAAGGAGCACATGCTATTTACACACTTGTTAAAGGCGCTGATAAAGATGTCTGAAAGAATGGGAGCGAGTGACGATCCAATGCAAATACCTTTGCGTTGTACGTACTGTTGGTTTTTGAAACTAACGCCAGTGGAATGAAGATAAAAGGTGAACAGTTCTAGGAACTGGCCACTATTCACTCCGGTTACACAACTGAACCTAACTTCACCAAAGTCTTGAATCTTGTTCCTAATGGCGCTGAGCACTCCGTCATGAGGAATCGCGTTATGACTTATTCCTTCGTTGTACAGGTCGTTCAGTTCTATAAAGAGGTGCTATAGACAGTAGCTAGTATCGTCATAAGAGAAGCGTGCGTAAGTTTTGAACATCAAGCTAATGCTCGTGTTGCGTCAGCGGTTCAACTCATCCGTCCAATCGTGAATTTTCCGGGTTGTGCGTATCACTGAAGACACTCTGGTATCTTTTTGGTATACTTCGTAATTGCATGACTTCCCGAGAACGCTTAGGTATCTGCCATTGCCATTGGAGCCAAATGTTATGCGCGCAAGCCTTCCCGTTATTGTTCACAACAACTGCACTGGCCCTCATAATCTTTGTAGTCTTCTGACAAATAGTTAGTCGTTGTATGATTCACGAAAAAATTAGATAAGACATTGCGCACAGGTTTGGTAGCAGCGAAAGCTTTTTTAGCTCACTGTGCCCTATCCAAAGCCCTTCAAGAGCACAAACGCGACGTTGGAGGTCATATTTGGCAAGAATGCGCCTTTTGACAGTAAAAAAGAAACGCCACAATCTCGGTGACTATCCTCGCTTGCAAGAAAAATCGCATTATGTGAATGTCGCTGTGTAGGTGTGAGGTTGTTGTTATACTTGCAGTGACACAAGGTGGCGCCGAAAAAGGTTCATTCATCAGCGGCAGATGCCCGTTGGCTCTTGGGGACACATACACAGTTTCACACACCCAGTGGCCGCATAATACATACCCAATGGTGTGTATTTTATAGATTTTTCATACATCGTAGTTGTATTTCTTTAGCTGTTACCTTATTTACATGATTAAGTACGCGACAATGTTAACCCACACATCAAAATAATATCTGGAATATAAATGCTGGAGCTTCACATCTTAGCTTACGGCGGGGAGCTCTGTTTGGGGGGTGCATTTCCATCGCAATTTGCACTAGTTTTTTTTCTTTATATAGTACCTGGTCTCATGAATGTTGTCTGGCTCGTACAAGTGGGTGAACTTGTTCAACTAAAAACTAAACTTCAGTTTTAGAACACGACTTTCATGAAGTTGGATTTTATGTATTCTTTTATGCCTGTAAGATTCATTGTTTGCATTTTTATATAAAAAAAAAGCCGGCGCCAATTCAAGGCACCAGTATCTCCTGAATATCACATTGCTAACGCGTGTGGAATTTGATTGTTTGAACTAGGCACGTAAAACTAGAGGAAAGAAGAGGAAGAACGCTCTCTGGCTTTCGAGCTGTCGGCTGAAGTGGCCAGCGCTGCATTATCCCTTGTAAATATATTTTATAAATAGTCTCCAGTTTTAATCCTTCGCTCGCGTAACATTTTGGTAGAGGGTGCCCTTCCCCAACCTCGCTACGGAGCTCCGCAGCGGCCGCACTGTCGTGCTTTCCGACATGGCTCCCGGTAACGACACCTCGTCTCCTTCTACTCCTGCGACCCCGACAACAACGTACGTTACGGTCACCAATCCCCGCGATACTGGCATATTCTCCGGCCAAGATAATGTCGACGTCGAAGACTGGCTCAGCCTGTGTGAGTGCATACCCGCAACAACCACTGGGACCCTACCGTTATGCTAGCGAATGGCCTATTCTACTTGGACGGAACTCCTCGCGTCTGGGTCCGGACACGCGACGACGAGATCTCTAGCTGGGATGCTTTCAAGGAGAAGCTCAGCGACCTATTTGCAAATCCCACCGGTCGGCAGCTGGCTGCTAGAAAAGAGCTTGCTACCCGAGTTCAGTCTTCTACTGAATCGTATGTCTCGTACATACAAGACGTGCTCGCTCTTTGCCGGAAAGTTGACGAGAAAATGCCCGAGGTTGATAAAGTCGGCCACGTAGTCAAAGGCATTGCGGACGACGCGTTCAACTTGTTGGTCTTCAACAATGTGTGCACCATCGACGTCATTGTCAAGGAATGCCGCCGCTTTAAAGTCGCGAAAAGCCGCCGCGTCATCCCAAAGTTCTCACGGCTCCCTAACACGACTGCAACATCGTCTTGCGTCGACCTTACTGCTTCACCACCTTTAAATGAGCACGTCACACGTATTGTTCACCGCGAGCTCGAGGCCACAAGTCCTGCGCCATTCCATCAACGCTCCTTTGACCTCACCATTGACCAACCAGCCCTAGCGATCTCTCTCATTCAGGCAGTTGTGCAGTAAGAATTTGCAAACCTAGGTTATCCTGCTGCCTGTTCCGTCTCCCGACCTGAGGCGCGACCAGTGCCAACCGCTACGCTTCGCGGCAACCGGTATTCCCCTCCCAGATATCGTAACCCTACCGAGTGGAGAACTCCGGACGACAAGCCCATTTGCTTCCGTTGCCTCCGCATTGGCCCCGTCGCTCGCCACTGTCGCACCTCCTGGACGTCGCCGTATTCGAGCTCCTTTTCCCGGTCTCCTTGCCCATGTGCCGACCCGCACCGTTGCCTCCTACCTCTGACATCTCCGTCGATGTCAGTCATCCTGCTCGCTCGCCGTCTCCTCAGCACCGTCGGTCCCCGTCACCTCAGCCTCACCACTATTCTTCGCCGACCAATTATGGACCATCCCGGACCGAAAACTAGGCAGTGCAGCTCCTAGGGGTAGTGCTACATTATCTTCGTCGAGTCGAAATCGTGCACTGACGCTCCTCACCAACACGAAGCTAATTGAAGTTGACGTAGATGGTGTTCCGTTGACGGCATTAATTGATACTGGAGCCCAAGTGCCAATATTTAGCGCTAACCTATGTCGTCACCTCAAAAAGTTCTTACGCCTGCCATCACTCGATCGAGCCATACGCGTCGCGAATGGCGCCACTGTTGCCGTCAGGGGAATGTCCACTGCTCGCATAGGATTCCCCTCCTTGCTCGCCGCCAAGTTCCAGTCCTGTTCACCGTGCTGACCAGTTGTCCTCATGACCTCATGTTCGGGCTCGACTTTCTGACGACGCATACTGCCCTCATCCACTGTGCCACCAGTACGTTGTGCCTCGAGCTTCCTCTTCTTTCAGACGTTCCAGCCGAACAACCGAAGACCCTCTGCACTACAGCGTTTCTTCGCTTACCTCCAAAAGCCTTAACCTTCGCCTAATTGGCCTCAACGGCAACTGTGCCTGATGGCGACTATGTCGACACATCTATTCGTGATGTCCTCTTGGCGCACGACATCTCTGTGCCACACTCCGTCGTAACCCGTGTCGCTAATCGGATGTGTCTCCCCCTATCAATTTTGGCTTGACGAAGCAAGCGTTAGCTGAAGGCATAGCGGTGGCCACGCTCCGGTCAGTGAGAACCGAGCACGTCACTGCTTTTGCAGCCGACGCGTGTCCAGATCCTGCGGGTTACCTGCAGGATGCCTTGAGCCTCGACGGCACATTACCTCCCATGGTCGCTCTGGACTTCGCACCTGACCAATCAGCCGGTCTATATTGCCTTTTGCTTTCCTACCGCGACATATTTGACACTGACAATCGGCCGCGTGGTCAGACGTCAATTGTTAAGCATCGGATAAACACTGGTGATGCTGTTCCCTTCCACCGCCGACGGTATCGCATGTCCTCGGCAGAGCGGCAAGTTATTCAGCAGGAAGTAAACAAGATGCTCGCCAGTGGCACTGTTGAACCCTCGTCGAGTCCTTGGGCCACCGGTCGTGCTCATCAAAAAGTAAAATGTCGCTCATTCACACTTCAAGATGGTGTACTCTACCGCCACAACGTTCACCCCAACAGCCCTGCACTACTCCTTGTGATCCCTAAACACCTTCGTCCGGCTGTTCTCCATTAACTTCAAGACCTTCCCACTGTCGGTCACGTGGGTGTGTCACGTACCTACGACCGGATCCGCCGACGCTTCTTTTGGCCAGGGCTTGCTCGCTCCTTTCGACGATACGTAGCTGCGTGTGAGAAATGCCAGCGACGCAAGACACCATGGACGCTTCCTGCTGGGTACCTCCAACCACTCTTGAAACGGACTGTAAAGTGAAATTCCTGCAAACGTAGCGCCCATCGAGCAAAGCGGCCAGACGGGTCGCGGAGATCAACGAACCAACATAGTGAATAGTCATCAGTAACGATCGTGAAGCGGCGCCCCTAGAGATATGGGCGAAATTTCTGGACTGTAAATATGACAGCGAGACACTCTTGCTCAGTGACGGTGTAATTCTGTTCGGCGTTGCTCAACAAACGGCTGGCATAGGGAATAATATGCTCGGCGTCACCAAAGCGCTGTACGAGGACGGCGCCGAGGCTGACTCCACTCGTGTTGATGTGCAATTCTGTTTTGGCAGAGGGGTCAAAATGGCGAAGTATGGGTCCGGAAGAGAGCAGGAACTTCAGTTGACGAAACGAAGAATCGCAATCTGCCGTCCAGGTGAAAGGGTTATCCTTGCGCAGCAATGAAGTCAGAGGGTAGCGAGTATCGGCAAAGTGGGGCACAAAACGTTAGAAGTACAAGCAAAGACCCAAGAAGTTCCTCAGCTCGCGTTCTGACTGCGGTTGTTTAAAGCCGCCACCTGCAGCGACCTTCTCTGGGTCTTGTCGCACCCCCGGCTTGTCCACTAGATGTCCAAGTACTAGCGCCTCTCGTTAGCCAAAGGGACATTTCTTGGAATCGAGGGTAAGGGCAGCTTGTTCGAGGCACGTCAGAACAACATCCAGTTGATGCTTCTGCTCTGTAAAAGTGCAGCCAAAAATAACGACGTCGTCTAGATAACAAAAACAAACCTCCCATTTCAGGCTGCGCAGTACCGTGTTCATAAACCTTACGAATGTTGCAGGCGCGTTGCACAAACCATACGGCTTGACGTTGAATTCAACCAAGCCAAACAACAGTGGCACCGCACTGTGGTATAGAAATCGAGACCAATAATTACGTTGTGAGTGGACTGAACAGGCACTGCAAATTCGGGGTCACAAAAGCGGTTTTCTTTTTGTCAGCTGAATGCATGGGTATCTGCCAGTAGCCCGATCGGAGGTCTACGGATGAAAAGTAGGATGCGTAATGAAGGCAGTCGATAACGTCATCGATCCGGGTAAATGGATACACATACTTTTTCTTCACAGAATTGAGACGCCGATAGTCGACACAATACCTCCAGGACCCATCTTTCTTTTTCACGAGGATGACCGCTGCAGTCCAAGGGCTAGAGCAATCTTGGATGACGCCCTTGGGAAGCATGTCGTCAACCTGTTGAGCGATGATCTTGCGCTCTGATGCAGACACGCAGTAAACCTTCTGCCTGATTGGGTGCGCGGACCCCGTGTCGACCCTGCGGCGAGCCCGCGTTGTTGGAACGCGAACTTTGTTAGCGTTCTGCGCGAACTCAAATAATGACGCACGCTTGTCAAGGACGGTGACCAGGGCTTGACGCTTCTCTGAAGACAGTGACTTGTTAATAATTTTAAAAAAGGGCGACGGGTCTTCAGGAATACCATGGTCCGCCCCGTGCTCACGGGATTCATGTGACGTGTCATCAGTTAAAGCGCCTATGCCGAGACTGGCATCCACTTCAAAAGAGGCAAGTCGCATACAGCTTGGTAGCACAACAGACTGGGAGGCTAAATTTGACACCCACTGTGTAGCTGTCCCGCAGGCCACAGGGAGGACGCATCGAAATACGAGCACACTTTTCTTCACAACCATTGAAGGCACAGGCTCAACAATCGCATCAAATGTATAGGCGTCGACACCGCAAGCTGCTACTCGCGAACTCTGGATGACGAACGCGCCGGTAAGACAGCATCTTCAATGACAGCGAGAGTGCATAAACAGGTAGCAGGTTGGTCGGCAAGAGGAGACAGGAAAAGCTTGCCAGTACCGCAGTCAACAGTGACACCGCACTGTTGTAGGAAATCGAGGCCAAGAATTACGTTGTTTGGTGGATTGAGCAAGCACTGCAAATTCGGCTTGATGCATGTTATCGGAGAAATAAACGTTCCTGGTGCACATTCCGTGTACACTTCTTTTTCTCAGTTCTCAGCTCGTCCAAACTGGTTTTCAGTGCGATGTATATCAGTGGCATTTCTGCCAACTAAGCTGTGCACGTGTGCCTTCCCTATTCATTGAGTAAGCTGCAGTCTAATATCAAACAGTTTTTCTACTTCATTCATGCTGATGACACATCTATAACAATTTAGCTGCTAACTTTGATTCCTTCCAAGCACTTGGTCTACCTCATAACGTTCACACATTAGTTGATGCATTTGAGCGCATCGTAAAAGTATGCATCGATAATTTTGTTCCCCTCAAAACTAACAAAAGAACTCCTATGATTTAATGGATGAATCGCAGCATATTGCAAATATCACGTCGTATTCGTCGTCTGCGCCCACTGAGAAGGGCATGTAATCCTCACAGTATCATTAGCTTTAATACTGCTAAGGAAGAACTACGTATCAAACTGAAAAAAGCTAAAAACTTTTATTTTCAAGTTGAGCTACCAGGGTTATTACACTTTAACCCGCGCAAATTCTGGACTTCTGTCACACTAACTAAAACTGCTGCAGTTTCCTTTATATTAGATGGCATGGCTATTTAAGACCCCTCCAAAATAGCTAATGCTTTTAATGTCTATTTCCACTTGGTGTTCACGCATGACAACTCTTTCCTACTGTTCACAAATACTAACCCTGATCTCTGTATCGTCGATGGGGTAATCAGTGAAAACGGCATCCTAAACTTGATTCTCAATTTAGACACAAAGTGCACTGGTCCTGATAATATCCCGAACAGATTTCTAGTAAGATACTTTCTCTCGTGTTCACCTTATTTGGCGGTCATCTTTCACAAATCCTTGACTTCAGGCCTCGTGCCCCATTCTTGGAAGGTAGCCAAGGTCCTGCCTCTGCATAAATCTAGTGAAAAGCAATTTTGTTTAACTATACACCTATATCGTTTACCTCCAATCCTGGGAAGCTACTAGAACATATCATACACAAGCATATAACAGAATACCTTGAATCGAATAAAATTCTCTCTAACATACAATATGGATTTCGTCGTGGTTTCAGCACAACAACACAACTGGTGGAATTTTCACATGGCATTACTAGAAATCTTTATATTGGCAATCAAATTGATGCGTTATTTGTATACTTTTCCAAAGCTTTCGACACGGTTATACACAACAAGCTACTACGTAAACTAAACGTAATTTTAAATAATCCTCTGCTGATCAACTGGATAGCTAGCTTTCTCAACTCTCGCACTCAATTCATTTAATTTTATTCCACTTCGTCCTCAACTGTAAACGTAACATCAGGTGTTCCACAAGGCTCTGTTCTGGGGCCCTTGTTATTTTTAATATTTATAAATGGCCTTCCTAACAATATTAAGTCAACATTCTGTCTTTATGCCGACGACTGCGTGCTATACCAGGTAATTGCTTCTCCTAGTGATCATGCCTTACTTCAGGATTCCTTCAACAGATTTTGCACCTGGTGTACGGACTTGAAGATGCGCATTACCTTTCAAAAAACCGTAGTAGTGTCATTTACAAACAGCCATTTTCCTTCACAGCATGTGTACGCTTTCAATAACACAATAGTTCCCCGTGCACAGGTCTACAAATACCTTGGAGTTATCTTGACGCGCAACATGAAATGGTCCTAGCATATTGGTCGCATTACATCCATAACACTAAGAAAATTAGGTTACTTGAGACGAACATTATCTAAATCGCCAAAACACACTAAATTACTAATGTATAAAACATTCATTCGTCCTGTATTAGAGTACGCTTCATGCGTCTGGAACCCGTATAATGTTTGGGACTCTAACAAAGTTGAATCGGTGCAAAGGAAGGCTGTTCGTATCATTTGTCATCGCTATGATCGTGATTTTTCGCCCTCATTCGCAATGAATTGCTTGACTTTATCTCTTCTATGCACAAGGCGGCATATAGATTCAGTGAAGCTATTACAATAAATTATTCACTCATGTTCTCGACTATCTGCTGATGATTACATCTCGTATGCCAGTGCTCTTCCAGCTAGACGTTGTCACACGTTCAACCTAAAGCCTGTCTTGCGCGCGCTAACGCGTTCAAACAGTTATTTCCCGAGATTTGTCGAACGTTGTAACGAGTTACCCGGTTCTGTTCGTGAATTGGCACTGTCGTGTTTTGTAGAAGCACTAGTGCGATAAGATTGCTGTTCCTTTTTTTTTATCTACTATTTTCAACTACCTTCTTTTGTTGTTGTTGGTGTTTCTTGGGTATTGCTGTACTCCACTCCTGCAATAGCCCTAAATAAGGCTGCAGTATATGAAAATAAAAATACATAAATATATAGGTCGGAGATATTGTTAAAAAATATTGCGCAATATCTTTAACACATAGGTATCCCACAGGATGTCTGTTCTCTCTGGACGACAGCACAAAGTCTCAAAACAGCACTGATTCTTCGAAAGAAACAGCACATAATATCTGCACTCACAGCACGAAATGCATTAACGTTATCCCATCGAAACACCACTTTAAGACCTAGTCGGGTTTTGAAAGCCAGTCTGATAACGAAGACACTCGCTCCTGTGTCCACTAAGGCCAACGTAGCAACATTGTCCACTAAAACACGAATCTTGTTATGACACATGGCGACTGGCGGAGGCAAAGGGGGTGTAGTTGATGATGACTGGCAACCTCACCTCCATTGGTGGCGCCGCCTAGTTTTCCGGCGGTGGTGACATGAGACGCCGTCGTGCAGATGGAGACCTGCGCTGGCGTGTAGGCGGGGGCGTTTATCGACGCCTAACGCAAGTCGCAGTGAGAAAAGGGCTCTCGAGCCCGCGGGGTCGAGAAGGAAGCCGCCTCGCGTCGGCCAAGCTTTTCGCGCACCACTTGCCGAATAACTGACGCAAGGTCGGACGGAGCTGGGACCACGTCAGCACTGGTGACGTTAGTTACGTTGGCCAGGCAGCCGAACTTCGGTGTGATACGCCGAGCATTCAAGGCTTCAAATGTACGGCAGTGACGAATGACGTCGCTTACGGAGTCCAGACTCTCTTTTTCGATGAGAAACTGGTACACGTCCTCGGCGATCTCTTTTAGAAGATGTCTAACTTTGTCCTCTTCTGTCATCTGAGGGTCCAGGGCCTTGCACAATTTCAACACTTCCTCGATGTACGTCGCTCAGGTTTCGCTGGGAATTTGGGCTCGCTGCATTAGGGTTTGCTCTGCAAGCTTCTTTTTAGCTGCCGGATCTCCGAAGCACTTCCTGATTTCGTCTACGAACTTTTCCCATGTCGTCTAGCTTTCTGTGTGGTTTTCAAGCCACACAGACGCGGTTCTCTTAAAGAAGAAGTCAACGTTGTTAAGCTGGGCGGTGGCATTCCAGCCATTGAACTGACTTGCGCGTTGGTAAAACTGAGCCATCCGTCAACGTCTTCCCCAGTTTTCCCAGCGAAGGTTCGTGGTTCGATGTAGGATGGGTAGCTGCGAGAAGGTGGCGAGTTGTCGCCGTTCGGTGGCTTCAGCGAAGCTCCACGGATTGCGCTTCTGAGGGCGGTTCGTCGTCGTTCTTCGGGGGCGCTGTTGTTTTACCCCGCACCGTCACCGAAACTGTTATGATCGGGTGCGTTTATCTAAAGATTAATTGATGAAAGGGGCCGCGCCGACACCGAGCCGCTGCAAAGACAAGAACGCTTCGCTCTCATCTTCCTCTGTTACTCCTGTCACTTTAGCGTAACAATATGATTAACCATGAACGGACCCGACGTCACCACCGCCATTGGAACCAACGTGTACAAGCCCACACAGTATAATTCATAACTACTGCAATCAATCTTTGCAGTCTTCTGACAAATACTTAGTTGTTGTATGATTAACGAGAAAATCAGATTATACATTGGGTGCAGCTTCGTTTGCAGCGAAAGCCCTGCAGCTCAATATATCGCATGCAAAGCGCTACTAGAGCACAAACGCGACGTCGGAAGTCATATTTGGCAAGCATGCGCCTTCTGACAGTCCGAACCGTAATGTCGATGGCGACCCTCGCTTGCAAGAAAAATCGCATTACGTGAGTGTCGCCGTGTAGGTGAGGTTGTTGTTACACTTGCAGTGACCAAAGTTCCCGTCGAAAAAGGACCATTCATGAGCTGCAGATGCCCGTGGCTCTTGGGGCGCATACGCAGATTCGCACACCCAGCCGCCGCATGATAGACACCCCAATAGTACATCATAAGAAGCGAGCAAACACTGACACCAAGGACAACATAGTGTAAATTACTGGTGCTTAATAAATGAAATAAAGAAACGATAAATTAATGGAAATGAAAGTCGATGAATAAACAGCTTGCTGCAGGTGAGGACGATCCACAACCTTCGCATTACGGGTGCGATGCTCTACCAATTGAGCTACCGCGGTGCCTTTACACCGTCCACTTTCTTGCGTATTTAATTTTCCTAGTAGAACCTTGGGAGTGTTACCCAGCGCCACCACTCACAAACCTTGGCGGCGGATGTGATGCTTCCCTCCTGCCGCAGGCGTCACGAGAACGTCATCTTTGGGGTGAAGGCAACCGGTCAATAAACCGACACATGCTTCCTGAAGGCATCAATGTTGCCGGATTCGAGATGATCGTTATGTAATAAACGAGAAGAAAATGTGTTAACCGAGAGTGCCACAGCACGCGGTTAAGCGCGTGTCGTGGCACTAGTAGAAGGTTCCAGCGTAATCGCTTGTGCCTGCATCCATTCCGAAAAGCGCTAAACTGTGTGAGTGCGGCATCAGTCGGACCTCGGAAGTGCCACAACACGCGGTTAAGCGCGTGTTTTGGCACTTCCGAGTGCGGCGCCGATTCTGCGACACTCATGCGCCTAGGAGCGCGCTGTCGGAAATATGGCTCGCGCCGGTGTTCTTTGCTGCCTACCGCCATGGTAGGTGCAGATGCGCTGCTGAGCGCAGCAAAACCACGCGAAATTTTTCGTGATCTTTAGCACATATATGTATCCCACAGGATGTCTGTTCTCTCTGGACGACAGCACAAAGTCTCAAAACAGCACTGATTCTTCGAAAGAAACAGAACATAATATCTCACCGAAGCAGCGGCCACTCGGTCTTACTTATATCAGTTCACTTACACGAAGTTTAAGTTTTAAAAGATAACATTGAATTATAATGTAGTTCGTTTTTTATGTAATCTTCCATTTCTCTGAGCTTCATTGTTTGTGTTTTTATTAAAAAATAAAGAGCCGGTGGTAATTAAAGGCACCAATATCTCCTCAATATCATATTGTCCAATTGGAGTGACGGTGAAGAGCACAGTAGCAAAGCTGTAAATCACGAAGGCAATATTTTATTGCGTGAAGCAGCGCCACATAATCCAGTGACACTATATACCCAACAGTTGCAGTGAGCACAGTCAACGGTCGTCTTATCTGATCAACGGGTCAAGCGCGTCGACTTTTATGCATGACTCGTAGAAGGTTGCAGCGTAATCGCTTGTGCCTGCATCCATTCCGAAAAGCGCTAAACTGTGTGAGTGTGGCATCAGTCGGACCTCGCAACGTGCTTTGTCAGCTTGTCGGATAGTGTGTTGATTTGTCCTGTCTCGTTGTATGGTCCGATGTACGACTTTAAAAAATTTCACATACCTTCGGCGTTAAACGTTTATCAAAACATTAAACACACAGAGTTCCGGAATTGAAAATCTAAAGCACGACTTTGCGACTGTCAATGCACCTTCCGCGTAAAAACTTAATGAAAACATTATACCCATGAAGTTTCGGAATTGAGACTCATGCCTCCCGTAGATTCCTCGGCCTCCGCGAGATGCCGCGACGAGCCCGCTTGCCATCAAGACGCCCTTGAAACTTTTTGCTCGGACGGGGCTGCTTCCGTTATGTGACTTCCGGTGCGAGGGCGTTGCCGCGAAATCCAGCCCGATTTCGGTATGTTTGCGCTGAAATGTCTTTTCGAGCGTGGAAACGACATTCTAGACAAAATCCAGCATGATCTTGAGCACGAAAAAGCTTCGGGTGGGTCTGAAGCCTCATAAGACCCCCCCTTTCCTGCCTGGCCACGCCCCTGCACACGAAGTATACGTACCAGACGTGTCAAAGAAGTTTAACACTGACGAACCCCCTCTATGAATAAGTACTTAGGGTGTCCGAAATTGTTCATTATACAGGTCCCTTCACTGTAAACGTCGCGCAGCGCACAGCTCCCACAAGAACTCGCATAGAGTTATTCTTTCGTTATACAGGTCATTCCGTTCTATAAATAGGTGCTAGACTGTAGGTAGCGTTGGCATGAGAGAAGCATGCCTACGTTTTGAATATCGCGCTGCTGTCTGTATTACGTCAGTGGTTTGACCCAACCGTACATGAGCGAATTTTCCGACTTGTGCGTACCACTGAAGTCACCCTCGTATCTTTTCCGTCTACTTCGTTATGGTACGATTAACCATTTCCCCAACAGCGTCTCGTACTGCCATTAGAGCCGATGGATATGGGTACAAGTCTACAAGGTATTATTCATAACCACAACTGTCAGCCAAACAATCACAGTAGTCTTCTGATATATACTTAGTTTTTGCATAAGTAATGAGAAAATCAGATCAGACTTCCTGTATAGCTTCGTTCGAAGCGAAAGTCTTTTAGCTGAATATATCCCATTCAACGCTCTTCAAGAGCACAAACGCAATGTTGGAGGTCATATTTGGCAAGAATGCGCCCTTTGACAGTCATAAAAAAACGTAATTTAGACGACGACCCTCGCTTGCAAAATCGCATAATGTGAATGTCGCCGTGTAGCTATGATGTTATACTTGCAGTGACCCAAGTTGATGTCGAAAAAGGTTCATTCATAAGCGGAAGATGCCCGTTGGCTCTTGGGGCACATGGACACTTTCGCACAGCCAACAGCCGCATGATACATACCCAATAGTATATCATAAGCCAACAAACCCTGACACCAAGGAAAACATAGGGGAAATTGCTTGTGCCTAATAAATGAAGTAAGGAAGCAATAAATTATAGGACATAAAAATGGATGAAGAAACAACTTGCCGCAGGTGTGGAACGATCCACAACCTTCGCATTACGCGTACGATGCTCTACCGCGGCGCCATTACCCCGTCCACTTTCTTGGGTGTTTATGTTTCAAAGTAGAACCCTGGGACTGTTTGCCAGCGCCACCACTCACAAACATTGGCGGTAGATGTGATATCTCCTTTCTGCCCGCAGGCTTCACGAGAACGTCATATTTTTGGGTGAAGGCAACCGGTGAATAAACCGTCACATGCTTCCTAAAGGCATCAAGGTTGCCGGATTCGAGACCCTCGTTACGTAATAAACGAGAATAAAAGGGGTTAACCGAGGGGCCGATATTTATTAGTGATATCATAAGAAGCCCACAAACATTGATACCAAGGACAAGACAGGTGAAATTACTTCTGCTTAATAAATGAAATAAAGAAACGATAAATTGATAGAAATGAAAGTGGATAAAAAACAACTTGCCACAAGTGGTGAACGATCCCACAATTTTTGCATTACGGGTGCAATGCTCTACCAATTGAGTTACACCTGCTTTGTTGTTCGCTTCTTATGATGTTACTACTAAAAATCGGGGCGCTCGACTAGCCGCCTTTCTTCTCGTTTATATTCAATGGTATGTATTTTATACATTTTTAATACGTAGTCGGTGTATTTTTTGTGCTCTTCCCTTGTCTACATGATTAAGTACGCGAAAAAGTTAATGTACACAGCAATAGAATATCCGCAATATGAATGCTGCAGCTCTACATCTTAGCTTACTGCGGTGAGCTTTCTTGGCCGGATGCATTTGCATCGCAATTTGCACTAGTTTTCTACTTTACATAGTACCTGGTGCCACGAATGTGGTCTGCTCCGTACAAGTGGCGGCCTTTCTCAAATGCAGGCACGAGAAAATTTCTTTTCCGGCGCCCTTCGGGCCTTAAATCCTGCAATGCGAAATCGCTGGAAGCACCGCGAACGACTTCCTCCCGTCGTCTGCTTCACATGCCAGGGCTCTGACTTCTGCAGCTCGCGGTGCTGTTCCCCAGCATGTCGCTGGTTCGCTGATGGCGCCTTACGAAGGCCGCCCGGTGCCTATGATGTGGTTGTTTTGGGGGTCTGCTGGTGGCTTCGATATTTCTTGGCTTTAGCATTAATGTGATACCGAATGCTGGTGTCGTGCCGTACTCATATCACGTTTCTTCAGTAAACCTCAGTAGGAAGTATGCGCCAATCTTGTGTACTCGTTTCGTCCTTGTTCAGCATGAAATGCTTTAAGCTTACGTTCACGGCGACTTTGAAGAGACCTTCACCAAAAATCTAGTGCCGTTGTCCGGGCACTCAAGACGAGAATGAGAGGAGAATGAGGCGAGAATGAAACGGCGACATCCGGGTAACCTGTCAAAACTTAAGAAAATACGATATCTGGCTCCCAAGGTCTTGCACAGGGCTGCTTTACATACCTGTTGACAAAGTTACAAAAAAAGTTACAAAACATAGTCATGCTTCCAATTTCTTCCTAATGTTGTCTTTGTTTTGTGCTTCTATTTTCATTTTGACTTGACGGCTGCGTGTTTGACTTACATCAGTTCATTCACAGGAAGCTTCAGTTTTAGAAGATAACTTTGAATTATTATGTAGTTCGATTTTATGTAATCTTCTATGTCTGTGAGCTTCATTGTTTGCGTTTTTATTTGAAAAGAAAGCACCGGCGTTAATTAAAGGCACCAATATCCCCTCAATATCAGATTATCACGTTACAGTTGCGGTGCATAGCACTGTAGCAAAGCCGTAAATCGCGAAGGCAACTTTTTATTGGGCGAAGCTGTGCAACAAAAGCAAGTGACACATCAAGCACACCGATCGCAGTGAGCACAGTCAACGAGCGTCTTATCTGATCAATGGGTCAATCGCGTCGGCTTTTATTCATGATTCGTAGAAAGTTACAGCGTAACCGCTGGTTGGCGCCTGCATACCTTCCAGAAAGAAGCACTACAGAATGCGTGTCCCGCATACAATCTGATTACAGAAGAATCGGTGACAAGAGGCAACGAATACAACCATGTGATCACATTCGCGAAACGTCTAATACCTGCGCCGAGAGATAGTGTTTAAAATTTGCTAGCCGGTGAAAACTGATCACTGTGGAGAAGGATAAACAAGTGCAAGTGACAGTGCATTTAAAAAAATTCCCTCCTTTCTTCTTTCTAGCAACGGGCAGCAATATTACTCGCATTACCAAAGTGCACTACAACTGATTCACGAGCCGAGATCACATATTTTGTACAAATGTAAGTCGAGAACACTCACCTGGTCACTCCTTGCGTAAACATGATAAAGTATGATACGTAGCCCGAGTGCTGGAGGAGAAAAAAACAAGAACACCGAAAGAAGCGGCTAGTGACTTGAGAGAGCGGAGGAAATTCTTCCCACGCCTCGACTTCACCATAACCATTGGAAAACTGTTTCCATTGGAAAATGCGGATAACTGTGGCAGAGGCTGGGTCGAAAATGAAAACGGGGCGGACAGCTGCCCCCGGAATCTCCGCGGTACATACCTTATCGCTTAAAAGAAACCACGCCAGCTTACATTGCAACGAAGGCAACATAATGAAGACAGACAAGCGACCAAGCAATTAAAAGCGCATGTTATGTTTTGCGGACGTGAAAGATGACGATAGCGTAAAGAGCGTCAGGAGGAAGACGGAGGAGAAGGGTGCTGCGGAACCATGAATTGGAAACCGGAGGAGGAGGGTAGGGCGAAAACCTGCAGAAAGTATGGTGCCGCGCAAGACGGGCTTTGCTGAGACGACCGCTACGATATGGCGCCAGAGTAGCGCGCCGTTCTCTCTTCCCCGATCGCATGCGGCGTGCGCGCCCACCGATACTATGTATGGAAAGAAATACGGTGAATAAGCGGTGGTGTCTCTGCGGTGGCTGACGTGATTCGCGCACACGCATCACCCGCGCGCTGCCTCTAGTGCTCTCTCTATTAGCGAGGTAGTCGCGCCACATTTTGCTCCGTTTGCAATGGGCCGCACTTAACAGATTGTCCGCGCCAGCCAATATATCGCTAAATAAAAAAGCATATAGATTCTGAATAAGGGGAGTATCGTGATGGTCGGCGAACCTTTTACTCCCGAAAGGAACGGTACAACAGCGGTTGAACCCGAATGTGACTTTGCATTTTCACAGTGTCCCAAAGCGTTAGCTGCCCCGAGGCGAGAATGGGACAAACTGAGACACTCCGGACCATGGGCAAGACCGCAGCAACACTGACAGGATGCTTAATCGTGTCTTAATTTTCGTGCAGTTTCGTTGCTGTTCACCTGCAACCTTCAACGCTGGTTTTTCCTGGAGGTGCTTCGAAATCGATGCGTCCGTTGACCATGCGCTGCATTTGAAGCTTCAGCCTATGCTCGCTTATAATTGTTTGCCTCCGAACGTCCCTGTCGCCTTCCCGTGTGGCAGCTTTCGCAAGTGGGAGAGTTGTCCAATGGTCGTGCCATATGGTTCCAATTTATATTTGACGTCGTCGGATGGCCCCAATAGGAGAATCCTCGCTTAAAACGCTTAAAAGTCCTGCACCTGGCTTCCCTCGTTAGTGGGTAAGACCGCAGCAGCATCGACAGGAGGCTTAATCACGTATTGTTCTTCGTGTAGGTACATTACTTTAAACACGCCCATTCTTTGAGATCGGGCGAACGTTGTTTGCTGCTGCTCTCTTGTCCACAGAGCTTTTTGTCTGTTTTATGCATGCACTGTAAGTCCTCTTAGCGGTGATGTTTAATTAAATCCCGGTGCTACGAGAAAGACGACTCGTAACACCAGTAATTCAGACGAAACTTCGTGCTCATCTGAACCTGATATAACTGATAATTACTCGGACTATATTTCCGGAATGCTGACCGAACTATTGGCTGGGCAGAAAATGATGGCTCGTGACATCAGTGACATCAAGATTTTCTAGCAAACGGTTAAAAAGCGTTTCGACGCTCTCGAATCCCGTGTGGCCACCCTCGAAAAAACTACCGCTGATCCTAGGGTCTCGTTTGATCATGCTGTGATCTCATGTACGCTCTTTATCTCAGGCCGCTTCCGAACTACTGAAAAAAAAAAAATGATGCCCTCGAAAATCACTCGAGACGCAATAATATAAGTTTGCGTGGACTTGGTGAACATAATGCTGAAAACACACACGCTTTTGTCTGATGTACGAGAGCTTTTCTCAGATAAATTTCTATTTGCAGGCCAGCCCGATCGAACGCTGTCATAGAATTGGCACCAAACATGAAAGCACATTGTGCCTAGTTATATTACCACTACTAGACTTCAGGAACAAAGTAGAAATAATGAAAATTGTCTCGGAGCTTAAAGGAACAAAATTTTACATTACTGAAGATTTCTCGGCTAATGAACGTGTCATTCGCAAAAAAACGTTGGCCAGCGACCTCTTCTTTTCGTGACCATGGCTCTGTGGGGACGTTACGTTACGACCAAGTTTTTATAAATGGTGTCCGCTACAGGTGGAATGATGCAGCTAACGCCCTAATTGGCGATTCAGGTCTCGCTGCAAACACCGTAATGAATATTTCCAGTCTTTCTGAAGGCTTGCTAAACACACTTCCGGTTATGTAATCTTTACACTAACATATCCGCGACTCTTACTAGCTTACTTTCTTGAATTTGACGGCAAGAAGTCTAGCAAATAAGTTCCCGCTCTTTCCTTTTCTTTTTTTTTGCTGGTAGCCTCTAATTCCCCTCATTTCATTGGCGTCAGTACCACCTGGCATCACGATCACTTATGTGACTCTGAAATCCCTCCACCCGGTTTTGTAGCTAGCTGTTCGATCAGACCGCCAAACTGGCAACAGAGGCGTAGTCGCCCTTTCTTTTTTCAAATGTGCCAAAGTTTTCGGTTAGCTATCCTCCAGCACATCTTGAGTCTGTTCGGTATAAATTGTACCTAGGCAAAAAAAAAAGCAATCATATGTTGAATTCCGATGGCGGAGTCGGAGCAGCCGATGGACTCCGCGAGCGAGCACTCGACTCTGGCGCAGAGCAACGCCTCCAGATCCGCGAGTGGAACACAACCTGCGCCGCCGGAGCAAGGTGGAAGCGGAAGTTCTATCACCGAGTTACCCAGGATACCGTGCGTGTTGTCATTTCCTTCCGCTGTTTGCTCTCAGCACCGCCGCACCGGTCACTTGTCTCTTCAGCGCCGTTCACCTGTTGCCTTTTTAAAAGTGCGGAATGGATATCTCGCCAAGCGTGCAGCAGCTTTTGCTTCCTCGCGAGTCGTGACCGGTGGCGCCTCCCAGCAGACAAACGTGGTAACGGAAATACGTCACGCAGAGTTCCGGTCCACTCCGCCGATTTTGGCGGAGCACCTTTTTCTGCTCCACGGACTGACTCCCGCTCTGAATCCCCTCCGACTCTCTCGTTGGAACACCTTACTCCTGCCCTCACTCTGCCATTGGAACAAATTTGCTCCGAAACGAGCAGAAAAACTTGCTCCAACTCCGCCATTGGAATTCAACAATAGTCTCTGTTTATTGCCATCCACCGGCCTCCTCACCCGATAACCTTTTTCCTTCTCGTTGATTATATCAACACACAGAGTTTTCACGCATCTAGTTTAATTCTAATGCTACACTTTAACACACCAGATATTCACGGGCCCTCACTATCGCATCGCAGTTCTTTAGGTAGGGAACTAATTATTTTCTTTATCTTTTGGGCTTACACAAGTAGTTGATGGCGCCACAAGACAAAATGCCCTTCTTGATCTGCTGTTCGTTAGTTCAGACCTTGTTGATAAGCTGTCCGAGTGTGAAATTACTGACGGAATTTCAAATCACAAGCCAGTGTTTATAATTGTAAACTCCATAGCCTGTAAAGCGCGTCCCGAAATTCAAACTTGTTTCGACTTTAATCGCTCTGACGGCACATCTGTTCTTGAAGTTTTATAAGAACTTCTCGAATCCTTTTGCAAACTCAGTAAAAATTGTGACTTGAATACACTAGTTTGCCTATTTGAAAACATTATAAAGCTGTGTATTCAACGCTTTGTTTCGTAAAAAAGTAAGAAATAAATCGTGCCGTTCCTTGAATGACTATAGAAACTTTGCAATTTTCACGCCGCGTTAGCAGACTGAGACGCTCAAAACGCAGTAATGACCCAGAGGACATTGCTAGATTCACATCTGCCAAAGAGGAACTAAATTTTCAAATGAATATGGCAAAAGATTTTTTCTTTCGTGTCGAACTGGCAGGATTGCCAAGAAATATTCCTCGGAAGTTCTGGCGTTGTCTCATGCCTACTACTGATTCGCCAGCTTCATTTGCTATCAATGATGAAATTGCAAACGATCCTGCACGCGTCTTCAATGAGTTCAATTAATATTTCCATTCTGTGTACACACAGGATTCTCATGTCAACCCAGCTTTTGGTAATGATTCAGATTTTTCTATTTACGACATTGCAGTTAATGTTAATGGCTCCCTTAATTTGATTTTAAATTTAGACGCAAAAAAGTCTGGTGGCTCTGATTGTATTCTGAATTCATTTTTACTTAACTATTCACGATGGACATCACGCTATCTTGAAATTATATTCAACAAGTCTCTAGAAACAGGAATTGTTCCTTCATCACGGAAACCTTTAAAAGTAATACCCTTGTATAAAACAGGTAACAAGACAGACGTAACGAATCCCAGATCAATTTCTTTAACTTCCCTATCGTCCAAAATGCTGGAACATATTATTTACAAACACATAATACAATTTCTTGAGTCGGACAACATTCTAACTAATGTTCTGCATGGCTTTAGACGGGGTTTCAGTACTATCATGCAGTTAACCGACTTTATTGCTTACCAATTGGATCTCGCTAAACAGACCGATGCTATCTTCTTTGTTTTCTATAATGCGTTCGATTCCTTATTCGTTCTCACCTCTTGCAAAAATTACACGAGATACTAAAAAATTCCCGTCTGGTCAATTAGATTGCTAGTTTTCTTTCTGAGCGGTCCCAATACGTCTACTTCATTTCTGCAAGGTCATGCATACTTGAAGTACGTGCCGCGTACTTCAAGAAATTCATCAGAAATTCCTTCTCATGAATTTTCCAGTACCCTGCCGTAATTTTTTTGTCATGACCACAAGTGAAAATGTGCAACGATCGACATGTCACTCTCATCGTTTTGCAAATTTATCCATACCGCGCACTATCGTAGGATGGAACAACTTGCTATCGCACGTAGGCACTGAAGGATACGCAGCGAAATTCAAAGAGCTGCTACACACAGTGCAGTGCCCGACCTAATTGATTTATTTATCTTTATGCATTTTTCTTTCACAGTTTCTTATACAAGGAGATGTATTTTACCGATGGTATGTTAATCATTCCCCTGTTCCATTTTGTAAGCTTTCTCATGCGGTGTATTTATAAGGCTTATTCTACATTACGCATGAATAAAGGTATCGAGTTGAAGAGCGAACATCACTTTCGATGGCACCGAAGGAATGCATCGGTACATCCATTACTGTAGGAACGGTGCTCTGCAGAAAGTGTTGCGGTGAATACTACTGTGAGCACAATGTATACAAAACCAATGTGCAGGAACCACCGTCGATGAATGTCAGTACTAGCGAATAGCCCGAACGAGCGAGCGAACGAAAGAACGAGAGAGCGCGGGCGAAATATAGTTGGCGAGAGAGCAAAAAAAAAAAAAAAAAACGAACGAACGTGTTCCTAGCACATCAACAGTGCTTACGACCGACCACTGACCTCTTAACAAGCATAAAAACAGCCGAAGACAGTAAGCTCTTCGCTTTAATATTCAAGGGACTCAACGGTATGGTCTCGGCAAGCTTGGGCGCATAGCTCGGTGTGATCGCTCATGGGCGGACGCGCCGATCGTCAAGCGGGACTGATGGCGTCCGAAATGAAAAGCCTGCGAAATGCACTACGGGAACGGCCAGCTCACCGCTCTGGTTTGAGTCAGAGCGGCATATCGAGCAAGCGAGCCAGCGCGCGTAAGAACAACGGAAGGGAGGGCGACATCTGGCTCTGCGCGACATGATTCACAGTCGATACACAGAAACGCACAACGCGCACGACACGCCCACACGCACACCAAGCGCTCACACCGCGGCGCTTCAACAGCCCGTCAACACAATCCAACCTTACGCAAGGTGGCGATGCGATGCCGTCGTTCCATCGGTCACATGACCAAGCGTGTGGCGAGGGCTGCCGTGGCTGCCGCTGTGGCTGCCGTGTGAAAGCGGTCTGTGTATAGTTCCGCAATCGCGCTCCTTTGGGCAGTCGTGTGTCTCTCACGTTTTCGGTTGCGCTGTGCGTTGTGGAGCAAGCATAGTGCATTGTTGTCTTACTTCGCTCAGCATGTGCAGCGATTTGTTTGTAAGATTTTAGTTTGGGGAGCAGCTGAGCTGTCACCCGCCGTGGTTGCTCAGCGGCTATGGTGTTAGACTGCTGAGCACGAGGTCGCGGGATCGAATCCCGGCTACGGCGGCCGCATTTCGATGGCGACAAAATGCGAAAACAGCCGTGTACTTACATTTAGGTGCATGATAAAGAACCCCAGGTGGTCGAAATTTCCGGAGTCCTCCACTACGGCGTGCCTCAATCAGAAAGTGGTTTTGGCACATAAAACCCCATAATTTCTTATGCAGCTGAGCTGTGGCCAAGGCTGCCGTGTGAAAGCGGTCTGTGCATAGTTCCGCAATTATACTCTTGTGAGCAGTCCTGTGTTTCTCACTGTTTTCGGTCGCGCTGTCCTTTGTCAAGCAAGCATTGCACTTTGTTGTCTTACTTGGCACTATATATGCAGCGATTTGTTTGTATGACTTTAATTTGGAGAGCAGCTGAGTTTTCCATTCGAAAGCGCCGAGTGGAGGGCACTAATTTGCTCTTAAAGCTCATTGTCATGTCGCTATGGCCATGTGAGAGCCTTTTCAGTTACGTTGTAATTAAGGCATTAAGAGCAGTATTAAGATGAAAGTTAGAGACGAGATGTTGCTTTTGGGTGCCTGGCATCGGGATCAGCCGTCATGCGTGAAACTAGCAAGTTTTGCAGGATGCGAAGAAAAGCGGGGGATGCCAATTCTGCGCACATTGCCAATATTCTCTAGACACCGCTCACTGTGCCACTTCACTCTTCCGTTTAGCAAGAATGCTGCACGCAAGAAATCTGAGAAATGGGCTCTTTGTTAATGTTCATCACGAGTGCAGTAGCGCAAGACTTGAGATGAAGTGCCCGTCAAATTTCCGTGCCCTGGCCTACGGCGCACTCCTAGAATATTGCGTGAACCACACCGTGCTGTTATCGCTTGCGATTCTGCTTCGATTGTATTTTGGCCTCTTTTATCCCATGTGACTGGTATTTCATGGTCTTAAGAGGAACTTTGTGTCCAATGTGAGACGGCCGAATTCGATTTTCTTCGGCTCGTCGGAATGCTAGCAATATCTTTCGCTGCTTCTAAAGCTTTGTCTTTGTTATATTTTCTGTAGTTGATGGTTGGATACCGCATGTACTATGTACAACTCACTGGTGGATGCTACGCTCGCGAGTCGTGAATCCCGTTGGCGTAAAATATGCTGTTACTCGAGGTAGTCGCTACTTCTTGCTGTTTGTGACTGGTGCCGGTCTCCGCGCTGCGCGGCCTTTAGCTCCCCAGACGCCGCGCTCGCGCGTGTGCCATGTGTACGCACGGAGTTTCGGAAGCGCTCGCGCGGTTTTTTTTTTTTCGATTTGTGCGCTGTTCGTGCACTCTGTGCAACAGGGCATCCGCTGTTCTTGGTCCTTGTGCAACAAATTTTTCAAGCGTACGTCAAACGGAGGAACCTCTTAGGCATTCAGGGATGTCGGTTCATTAAGTAAGTTGATGGGTAAAAATACATAGCACTTGCTACTTAGACTTCATCTAATATTGCCATGTAATGCCGCAGAGAGCTCTTCACATGCCAATTACGAGCACTCTCGTTAGTGCGCTGGTTTCTGTCTTGGAGAGCGTGCTCTGCCTTCTCTCGCCGATCGGTGCTGTCATACGTGACAAGCAACTGTCTCAGAAATTCTTCCCATCAAGATAGCGCCGCTTCAAGAATCAAGCGCCATGTCCTCGCTGACTCTTATAACGCGAAGTCCACGTTGCGCAGCTTCCTTGCCTTGTCCCAGCCGTCGAACTCTGCGACTCGCTCGAAGTGTTCACACACCAGTCTTCCACATCTTCGAACGTATCGCCGTGGAAGGACTTGGGCGTGCGTGGTGGGTACACGATGAGCTGAGACGATGCCACCGGGCTGGTGATGGTTGCACCGTTGCTGGAAACTGTTGCCTGCACTGCTGCAGCAACAGGAAGCGGTACGAACTCGGGCGGGTCTCCTCGGATGCGGCGGCTTGTGCGCTGGTGTACTGGAGTCAGTTATATGGATTCCAATCGCTGAGGGTCGGTACTCCGCTCTCCCGTAACTTAGCGTGGTGTCTTGAATGGTAGTAAGCAGATGACAGGTCACATAGAAACCACTGGCATCAACACGGTGTCCCGTGGTAAAAGTGCGGAGAATACGAGGATATACATCGGGGAATCTTCCCTCATTTGCTTTTAAGGACGCCCCCCAAGTCGTTTAAGAAATGCAGGCGATCACATTGCCAGCACAGGAAAGGCGAGTGAACGCAATTTACATTACATTGTCATTACATAGTTACAATGCTTCCAATACTTAATGTGGAATCTACATATTATGTGCCCATTTCATTGAACAGCTATTTCAAAACAGTTCCCTTAATACATTTTTATAGTTATCATTGGTTATATTCATTTTTATGACCTGGATACAGTGTTGTAGTTGCATATTTTGTCCTCATGCCAATTTCATGAGTCGTAAATTTAGCATATCTTTCACAATTTAGCTTAAGTGTGTTGCTATATGTTTCATTAGAAGCTGCAAAAAATGAGTGTGAGGCCTGCCAACTTATCTGGCAAGCACATCGAATGGGAACACTTAAAGTTCCGTGCTACCAAGGGAAGAGTGAGCGCATACATCCATCAGAGATGGTATGTGGGCAAGTCGTGCTGGTGAAGCCACTGCATCTGCATTCAAAACATTTCAACTACCGGCGTAGTGCAAAATGTCGTGTCCACTTCAACGAAATGGAGCAGCAATGCAAATATCTGGGCATACCTGTCCAGGGCAGCAAGTGTGTCTACTTTGAAGACATTTCAAGTACCAGTGCATTTACGGCAGTGCCATTGACAGCGGAACTGTAGAGTACAAAATGGTGTTCTACTACGCTGTTAATCAATCGAACTCTGCCTGGACTCTGTGCCAAATATTTTTGGATGTGAAAGTGAAGGTGAACTGGTAAAGCATTGGCTCGGGGCTACATGTGTGAGAGGTTTTTCTCATTCAGAGCGAAGCTGTTAGCCCCTACTTGGTCGGCATTTTTCGTGTCCGTGTCCGTTACCAAAAATGTGGGCCGATCGCGGCGGCAGTGCAGGGCCAGAAGCGATGACTCATATTCCCGTAAGGCAGATCGCTTCAGCAAAGTGAAGCGCACAGTGCATACATTCTTTGGAAGCACGAATGCAACATATATAACAGCCCACCATTCAATAAAGAACAAGCACAAAACAATCATCCGAGCGACATAATTGATAAGGTGGGCCTGGAAACGATGCGAAGCACGTAGCGCTCCCCGCATACGTTTCCCGATAGCGATTACTGCTTCACACGCTGCCGCGGCGATGGCAGCTTGCAACGTGGGAATTGACGTCCCTTGCCTTGCGCATATGAAATAACCAGCCTAGCACCTCATTTTAGTGTTCTACAGCACCGCTACGGGCAGCGGCATGCCGTCAAAAGTATCATCACTCTAAAGCAGTAAAGCACTGCATACCCCCACAGCAGTTGTAGTGGTAGTATTAAACAGCTTCGCTGGACATCCACTTTCGCAGGGCCGGGATGGCGAGCCCATTTCTTTTATTTACTTTAGGAGACTGGAGATTTGTGCAAGTTGCACTAAGGTAATCATGTGTTTGCAAATGATTCATTGCGGCCTTATGCCTGTATTTGCGAGAGCGCTGCATATGCGCCTTTGGTACAGTGCTGTTTATATAGGCGAATTCTTATTTATTATGACCATTGCTCCCTTGGCTACTGAAGCGCAGCTTCCTGTGCATTCCAGTTAATTTCCAGGATCAATACATTCAATTATGGGGGTTTACGTGCCAAAACCACTATCTGATTATGAGGTACGCCGTAGTGGGGACACCACAAATTTGAACCACCTGGGGTTTTTTAACGTGCACCTAAATCTAAGTACATGGGTGCTTTCGCATTTAACCACCATGGAAATGCGGCCGCCGCGGCCGGGAAATTTCGAGGTTTATACAATTTTGTAATAATAAAGCTTGCACATTGATATCTCATGTACTAGAGTACTATCATTATTTTAGTTATGTATAGCGTTACTCAGTCTCATCAAGCTCTAAATTACAGTGCTGCTCACTTGTTACACAAATTTCCTTATCTGAGTATTCTTTATGATCATTCACGAGATTGTTGTCTAGTTTTACGGTTCTTTTAATTCTCTCACCATTATATATTTGATGTACCGTAGAGGCAATATTTTCAAGCTAAACATGTTCCCGTTGTTTGGTTTTCATCACAGGATTAAGTTGATCGTTATTCCTTTTTGTGTTCTTTTCAAGCTCCTAGATTATTGGTCACATGGCTTTTAGGCAGATACCATGCGATTAAATCTCGCATTTTTATTCTGCTACTTGCAGTTGGTGTGGTATCAATTTCTAAATAACTCTAGTCTGTTCATCTGATAGCATGTGGTCTTTACTGTACAAAATAAGAAACTGTAGCACACTTCGCGATCTTGCAGTTCGTCATTGTATGTGTAGTACGAATTTCGTTTATGCATGTTCTAGCCATTGTTGATCAATTTCTTGTCCATTAAGAATTGTTTCTTGTATCTTTAGTGATTATTGATGTGCTTTTATTTCGATTTACTTTGCATTTCTCATATATTTAAGCTTACATAAGTACTATTCTTGCAATAAAGTGTTGTTTTGTGATATGCTCGTTTCATGTCCTCTTGGCACAAAAATCCTGGGCTGACCGATTGTCAAGACGCGCACATTTCTTAGCGGGATGTCATTCCGATTTTGTTGATAAACACCGTTGCTGCATACCAAAAGCGGCATTCCAAATTAATTTTCATGCACATGTGCCTTTTCAGCTGGCTTCGTCGAGGGTGCGTCGGCCTCTATAGGCAACAGTGCTTGACACTGCGCCAGGAGCTCAGCAGCACTAGACACCGACGCTTCGACTCATTTGGAAACCGCGAAAATGAAGTTCAGATTATCGTAAACCTTTCAAGACTACTTCTAGACGAGCTTTTAGATAACGTCATAAAAGCGTTTAGAAGTCATATAAGAAGAGCCCTGGCCAAGATATTATTTGTGTCTTTCCCAACACTATTCAATACCAGCTTTTCGAATACGTTTTGAAGAGCTGTTCTAGATCGTGTGAAAAAACTAATTAAGCTGGACATTAGCAGGCATATACGACGTTTTAGAAGCGAAGTTGTCGTACTCGTCTCTTCTTTAAAAGAACCGTTTCTTTCGTCTCAGATAAACGATATAAAAACGTTACGTATCTCTATTGTGCTACCTGGGGGGGCCCGTGGCCTGATGAAAACTAGAGCGCACACAAGTGCTATGGTGGGAGGCAAAGTATACGTGCCAGTTGTGTCAAAGAAGTGTAACACTGTCGCACCCCTCTATGAATAAGTACTTAGAGTATCCGAAATCATTCGTTATACAGGTCCCTTCACTGCAAACGTAGCGCAGCACACAGCTCACACGTGAACAGGCACAGAGTTATTCTTTCGTTATACAGGTCATTCCGTTCTATAAGGAGGTGCTAGACGTAGCTGGCGTCGGCATGATAGATGCATACGTACGTTTTGAACATCGTGCTGCTGTCTTTATTACGTCAGTGGTTCGAACCCACCGTCTCGGCGCTGATTTTCTGAGTTGTGCGTGTCGTATCTTTTTCGTCCACTTTGTTAGTATATGCTTAACCTGGGCCGGCTGCGACGCAGGTACTGCCGTTGGAGCCAAGGAGTACGTGTACAAGCCTGCATGGTATAATTGATAACCACCGCAGTCATCCTGACATACTTTAAAGTCTGCGCGCAAATACTTAGTCGTTTATGAGTAACAAGACAATCGGATTAGATATCGTCTAAATCTTCGTTAGCTGCAAAAGTCTTTTAGCTTAGCATATCCCAGGAAAAGCCCTACAACAGCGCAAACGCGAAGTTAGAGATCATATTTGGCAAGAACTCGCCTTTTGACAGTAAAAAAAAAAACACAATATCGACGATTACCCTCGCCTGCCAGAACAATGCCATTATGTGAACGTCGCCGTGTAGGTGTGATGTTGTTGTTATACTTGCAGTGACCCATGTTGACGTCGAAAAGGGTTCATTCATGAGCGGCAGATACGCTTGCACTTGGAGCACATACACAGTTTCGCACACCCAGCGGCCGCATGATACATGCGCAATGGTGTGTATATTATACAATTTTCATACGTCGCCGGTGTACGTTTTTTGTGCTCTTGCCCTATTCACATGATTAGGTACGCGACAATGTTAACGTACACAGGAAAATAACATCTGGAATAAATGCTGGAGCTCCACATCTTAGCTTACTTCTGTGAGCTCTGTTGGCGGGGTGCATTTCCGCCGCAATTTGCGCTAGTTTGCTACTTCGTATAGTACCAGGTGCCATTAATGTGGCCTGCCTCGTACACCTAGAGGCGAACTCTCTCAAAAGCAGACACACGAAAGTTTGTTGTCCGGCACGTCAGGCCTTCTTAAACCATGCAGTGCGAAATCTCTGGAAGGACCATGAGCGGCTTCCTCCCGTCGTCTGCTTCACATGCCAGTGCTAAGACTACTGCGGCTCTTGGCACTGTTCGCCAGCATATCGCTGACTCGCTGTTGGCACCTTACGACGACCGCCCGGTGCCTGTGAGGTGGTAGTTTTGGGGGCCTCCTGGTGCCTTCGACATTTGTTTGTTTTACCATCAATGTGATACCCCATGCTGTTCTCGTGCCGTAGATGTAAATGCCACGTTTCTGCAGTAAACCTCAGTAGGAAGTAAGCGCCGATCTTGTGTACTCGTCTCGTCCTTGTTAAGCATGAAATGGCCTTAGCTCCCGTTTTCGGCGACTTTCCAGAGCCCTTGAGCCAAAATCCAGAGCCGTTATGCGAGCACTCAAGGCGAGAATGCGACGAAAACGGAACGAGAACATCCGTGCAACCTGTAAAAACTGAAGAACTTGCGATATCTGGCCTCCAACCCTTTGGACAGGACTGCTTTGCATATTCTAGTTACGGCCCAAACAAGTTACAAAATATATATGGCCTCCTATTTCTTACTAATCATTTTTTTTTCTTTCGCGCTTCGGTTTTCATCTTCAGTTTAGGGCACTGTTTGTTTGACTTATTTATATATATTTCAATCAAAATGAGTATCAGGAGAAGTTGGCGCCATCATGGCGGCACCGGCCACTGCTTGTCATTTAGCAAGGGAAACAAATTTGCGTAAAAAGGGAGAATAATGCCGCAAAATATAACGCTCAGTAGTACACCAGATAAATAAAAACTATGCAGTCTAACAGTGCGTGAATCACAATGTTTTGCGCATGAGTTCAGTACACATTTGCATATATGAAGACAGATATTTTGAATAGCCAAGCACACAACACATGTAATTACACTGCAAAAACAGAATACAATAACACAGTGTGTAAAAACCACGATAGCCATATAAATCAATCTTTAACCCAGAACAACAACCATGTCACTCATTTTGCTTATTAGGATCAACTGAAGCTTGATATTTCCACAAGATGTTAGTGTCCTCGAAAAACATTTTCAAAGCATGAAATGCTTCTTTTTGAAGGCCCGCAGTTGGCCATGGACCAAGTATCTTTCATAGAGTGAATGGTATTCTGTCTAAAACAACAAATTTGCTTACAGTACCCTTCCCTGTGGATCGTACTTAGTGAACTCGAGCAGGACATGATACAGATCTTCGTATGGATGGCCACAAGGATACTGCGGACTAGAGGCACGTTTTATCCTGTAGAAGAAGTGTCTCGTAAATGCAGTACCAAGCCGGAGATGATGCACCAATGTTTCAAATTTTCTGTTTCCTCTTCGATTTTCTGGAATTCGAGTTCTTAGATTGCTGAGACGACAGGAAATCTTTCTCTGAAGCAGACTTACTTCCCTACACAAAACGGGAAGATTGGTTGCCTCTGCGTTATTGTGCGCCTGATTGGCAGCTGCGTCAGCTGCAGCATTACCGGGAATATTGTAGTGTCCAGGTTTCACTGAACTGCAATTACGTGGTTCATTGCGATTCCTTTTGTATCGTTTTTGAGCGTCTCATACAATAGCAAGGTGTTCAAAGAATTTTTCTTATTGATTTGTAGTATTGTGAGAGCGCCTTGCGAATCGCTAAAGATAACCCATTTTTGTGAATGTTTTTCTGATGTCATAAAACCAAAGCACACAGGATTACAAACAGTTCTGCCACGGTGGAAGATGTCTCTCTGGATAATTTAAATGTTTGCTCTAGCGTCAAATGTGGGATGACGAATGGTGAAGTCGAAGAATTTTCACATGAAGCGTCTGTATACACGTGGATGTACTGAGAATATATTGAGTAAATTTTGAAAAGTGCCAGTTGCTGTGCGTCTACCATGAACATGTCTCTCTTAGATTTAATGCCGTCGACCGATAATTTATTTTAGGACTTGTTAACATCCAAGGAGGGTAACTAACATCCACTTTGCATAATTCAAATCTTGCTAATAATGCTTTATGTTACTGAACGACATCATAACTATTGCTGTTATGTCGTTCGATAAGCAGAAGATTTGCCAATCTTTGCCAATTAGTATATTTTGCGTAGCGCTGGGTCCCTTCACTCCATATGAGGCGATGTTTTACCATAACAGGAAAATTATCACTACCGTGCGTTTCTATGTCCGTTGGCCATTCAACGCCATCAAGAATATCTTGCGAGCAGAACGTAACATCTGTACAGCTTGAGTGACGAAACCCCCGCAAGAACGTTGGTGAGCTGTCATTTAACGCGATCAAGGTACTTTTTCTGCGACACACTCTATAAAGCTTCCGCGGGAATCATTGTATTCACTTCTCCGGATGACGTTATGCGCGCTGAAATCCCCACAAACCACCACATGTGAGTTTGCGATACCAAACACATTCACCAAGCTGTCTACAGATATTTTGCCAGAACACTGTAGATAAAGACTGTGACGCATGTATGACGCACTGTGAAGCATGTATATATTTAATGTATCTTGCATGCTACAAACTCCAGTATACCAAAATCACTCGAGTGTATTAAATAAAACGGCAGGTCTTTTCTCACGCATAACATCACTCAGCCGCTTCGAGCAATGCGCGATAACTTATATATAACATAGGTTGAAAGATGAAAGTCATCTCGTACGCCTGCCTCCTGTATACATAAAAAAGGAAAGTTGAGTTGCGCTAGTAGTTTGCGAAAATCAGCTGACTTATTTTGAACGCTATTAGCATTCCACTGAAATATGAAAACATTGTTGTAACGATTATTCATTGTAAGCCTGCCGAGAAGCTGTTGGTTTCGAAAGCACCAACGATTCCGTAGAAAGCAGTGGTTTTACCTCTGGCAGGTTGTTTCCGTGTGGAATGGCACTGAGAATTGCACGCAGAGCTGTGAATAGCATGGACAGGATCATCTGTGCCACGGGTAAAGATGCGTAATCTCCAAACAACGCTGAGGCTTCATGTGTGATCGAAGGAGCTCGCTGAAAAGCTGGCTGGGATGGTCGCTGGGATGACTGGTGTGGTTGAGGCGAATGCGGTAGTGACTCAGCTATTGTATGAGATTTCTGTGCCAATGGCAGAGGGCGTTGCTGAGAAGGTCGTCAAATTTTACTCGATGTCTGGGCAGGATGAGTAGAACTGTTTGAAAATGCATAGTGTCGCTCGCTGTCAGAAGGTTGTTGACCTGAGTGCTTTGGAGATGAAGAATAGTTAAACTTGTCCACTCGCTTTTTTGCATTAGTAAGATCTTGATGAAGGCTAGTTGGTTCATACTTAGAACTGAACTAAACTTAGAACTAGAATTCTAAACAAAGCTTTCTTGCTTTGTTTGGAATTGGAGGCACATATATCAAAGTATCAAGGTTGGGTGGGTGCACATTACGCGGAAGCAGCCTTCCGTATTTCAACTCATGTCTATGTATCTTTGAGGCAGCTCTGCTCGGAGGGCACCCGGAGTAGGAAGCTGTGTGGTTTCCGCCACAGTTGGCACACTTTGGCTGACACACAGACTTGCACTTTGAATGGTCGTGGTCTTTTGAGCATATCTTGCAGCGACGTAGACTAAGGCAGTCCTTCGCTAAATGTCCAAATATCTGGCTGTTGTAGCATCGCAGAGCAGGACCATTGTATTTTTCTACAGTATGACTCGTGAAACCAAAGTGCGCACTCCTTGCGGCACTGGTGTTTGTCTTCTCTGAAATGAAGAATAACTTTCTCATAGGGCGTGATTCTATCGCCCCGTCTTCTGGGCGATTGCAGTACGCCTGACGAATGCAGATGTCACGCTAAAATTTTTTAGGAAGGCAACAAGTTCTTCTATATTTTCAACAGGGACATGGCGTGTCTTGCCAACATATTTGGTGCAAGATGCCAGAATGGCAGGCGAGTATTCTACCACTGAACCAGGTGCCTTGGGGATGTCTCGTGCCGAAGATGCCCTCTCGGTGAGCGCATATTTCACCCCTCATCTTTTAAGAGGTTCAATACATACAAGCATTTGCCTAGCAAACCAGATTTTTTTTTTTTTTTTTCAAGGGAATTTTCCACGTCTCAGTAATTTCTCTCGTCGTATTCGAGTGCTGATTGCCGTGTTATAGTTTGTTAACGAAGCTTTCCCTCAAGTCTAAATATTTTAAGGCAGTTTTCCTAGCCTCTAAAGCCGCTCGAGTTGGCTCTTCTCCTTGAGCGGCCATTTTTCCTAGAAAGTATGCCTTCCAACTACTCCGCCCTTAAACTGGCTCTCTCAACTACTACACGCAGAGACAAAGCAACAGCGCGCGCATTAGATCCCATAGATGAGATAAATATTTACAATTAGTATTAGGGTTATAATTATATTCGAGTGCTGATTGCCGTGCTATCGTTTGCTAACGAAGCTTTCCCTCAAGTCTAAATATATTAAGGCAGTTTGTCGTGTGCGTATCATGGCTACGCACGCTTATATCGCATTCCGTTTCTCTACCACGGGTGCGCTTTAAAACCACGGCGCTGCAGTTTTTTGCTTTTCTCTTCTATCTTCTTCTCCGCCCTTAAACTGGCTCTCTTCACTGTACTACACGCAGAGACAAAGAAACAGCGCGCGCATGCGATCCCATAGATGAGATGAATATATATATATATATATATATAGAGAGAGAGAGAGAAAACTATCAGTCATAGCTCTCGTAGTATAGCCCTCTGGGCCGTTTCCTTTTTTTTTCGAAAGTAGTCCTATTAGGGTTATTATAATTACACGAAGGTATTTCGCCCTCATCAGCAGCAGTCCTTGGTATAGTTATTCTGGCGGCTAGCATCCCACGCTATGCGTGCCGCCATCGCACCTGGTTAAGCTTTTCCTAGACGCTAGAGTTAGGCTTTGTCCGCGCAACCTTGAGCGATCGGAAAGCGCGTTTCCCCCTCTTGGCCGGCGGAGAAGGGAAGCTTCGTTCCGGCCGCGAAGCTCTCCACATCTCTGTAAGGTGCCTTGGGGATGTCTCGTGCCGAAGATGCCCTCTCGGTGAGCGCATATTTCACCCCTCATCTTTTAAGAGGTTCAATACATACAAGCATTTGCCTAGCAAACCAGATTTTTTTTTTTTTTTTTTTTTTTTTCAAGGGAATTTTCCACGTCTCAGTAATTTCTCTCGTCGTATTCGAGTGCTGATTGCCGTGTTATAGTTTGTTAACGAAGCTTTCCCTCAAGTCTAAATATTTTAAGGCAGTTTTCCTAGCCTCTAAAGCCGCTCGAGTTGGCTCTTCTCCTTGAGCGGCCATTTTTCCTAGAAAGTATGCCTTCCAACTACTCCGCCCTTAAACTGGCTCTCTCAACTACTACACGCAGAGACAAAGCAACAGCGCGCGCATTAGATCCCATAGATGAGATAAATATTTACAATTAGTATTAGGGTTATAATTATATTCGAGTGCTGATTGCCGTGCTATCGTTTGCTAACGAAGCTTTCCCTCAAGTCTAAATATATTAAGGCAGTTTGTCGTGTGCGTATCATGGCTACGCACGCTTATATCGCATTCCGTTTCTCTACCACGGGTGCGCTTTAAAACCACGGCGCTGCAGTTTTTGCTTTTCTCTTCTTTCTTCTTCTCCGCCCTTAAACTGGCTCTCTCAACTACTACACGCAGAGACAAAGCAACAGCGCGCGCATTAGATCCCATAGATGAGATGAATATTTACAATTAGTATTAGGGTTATAATTATATTCGAGTGCTGATTGCCGTGCTATCGTTTGCTAACGAAGCTTTCCCTCAAGTCTAAATATATTAAGGCAGTTTGTCGTGTGCGTATCATGGCTACGCACGCTTATATCGCATTCCGTTTCTCTACCACGGGTGCGCTTTAAAACCACGGCGCTGCAGTTTTTGCTTTTCTCTTCTTTCTTCTTCTCCGCCCTTAAACTGGCTCTCTTCACTGTACTACACGCAGAGACAAAGAAACAGCGCGCGCATGCGATTCCATAGATGAGATGAATATATATATATATATATAGAGAGAGAGAGAGAAAACTATCAGTCATAGCTCTCGTAGTATAGCCCTCTGGGCCGTTTCCTTTTTTTTTCGAAAGTAGTCCTATTAGGGTTATTATAATTACACGAAGGTATTTCGCCCTCATCAGCAGCAGTCCTTGGTATAGTTATTCTGGCGGCTAGCTTCCCACGCTATGCGTGCCGCCATCGCACCTGGTTAAGCTTTTCCTAGACGCTAGAGTTAGGCTTTGTCCGCGCAACCTTGAGCGATCGGAAAGCGCGTTTCCCCCTCTTGGCCGGCGGAGAAGGGAAGCTTCGTTCCGGCCGCGAAGCTCTCCACATCTCTGTAAGGTGCCTTGGGGATGTCTCGTGCCGAAGATGCCCTCTCGGTGAGCGCATATTTCACCCCTCATCTTTTAAGAGGTTCAATACATACAAGCATTTGCCTAGCAAACCAGATTTTTTTTTTTTTTTTTTTTTTTTTCAAGGGAATTTTCCACGTCTCAGTAATTTCTCTCGTCGTATTCGAGTGCTGATTGCCGTGTTATAGTTTGTTAACGAAGCTTTCCCTCAAGTCTAAATATTTTAAGGCAGTTTTCCTAGCCTCTAAAGCCGCTCGAGCTGGCTCTTCTCCTTGAGCGGCCATTTTTCCTAGAAAGTATGCCTTCCAACTACTCCGCCCTTAAACTGGCTCTCTCAACTACTACACGCAGAGACAAAGCAACAGCGCGCGCATTAGATCCCATAGATGAGATAAATATTTACAATTAGTATTAGGGTTATAATTATATTCGAGTGCTGATTGCCGTGCTATCGTTTGCTAACGAAGCTTTCCCTCAAGTCTAAATATATTAAGGCAGTTTGTCGTGTGCGTATCATGGCTACGCACGCTTATATCGCATTCCGTTTCTCTACCACGGGTGCGCTTTAAAACCACGGCGCTGCAGTTTTTGCTTTTCTCTTCTTTCTTCTTCTCCGCCCTTAAACTGGCTCTCTCAACTACTACACGCAGAGACAAAGCAACAGCGCGCGCATTAGATCCCATAGATGAGATGAATATTTACAATTAGTATTAGGGTTATAATTATATTCGAGTGCTGATTGCCGTGCTATCGTTTGCTAACGAAGCTTTCCCTCAAGTCTAAATATATTAAGGCAGTTTGTCGTGTGCGTATCATGGCTACGCACGCTTATATCGCATTCCGTTTCTCTACCACGGGTGCGCTTTAAAACCACGGCGCTGCAGTTTTTGCTTTTCTCTTCTTTCTTCTTCTCCGCCCTTAAACTGGCTCTCTTCACTGTACTACACGCAGAGACAAAGAAACAGCGCGCGCATGCGATCCCATAGATGAGATGAATATATATATATATATAGAGAGAGAGAGAGAGAAAACTATCAGTCATAGCTCTCGTAGTATAGCCCTCTGGGCCGTTTCCTTTTTTTTCGAAAGTAGTCCTATTAGGGTTATTATAATTACACGAAGGTATTTCGCCCTCATCAGCAGCAGTCCTTGGTATAGTTACTCTGGCGGCTAGCTTCCCACGCTATGCGTGCCGCCATCGCACCTGGTTAAGCTTTTGCTAGACGCTAGAGTTAGGCTTTGTCCGCGCAACCTTGAGCGATCGGAAAGCGCGTTTCCCCCTCTTGGCCGGCGGAGAAGGGAAGCTTCGTTCCGGCCGCGAAGCTCTCCACATCTCTGTAAGGTGCCTTGGGGATGTCTCGTGCCGAAGATGCCCTCTCGGTGAGCGCATATTTCACCCCTCATCTTTTAAGAGGTTCAATACATACAAGCATTTGCCTAGCAAACCAGATTTTTTTTTTTTTTTTTTTTTTTTTCAAGGGAATTTTCCACGTCTCAGTAATTTCTCTCGTCGTATTCGAGTGCTGATTGCCGTGTTATAGTTTGTTAACGAAGCTTTCCCTCAAGTCTAAATATTTTAAGGCAGTTTTCCTAGCCTCTAAAGCCGCTCGAGCTGGCTCTTCTCCTTGAGCGGCCATTTTTCCTAGAAAGTATGCCTTCCAACTACTCCGCCCTTAAACTGGCTCTCTCAACTACTACACGCAGAGACAAAGCAACAGCGCGCGCATTAGATCCCATAGATGAGATAAATATTTACAATTAGTATTAGGGTTATAATTATATTCGAGTGCTGATTGCCGTGCTATCGTTTGCTAACGAAGCTTTCCCTCAAGTCTAAATATATTAAGGCAGTTTGTCGTGTGCGTATCATGGCTACGCACGCTTATATCGCATTCCGTTTCTCTACCACGGGTGCGCTTTAAAACCACGGCGCTGCAGTTTTTGCTTTTCTCTTCTTTCTTCTTCTCCGCCCTTAAACTGGCTCTCTCAACTACTACACGCAGAGACAAAGCAACAGCGCGCGCATTAGATCCCATAGATGAGATGAATATTTACAATTAGTATTAGGGTTATAATTATATTCGAGTGCTGATTGCCGTGCTATCGTTTGCTAACGAAGCTTTCCCTCAAGTCTAAATATATTAAGGCAGTTTGTCGTGTGCGTATCATGGCTACGCACGCTTATATCGCATTCCGTTTCTCTACCACGGGTGCGCTTTAAAACCACGGCGCTGCAGTTTTTGCTTTTCTCTTCTTTCTTCTTCTCCGCCCTTAAACTGGCTCTCTTCACTGTACTACACGCAGAGACAAAGAAACAGCGCGCGCATGCGATCCCATAGATGAGATGAATATATATATATATATATAGAGAGAGAGAGAGAAAACTATCAGTCATAGCTCTCGTAGTATAGCCCTCTGGGCCGTTTCCTTTTTTTTCGAAAGTAGTCCTATTAGGGTTATTATAATTACACGAAGGTATTTCGCCCTCATCAGCAGCAGTCCTTGGTATAGTTACTCTGGCGGCTAGCTTCCCACGCTATGCGTGCCGCCATCGCACCTGGTTAAGCTTTTGCTAGACGCTAGAGTTAGGCTTTGTCCGCGCAACCTTGAGCGATCGGAAAGCGCGTTTCCCCCTCTTGGCCGGCGGAGAAGGGAAGCTTCGTTCCGGCCGCGAAGCTCTCCACATCTCTGTAAGGTGCCTTGGGGATGTCTCGTGCCGAAGATGCCCTCTCGGTGAGCGCATATTTCACCCCTCATCTTTTAAGAGGTTCAATACATACAAGCATTTGCCTAGCAAACCAGATTTTTTTTTTTTTTTTTTTTCAAGGGAATTTTCCACGTCTCAGTAATTTCTCTCGTCGTATTCGAGTGCTGATTGCCGTGTTATAGTTTGTTAACGAAGCTTTCCCTCAAGTCTAAATATTTTAAGGCAGTTTTCCTAGCCTCTAAAGCCGCTCGAGTTGGCTCTTCTCCTTGAGCGGCCATTTTTCCTAGAAAGTATGCCTTCCAACTACTCCGCCCTTAAACTGGCTCTCTCAACTACTACACGCAGAGACAAAGCAACAGCGCGCGCATTAGATCCCATAGATGAGATAAATATTTACAATTAGTATTAGGGTTATAATTATATTCGAGTGCTGATTGCCGTGCTATCGTTTGCTAACGAAGCTTTCCCTCAAGTCTAAATATATTAAGGCAGTTTGTCGTGTGCGTATCATGGCTACGCACGCTTATATCGCATTCCGTTTCTCTACCACGGGTGCGCTTTAAAACCACGGCGCTGCAGTTTTTGCTTTTCTCTTCTTTCTTCTTCTCCGCCCTTAAACTGGCTCTCTCAACTACTACACGCAGAGACAAAGCAACAGCGCGCGCATTAGATCCCATAGATGAGATGAATATTTACAATTAGTATTAGGGTTATAATTATATTCGAGTGCTGATTGCCGTGCTATCGTTTGCTAACGAAGCTTTCCCTCAAGTCTAAATATATTAAGGCAGTTTGTCGTGTGCGTATCATGGCTACGCACGCTTATATCGCATTCCGTTTCTCTACCACGGGTGCGCTTTAAAACCACGGCGCTGCAGTTTTTGCTTTTCTCTTCTTTCTTCTTCTCCGCCCTTAAACTGGCTCTCTTCACTGTACTACACGCAGAGACAAAGAAACAGCGCGCGCATGCGATCCCATAGATGAGATGAATATATATATATATATATAGAGAGAGAGAGAGAGAAAACTATCAGTCATAGCTCTCGTAGTATAGCCCTCTGGGCCGTTTCCTTTTTTTTTCGAAAGTAGTCCTATTAGGGTTATTATAATTACACGAAGGTATTTCGCCCTCATCAGCAGCAGTCCTTGGTATAGTTATTCTGGCGGCTAGCTTCCCACGCTATGCGTGCCGCCATCGCACCTGGTTAAGCTTTTCCTAGACGCTAGAGTTAGGCTTTGTCCGCGCAACCTTGAGCGATCGGAAAGCGCGTTTCCCCCTCTTGGCCGGCGGAGAAGGGAAGCTTCGTTCCGGCCGCGAAGCTCTCCACATCTCTGTAAGGTGCCTTGGGGATGTCTCGTGCCGAAGATGCCCTCTCGGTGAGCGCATATTTCACCCCTCATCTTTTAAGAGGTTCAATACATACAAGCATTTGCCTAGCAAACCAGATTTTTTTTTTTTTTTTCAAGGGAATTTTCCACGTCTCAGTAATTTCTCTCGTCGTATTCGAGTGCTGATTGCCGTGTTATAGTTTGTTAACGAAGCTTTCCCTCAAGTCTAAATATTTTAAGGCAGTTTTCCTAGCCTCTAAAGCCGCTCGAGTTGGCTCTTCTCCTTGAGCGGCCATTTTTCCTAGAAAGTATGCCTTCCAACTACTCCGCTCTTAAACTGGCTCTCTCAACTACTACACGCAGAGACAAAGCAACAGCGCGCGCATTAGATCCCATAGATGAGATGAATATTTACAATTAGTATTAGGGTTATAATTATATTCGAGTGCTGATTGCCGTGCTATCGTTTGCTAACGAAGCTTTCCCTCAAGTCTAAATATATTAAGGCAGTTTGTCGTGTGCGTATCATGGCTACGCACGCTTATATCGCATTCCGTTTCTCTACCACGGGTGCGCTTTAAAACCACGGCGCTGCAGTTTTTGCTTTTCTCTTCTTTCTTCTTCTCCGCCCTTAAACTGGCTCTCTTCACTGTACTACACGCAGAGACAAAGAAACAGCGCGCGCATGCGATCCCATAGATGAGATGAATATATATATATATATATATATATAGAGAGAGAGAGAAAACTATCAGTCATAGCTCTCGTAGTATAGCCCTCTGGGCCGTTTCCTTTTTTTTTCGAAAGTAGTCCTATTAGGGTTATTATAATTACACGAAGGTATTTCGCCCTCATCAGCAGCAGTCCTTGGTATAGTTATTCTGGCGGCTAGCTTCCCACGCTATGCGTGCCGCCATCGCACCTGGTTAAGCTTTTCCTAGACGCTAGAGTTAGGCTTTGTCCGCGCAACCTTGAGCGATCGGAAAGCGCGTTTCCCCCTCTTGGCCGGCGGAGAAGGGAAGCTTCGTTCCGGCCGCGAAGCTCTCCACATCTCTGTAAGGTGCCTTGGGGATGTCTCGTGCCGAAGATGCCCTCTCGGTGAGCGCATATTTCACCCCTCATCTTTTAAGAGGTTCAATACATACAAGCATTTGCCTAGCAAACCAGATTTTTTTTTTTTTTTTCAAGGGAATTTTCCACGTCTCAGTAATTTCTCTCGTCGTATTCGAGTGCTGATTGCCGTGTTATAGTTTGTTAACGAAGCTTTCCCTCAAGTCTAAATATTTTAAGGCAGTTTTCCTAGCCTCTAAAGCCGCTCGAGTTGGCTCTTCTCCTTGAGCGGCCATTTTTCCTAGAAAGTATGCCTTCCAACTACTCCGCCCTTAAACTGGCTCTCTCAACTACTACACGCAGAGACAAAGCAACAGCGCGCGCATTAGATCCCATAGATGAGATAAATATTTACAATTAGTATTAGGGTTATAATTATATTCGAGTGCTGATTGCCGTGCTATCGTTTGCTAACGAAGCTTTCCCTCAAGTCTAAATATATTAAGGCAGTTTGTCGTGTGCGTATCATGGCTACGCACGCTTATATCGCATTCCGTTTCTCTACCACGGGTGCGCTTTAAAACCACGGCGCTGCAGTTTTTGCTTTTCTCTTCTTTCTTCTTCTCCGCCCTTAAACTGGCTCTCTCAACTACTACACGCAGAGACAAAGCAACAGCGCGCGCATTAGATCCCATAGATGAGATGAATATTTACAATTAGTATTAGGGTTATAATTATATTCGAGTGCTGATTGCCGTGCTATCGTTTGCTAACGAAGCTTTCCCTCAAGTCTAAATATATTAAGGCAGTTTGTCGTGTGCGTATCATGGCTACGCACGCTTATATCGCATTCCGTTTCTCTACCACGGGTGCGCTTTAAAACCACGGCGCTGCAGTTTTTGCTTTTCTCTTCTTTCTTCTTCTCCGCCCTTAAACTGGCTCTCTTCACTGTACTACACGCAGAGACAAAGAAACAGCGCGCGCATGCGATCCCATAGATCAGATGAATATATATATATATATATATATAGAGAGAGAGAGAGAAAACTATCAGTCATAGCTCTCGTAGTATAGCCCTCTGGGCCGTTTCCTTTTTTTTTCGAAAGTAGTCCTATTAGGGTTATTATAATTACACGAAGGTATTTCGCCCTCATCAGCAGCAGTCCTTGGTATAGTTATTCTGGCGGCTAGCTTCCCACGCTATGCGTGCCGCCATCGCACCTGGTTAAGCTTTTCCTAGACGCTAGAGTTAGGCTTTGTCCGCGCAACCTTGAGCGATCGGAAAGCGCGTTTCCCCCTCTTGGCCGGCGGAGAAGGGAAGCTTCGTTCCGGCCGCGAAGCTCTCCACATCTCTGTAAGGTGCCTTGGGGATGTCTCGTGCCGAAGATGCCCTCTCGGTGAGCGCATATTTCACCCCTCATCTTTTAAGAGGTTCAATACATACAAGCATTTGCCTAGCAAACCAGATTTTTTTTTTTTTCAAGGGAATTTTCCACGTCTCAGTAATTTCTCTCGTCGTATTCGAGTGCTGATTGCCGTGTTATAGTTTGTTAACGAAGCTTTCCCTCAAGTCTAAATATTTTAAGGCAGTTTTCCTAGCCTCTAAAGCCGCTCGAGTTGGCTCTTCTCCTTGAGCGGCCATTTTTCCTAGAAAGTATGCCTTCCAACTATCGCGGACAACATGAGTCTCTTTCCACGTAAGTGTGAGGCTCGGAGCAGGAGCTGTGGCGCTTGAAAGTAGCCTGGGACCTGACGAACCAACCGACTGAGCTATCTTTCTGGGCAACATCGAAGGGTCACGAGTTCAAATCACCTGTTATGTTCCTTTTTTTTCTGCCCCTTTTTCTTTCTTTTTTTTTCTTTTTTTTTTCCTTTTAATGTCTTTTCCTTTATTTTATGACTGTACGGGAACCCTCCTAAAAAAAAATATATATATATATATATTTATATAGATCTTCAAATATTTATGGCCTCACACTCACATGTGCAGGTCATAAATACCAGGTTCTCTAGCCGAGTGCCATCCATGCGGTATAACCGAGCTCAGATTGGTCCACCTTGACTGACCAAGTAGGGCACCACTGTAGGTTAAATGAGGCGTACAACTCCTGCGGGACCCGCCGGGGTTGCTCAGTGGTTATGGTGTTAGACTGCTGAGCACGAGGTCGCGGGATCGGACCCCGACCACGGCGGCCGCATTTCGATGGGGGCGAAATGCGAAAACACCCGTGTACTTAGAATTAGGTGCACGTTAAAGAACCCCAGGTGGTCGAAATTTTCGGAGTCCTCCACTACGGCGTGCATAATCAGAAAGTGGTTTTGTCACGTAAAACCCCATAAATTAATTTTTAATTTAACTCCTACGGGGACGGTAGAGTATCCGTCTCCAGTGCAAGAGGACCGTGATTCAAATCCCGGTGCCGCGCTATTCTCCACCGGAAAATACAAAAAAAAAAAACGTGTGTTGAGAAAATTGCACAAACAGGCCTGGAGTGCGGCCTGATCCCGGTGACCAGAACCGGTAACGCACTCTCTCACCAGAGCAGGATTGGCCACCCTGGTGCAGTACTTGGCCACAACCTCCTATATGAATACAACAATCAAACCCCGGCCCTCAGTCCCCAGCAGCCGCGAAGCAACTGACCACGGCGGCGGTCAGATCTGTGACGCTGCAGAGGGTGCTAAGAATACCTGGCTCCGGACAGGCCGCCATTGGAATCTGAACCTGGCAACGTTTAACGTTAGAACGCTATCTAGTGAGGCGAGTCTAGCAGTGTTATTGGAGGAATTAGAGGGTAGTAAATGGGATATAATAGGGCTCAGTGAGGTTAGGAGGACAAAAGAAGCATATACAGTGCTAAAAAGCGGGCATGTACTGTGCTACCGGGGCTTAGCGGAGAGACGAGAACTAGGAGTCGGATTCCTGATTAATAAGGAAATAGCTGGTAACATACAGGAATTCTATAGCATTAACGAGAGGGTGGCATGTCTTGTTGTGAAACTTAATAAGAGGTACAAAATGAAGGTTGTTCAGGTCTACGCTCCTACATCTAGTCATGATGACCAGGAAGTCGAAAGCTTTTATGAAGACGTAGAATCGGCGATGGGTAAAGTCAAAACAAAATACACTATACTGATGGGCGACTTCAATGCCAGGGTAGGCAAGAAGCAGGCTGGAGACAAGTCAGTGGGGGAATATGGCATAGGCTCTAGGAATAGCAGAGGAGAATTATTAGTAGAGTTTGCAGAACAGAATAATATGCGTATAATGAATACCTTTTTCCGCAAGCGGGTTAGCCGAAAGTGGACGTGGAGGAGCCCGAATGGTGAGACTAGAAATGAAATCGACTTCATACTCTGGGCGAACCCTGGCATCATTCAAGATGTAGACGTGCTCGGCAAGGTACGCTGCAGTGACCACAGGATGGTAAGAACTCGAATTAGCCTAGACTTGAGGAGGGAACGAAAGAAACTGGTACACAAGAAGCCAATCAATGAGTTAGCGGTAAGAGGGAAACTAGAGGAATTCCGGATCAAACTACAGAACAGGTATTCGGCTTTAACTCAGGAAGAGGACCTTAGTGTTGAAGCAATGAACGACAATCTCATGGGCATCATTAAGGAGTGCGCAATAGAAGTCGGTGGTAACGCCGTTAGACAGGAAACCAGTAAGCTATCGCAGGAGACGAAAGATCTGATCAAGAAACGCCAATGTATGAAAGCCTCTAATCCTACAGCTAGAATAGAACTGGCAGAACTTTCTAAGTTAATCAACAAGCGTAAGACAGCGGACATCAGGAACTATAATATGGATAGAATTGAACAGGCTCTCAGGAACGGAGGAAGCCTAAAAACAGTGAAGAAGAAACTAGGAATAGGCAAGAATCAGATGTGTGCGTTAAGAGACAAAGCCGGCAATATCGTTACTAATATGGACGAGATAGTTCAAGTGGCTGAGGAGTTCTATAGAGATTTATACAGTACCAGTGGCACCCACGACGATAGTGGAAGAGAGAATAGCCTAGAGGAATTCGAAATCCCACAGGTAACGCCAGAAGAAGTAAAGAAAGCCTTAGGAGCTATGCAAAAGGGGAAGGCAGCTGGGGAGGATCAGGTAACAGCAGATTTGTTGAAGGATGGTGGTCAGATTGTTCTAGAGAAACTGGCCACCCTGTATACGCAATGCCTCATAACCTCGAGCGTACCGGAATCTTGGAAGAACGCTAACATAATCCTAATCCATAAGAAAGGGGACGCCAAAGACTTGAAAAATTATAGACCGATCAGCTTACTGTCCGTTGCCTACAAAGTATTTACTAAGGTAATCGCAAATAGAATCAGGAACACCTTAGACTTCTGTCAGCCAAAGGACCAGGCAGGATTCCGTAAAGGCTACTCAACAATAGACCATATTCACACTATCAATCAAGTGATAGAGAAATGTGCAGAATATAACCAACCCTTATATATAGCTTTCATTGATTACGAGAAAGCGTTTGATTCAGTCGAAACCTCAGCAGTCATGGAGGCATTACGGAATCAGGGTGTAGATGAGCCATATGTAAAAATACTGGAAGATATCTATAGCGGCTCCACAGCCACCGTAGTCCTCCACAAAGAAAGCAACAAAATCCCTATAAAGAAAGGCGTCAGACAGGGAGATACGATATCTCCAATGCTATTCACAGCATGTTTACAGGAGGTATTCAGAGGCCTGGAGTGGGAAGAATTGGGGATAAAAGTCGATGGAGAATACCTTAGCAACTTGCGATTCGCTGATGATATTGCCTTGCTTAGTAACTCAGGAGCCCAATTGCAATGCATGCTCACTGACCTGGAGAGGCAAAGCAGAAGGGTGGGTCTGAAAATTAATCTGCAGAAAACTAAAGTACTGTTTAACAGTCTCGGAAGAGAACAGCAGTTTACGATAGGTAGCGAAACACTGGAAGTGGTAAGGGAATACATCTACTTAGGGCAGGTAGTGACCACGGATCCGGATCATGAGACTGAAATAACCAGAAGAATAAGAATGGGTTGGGGTGCGTTTGGCAGGCATTCTCAAATCATGAACAGTAGGTTGCCACTATCCCTCAAAAGGAAAGTGTACAACAGCTGTGTGTTACCAGTACTCACATATGGGGCAGAAACCTGGAGGCTTACGAAAAGGGTTCTGCTGAAATTGAGAACGACGCAACGAGCTATGGAAAGAAGAATGATGGGTGTAACGTTAAGGGATAAGAAAAGAGCAGATTGGGTGAGGCAACAAACGCGGGTAAACGACATCTTAGTTGAAATCAAGAAAAAGAAATGGGCATGGGCCGGACATGTAATGAGGAGGGAAGATAACCGATGGTCACTAAGAGCTACGGACTGGATTCCAAGAGAAGGGAAGCGTAGCAGGGGGCGGCAGAGAGTTAGGTGGGCAGATGACATTAAGACGTTTGCAGGGACAACATGGCCACAATTAGTACATGACCGGGGTAGTTGGAGAAGTATGGGAGAGGCCTTTGCCCTGCAGTGGGCGTAACTAGGCTGATGATGATGATGATGATGCCAGAATGAATGGCTTGGCTCCCAAACCAGCCGTAGATGTCTTGCAGATGAGTCTGAAGACACCTTGACAGAGAATCTTCTATCCCTATTCACGCGGAATCACTATACCTTTGCCTTTGCCGCGGAAACAATTTCTGACGCAGTGCGGTTTCGATTCAATTCCCAGAAGTTGCGGCCTTCCTCTGAGGATCTAAAAACAACTGGGATTCCCTCAGGTCGCTTCTTTTTATACATTACCAAGGAGAACGGCGTATCATCATTGTTATGTCTTCATCTTCGCTTAGCTCATAGGCGGATGTCCGGTCTTCGTCAACCCGTGCTTTCTTGGCTTCACATCCGCACGTCTCAGCCATATTCACTCAAGGTGCGCTGGAAAGTTGTGCGGCATTGGAAACTAGCGTCGCCGGCATGTTGACGCCAGGCACGTCTTGTGGCGCTATCGAATACAGCGCCGATTCTGTGGCACTCATGCATCTAGGAACGCGCTGTCGGACATATATATGGCTTATGCCGGTGTTCTTTGCTGCCTACCGCCGCGATAGGCGCAGATGCGCTGCAGAGCGCAGCCAAACCGCGCGATATTGTGCGTGATCTTTAGCACATAAATAGCCAACAGGTTGTCTGTTCTCTCTAGACAACAGCACAAAGTCTCAAAACAGCACTTATTCTTCGAAGGAAACAGAAAATAATATCTCACCGAAGAAGCAGTGGCCGCTCACTTATATTTATATCAGTTCACTCACACGAAATTTTTCTTTAAGAAGATAACTTTTAATTATTCTGTACTTCGAGTTTATGTAATCTTTTGAAGTCTGTTAGCTTCATTGTTTGCGTTTTTATTTGAAAAGAAAAAGGCGGTGCCAAATAAAGGCACCAATATCTCCTCAATCATCTTCTCACGTTGCAGTGACGGTGAAGACCACAGTAGCAAAGCTGTAAATCGCGGAGGCACCTTTTTATTGGGCGACGCTGCGCAACAAAAGCAAGTGACACTAAAAGCACAATGATTTCAGTGAGCACAGTCAACGGTCGTCTTATCTGATCAACGGTTCAAGCGCGTCAGCTTTTATCCATGACTCGTAGAAAGTTGAAGCGTAATCGCTCGGGGCTGCATCCCTTCCAGAAAGTACTACATAATGTGAGTCGCACATGCAGTCAGATTATACAAGGCTCGGTGACAACAAGCAACGGATAGAACCATCTAATAACATTCGTAAAACGTCGAATACATACAGACTTGTCCTGCGCCGAGGGATGTTTACCATTAGTTAGCCGGTGAAAAGCGGCCACCGCGGAGAAGGATAAACAAAAAATTAAATTATGGGGTTTTACGTGCCAAAACCACTTTCTGATTATGAGGCACGCCGTAGTGGAGGACTCCGGAAATTTCGACCACCTGGGGTTCTTTAACGTGCACCTAAATCTAAGTACACGGGTGTTTTCGCATTTCGCCCCCATCGAAATGCGGCCGCCGTGGCTGGGATTCGATCCCGCGACCTCGTGCTCAGCAGCCTAACACCATAGCCACTGAGCAACCGCGGCGGGTAAGGATAAACAAGTACACGTGCCATTACATTTTTTTTTTTTTTAATTCACTACCATTTTTTCTCCCACCAATGGTCAGCCACATTACTTGCGCTAACAAAATGCACTACAACTGATGCACGAGCCAAGCAAAAATACTTTGTCCCTATGTAACCCCAGAACACTCAGCCGGCCGCGTATTTACAATCGCTAGTAGGTACAACGGGGCTTGGCACCTGCGCAGGCGCTGGACGTTTGCGCGCTTGCCCCAGTAAGAGCGGGTGCGAGAGAGAAAATGTGGGGACTTTTGCTCCTTGAATGTATAACTGTGCATAGACACTATGGATGAATTTCTTAGCGCGTATCGTATGCGTTTGTTCCTAGGTGCGCCGGCATTGCGAAGTGGGCTTGAAGCTCGGACGCTGTGTGCCGGCGCGGTGAAACAGCTGTTAACACCGCAGATGCGTCCGTGGGAGCAGTGGAGACCGTGAAAGAGGCCGCTCCGCATATATTGAAAATGTAGAAGGCACAGCACCATAGCAACCCCGGTTGAACGCGAATGGCTAGAAGGGTGCCGGCGACACTCGACGGCCCCGCAACCGCTATCAGAATACGCTGCGCCCCCCTAACGCGTTTTACGCTAACCTAACCTAACGTCAGCCTAGCCTAACGTTAACCCAACCTAACGAGGCCGAGACAGAAAGACAACAATGGTCACGACGTAACCGCTGTGGAAACACGCCGCGCCACGCTGGCTTTTACGCTACCCTAGCGTAACGCAACGTTAACGTAACCCAACCTAAACTAACCTAACGTAACATAACGTGGCCGAGACGCAAAGACAATAATCCGCACGGCATAACCGCTGTGACACCGCGGCACCCAAACGCTTTTTATGTTACCCTAACGTAAGCTAAGCTAACGTAAACCTAACCTAAACCTAACCTACCCTAACCTAATGTGGACGAGACCAAAGCCAGGAATCCCCACGGTGCGACATCAGCCAACTGCGTTCAACCGTGATTGCTAAGGTGTTCTGCGCTTATTTCACTCAAATGGGGTTACTCAGAAATGCTCCTAAAAAGTCCAGGAGAGCAGGCCTGGAGTCTACTACGGCCCCTATTGCTCGCTCGGGGAAATCAGTTCTTTTTTTACTTGAAGGTAGAGTGCCGTAATGCGTGACAATGTTATAATCCGGCATGACTGACTCAGCACCAGCATCGGACGCGCGAGAAAGTCTCTCCGTCGTACGTTTAGTTACAGCGATCACCAAATGAGGTGTGAGTGCACGATAGTTCACCTCTTTCACCGCGTAGGCAGCCAGCGTCCGAGCGCAAACAAACTCCTCCCCCCGTCAGCTATGCCGGCACGCCTAGAGACAAACCCACGCTACACGCGCAAAGAAACTTCTCCACCATAGTGCCTAGGCAGAGTCATATATTCAAGGAGCAAAGGCCCCCAGATTTTCACTCTCGCACCCGCTTTTACTCGCGCCTGCGCAGAAACGTCGAACGGCGTCAGAAGCGCCACGCCACGCTGTACCTACTAGGAATTGTAATCTGTCGCCTTGTCACTTCTTGCAGAAACGTGATAAAGTATAATACGTAGCCTATGTACTAGAGGAGAAAAAATCAAGAAACAGAAAGAAGGGCTAGACACTTGAGACGGCGGAGTAAATTTTTCCCGTGGCTCGGTTTCACCTTGACCATCGAAAAGCTGTTGATAGGCTCGTGACGATGAAGTGCGGATAGTTTTAGCAGGTCCTGGGTCGCAAATGAAAACGGCGCGGATACCTGGGCCACTATCTTCTACACGTTCCAAAAGCCGACGTTTGGTATCACCCCACGCTATTAGACTAGATTGGCCTAGGGCGCGATATCGGTGCAGTCTGGACAATCGCGCGAGGCGAAGTCGAACGTCGGCTTTTCGAACGTGCACATCTTCGCGGTAGATACCTAATCGATTACAAGAAATCACGCCAGCTTATATTGCAACCACTGCAAGATGATAAAGACAGACAAACAACAAAGCGATTAAAAGAGCCTATGTTTACCCACATGAAAGATGGCGATAGCGTAAAAATATCGACCAGGAAAACGGAGGGGGAGTAGAGCAATGGAGCCCTCAGACGGAAACCGGAGGAAGAGGGTATGGCCAAAGCGTGAGAAAAGCGTAGTGGCGCGCAAGACGGGCTCTGCTGCGACGACCGCTACGAGATGGCGCCAGAATAGCGCGCCGTCGTCTGTTCACCGATAGCATGCGGCGAAAGTGTCCACCGAAACTGTATACGGAAAGGAAACGCTCAATGAGCGGTGGCCTGTCTGCAGTGGCCGCTGTGGATCGCCCCCACGCATCACCCACGCCCTGCCTCTCGCGATCTCTCGATTAGCGAGGCAGTCGCGCCTCATTTCGCTCCATTTGCAATGGGGAGCACGAGACAAGTTGGCCGCGACAGCCAATATATCACGAAATAAAAATGCGTCTAGATTTCGCATTAAAGAGTATGGTAATCGTCGGCGAAATTTTTTACTCCAGGAAGGGACGGTACAACCTGGGATGCACCCGAAGGTGGCTTTGCAGTTTAACACAATGTCCCTAAGGGTTAGCTGCCACTCACACGCTTCGGGCAATGAGGCAAGGAAGTAAGCCACTAATTCTAGTGGCCGTATGGAAAGTAGAGCGCGCACAAGTGCTCTAGCTCGTGCTATGAGGGGCACGAACAGTGGCGTAGCAAAAAATTTTTCCGGGGGGGAGGGGGGGAGGAGGCATAGCATAGCAACCCGAGATCCTCCTTGTTGAATTTCTCGAGAGATCACATACATGAATAATAACTGCATTGCTATTGCCAAGCTGCTGCAAACGCAATGTTCAACGCTACGCACTGTCAAGACAAGTAAAATATGTATTTTTTCATAAAAGAATGTACTCGTATATATCGAAAATTGTGCCCTAAATAACTGATATCAGTGCTTCCATGTTTTCTCTCTATTTAAAATGTAAAGAAAATATCACACGAACTAAAAACACATAACACGATAAAGCTTTTGCCATATGGGGGGCTCGTCGTCATAGGTGATGATACGGTGTTTCGTAATCGATGCCTGACGTATCTTCGACGACCTTGCAAAGCAAGAGTGGAACTGGAGCGACCACTCGCGCAGGGGTTGTTTGTACTCTTAAGGAAGCGCTGGACTAATGTCGACGTTGCGTAGAGGTGCTTCAGCAGTGCCGATTGCCTTGGAAACAAAACACTCAGTGACATCGGCGATCGGGTCGGCGTAGGCGATGACAGTATCGGGAAAAATGTGCCGGTGTTCGTAGCTGAAGTTCGTGACAAGAACCTCGCAGTGGCCATCATGGAGATCAATAAGGCTTCTTGCTACGCAAACACCTCGAGAAAGCAGGAGAGAGCGATTGCTTTCTGCGACCGCTTCACCGTGTAAGAGTCTGTCACATGCAACCTGAACCACGACACTTGCATGCGGTGGTTACGTGACAGCGTCGTCGATGACACGAAGAGATGCTCGAGGGTGGATGGTGTTGGTCGTCGCTGTGGCGCTCTTTGTCGAGAAAGTGACGAGGCGTTGTCGAATGTCGATAGCTCTGTGCTCCCTGAGAAAGTCCACGCCAATGATTAGGTCTCGAGATCACTGAGGGAGAATGCTCAAGCTGGCAACAAACGTAGAGCCGCGAATCTGCATTCGTGCCGTGCACATGCCGAGTGGTGGGACAATGTGCCTGCCAGCTGTACGCACTGGGGTTTGATTTCAAGGCACCGTCAGTTTCTTCAGAAGGGTGGCCAGTTTTTCGCTGATTATAGAATAATCCGCTCCAGTGTCCACTAAAGCAGTCAATTCACGACCGTGGAGCAGTACAGGAATGTCTAAGGAAATTCTTCTTCCGTAATCAGCAGGTACTGTCGTCGTCGATGTATCGTCGGTCCGCATACGCATCAGTAGGGGTCCTTGAGCACGTCCAGACTGAGCGGGCTCGCCCCCGAAGGCCGCTGTGGTTAGTTTTCCCGGTGCAGGCTAGACGACCGACCCTGCACGTACGGCGAGTTGGAGAAAACCGCCGCGGCGAAGGGGAGCGTGACTGGTGTCGAGCTGATGGGGATCCGCGCTGCTGGGCAACGTATTCTTCAATTTCAGGAGGAGGGTGGCTGAACCTAGGTCTCGGCAAGTTTGCTTAGAATGCGCGTAGTCCGAGCTCTCGATAGAAGCACTGTCGGTAGACATGACCAGCTTCGCCACAGTGGAAGCAAAGGGGACGGCGATCACGTGCCCGCCACACGTCTGATTTCCTTGGGGCCTGTCGGGGGTCCTGGTAATACGAGGCCGCTTGGACGGTCTGTATCATGGCCGGGCATGCGGTGCGAAGCGGGGAGGAAGGTGAGGCAGGTTGCCTCAAAGCTTGCGAATATGACATACGGGGGCTGTCAGTTCTTTGTGGTCGAGCTTCTTTGTTGAAGGGTAATTCTCTTAGCGCATGATAGACTTCGTCACGGAGAACGCTGGACAAGGAGCTGAGCGTCGGCTGCGATGGTACCGACAGTTTCCGGAGTTCTTCGCAGATTACGGAACGAATGAGCTCTCGAAAGAAATCGACGCGGCTCCCGATAGCTCCGAAGTAGTCCACAGGTGAGGCAGCTTTCACTTGGCGTTCGTATGACGGTGCCCGCTGCCGAAGAGTCTGTCCCATGGTGATGGCCTCGGAGAGAAATTCTGACACAGTCTTGGGAGGGTTGTGCATGAGACCACCGAAAAGCTGCTCTATCCCTCTACGCATCAGGCACCACACCTTCTTTTCTTCTGACATGCTCGGGTCGGCTCGTCGAAAGAGACCCGTCATGTCCTCGACATACATTGCGACACCTTCGTTCGGCATTTGTATACGGGACTGGAGATCACGCTCAGCTCGCTCTCGGTGATAAGGGCTCGCAGACGTCTCAAGAATCCGTCGTTTGAATTCTGCCCTTGAAGTTAGGGCATCTGAACGGTTCTCTTACCAAACATGTGCGCCATCGTTAAGGCTGAAATATAGGCTGTTTAGTTTGTCTACGTCATCCCAATTGTTCAACGCGGCAACACGTTCATAGTGAACCAGCCAATCTCCAACATACTCATGTATGGCGCCGTGGAAGGGATTCGGCGTTCGCGGATTGAGTAGCGTACAATGAACTGGTGTTGGGCCTTCCATACTGGTTGGGTTGGTCGGAGCTGCCCTTTCCTCTGGGAGGAGTCCAAACTCGTGGGCTTGTCCACGGATCCTTCTGCTCGCGCGCTGTACAGGCGTAATCACCAGTACGGGGCTGGAGCTCCTGCTGCTCGGAGGGGTTTGGGGCATAGATTAGAATACCCCGCACCTCCACAAGTTTGTCACGCGCTGAGACAAGAGTTGGCAACAGTACCAGCAGCCAGACACGAAAAATGCCAGACAAGAAGGGACGGTTCTCCAGCTGGCGCGGGATCTTTGGCTTCGTCGTCTTCTTCGCCGTTTTTGCTGGGCACGCAATGCTAACCGATTGCTGGTTCAATATACCAGGTGGCAATATTTAAATATACATATATCTCCTATAAATCTACGTATCTAAGAAAAAGTCACTGTATATAGTGCGTCATACAAGGCATATAAACATGATGCGCAACCAAAGGTTCACAGATCACAGCACCCCCTCCCTCCAGTCGGCCTGATGCGTCGTGCGCGACAGGAGGCGGCGTGCTTCCTCCCCACTTTTCTCCCTTGCGCACATAAGACTGAGCGACCACCGTCGGCTCACTCTTGCCACCCCCCCCCCCTATGCTCTCACTCGCACATATAGCATTGCGACGCGCGGTCACGATGTTATCGTCCTTGGACTTATACGGAAAATGAGGGCGACGGCATTGGCAGGAATGCGCCTGGAGTGTCGATATTTATTTATTTATTTCACATACTGTCAATCCCTCTTGGAATTATAACAGGAATGGCAAGTACATATGGTAGTATTCACGAACAGAGAATATAAATACATTATATGAACATAAGTGTGTTATTGCAAAGGTTTTGGCTTCGCTAAACAAACGAATTAAGTAGTTCATCACAAATGCAATATTTGGGTACAATATACTATAACAAATAATCTGGGAAACCAAACAAGAAAAAGGAAAAAAAAAGACCTGAACACACATGTGATATAAAATACCTACTGAACATGACAAACAGGATGCTGTCATGCGTATGATGCATCATACAAAAAGAACGCTCATAGATTAAAGTGTTAGGCTATGAAGATCAGTAATAAACCTGAGTATGTAATTCAGAGCTGTAAGGCAAGGAGATGTTCTTCCACTGAATTAGCAAATGTATCTAATGAGGGGCTGTTAGTAATGGATTCACTCAGTTTATTCCACTCTCTTCTCGCTAAAGGAAAGAATGAATTCTTAAAGCAATCGGTATGAAAAGAATGCTTATTGAGTGGTTGTGTGTTTTTATGCCGCGTTGGCCGTGTTTCATTTCTGGAGATGTATCTTGAGGTATCAATATTAAGCTTGTTGTGTAAGAGCTGGTACATAAGTTTAGAACGGGCTAGTACAGCTCGGTTTCGTACTGTTAGGATTCTGGCTTTGTTAAGTAGTTCGGTGGGCGAGTCTGTTAATTTATGTTTATTGCATACATACCGTAGAGCTTTCCTGTGTACACCTTCTAGTTTTTTAATTAGTTGTTTAGTGTATGGGAACCAGATAACATTTGCGGACTCGAGGACTGACCTGACGAAAGTTTTGTAAGCCAGAAGTTTTGTATCGGGTGGTGCTAGTCGGAGGTGTCTTCCAAGAAAGAAAAGGCGTTTCATTGCAGTTGCTGTAACGTTATTTATATGGGAGTTCCATCTGAAGTCATGTGTTAACGTTAATCCGAGGTACTTGTGTTCATGAACTTGTATTAGTGGCACGTCGTTAACGGTATACATAAAGCTCGAGTTACTTTTTTTTTCTGGTGATTGAAAGAACAGCAGATTTTCTAGTATTGATAGTCATTTGCCAGTGGGCACACCAGTTAGACACAGCTTTCAAGTCGTTGTTTAATTTTATGTGGTCATCATGCGAGTTAATATTTCGATAAAGAATGCAGTCGTCTGCAAATAGCCTAATGTTTCCTGTGATTTTTGTGGGTAGGTCATTAATAAAAATTAGAAATAAAAGGGGAGCCAGAACGCTTCCTTGGGGGACTGCCGATGTTACCCGGGCTGTCTGGGAAATCTGTCCGTTCACTTCCACAAACTGGGTACGGTTAGTAAGATAGTCGCACATCCAGTCAATTATGGGGCCTGTACGTAATGTAATCTCAAGTTTCCTTATGAGCTTTTTGTGTGATACCCGATCAAATGCCTTCGAGAAATCGAGTAGGATGAGGTCGGTTTGTCTTTGTTGGTCGATATTAAATGATATGTCGTGGGTTAGTTCCAGTAGTTGAGTGATTGTAGAAAGGCCTCTGCGAAAGCCATGTTAATATGGTGATATGATACTCTCCTTTTCTAAGCAAACGGTTATATGTTTTAGTATGATGTGTTCTAGAGGTTTTCACACGGTACTCGTAAGCGAAATCGGCCGAAAGTTGGACGGGTCGTCTTTGCAGCCTGACATGTATTGGGAAAACTTTTGCAGATTTCCAATCCTGTGGAAGAACAGATGATGATAATGATTTGTTAAATATTGTACAAAGGTACTTCGTCATCCATTCTGCGTACCGTTTCAAGAAAGTGTTGGGTATTTTATCCGGGCCTGGCCCTTTTTTTGTGTCCAGGTTTAGGAGAAGGTTCAGTACTCCGGCCTCCGTGACGGTGAGGGGGCTTAGTGTGCTGTTAACGGTGATGTCAATTTGGGGCAGTTCCCCATCGTCAGATGTGAAGATAGAAGAAAAATAGTTATTTAGTGCATTAGCGCTTTTTTTGCTAGTTTCGGGCGACACTTGGGGATCACTTGATGCCTTGGGTTTAAGGTAGTTCCAGAATTTGCTTGGTGAGTTTCTTAGGAATCCTTGAAGTGTGTTTGTGTAAAAGTTTGACTTCGCTGTCTTTATTTTAGATTTCATGTCTTGGATAGCTAGAGTAATACCCCTGTCACACTGGGAGTTTTAATGTCATTCGAATCAAATGGCATTCGGTGCAACGAATGTCATTTGCCCGCGGAGGTGCTACACTCGAAAAATTAATGTCATTCGGTGGCGATATCAATGGCGATAATTACGAAAAATACGTGGCACCGAAAGTAGAACAAGGTAGGTATAAAGTGCTTGCATAAGCAATCCATATATTTAAATGTATTTTTGGGACGTCACTTCACTGAAAAAAAAATATTTTAGTAATGCCTATAAAGAAAAGTTGTTCTATTTGAGACCATGTGGCCACTATAAGCCAAAACAAGGCTTAGCCACCTGAGTAGCCGATAAATTGAAAACAAACAAAATGGCTGACATGACTATGCTGCACGACGACGCTAAGTTGCAGTAGGTGAAGCGATTAGTTGCTGCGTACTTTGCATTACGAGAAGGCGTAATAATCGGAGGAAGCGATTAGACGTGCTATGGCCGACGAGCAGAGTGGCGGTGGCCTGGGCGGCGGCCAGACGCTGCTGAGCTGGAGAGTAACAACATTTTGCCACAGCCGGCCGCACATATTTTGTCTCTTTATTAAAGTAATAAAACCATTAAAACACGCAAACGTTATTATTTCCATACGAGTACGGTTTTCAATTTGCAAATACTGTGTCCTGTTTTGCTTAGTTTCTGGGGTTGAGAGTACACATTCGCTCCGAATGCGAAGCCGAATGAGTTTCTCGAACTCATTCGATTGCGGAAGTCATTCGGTGCTAATGGCATTAAATATCGCTGTGTAGCAACCGGATAATGTCATTCGTTGCTAATGCCATTCGGTTCGAATGACATTAAAACACCCAGTGTGACAGGGGTATAAGATTACTTCGAGATGAAGCTTTAGGTGCTATATTCATTGATTTTTTCAGACGCTTGACTTTACGTTTGGCATGAATGATGTCACGTGAGATCCAGGGATTGTGCTTCCTCGTTTTTTTTAACTTTAGAAGGTACATACTTAGAAATACAATAAAACATAATTTTTTTGAAATCATGCCACAATGTTTCGATGTTTGTAGTGGAACGTGTTGAAAGTTCTTCAAAGGCGGTAAATTCGTTAGATAAGTAGTCAATAATTCCCATCGCAATAATGTAATAAAGAGTCTGCCGCAACAGAAGCGTCCCTTGGCCCATTAGTTTCCGCAATAGAAAAAAAACAAAACAAAACTTTCGCCATGCGATAACTTGTGGCACCGCAACAACGTCTTTGTTTCTTTTATGGGGTGAGGGCACGGAAACAAAAACGCGAAGGAAAGCATGTTGGCCACAATCAAATGCCTACTTTGGGCACTTAATTTAGCTACCGAAGGATTATCGAAGAAAACGTGAGACGCTTGGTCCACAGAGAACCGTACGCATACTACTCGGTATCCTTCACTGGCTAGACAAATTTTTCCGGAGCGGTTCCTTTCAAACGAACGCGTTGCAATGCGACCAGTCCGCGCAGTTATGGCAGTCAGCGACCATTGTTTCTGTTTCTCGTCTGCCAACAAGAAATCATTCAAAACTCTGCCAAGCGAGAATCCACTTTGCCAGAGAAAAACGAACGCGCATCGAAGTGCTCCGCGCGGCGGTCGAGCCAACACGATAAAGGCACATGCGCTTTGGTTGGCTACGGCAGCCCCTGGGTAGCGAGAACAAAAAAAAATGGAATAGGCTCAATGGGTCCTCGCGAATTTAGGTAACAGCAGAAAAATGAATAAGAACGTAGTTACCTTTGCTGGCTTTAGTGTCTTGAAATGGATGCTTTAGCGCGGGTGAAAAACAAATGTTGTTAATCTTGTCTATGACATGACGGCACAAATGAACCACCACACCACAACACTTCGTCTCGTCGGACCTCGGTGCGTGCTTTTTCGAATTGTCTAATAGTTTCATGATTTGGACTGTCTCGTTGTATGGTCCTATGTACGACTTTAGAAAAGCTCACGCACCTTCGTCCTCATATGTTTGTAAGAACATTAAACCCACAGAGTTCTGGAATTGAAAATCTAAAAGACGACTTTGCAACTGTCAATGCACCTTTCGCGTAAAAAGTTGAGGAGAACTTTATACCCGTGAAGTTTCGAAATTCAGACTCATGCGCCCCGTAGATTTCTCGGCTTCCGCAAGATGCCGCGACGAGCCCTCTTGCCATCCAAATGCCGTTGAAACTTTGTGCTTAGATTGGGCTGCTTGCGTTATGTGACCCCCGGTGCATGGGCGTTGCCGCGACATCCAGCCTGATTTCGCTATGTTTGCGCTGAAATCTCTTTTCGAGCGCGAAAAAAAAGACATTGTAGACAATATCCAGCATGATTTCCGGCGCCGGGGGGGTTGGTCGGCGGTGCATGACAGCAGGAAAAAGATTCGGGTGGGGGGGGGGGGGGGGGCTGAGGCCCCATAAGACCCCCGCCTGGCTACGCCCCTGCCAACGAAGTATACGTAGCAGTCGTGTCAAAGAAGTGTAACACTGTCGAACCCCTCTATGAATAAGTACTTGGACTGTCCAAAATTGTTCACTATGCAGGTCCCTTTACTCTAAACGTCGCGCAGCGCACAGCTCACACAAGAACAGGCATAGAGTTTATTTTTCCATATACACGTCATTCCGCTCTATAATGAGGTGCTATAGACTGTAGTTGACGTGGGCATGAGTTAAAACATGCGTACGTTTTCAACATCGCGCTCGCCTGTTCACACGACAGCGTTAATGAGCTCGTGTCGCAGAAAAGCCGCTGTTGTCGGCGTCGTCGGCCTTGGTCGTGAGCAAAAAATGGCAGAAGGCAATTCATAAATAAAAACAACTTGCAAGATGAGCTAGGTGGAAATCGAACCAGCGTCTCCGGAGTGTGAGACGGAGATGTTACCACTCAGTCATGAGTTCTATGCTTCAAAGCGGGACAAAAGCGTCTCTAGTGAATGCGGTGTTGCCTCATAAACGTGCAGTAGAAAATTGTACTGCGGGGTATATCGGTAATTATGAGCATGTAAATTACAGAAGTCGCAGTTAAACGCGTAGCGAAGTAGGTTTCCGCTAAATTTCTTCTGCGCTTGGCGCGCACGCAGAGTCATACTGCGGCAAAGGCAGAAGACCGCCTACTCGCAATGTACGGTGCTGCCCCTGACAGGTGGCGCGCCACTCGCCCACGTGTACCCTTCGTCTCGTTTGAGTGCATTGCGGCCGTGCGGGTACCGGTGCGAGGACGCCCCAATACCCTTGTGTTTAATGTTTTCTCACTCTCTCCCCTACCAACTTCCAGCGTGCGTGACTAGAACCCTTCTGTTTAGGCGACGCGGCTCCTCTTTCCGCTCACAGCGTGACTCCTAGGTGCAGCGTCCGATGCGGGATGCCTCTGACGTGGCCGCAACGCCGTAGCGCGTCTGGTGGGAAAACGTCCCCGGCGATGTGTGCCGTGCTGCCGGCGAGGAGTCATGCGTCTGCATGGTGCTCCCAAGCGAGATAGAGGACGATCCTATCGAGGCGTCAGCCCCATGATCGCGTCCGCCATCACTGCGCGTCGCGGCCCGGCTGTCCGTGCCAATCACGACGTTTGGCTCGCGTAGATCGTTTATCCCTCCGAGACACCGAGTTCTTTGTTTCGTTCCGCTTGCTCAGGCGCACGCTTGCTCATTCGCGCATGCCGAGCGAATGAGTGGGTGGTGCGAATGGGGTGCAATAACGCTATCGCCTTCCACTCTTGAAGGCGAAGCTTAAACGTCCTGCAACTTTTACGTCAGCGGTTTGAACCGACCGTATATTTATTTATTTATTATTTATTTATTTTTATTTATACATACTGCAGCGCAATTTGCGCTATAGCAGAAGTGGGTTAAGAAAAGGCACAGAATATGCTTTGGATTATACAGCGGTAAACACAAGTGAACACTTTTAAAGAACACTGATGAAAGGAAAATACACAAATAAGCACTAGTGAACACTTTTACAAAAGAGCACTGATGAAAGAAAAATACACAAGAAGTTATACAAATGCCAGGCATGGGTGAGCACGATTATGCATCTGGGATGGCGGTTGCAAAAATTTGGGATGAGCATGAGCGAATGGACCCAGGTAATGAATTCCAGTCTTCGATTGAGCGGGGAAAAAAGCTGAATTTGAACATGTTAGTACGTGCGTAGTAGGGTGTCAAGTTTAGGTCATGATGTCTTCTCGTTGATGATCCCGGCGCGAAGTTAATGTAATTATCATTTGGGAGCCTAACTAAAGAATTGACAATGCAATGCAAGAATTTTAATGATTAGACACGGCGACGAGAAGAGAGTGTGTTTAGGTTCAAGGAAGAAAGTGTTGAAGAGGGTGAAAAGTTGCGATCGTAACGATGACATATAAATCGCACAGCTTTTTTCTGTATAGCCTCTAGTTTATTAATCTCTAACTGCTTATGCGGACTCCAAACTACAGATGCATAATCAAGAACAGGGCGGATTAGAGATATATACATTAGTAACTTTGTGTCTTTAGGAGATCGGGTTAGCGTTCGCCTCAAGTAACCTAATTTTTTTAGTGCTTTACTGCATATGTAATCAATGTGTTTGAACCATGACATGTTATGCGTAAAAATGACACCACGATACTTACAATCAGAAACCTTATCTACTGTACTGCCATTGAACGAGTAACTGAAAAGGGAGGGGGAAGATTTGTTGCAGAAAGACATCAGAACGGTTTTATTGAAATTAATGTTCATTTGCCAAGTGTTACACCAATCGCAAAACCTAGAAAACGACTCTTGAAGGCGATAATGGTGATTAGAAGATTTAATCACTTCATATAGAACGGAGTCATCAGCATAGAGACGGATGTTAGAAGAGCAGTGAAGTGGCAAATCGTTTATGTATGATATAAAGAGAAGCGGCCCAAGGACGGAGCCTTGGGGCACACCTGATGTCACATCGACAGTAGCGGAGTCCCCATCCACAGTAGTCCCCATCCCCATCCAATCCCCATCAACAGTAGCGGAGGGAATTCCCCGAGCTGCACGTGTCGCTGAAGTAACTCGGAACTTTTTCGTCTACTTTGTTATTGTATGACCAACGATGAGTGCGAGTGACCTACCGCCATTGGAGCCAGACTGTACGTGTACAAGCCTACACGGTATAATTCATAACCACCGCAGTCACCCTGACAATTTTCGCATTCTTCTGAGAAATACCCAGCTTTTGTATGATGAACAAGAAAATAAGCTCATATCTCTTCTATAGCTTTGTTTGGAGCTAAAGCCTTTTAGCTCAATATATCCTATACAAAGATCTTCAACAGCACAAATGCGATGTTGGAGCTCATATGCGGCAAGTATGCGCCTATTGACAGTCAGAAAATAGACCGTAATTTTGACGACGACCGTCACTTGCAAGAAAAATCGCATATTGTCAGTGTCACCATGCAGGTGTAATGTTGTTGTTATACTTGCAGTGACCGAAGTTGACGTCGAAAAAGTTTCATTCATAAGCAGCAGATGCCAGTTGGCTCTTGGGGCATATACACAGTGTCAAACACCCAGCGGCCGCATGATACGTACCAATGGTATATCATAAGAAGCCAACAAACACTGACACCAAGGAAAACATAGGCGATACTACTTGTGCTTAATAAATGAAATAAGGAACCCATAAATTAATGGAAATGAAAGTGGATGAAGAAACAACTTGCCGCAGGTGGGGAACGATCCACAACCTTCGTAACGGTCTTGGGTATTTATGTTTCCTAGTAGAACCCTCGGAGTGTTAGCCAGCGCCACCAATCACAACCCTTGGCGGCGTATGTGGTACCTCCTTTCTGCGACAGGCATCACGAGAACGTCATCGTTTTGGATGAAGGCAACGGGTCAATAAACCGACACATGCTTCCTAAAGCCATCAATGTTGCCGGATTTGAGATCCTCTTTATGTAATAAACGAAAAGAAAAGGGGCTAACAGAGGGGCCCGATATTTATTAGTCATATCCTAAGAAGCCCACAAACACTGATACCAAGGACAACATACAGGAAAATACCTCTGCTTAATAAACGAAATAAAGAAACGACAAATCAATGGCAGTGAAAGTGGATGAAAAAACAACGAGCCGAAGGTGGGGAACGATGCCACAATTCTCGCATTACCGGTGCGATGCTCTACCAATTGAGCTACCCCGGCTTTGTTGTTCGCTTTTTGTGATATGACTACTAAAAACCGGGCCCCTCAGTTAGCGGCCTTTCTTCTCGTTTATGCCCAACGGTATGTACTTTATACATTTTTAATACGTAGTCGGTGTACTTTCTTGCACTCTTCCACTATTTCCATGATTAAATACGCGACAATGTTAATGTACACAGCAACAGAATATCTGGAATATAAGTGCTCGAGCTCCATATCTTAGCTTACTGCGGTGAGCTCTCTTTACGGGTGCATTTGCAGCACAATTTGCCCTACTTTTCTACTTGATATGGTATCAGATGCCATGAATGTGGCCTCCCTCGCACAAGTGGCGACCTTTCTCAATAGACAGACGAAAATTTCTTTTCTGACAAGTCAGACCTTAAATCCGGCAGCGCGAAATCGCTGGAAGCACCGTGAGCACCTTCGTCCTGTCGTCTGCTTCACATGCCAGTGTTGTGACCTCTCCCGCTCGTGGCGCTCTTCGCCAGCATGTCGCTCAGTCGCTGCTGCCGCCTTACGACGGCCGCCCGGTGCCTATGATGTGGTTGTTTTGGGGCTCTCCTGGTGGTTACGATATTTCTTGGCTTTAGCATTAATGTGATACCGAATCCTGGTCTCGCGTCGTACTGATACCACGTTTCTTCAGTAAACCTCAGTAGGAAGTAAGCGCCAATCTTTTGTACTAGTTTCGTCCTTGTTAAGCATGAAGTGCTTTAAGCTTAAATTGGTGACGACTTCAAAAGACCTTCAGCAAAAATCTGGGGCCGTTATCCAGGCACTCAAGACGAGAATCAACACGATACTGGGGCGAGAACGAAAGGAGAACATCCGGGAAACCTGTCAAAACTTAAGAAGATACCATATCTGGCCCCCCACTCCTTGCAAAGGACTGCTTAACATACCCTTGTACAAAGCTACCAATACAAAACGAAAAATAATCATGCTTCAGATTTCTTCGTAATGTTTTCTTTCTTTCGCGCTTCTATGTTCAATCTCACGTGAGGGCCGAGTGTTTGACTTACTCACAGGAAGCTTCAGTTTTGGAAGTTAACTTTGAATTATTATGCTGTTCGATTTTGTGTAATCTATGTATGTGAGCTTCATTGTTCGCGTTATCATTTGAAAAGAAAAAGCCGGCGCCAATTAAAGGTACCAATACCTCCTCAATATCATATTATCACGTTGCAGTGACAGTGAATAGCACAGTAGCAACGCTGCAAATCACGAAGGCAACTTTTTATTGGGCGAAGCTATGCAACAAAAGCAAGTGACACTACAAGCACTCCGGTTGCAGTGAGCGCAGTCAACGTTCGTGTTATCTGATGAACGGGTCTTCCTTCCAGAAAGTATTACACAATACGTGTCGCCCATACAGTCAGATTACACAAGATTCGGTGAAAACAGGCGACTGATGCAACCATCTCATCACATTCGCGAAACGTCCAATGCACGCAGACGTGTCCTGCGCCGAGCGATAGTGTTTAAAATTTGTTAGCTGGTCAAAAGCGGTCACCATGGAGAAGGATAATGAAGTACACGGGACATCACATTTAAAAACTTTTTACTTCCCCCCTTCTTTTTTTCTAGCAACGGGCAGCAACATTACTGGCGTTACCAAAGTACAGTACAACTGATTCACGAGCCGAGCACAAATATATTGCACTAATGTAAGTCGAGAACACTCACCCGGTCAGTGCTTGCAGAAACGTGATAAAGTATGATACATAGCCCGAGTGATGCAGGAGAAAAAAAAACAAGAGCACAGAAAGAAGGCGCTAGTGACTTGAGAGAGCGGAGGAAATTTTTCCCACACCTTGACTTCACCATAACCATCGCAAAACTGTTTATATGCTTGTGGCCTTGAAATTGGGATAACTGCGGCAGATGCTGGGTCAAAAATGAAAACGGCGCGGACACCTGCCACCGGAATCTGCGCGGTACTTGCCTAATCGATTACAAGAAATCACGCCAGCTTACGTTACAACGACGGCAAGATTATAAAGATAGGCAAGCGACCAAGCGATTAAAAGAGCTTGTGTTTTACGGACGTGAAAGATGACGATAGCGTAAAGACCGCGAGGAGGAAAACGGAGGAGGAGGTACTGCGGAATCATGACGTGGAAACCGGAGGAGGAGGCTATGGCCAAACGTGAGAAATGCATGGTGCCGCGCAAGACGGGCTCTGCTGCGACGAACGCTACGAAATGGCGCCGAGTAGGGCGCCGTCGTCTGTTCACCGATGGCCTGCGGCGAGCGCGTTCACCTATACTATACATCGAAACAAAAAGGCTGAATGAGCGGTGGTGTGTCGGCCGTAGCTGCTGTGAATCGCGCACACGCGTCACCCAGGCGCTGGCTCTCGTGATCTTGTTAACCGAGGCAATCGCGCCACACTGTATTCTGTTATCAATAAGCCGCAATAAGTAGATTTTCCGCGCCAGCCAATATCGCGAAATGAAAATGTGTATAGATTCTGAATAAGGGAGTATCATCGGCGAACTTTTTACTCCCGAAATCAACGGTACAACTTCGCTCGAACCCGAAGGCGGCTTTGCAGTTTGACACAGTGTCCCAAAGCGTTAGCTGCCTCGACGCCAGAATGGGACAGACTGACACGCTCCTGACCTTGAAAGACTGCAGCAGGACCGACAGGATGCTTAATTGAGCCTTCGTTTTCGTGCAGTTGTTTTGCTGTTCGCCTGGAATCTTCAAAGCTGGCTTTTCCTGGACTTGCTTCGAAATGGATCCGTCTGTTGACCATGCGCTGCATTTGAAGCTAGATCCTGTGCCCGCCCATGATTGTTTGCGTCCGAACGTCCCTGTCAAGCTTCCCATCTCACAGCTTTGGCAAGTGCGATATTAGTCCTATACTCGAGCCATATGGTTCCAATTTATATGTGGCTTCATCGGATGGCCCAAAGGAGCATTCTCTTGGTAAATAACGTCATCGACACAACGCTTGAAAATACTGGACCAGGCTTCCATTGTCAGTGGGCAAGACCACAGCAGCACCGACAGGATGCTTAATCAAGTCTTGTTTTTCGTGCGGTTCCTTGGCTGTTCACGAGGAACCTTCAACACTGGCTTTTCCTGGAGGTGCTTCGAAATGGATGCGTCCGTTGTCCGTGCGCTGCATTTGAAGCTGCTGCCTCTGCCCGCGTATAGTTGTTTGCGTCCGAATGTCCCTGTCACCTTTCCGCATGACAGCGTTGGCAAGTGCGATAGTAGTCCTATTATCGTGCCATAGGGTTCTAATTTATATGTGACGTCATCGGACAACCCACTAGGAGCATTCACTTCGCCAATAACGTCATCGACAAAACGCTTAAAAGTCCTGGACCCGGCTACCCTCGTTAGTGGGCAAGACCGCAGCAGCACCGACAGGATGCTTAATCGCGTCTTGTTCTTCGTGTAGGTACGTCACTTTAAACACGCCCATTCTTTGAGATCAGATGATCGTTGTTTGCTGCTGCTCTCTTGTCCACAGAGCTTTTTGTCTTGTTTTATGCATGCACTGTAAATCGCCTTGTCCTTAGCGGTGATCTTGAATTAATCCCGGTGCTACGAAAAAGATGACTCGTAACGCCATTAATTCAGAGGAAACTTCGTGCGCATCTGAACCTGATATAACTGATAATGACTCGAACTATATTTCCGGAATGCTGACCGAACTATTGGCTGGGCAGTAAATGATGGCTCTTGAGATCACTGACATCAATGTTTTCCAGCAAACTGTTAGCAAGCGTTTCGACGCTCTGGAGTCACGTGTGGCCGCCCTCGAAAAAACTACCGCTGATACTAGAGTCTCGTTTGATCATACTGGTTCTGATTTACGCTCTTTATCTAAGGCCCTATCCGAACTAATGAAAAAGAATGATGACCTCGAAAATGGCTCCAGACGCAGCAATATAATTTTGTGTGGCCTCCTGAGACCCCGCTATGGGGATTGGTTCAATATATTAAACATTGAGAAATGAGACAATACTCCTGTGACAAGGCTTTCATCCTCATAAAACCGCACTGTCCAACTTATTGGACAGCTGCTTGCACCATCTATGCAGCATTTATGAAAATACATCGTTAAAATTTCCGCCGAAACAGTTCCACAATGGCGGCATTAGGCTGCGCAGCGTTTTACGACAGCTGCCGGAGAAGGAAGTACTGTTTCTCGTATTTCTACCTGCTTTCAGGACATATTTTTGATCATATATTAAGATTAATACAACAGCGAACGCGTAGAATACAAAATTTAAACTGTTCGCGCTCTTACTTTTTCTTACGCTTCCTTTGATTTCGCGTGTCCATTACGTTAGACGCTAGGACTCAACCCGATTATATTGACCGTGCTTTTGCGATGACCTTGTTATGAACAGCAGACGAGTGCTGTTGGTATTTAGCAGCTTGTGGACGAAATCGCGCCTCTTTTTTTCTTTAGTGGACCAGCCTCGCGTGTCTGATGAATAAGCCGATAATTTTTCTTTTTTCAATCCATGGCCAGGACCTGCAAGACACCTGTCGCAGTTGGTCTCTTAAGAATAAAAAACATCGATGTCCCTTGACCACATACTAAGCGCATGTACAATGTCAACATGGGTGAGGTTGACATGGCAGACCGAATGCTAAGTTATTAAACGATAACAGCACGCGTCAACAAGTGGACAATCAGAGCCATCTTTCAGCTCTTCGACGTTGCCCTCGGCAACTCCTGGGTGCAGTACATATAGAGCATACGCTCCTTAAGGAAACAGCAGAAAGAAATACTCAGATATGTGCAGTTCCGCCAATCTGTTGCTGAGACCCTCATGGCGCAAGGGAAGAAGGATGAAATGGAGAATGAGAACGAAACCGAGTGGCATCCGCCATCAGAACAGGATCGGCTGTACCCTGGAGAACCCCAAAAGCACTAGCCACTGCGCAAGGTTGGCAGACACAGCAAACGCTGCTAGTTTTAGACTACAAGGTTGCGACATGAAAACAGTTTTTTAGCACCAAATGTCGGCTATTCTTCTGCATCACAAAGGACAAAGAGGTGTTTTGAAATTGCCCACAGGAAGTGAACATCAGAGCGAATTTTTCGTTGAGCAGAAGAATGGTCTTTTTTTATGTACTTTATTCTCTACTCTGCCTTTCGAATTACTAAAACATTTTTGCGCACGAGTTTGAGCGCAATATCTACGGTACGTCATGACATGAGCGCTGGGTGAAAAAAAGACCACGTAGCATCCCAGTGTCCAATATATTGGACATCGCGCTGAGTTGAAACTATCAGGGCTATTGAAAAAATATTTAACAATTTTCACCTTCATAAGCCTACTGACTTATTCTGAAAGTTTGGGAAAAAATCTGTGCACCCAAATGCATCCCGGGTCCCTGGAGGATAGACTTGGTGGACACATTGCTGAAAACACACACACGCTTTTGTGTAATGTACGACAGTTTTTGTCAGAGAAATTTCAGTTTGTATGCCCGCCCATCGAAGGCTGCCGTAGAATTGGCACCAAACGTGAAGGTAGACCGCGCCCAGTTATATTACAAGTACTAGACTTCAGGAACGAAGTAGAAATAATGAAAAATGTCTCAAAGATTACAGCAACAAAATTTTACATTACTGAAGATTTCTCGGCTAACGTACGTGTCATTCGCAGAACGCTATGGGCAGCAACCTCTTGTTTTCGGGATCATGGCTCTATTATGAGGTTGCGTTACAACCACCTTTTCATAAATGGTGTCCGCTACAGGTGGAATGGAATGATACAGCTAACGCCCTATTTGACGATTCAGGTCTCCCTGCAAGCACCGTAGTGAATAATTTCAGTCTTTCTGAAAGCTTGCCAAGCACTCTTCCGGCTATGTCATCTTCACATTAACATATCCGCGACTCTTAATAGCTTACTTTCTTGAATTTGAATGCAAGAAGTGTAGAGAATAAGTTCCCGCTGATTTTTTTTTTCTGGTAGCTTCGTATCCCCCTCATTTCATCAGTATCCCTGAAACCTGGCATCCCGATCACATATATGGCTCTGGAATCACTCCTCCCGGATATGTAGCTGTCCGATCAGACCGCAAAACTGGCAGGGGAGGCGGAGCCACCCTTTCTTTCTTTTTCAAGTCTGCCTTGAATTTTTCGCTTATCTATCCTCCAGCAGATCTTGAGTCTATTTGGTGTAAATTGTACCAAGGCAAAAAAAAAAAACAATTATAGTCTCTGTTTTCTACCACCCGCCTGCCTCCTCGCCCGATAACCTTTTTTCTTCTCGCTGATTATATCAACACGCACAGTTTTCATGCATCTAGTTTAATTCTAATGGTATACTTTAACACACAAGACATTCACGGGCCCTCACTATCGCATCGCAGTTCTTTAGGAAGCGCAGTTTTTATCTTTTCTTTATCTTTTGGACTTACACAAGTAGTTGATGGCTCAACAAGACAAAACACACTTCTTGACCTGGTGTTCATTAGTTCAGACCTTGTTGATAAGTTCTCTGAGTGTGAAATTACTGATGGAATTTCAGATAACGAGGCAGTGTTTATACCTCTAAACTGCTTAGTCTGTAAACCGCCAGCCCAAATTCAAACTTTTTTCAAATTTAATCACTCTGACGACACATCTATTCTTGAAGCTTTATCAGAACTTTTCGAATCGTTTTGCACAATCAGTAAAGATTGTGACATGAATACACTAGCTCGCCTATTTTGAAAACATTATAAAGCTATGTATTCAACGCTTTGCTTCGTTAAAAAGTAAGAAAAAAAATCGTGCCATCCCTTGAATGACTAGAGAAACTTTGCAATTTTCACGTCGCGTTAGCAGACTGAGACGCTAAAAACGTAGTAATGACCCAGATGCCATTGCTAGATTCACATCTGCCAAAGGGGAACTAAATCTGAAAATTAAAATGGCCAAAGATTGTTTCTTTCATGTCAAACTGCCAGGATTGCTAAAAATAATCCTTGAAAGTTCTGGCGTTCTGTCACGCCTGCTATTGATTCGTCATCTTCATTTACTATCAATGACGAAATTGCAAACGATCCTGCACGCATCTTCCATGGTTTTAATGAATATTTCCATTCTTTGTACACAAATGGTTGTCATGTCTGCCCTGCTTATGGTAATGATTGATATTTTTAATTTACGACATTGCAGGTAATGGTAGTGGCTCCTATAACTTGATTTTAAATTTAGACAAAAAAATGTCTAGTGGCCCTGATTGTATACCGAAATCAATTTTACTTCGCTGTTCACAATGGACATCACGCTATCTTGAAATTACATTCAATAATTCTCTAGAAACGGGAATCGTAAGGTAACAATACAGGTGTAACCAATTAAAGACCCATTTCTTTAACTTCCCAATCGCGCAAATCGCTGGAGCATATCATTTACAAACACATAATACAATTGCTTGAGTCCAACGACATTCTAACTAATGTTCAAGCATGGCTTTAGACGTTGTTTCAGTACTATCACGAAGTTAACCGTCTTCACCCTTGACTTTGCTTATCAATTGGATCTCGGTAAACAGAATGATGCTATCTTCATTGATTTTTTATAATGCTTTCGATTCATTACTTCATTATCACCTCTTGCAAAAATTAAATACGATACTAAAAGATTCCCGTCTTATCGATTGGATCACTAGTTTCCTTTCTAACCGGTCCCAATACGTCGACTTTAGTTTCTCAAGGTCATCCATACTTGAAGTACGCTCCGGGGTTCCTCAAGGATCCATCCTGGGTCCTTTATTGTTTTTATTATATGTCACTGACTTCCCAGAAAAATTTTTCTTCCAGCATTCGTCGTTATGCTGATGAGTGTGTCTTATACGACGTGTTTGGCTCTGTGATTACTTATAAGCGACTGATCGATTCTTTTGTCTCTTTTGGTGCTTGGTGTGAAAAATAGAAAACAAAAATTAGGTTTTTAGAAAGGATTATATTGTTTGTCACGAAAAGAGCAGCACCTGTAATTGTGACATATTCCTTGAATAGATCGTCTTTAACCAGAGTTCGACAATACAAATACCTTGGCGTAACATTTACTCATAATCTGTCATGGACTACACACATTGACCAAACATGTTCAAGGGCCTTAAAACAACTTGGATACCTACACCGTAGTACGCAAAAGGCTCCAAAGGCAACTAAACTCTTAATGTATAAAACTCTTGTTCACCCCGTCATCGATTATGCCACAACAGTCTGGTCACCCCATAACCAAAACAACATAACCAAACTAGAAGCAGTTCAGAAAAAAGCCGTCCGTTTCAATTTTCGCCGGTATGACCGCTATTTCTCACCCTCGTCTGCCCTCCATACGCTGAAACTAACATTTCTTTCAGTAGGTCATGATGTGAAATCATTAGAATTTTTGCACAGCATAATCAAGAAGTCCTATCATGCTTCAAATACAACTTGCATATCTTTCACCAAGCCCCTTCTTGCGCGCGTAACTTCCACAAGCTTCAACTTGACCCTTTCTATGCCCGTACAAATACTTTCAAGTACAGCTTCTTTCCCCGCACTATAGAAGTATAGAAATCCTTCCCTGGCTGCCTTCGTTCACTCCCGATAACCGAGTTCGAAATTGCTCTCTATGAAAACCACAGTCGCGGATCAGGAAGAATTTTTCCTCAACTGCGAAGCTTTTCTTTCGAGCAACCCGTACGGGTTTCCTTTTAGCACTTCTCTACATTTGGATGGATGTCTCATTTCCCTTTATTAAAAACCAGTATGTGTAACTACTTAAACTAGGTTTAGTAAATACTTTATGTGTATGCATTTCGCTGTTTCTACGAATCGGTGAAAACGATTTTTGCGTTCTTCGACTCTCGCACAAATGTTGTAAGTGTCATTGTTGATTTCACTTTATTTTTTGTTCACCACTGTTTTTTTCCCATTTCTGGAATAGCCCTCATATGGGACTGCAGTATATACAAATAAATAAAGAAATAAAATAAATAAATAAATAAATGACGCAAGGATGAAAGTCATTAATTCTAGTGGCCTAATGGAAACTAGAGCGCACACAAGTGCTCTGACTCGTGCTATGTGGGACGCGAAGTATACGTTCAAGTCGTGTAAAAGAAGCGTAATGCAGTCGAACGCCTATATGACGAAATCCTTGCCGTGTCCGAAAAACTGCATTGTAAAATGGTCGGGGCGCACAGCTCACAAAAGAATAAGGATAGAGTTATTCCTTCGGTATACAGGTCATTCCGGAAATTATGGAAATAAGGAGGTGCTAGATTGTAGTTGGCGTCAGCATGCGAAAAGCATGTGTACGGTTTGAACATGGCGCTGCTGTTTGTGTTACGCAAGCGGTTCGACCCCACCATCCATGCGTGAATTTTAGCAGTTGTGGTTGCCACTGAAGTCACTCTGGCATATTTTTTCATATACTTCGCGGTTGTATAATTAACCAGTGGAGCCATACGTACTCTAGCAAGCCTAGGAGTTACAGCTGATAACCACTGCAATCATACCGAAAATCTTTGCAATCTTCGGACCAATACTTCGTTATTGTATTATTAACGAGAAAAATCCGATTACACGTTGATCAAGGTTCGTAAGCAGCGAAAGCCTTTTATCTCAATGTGTCCCATACAAAGCCCTTCAAGAGCAAAAACGCGACGTTGGAGGTCATATTTGGCAAGAAGGCTCCTTTTGAGAGTTAGAAAAAACTGCAGTGTGGACGCCGATCACCATTCACAAGAAAAACGTTGCCGTGTAGGCGTGATTTTGTTGTATTACTTGCAGTGGCCCAAGCTGACGTCGACAAAGGTTCATTCATGAGTGGCAGATGTCCGTTGGCCCCTGCGGCACATACCATGTCCCACACACCCAGCGGCGGCATGATACATTTTCAACGGTATGTATTTTATACATTTTCCATACATCGCCGGTCTATTTCTTTTAGCTCTTCCCCTCTATTTATGTGATTAAGTATGCGACAATGTTGACGTACAAAGCCAAGTAACATCTGGAACATGAATGCTGGAGCTCCACATCTTAGCTTACTGCAGTGAGCTCTGTTGGCGGGGTGCATTTGCATCGCGATTCGCCCAAGTTTTCTACTTCATATAGTAGCAGGTGCCTTGAATGCGGCCTGCCTCCTACAAGAGGCGACCTTTCTCAAATGCATACACACGACAATTTGAAAAGAAAAAGTAGGCGCCAATTAAAGGCACCGATATCTCCTCAATATCATATTATCACGTTGCCGTGACGCTTAACAGCACTGTAGTAAAGCTGTAAATCACGAAGGCAATTTTTTATTGGGCGAAGCTGCTCAACAAAGCAAGCGACACTACAAGCACAACTACTGCAGTGAGCGCAGTCAACGGTCGTCTTGTCTCATCGATGGGTCAAGTGCGTCGGCCTTTATGCATGACTCATAGATGGTTCTAGCGCAATCGCTGGTGCCTGCACGCCTTCCAGAAAGCACTACGCAATGCCAGTCACGCATACAATCAGATTGCACAAGGTTCGGTGACAACAGGCAGCGGGTAGAACCATCTGATGACACTCGTGAAACGTCGAATACCTGCAGATGTGTCCTGCGCTGAGCGATAGCGTTTAAAATTTGTTAGCCAGTGAAAAGCGGTCACCGCGGAAAAAGATAAACAAGTACACGTGCCGTAACATTTTGAAAAAAAATTCACTCGCCCCCCCCCCCCCCTTGTTCTTTTTTTTTTTTAATAACGGCCAGCAACAATATTTGCGCCAGCAAAGTGCACTATAACTGATTTACCAGCCGAGCCCAAATACCTTGTACCAATGTAAGTCGAGAACACTCACCCGGCCACTCCTTGTAGAAGCGTGATAAAGTACGATACGTAGCCCGAGTGCTGGAGGACACAAAAAAATCAAGAACACAGAAAGAAGGGGCCAGTGACTTGAGACAGCGGAGATTTTTCCCACGCCTCGACTTCACCTTGACCATCGGAAAAGCTGTTTATAGGCTCGTGACCTCGGAGTGCGGGTAACTGTGGCAGGTGCTGGATCGAAAATGAAAACGGCGTGGGCACCTGCCCCCGGAATCTCCGCGGTAGATCCCTAATCGATTACAAGAAATAACGCCGGCACAACGATTGCGAGATGATAAAGATAGACGGGCGACGAAGCGATTAAAAGCGCTTGTGTTTTACGCATGCCTTCAAGTTTATGCCAGCAGCGTTTCAGTTCTGCCGGGACATTTTCTCCGTGTTGGGCAATTTTCGCGGTGCGTATTTGTAGTGCCTCTTTGGATTGTTCTCATGGGGTCATGTCTGAAAGCCATTAGGCCCCGATTTTAAACAAACGAATGGTCTTATATATAGAGTCCACCTATAAGTAAAACAAGGCTGACAAAAGCACGAAGGTTGCGGAAGTTTTGTCCGACGTTAATCTTAGTTTTATCCGAAGAGGTAGCTTTAGCTAAATACATGAAAAATAGCTAAAGGCATGGAAAAGGAGAAATCGTTTTTCTCGGCAGCCATACTAGCAAATTTAATGAGGTTTGTTGCACATCAAAGAAAAAGGTTACAATCTAGTGTACGTAAAAGCGGATCCTTTATTTAGGCCGTCAATGTTATAACAAATATTGTTCAAGATTGCAAAGAGAAAGCGAAGCTATCAATTTTAAAACTCTGCAACTTCGCAGTGAAGATGATATCACAACTCTGTAAACTTTACCAAATACTACATCAAAACGGAGAAAATCGATTTCTTGCATGGCTTTTGTAATCATTGTAACAAGGTAGTGTAAGATATAAATTATTCTATAAAATTTGTGCGCTTTGGGTGTCTAACGGACGCAGTTTTCAGAGCTGCGTTGTCTGTTCTTTGGGTAGAGACGTAGACTTGTAAACATCTTGCTTCTATCACTTTCACACTCAAAAATTTCCGCCAATTTTGTAAAACAGTTCAAGCAACAAATCAAAATTCGGCTGACAACAGTCACTTAAACTTAATTTTTCTCTCTCTATTGCAAGAAATTTAATTAGAATCCGCCAAGGGGTTGGCTGAGAAAAATAGTTCTGTGTTTTGCATGTATTTAACTTGGCGGCATTGTAGTTAAATGCGAGCTGAAGCTTAGGGCAACCATTTAAAGCAATCTTGACGTTCTCTGGCCAAGCGGGCGCCTCGCTATGTATACTTACAGCGAAATGTCTTCGAGTAACGAAATGTGAGACTCAGAATGACTTGACTTGCTCATAACGAAGTAGAATTACTGCTCGTATATGCTACGGGCATGACGGGCTGCAAAGGGGAGCACATCGAAAACGCTAGTCAGCCGGGGGGCCCTTCTGGTGACCGCCAGAACACCAAAAGGGGAGACCCTTCTGGTGAAGGGCCTCCCCTTTTGGTGTATGACATCTGGTGTTGGTGTTGACATCTTTTGGTTTGACATCTGCTCGTCTGAGCTGCGCTGGGGTGGAAATTTCGTATAATTCTGTGCATAAGAGCCTTTGTACCATGCCTTCCGTCGCCGAGGAAGCAATATGCCTTGTCAAATTAGTGCACTCTGTACTAGAAATCGTAGACGCGGTTTCGCTGCGCGACCGTTTTCAAGTGTTTACCACTTATGTCACGCGATGCCAAGCTTTAATGACAGAGGCTTGCAATAGATGTCTACTTTAGGCACGCGCACCGAATCGAAGCAGTGGCTCCTGAACAAGGAAGCAAGGAACTAATCAAACCAATATAGTAGTCAATAGGTCGCTGTGGCGTTAGCACAGTGACGGAACTTGAGCGGTTTTGGAACGTGTTGACCGCTCTGACTGTGGTCATGATACAACAGCACATTCCCAAACATAGCTGTCGGTAAATGTCATGATTTAGGGTGTATAAGGTACAGCGCTCGCGCATAGGGATTTTGTTTACAAAGAAAGAGTGGTCCAGTACCAATAGTAGCGTTCGTTGTCATTAATTTGTTTATAGCAAAAAGCAGCATATGTGGCAGCGGCTGTTTAAACACCACTTTTTTTATGTAGAGTCTAAGTTAGTGATGGGATGTTCGTAGTAGACTGAACTCGGACACTGTTCCTTAATTTTTACTGCACCAAAACAGCTTGAATAAAGTATAACAAGATACTTCGAGATACATTACGTCACACTGACGGACCAGTGCTGAAGTGCAAATACGGAACTGAGGAAATCAAATTCTGATCTTCATTCTCTTTTCTAGTAATCAGCATCCTGATACAATATTAATAGTATAAAGTTCTGTAGTACTTTATCAGTATGCATTTATTTAGCATTGCTCCTTAGTTTGCCATTAAAACCCTTGCGATAAGGTGTGAGGAGAGCATGAATAAGTGATTTTTGATAAGATTACAGTCGAGGCAGGCTTCACAAGTGACACCTACGCCCACATCCACCCACTCCCTTCCCCTCGCACTTAACAGAAATCAAAGTACTTAGTTGAGGAAATGCACACTGCGGCTGGCTTTGGCGCTCCATTTGAGCTTGCTTGGGCAGTAAACACAGTGAAAAAAAAAGTTGAGGCCATCAAAACAGAACCTTGGTGCAGTTAAGCTGACAGCACGGAAAGGCCAACTGCAAGGAAGGCCGCGACAGTGAGAGAATTTCATTCCAGTGCTATTTCCGTTTGCATTTCTTCAGTGGTCTGAGTGGAGGTTCATCTACATCATCACCGGCATCAGCCAGCTGTGCATAAGGGGGGGGGGGGGGGGGGGGAGTGATGAGAAAGGAACAGAACCAGGTGAAATGAATCCTTGCCTTATATGCCAACCCGAATTTCACTTTGGCTAAATTGTTCGTAAGTGAGTAGTACATATCGTCGAAGCGACCTTGGCAAAGCTTCAGCGCGCTTAATAGCTGATTTTTTTTAATTGTTATTATTAACTGCCTTTAAACAGCACCTTAGTAGACAGTGTGGGCATCTGGTGGTTAACAAGCATACTGCATGGATTTCAGAACACGGCCTCTGAGATTTTAAACATATCGCAGGCGTTGCTGAATATCAGAGGTCATGTTCAGATGCTGCACTAGTTATCAACTTTCAAGTTGTGGCATCATTTCTGATGAGTGGTAATGGCGGTGTTCCACCCTCCTCCCAGTATCAAGAATATCTATTTTTGTGAGCCGTTTATGATGCATACACTCATATTTAAAAGGTTAATTTTTGTGCGGAGGCTGCTTTATGTATAGTATATGTCTAACTAGGCTTCTTTTGTGGCCCAAAATTTTATTGCAATTGACCTTCAGCAGCAGCAGCTGTTTACATTCTCCGCTTTTGCAGCGATTTCTTTTCAGAGTTTGTTGCTGTGATTTGTAACAGGGATTGCCCTGTTGCTGTGGCAACCTTATGCATAACTCAAAACCAGGCACATAACATTTTAGTGAAATTTTTAAAAATGTAGAAAACAGTGCATTTCTCTTATATTACAGATATTAAGATCAACTGCTTAATAGGTACACTGAAATCAAATACTACGTCAAGCTAAACTGATAGATTAGTGCTCGAGAATCTCTAAGGCGTCAATATTACCGCGAACGGCGCCTTAATAATCTCTGAGGAGTTGTTGAGCCTTGGGCAGCATGGTGGTGCTGCAGATGATGATGTTCTGGTCCAAAGATCGGCAACAGTTGCACTTGTGTGGTGATCGGGTCACCCAGGTAAGCCCGGATTGCGTGGCCCAGACGATCAGCCGGGGAAAAGGTTCGGAGCTCACAAGGAACACGAACTTGAGGACCACGATGTAGTCTTCTCGGGAGAGGCGAGGGGTTTGGCACGGGCGCCACTTGCGTTGCTTCGCCGACGGCGAAGCAGAGGTGCGCGCGGCGTCTGTGGGACGGCGCGCATATGTGTCTTGCGCAGCTGCGGAATGGCGGTCATCTGCGGCGTCTCGGTGCAGGGACGCGGGCTTGGATTTCGCTTGCTTGAGTTTCCAGATATTCACCATATCTTCGAGGTATTCGTTCCCCGAGGGCATGAGTTGGTCGGTGGAGGAAGTCTCCATCCTAAGCACTTGCATTGAGGCAGGGGCGTAGCCCGTAACCACTGTGGCTGCCGCACATCGTCGGGCTGAAAGCCACGACGAGGGGCGCTAGGCGTAATGAGGCAAGGCCCAGCGAGGCGGCGTGGTAGCCGCGAGTGAAAACAGTCGCTCAAAGTGCGGTAAGTGAGCCAACCTGGATGATAGTGGTATCCTGGTAAAGCACAGAACTCGATGATCACGATAAAACCGGTCGTGAGGGGGATGGTGGTGATGGTGCGCAGAAATGCGGGAACATCCGCGGAGCCAGTGCGAAGAACGCCCGACGCCGCCGAGCGTTGTGCTTTTGGAGCGGTTTATGTAACATGCGTAGTGACAGAGTGAAACTAAAGCTACTGGGTGTTCTGTTGTTTTGTATTTCTTGTTATGCACCTAGCACAACATTATTTGCGTATGCACCGTAGCATTTCCATATAAAACATATGTATGCTCTTTTCAGTTCATTGCATGTGCTCGGCTTACAAGCTCAAAATTTGAAGCATGTGTTGTGAATATCACCTGGCCGTTGGTTTCAAACTCGAAATGCGTCTGTGTAAATCAGCAATGGATAAGTGGAAAAAAAGGAATTATCATGAGCCTCGTATTGGCCATGTTTTTATTGACTGCGATCGTCATGATCTGCGAAAAACAAGTGCCATATATGGGTTGAGTGACTCGAGGCGAGAGCGCGCTCACGTGCGCGGAGAAATCATGCGAGTACTTGGTGCACGTGAGGACGCGGAATTCTCACGCGTCAAGTGTGCCTTCGCGTGCCACGAGCACGGAATAACCGCGTGTGTTGAGCAACAAACGCGTACACGTGTACCCGCGTCAATCGTGCAAGACGCGAACGATCCTTGCAATGAACTCCTATTTTCGTATCATCGTTAACAACACGTGCACTTCGCTTAAATATCTTCTAAAACAGCGCCGAAAAGCATAAGCAAGGTGTACTTATACCTCGCACACGCGGGTGTTTTTTGTATGCTTGAAGTTCTCCTGGCCGATTCTGTGTAACCACGCAGAACGACGCTCTCGGTCATTTTTCCCGGTCGGAATCTAGAAAAAAGTCTTTCCAGACTCAGCTCGGTTGCTGCATCCGAAGGCGCAGCAGCCAGGCATGATTTCCTTGCAGTCAAACGCGGGCGCGACAATCGGATCACAAAAAACGTAGGGAACCTGCGCTGCCTGCGCTCTAACTCAGCCGGCCCGCCCGGCGCTTGGAAGGTATATGGCACCCCAAAGTCACGTGGTACGATTGGGCCAATGAACGCGTCGGCGGCGCGGGGAAAACGAATGCGGTACTCTGAAAATTTTTCCTGTGATTCTGCGCGTAGACCCCCTCCCTCCCTTCCCCTGTACTCCGTAGCTCGTAGCCCGTAACCACTGTGGCTGCCGCACATCGTCGGGCTGAAAGCCACGACAAGAGGCGCTAGGCGTAACAAGACAAGGCCCAGCGAGGCGGCGTGGTAGCCGGGAGTGAAAACAGTCTCTCAAAGTGCCGAAAATGAGCCCGCCTGGACGAGAGTGGTATTCGGGTAAAGCACGGATCTAAGTGATCACGATAAAACCGGTTGTGATGGGGATGGTGGTGATGGTGCGCTGCAATGCGGGAACATTCGCGGAGCCAGTGCGAAGAAAGTTCAACGCCGCAGAGCGCTCATGCAGGGTGCCCAACCCGGTACAAGGCTGCTGTGCACGCCCATGGGCTATTCGTTTTTTTTTTTTTTTTTTTTTTTTTTTTTTTTTTGAAGGGGTGGGGGGGAGGAGGGCTTCCCCAATATCCGGCCGCGCGCGTGTCCTCCCCAAAATGTTTTGCGACTAATCAACTAGGGGAGCGCGCATGGACCGCTGCACCGTGAAAAAAGCGGATTCCGTTTAAATTAATCACCAGTCGCCATGGCTCACTTTCACGAAGCAAACTTGCCACGCGTACTTTGTCATTTCTCTGCGCACTGGCTCGGGGCACGCCGTCATGGTTTTCAACATAACTTCCCTGACGGCCCCTGTGTGCATTGTTGAATTCTGGGCGCCACTTCAGCGGCATCCTGCACGAAGAAGATAGTTAAGAAAAGCATGGCGAGCCGTAGCAAATACCCTAACTTCTACCCTTTCAAACTGAGTCTTCCCCCCTAATGACCGTTTCTGGACACTTGTCCGCGTAACTTGGCAAAAAGAAAAACAGTTCTTTCAAGAACACGCACACACACAAAAGAGACAGCATATGCAACAATGGCCTTTTCAGTTTCAACGCTTGCACGTTCAAAAATATTGCTGGCGATGTGCTGGTTGCGCGGGACGCACACACGCACATAAATAAAAACTGCACTTAAACATATCAAATCACACATCGAGCAATTGTCCTATCACGTGAGAAACGCTCCGAGCTCTTTCCACTTCTACAAACAATCTCACTGGGAGCGATAGGCACATGTTAGCTTAAGGGCCCAAATCTGCGCGGTATGGATCGTCAGCAGCACGACACTAACACATATTCTATCAGCGCACTGTAATATCCCACACTCGCTGCCAAACTACCCTGCCTTCTCAAACACACTGCAAATATACAAAAAACCAAACAATCCAACACAAAAGTACTAGATTCCTGGGCGAAATCAAATCCAAAGAACATACAGAAACAAATGCTTTACGTGTAACACATCTAAGAACATATTCGGCACAAATCGCGGACACAATGAGATAATGCAATTACTTGATAACAATTATAACCATATGCTCACGCCCTACGTTTCAGAATAACCAAAATATCGCCCGCGCACTGTTGAGGAAACGTGTTCGCTTCTACATTTCCCGACTGAGGCGCGAAAGGGCATCTGCAGCCTCACTAAGCGCACCCTTCATGCGTATGATTTGTAGATCATACATTTGGAGTGCCAATGACCAAAGTGAGAGTCTTGCACTGTAGGCAGCCGAGTGGGCTAAGAAAGTCAGCGGTTTGTGGTCAGTCCTAATCCCGACCTTTGTGCCGAAAAGCCACGTGTCTAGCTAGGCTCTCCAATTCCCATACAATCGCAAACACCGGCCGTTGAATTGCAGACCATTTCTGCTGGGCAGGGGTTAACTTTCTGCTCAGGAATGCAACCGGGCGCACATCTACATCGGCCTCCTCAGAAATACAAATACAAATACAAATACAAATACCTTTATTTCAACATCAGGGATGTTAGGGGTGCACCCAAAAAGCCTATCACTGGCTTGACAGAGGGGCGCACCCCCGTACATAAAAACCGGCAGCAGCAGAACACGGACAGAACAATAAAAAAAAAAGACTACAGTGCATAGGTAAACATCATATTCAATAAATATTAGTGAACATCCTCTTGCAATAACAAATAAATGAAGGCGGCAGAAATTAACACGAAACGCTCAGGAACACTAAAGAATGCAAAACTAAGAATAACAATAAGAGGAGAAAAAAAGAGGAAGGAGACGCAAACTTGCAGTAAAAAAAATCGTATCATTATGTTTTCAGTGCTCATTGCGCCGATTACGAAGAGTTGGAATTATATGTCGGAGCATTTGACGACCGTAATTAGTAGACGAGTGCCAACCGCTTTCTCTGAGGTGTCCGTGTCCAAATAGAATTACTTACGCGGCACTGGTGCTGTCAATCCTGCGACTGATTCGAGAGCGTCCTTTACTACATCGAATGCATGCTGCGCCTCCGCGGTCTATAGCAAAGTATTTGGGACTCGCTTGTACGTTAGCCTCGTCAATAGCCGCATAGCCTTGTGTAATCTGGGACGTAGGCTCTATACTAATTGAGAAGGCCCAGGAAATACCTCGATTCCTGGTGTTTTTTTTCTTTTTTTTTTTGTTGCCAGAGCTACTGTATGAGCAAACCTCCTCTGAATCAGGATGATCGAATGTGAAAACAAACCTCCTGTCCCAAATACTTTGCCCGTGGCTCACTCATTCGCCTCTCTACATTGCTTTGACGTCGTGTTTCAGGCTCGTAGTAGTGGCAACAGGATTCGTCGCCGGTCACAATTGTAGACAAGAAGTCGTCACTCTCATTGTGATACCGTATTAGCTGAATCAAGGCAGCGCTGAACCTCTCCGTCTTCTGGCGGTGGTTCAAAATCTTCGGCATCAATTGCACACACAAGAGCCGATAACCGAGATGTTCAATAATTGTGGTGTGACATGAACCGCGACTGATGTTCACAAACCCTGCCAATTCATCGACGCTTATCCTCCGCTCTTGTCTGACCAGCCATCAACCTTTGCAGTTGTGTTGGGAGTGATTGCACGGTGGCTTTGGTCCGGTGTTGGGTCGTCTTTGCAACTTTCACGTCCTTCTTTGGAATGTTTGCTCCAAAGCGTCACAGTGGCCAATGAAATGCAATGCACAACGTACACGGCAGACATAGGGCGACTAACTTATTTTTTTAAACAGGTTAAGCTGTCAAAAACCTCATGGCAACATGCTATACAACTTTTGGATTGTCCATTATGTCGTACAACCATGTTCAACCCACTTTATGCGAGCATTACAGAATCTTTATCCTCACAGCTGCGTGTCACTTTTGTAAACAAGAGATGCCTGTGTGCTGGGCGCATGCTTCGCAGATAGTGAACCGAACGATTATTGCGTGCGGTGGCTTGGCTCACATGCATCAGACTCGCCTTCGTACATTAAATATTCGAAGATACAATGGAATAAAAAAATGCGAAGATACAGCTTGATAAAGGGCAAGAAAGCGTACTGGAAACAAAGTTTACTGCACAGTCCGCAAAACCATGCAACAAGATATATAAGTATACGTATAGGTCTCCTATAAATATGCGTATCTGAGAAAAAGTCACTGCATATAATGCGTAATACAAGGCAAATAAACATGATGCGCAACCAAAGATTCACAGATCACAGCACCCACTCCCTCAACTCGCCCTGATGTATTGTGTGCCATCGTCGGCTCACGCACGCCGCCCTCATCCCCCCCCCCTACGCTTTCACTCGCACATAGAACATTTGGCGCGCAGTCTCAATGTTATCGCCCTTGAACTTTATACGGAACATGAGGGCGACGGCATTGGCAGGATGCGCCCGGATTGTCCATATAACTCCCATCGCAGTAATATAATAAATGGCATCCGGCAACGGAAGCGTCTCTTGGCCTATTTGTTTAGCTAAAGGAAGAATTCCCAAAATCAAACTTTCGCCATGCGATAATTTGCGGCACCGCAACAATGTCCTGTTTTTCTTTAATGTGGCGAAGACACGGAAATAAAAACGCAAAGGAAAGCATGTTGGCCGCAACCGAATGCCTACTTTGGGCACCTAATCTAACTACCGAAGGATTATCGAAGGAAACGCGAGACGCTTTGTCCACAGAGAACCGTATGCCTACTTCTCAGTATCCTACACCGACGAGACAAAATTTTCCAGAGTGGTTGTTTTCAAGCGAACAAGTTGCAACGTGACCAGTAGCCGTAGTTAAGGCAGTGAGCGACCATTCTTTCTTTTTCTCGTCGGCTAGCAAGAAAGCATTCAAAACTCTGCCAGGCGAAAACCCACTCGGCCAGAAAAAAACGAACGCGAGTCGAACTGCGCCGCGCGGTTGTCGAGGCAACACGAGAAAAGTACATGCGCTTTGGCTGGCTCCGGCAGCCCGGGAGTAGCGAGATCAAAAAGAGAAAATAGAAGAGACTCGATGGTCCTCGCGAATATGAGTCAAAGTAGAAAAATGAATAAGAACGTAGTTACCTTTGCTGGCTTTAGTGTCTTGACGTGGCTGCTTTGGCGCGGGTGAAAAAAAATTGTTATTCTAGTCAACGACATGAGGGCACAAATGAACCACCACAGCGCTTCGCCTTGTCGGACATCGCTGCGCGCTTTGTCAACTTGTCTGATAGTGCGTTGATTTGGTCTGTCTCGTTGTATGGTCCGATGCACGACTTTAGATATGTTCACGCACCTCCGGCGTCAAATTTTTATAACATTAAACCCACAGAGTTCCGGAATTTAAAATCTAAAGCACAACTTTGCTACTGCCAATGCACTTTTCGTGTAAAAACGTAATGAGAACTTTATACCCATGATGTTTCGGAATTGAAATTCAGGCGCCCCGTAGATTCCGCGGCCTACGCGATATGCCGCGGCGAGCCCGCTCGCCGTGAAAACTCCCTTGAATTTTTGTACTCGGATAGGGCTGCTTGGCGTTATGTGACTCCCGATTCATGGGCGTTGCCGCGACATCCAGCCCGATTTCGCAATCATTCCGCTGAAATGTCTTTTCTAGCGTGAAAAAAAAAAAACTTTCTAGAAAAAATCCAGCATGATTTGCGGCGCGTGGGGTTGTTTTGGTCGCCGGTGCATGACAGCACGAAAAAGTTTTTGTGAGTTGGAAGCTGAAGCCCCAAAAGACCCCCCCCCCCCCTCCTGGTTACGCCCCTGCCAACGAAGTATACGTACCAGTCGTGTCAAGGAAGAGTGTAATACTGTCCAACCCCTCAATGAGTAAGTGCTTGGAGTGTCCGAAATCGTTCATTATACCCGTTCATTATACCACCTAGGTCCCTTCACTGTAAACGTCGCGCAGCGCAAAGCTCAGACAACAACAGGTATAGAGTTATTTTTTCGTTATAAAGGTCATTCCGTTCTATAAAGAGGTGCTAGACTGTAGCTGGCGTCAGCATGAGAAAAGCACGCGTACGTTTTGAATATCGCGCTGCTGTCTGTATTACGCCAGTGGTTCGAACCCACCGTCTACGCGCGAATATTCCGAGCTGTGCGTGTCACTGATGTCACTCTCGTATCTTTTTCGTTATTGTACGACTTAACAATCGCACAATCTAGGAGAATAAAAATTCAATTCAATTTAATTCAACAGGATTTGGGACACGCGCATTGCCATTGGAGCCAAGCAGTACGTGTACAAGCCTACACGGTATAATTCATAACCAAAGCACTCACCCTGATAATCTTCGAAGTTTTCTGATAAGTACTTAGTTTTTTTATAATCAAGGAAAAAAAAAAAAAAAAAACTAAGTACTTATATATTTTTTTTTTTTTTTTTTATAATCAAGGGGGAGAAGGAAGACGAAGTTACTCAGTGCTAGAACGCATCTGTCCCAGCTAGCCAGTTTTCGTCAAATTTTCATCAGTCTCTGGGGCATTTTCCGCGTCCTGGCTTGAGGCGATGGACGCGGAACGTTCCGCAGGCCCGTGCTGCCAGAAGTCTGCAACGGCAATCTCTTCTATGAGTCAAGGCACCTGGTCAACCACCAGTGACCGCTCAAGAGAGACTCCTACTCCTGTGGCCATGGATGCAGAGCCTATTGCCGGCCCGTCTGGCAAGATCACTACATTAACAAGTTCCTCAAGGAAACGAGGCACCTGGTCCAGCACCAGCGAAGACACAGAGGTCTACTCAATCACAGGTGACGACTCATCTGATGACAGCTTCGTGTCGGTGAGGAGCCGAAGGGCTAAAAGGAGGCTTATCAAGGCGTCGTCACCAGCGAGTACGTCAACCATGCAGGCAGGTAGTGAACGCTGGCCGCACACGATCCTCTTCATGCCAGTGGATTCTTCTGTCAACCTTCGAGTATTGAACAGGCAAGCTCTCTCTGTTTTTCTTGAGGGAAAGGCGCCAAACGAAATCAAGGAAGTCCGGCTGAACACACGAAAGAATGTTCTAGCTGTCGACACAACCCGTGGAACCACGCTGGAGACGCTACGACAGATAACAGATTTGGGCAACATAAAAGTACGATCGGTCATACCTATGGATGGGGCCTGCACTGCAGGTGTGATCTACGATGTTGACTTGGCTATTTCGAACTCGGACCTGCCAATTCTGATCAAACCGGCCTACGAAGGAATGGTCATCACGCACGTATGCCGACTTGGCAACAGCCGTTGTGTGAAGATTGTGTTCAAGGGGGAAACCATCCCTTCGCACGTAAAGGTCGGTCACTTCCGACATGTCGTACGACGGTTTATCCCAAAGCCGCTTCAATGCCACAAGTGCTTTAAGATCGGACATGTTAAGGGCGCCTGCGCAAACTCCCCAATATGCCCCCGGTGCGCGGAGTCACACACGGTAGATGTCTGCCGTGCCACAAACTTTAGGTGTGGCAACTGTGAAGGCACCCATGAAGCGACGTCTAAAGAATGCCCAAGAATCAAAAAAGAGTTCGAAGTTCTGAAGCAAATGGTGAGGGATAACTCAACCCATAGAGAAGCCTCAGAAAAGATCCGGCGTCGACGTCGTCATCGACGGAAACGCTCAAGACAGGGTGGAGCTCGTGCGCCGCTTGCGCCAACGCCATCATCTTCATATAGAACGCCCGAGAGCACAAGGAGGCCTCAGACGGGAAATGCTGCCCCCGTGGAAGAGTGGCCGGCGCTTACAAGCTCTCAGTCTTCTAAGGAGCCTCCACGCTTGATGCTCCCATCGAAGCCCGCTTCTGTCGGTGAGGCTTCAACAGTCGACTGCCAAATGATCCCGGTGCTGCGATCCATTGTGAATGTCATCAGGGCCATGCTGACAAGCATTGACACTCCATCTGCTCGTAGTGGACTACAAGTGCTCGACGCGCTGAGCCCCGTCCTAGCAAACCTTGAGTGAAGCCATGACTGACAATCACAAGTCATTTCGTAAGGAGGTCAGAGAAGCGTCGATCCTTCAGTGGAACGCGAGAGGTCTAAGATCTCGCATCGCCGATTTTCGTCAATTTGTTCTCACTAACCGCTTTCCAATCATTGTCATCTGTGAACCAAGATTATCCCATCCAATGAGACTATCCGGCTACGAGACGATATTCTCATCAAGCGACATCAAAAGTAGCAAGGTGGTCGTGTTTATTCGCCGTGAACTCACTTACGTCGTCCAACCGGTGCAACATCATGACGACAATCAGTATGTGTGCATGACTGTTAAAAATAGGAAAGTCACCTTTGCACTCTTGGGGGTGTATCTGTCTCCATCAAGTCGATTTGACACCAAAAGACTAGAAGACATCTTGAAAACACAACCTGGTCCATGGATTATCACCGGGGATTTCAACGCTCACCATACCATTTGGGGAAGCTCAAAGGTTAACGCGACGGGAAGACGACTAGCTTCATTAGCTTCCAACAATGGTCTCTACCTGCTGAATGACGCGAGTCCAACATTTCTGCGGGGAATAACGTACAGCAGCTGCCTCGATTTGACTTTCGTCTCCCACCGCCTCGCCACACATGTTAAGTGGTTTTTGGACATTGAAACGCACGGAAGTGACCACATCCCCACTTACCTCAAGATCAAGGGAATGTCCAACACGTATACGTTCACCACGATACGAAGAATAGATTGGGCTGTCTTTAAATCCCAGATTGAGGACGCTTGTCACAAAGGCCTCTCTTGTGGACTTCAACAAGCTATTAAGAAAACAGCACAGACGGCCACGCGCACACTTACGTGTTCTCCAAGGTATTCTGAATTCGACCTGGAATTGGAGCGGCTTCGTGCGATTCGCCGTCGTGCCGAAAGGAGATATCGACGCACTAAGTCAATTCAGGATCTCAGAACAGCCAGGCGAATGCAAAAGAAGATACAACGCCGCATGGATAAACTTGAGGCTCAGCGTTGGTCGAAATTTTGTGCGTCGCTAGATCCACGCAAACCGCTATCTCAAATATGGAGAACTGTGCGAGGTCTACGTTCTGTTCCGGAACAGCGTTTCCCGTTTAAGGCCCTAGCACTATTCCAGCGCCGACAAGACATTGATGTCGCGGAAGACTTCTGTGCTATGATTGCGGGCCAGCCAACTCGCACAGGTTCGCTTACATTGAACCGTATTCCAGATTCACGCGATTCACGCATGGATCTGCCTTTCACGACGCAAGAGCTTGACGCGGCGCTCGCCCTATGTAATCGGTCGTCGTCGCCTGGTCCGGATGACATATCTTACCGCATGCTATGTCACCTTGGTGAACGGGCACGAAGTGCACTCCTTCATATCTATAACGAGTCCTGGCAAGAGGGCAAAGTTCCTCAAGATTGGAAGCTCAGCCGCCTGGTACCGCTTCTTAAGCCTGGCAAGTCTCCCTTAGAGATTACTTCATACCGACCAATTGCGCTGGCAAGTTGCGTTGGGAAGGTAATGGAGCGAATGATCCTCGCCAGACTTGAGTGGTATCTTGAACATTACGAAATCTACCCGGACGCCATGGCTGGTTTTCGACGTCACCGATGTTCCATCGACAACGTTATCGATCTGGTAACCTATGTTCAACACCAAAAGACGTGTAAGAGGTTATCTGTCGCAATGTTCTTAGATATAAAGGGAGCCTACGACAACGTTCTTCATGACGCCATACTTGAAGCATTGGAATCGGTGGGCCTAGGCGGTCCATTATATCGTTGGACTCGCAGTTATTTACATAGGCGGTCTCTATTTCTTAACACTGAAGCTGGCCCAACCTCGCAATATTATACGCACCATGGAGTTCCACAAGGTGGTGTCTTGAGTCCCACGCTTTTCAACCTTGTACTCATTGGTCTCGTGGAACGACTTCCGAACACAGTTAAAATTTCAATGTATGCCGATGACATCTGCGTGTGGGCGTCTGGTGTGACACGGCCGCAAGTACGCGCCAGGCTTCAAAAAGCTGCCACGTCAACATCGGCCTACTTAAATGAACAAGGCCTCAAGATCTCGCCAGAAAAATGCGCATTGGTCGCGTTTAGCCGGAAGCCAATGAGATCATACGATGTCTCTATCGACGGTCAAAACATTCCTTATGTCAGGACGCACCGATTCTTAGGTGTAATCATTGATCGCGACCTCTGCTGGAGTCCTCATGTGGCCTACCTAAAGAAGCGCCTGACGGATATCTCTAATGTGTTTAAGTTTCTTGGAGGAAATGTCTGGGGTACTTCAGTACATGCAATGATGCAACTGTACAGGACCCTCTTTCTTGGGTATTTGCGTTACAGCTTGCCTGTTCTGACCAACACCTGCAGAAGTAATATCCGTACACTCGAAAGCGTCCAGGCCCAGGCGCTTAGAGTGTGTCTTGGATTGCCGCGGTGTTCGTCAACGGCTGAAACCATTGCGATTGCACACGATTTCCCAGCCAAGACCCATATAGTCATGGAAGCACTCAGAGCACACGTAAGACACCTTGCTCGAGCCCCTGCCCATCATCTAGCCACACTGCCAGAGGATCGACCACGTGCTTCCTTTTGTGAAACTGTCCTGCCATATCGTGCATACCTTCCATCAGGTTATACAGCTCCAGCGAAAGTTCAGTTTCCACCATGGTGCTTGGCTCAAGCAAAGGTTCGACTTATCGTACCAGGCATACGCACAAAAGCCCAACTCTCGTCTCCAGCACTCAAGCAGCTTTCACTGCTCTTGCTGTACGAGACGTACAACGATCATCATCATCTGTATACTGACGCTTCAACCACGGTGAATGGGTCTGCAGGATCGGTGATCTTTCCTGCAAAACCTTCCACCATAAAGATTCGACTCTCTCACCAGACTACATCGACTGCCGCGGAGCTTGCTGCTATTCGTTGTGCACTTCGTGTAATTTCTAAAGAAATACCCAAGAAATGGAGCGTGTTCACTGACTCCAAGGCTGCACATCATTGTTTGGTTTCTGCCTTACGCCGAGGACCCCACGAACAACTAGTTCTAGAAATCAGACTGCTGCTTCACCACCTCGTCGAGCAAGGACACGACATCACGTTGCAGTGGATTCCAAGCCACTGTGGCATAATGGGCAATGAGCTTGCCGACGCAGCAGCACGATCTGCACATGAGGAGGGCTTGCAAGAGTCCATTCCATTCTCAAGAACAGACGCTGCAACGAAAATTCGTGTGCTTGCAAATGAAGCCATCAAAACTTTATGGAACACAGCAAGCTTAAAGCATACACGTCTACACCGACTGGACCCATCCCTTCGACTTCGACCCCCATCTGGACTCTCTCGACTAGAAACAGCAGTGCTTTGCCGACTGTGGCTTGGTGTCGCCTACACAAGATCCTTCGCCTTCCGAGTCGGTATGGACGACAGCGCGGCTTGCAGACACTGCGGCGGCGAGGAGACCATCGAACACGTGCTCTGCCACTGTCCTCAATACAGCGCGCACCGGCTGTCACTAGCGACCACGTTGGCACGCCTTGACGACAGGCCACTTTCAGAACAGTCAGTTTTGGAATGCCGACGTGAACTGTCGTCGCAGCAAAAGTCGGTCAAGGCTTTGTTGACTTTTCTACGTGACAGTGGCCTATTAGAAAGACTATAATGACCCCATTTCATCCCTTTTCATATTTTTTTTTCTCACGCTTTTATTTTCGTCACTCTCTTCTTTCCCTCTTTACTTCCCCTTTCCCTTCCCCTAGTGCAGGGTAGCAAACCGGAGGTTTTAAGTCTGGTTAACCTCCCTGCCTTTCTCTCATTTGCATCTCTCTCTCTCTCTATAATCAAGGAGAAAATCGGATAATACATCATCTACAGCTTCGTCTGCAGCAAAAGCCTTTTAGATCAATATACACTATGCAAACAACTTAAAGAGCACAAACGCAACGTTGGATGCCATATTTAAAACGAATGCGCCTTTTGAGTCCGAAAAAAAAAAACGTAATTTCGACGACGACACTCGCTTCCAAGAAAAATCGCGTAACGAAAATGTCGCCGAGTAGGTGTGATGTTGTTATACTTGCAGTGACACAAGTTGACGTCGAAAAAGGTTCATTCATGAGCGGCAAATCCCCGTGGGCGCTTGAAGCACATGCAGTTTCACTCCCAGCGGCCGCATGATATATACCCAATGGTACATACTTTAGATATTTTTCATACATAGTCGGTGCTTTCTTTTTCTGCACTTCCCCTATTTAGATGATTAAGTACGCGACAATGTTGGCGTACACAACAAAATAACATCTGGAATATAAATGCTGGAGCACCACATCTTAGCTTACTGCGGTGAGCACTGTTGGCGGGGTGCATTTTCACAGCTATTTGTACTAGTTTGCTACTTTATACAGTACCAGGTGCCATGAATGTGGCCTGCCTCGTACAAGTGGCAACCTTTCTCAAAAGCAGACACATTAAAATTTATTTTACGGCACGTCAGGCCTTAAATCCTGCAATGCGAAATCGCTGGAAGCACCGCGAACGACTTCCTCCCGTCGTCTGCTTCACATGCCAGGGCTCTGACTTCTGCAGCTCGCGGTGCTGTTCCTCAGCATGTCGCTGGCTCACTGCTGGCATCTTACGACAGCCGCCCGGTGCCTATGATGTGGTTGTTTAGGGGGTCTGCTGGCGGCTTCGATATTTGTTGGCTTTCCCATTAATGTGATACCGAATGCTGGTGTCGTGCCATACTTATATCACGTTTCTTCAGTAATTAAACCTCAGCAGGAAGCGTGCGCCAATCTTGTGTGCTCGTTTCATCCTTGTTAAGCATGAAATGCTTCAAGCTTACGCTGTCGGCGACTTTGAAAACACCTTCAGCAAAAATCTAGGGCCGTTGTTCGGGCGCTCAAGACGAGAATGAGACGACACTGGGGCGAGAACCAAACGAGAACATCGGGGAAACCTGTCAAAACTAAAGAAAATAAGATATCTGCCACCCCCCCCCCCCCCCTTGTTCGCACAAGACTGCTTTACATACCCTACAAAATTACAAACAAGTTACACAAATAATCATGCTTCCGATTTCTTCCTAAAATTTTCTTTCTTTCGCCATACTATTTTCAATTTTACTTGAGGGCTTAGGGTTTGACTTATACCAGTTCACTCACAGGAAGCTTCAGTTTTAGAAGATAACTTTCAATTATCATGTAGTTAGATATTATTTTTTCTTCTATGTCTGTGAGCTTCATTTTGATTTTATTTGAAAACGAAAAGCTGGCGCCAATGAAAGGCAGCAATATCTCTTCAATATCATATTATCACGTTGCAGTGACGGTGAATAACACAGTAGCAAAGCCGTAAATCACGAAGGCAACTTCTTATTGGGCGAAACTGTGCATCAAAAGCAAGTGACACTATAAGCACACCGATTGTAGTGAGCACAGCCAACGGTCATCTTATCTGATCGACGTGTCAAGCTCGTCGGCATATATGCATGACTCGTAGAAGGTTTCAGCATAATCGCTGGTGCCTGCACGCCTTCCAGAAAGCACTACACAATACGTGTCGCACGTACAGTCAGATTACACATGATTCGGTGGCAACAGGCAATGGATACACCATCTGGTCACATTCGCGAAACGTCCAATACATGCACACGTGTCCTGCGCTGAGCAATGGGGTTTAAAGTTTGCTAGCCGGTGAAAAGCGGTCACCGTGGAGAAGGATAAACAAGTACACGTGACAGTACATTTAAAAAAAATGTAATTGCCCCCTTTATTTTTTTCTAGCAACACGCAGAAACATACTGGCGTTACCAAAGTGCACTAAAACTCATTCACGAGCCGAGCACAAATATATTGTACTAATGTAAGTCGAGAACACTCACCCGGCCACTCCTTGTAGAAACGTGATAACGTAGTATACCTAGCCCGAGTGCTGGAGGAGAAAAAAAAACAAGAACACAGAAGGGGCTAATGACTTGAGATAGCGGAGGAAATTTTTCCCACGCCTCGACTTCACCTCAAACATTGCAAAACTGTTTGTAGGCTCGAGACCTTGAAATGAGGATAACTGTTGCAGATGCTTGGTCGAAAATGAAAAGGGTTCGAACACCTGGGCCCCCATCTTCGATTTCGCCTCACGCGATTGGACTAGATTGGCCTAGGCCGCGATATCGGCGCAGCCTGGACAATCGCGCGAGGCGAAATCGAAAGTCGGCTTTTCGAACGTGTACAAGATAGCGGCCCTGCCCCAGATCTCCGCGTTACTTACCTAATCGATTACAAGAAATCACGCCAGCGTACCTTACAACGACGGCCAGATTATAAAGACAGACAAGCGACCAATCGACTAAAAGCGCTTGTGTTTTACGGACGTGAAAGATGACCATAGTGTAAAGGCCACGAGGAGGAAGACGGAGGAGGAGGGTCCTGCGGAACGATGGCGTCGAAACCGGAGGAGCAGATATGGCCTAAACGTGAGAAATGCGTGGTTCCACTCAAGACGGGCTGTGCTTCGACGACCGCTACGACATGGCGCCAGAGTAGCGCTCCGCTTTCTCTTCACCAATGTCATGCGGTGAGCACGTCATACAATTTATGGAAACAAAAACGATGAATGAGCGGTGGTGTGTCACCCAGGCGCTGGATCTCGGGATCTCGTTTAGCGAGGCAGTCGCGCCACACTTTGTTCCGTTTTCAATAAGCCGCAATAAACAGATTTTCCGCGCCAACCAATATATCGCGAAATGAAAATGCGTATAACTCCGAATAAGGGAGTATGGTGATCGTCGGCGAACTTTTTACTCCCGAAAGGAACGGTACAACCTGCGTCGAAACCGTGGAGGTGGCTTTGCAGTTTAGCACAGTGCCCCAAAGCGTTAGCTGCCTCGACGCGAGAATGGGACAGACTGACACACTCCCGACCATGGGCAAGACTGCAGCAGCACCGACAGGATGCTTAATCGCCTCTTCTTTTTCGTGCAGTTTCTTTGCTGTTCATCTGGAATCTTCAAGGCTGGCTATTCCTTCAGGTGCTTCGAAATGGATGCGTCTGTTGACCATGCGCTGCATTTGAAGCTACACCCTGTGCCCGCGTATGATTGCTTGCGTCCAAACCTCTCTTTGATCTTCCCGTGGGACAGCTTTGACAAGTGCGATAGTAGTCCTATGGTCGTGCCATATAGTTCCAATTTATATGTGACATCATCGGATGACCCAATAGGAGCATTCTCTTGGTCAATAACGTCATCGACACCACGCCCAAAAGTCCTGGATCCGGCTTTCCTCGTTAGTGGACAAGACCGCAGTAGCACCGACAAGATGCTAAATCGCGTCTTGTTCTTCGTGCGAGTACGTTACTTTAACACGCCCATTCTTTGAGATCAGATGATCGCTGTTTGCTGCTGCTCTCTTGTCCACAGAGCTTTTTGTCTTGTTTTATGCATGCATTGCAAATCGTCTTGTCCTTAGCGGTGATGTTGAATTAAATCCCGGTCATACGAGAAAGAGGAATCGTAGCGCCAGTAATTCAGACGAAACTTCGTGCTCATCTGAACCTGATAGAACTGATAATGACTCGAACAATATTTCCGGAATGCCGACCGAACTATTGGCTGGGCAGAAAATGATGGCTCGTGACATCACTGACATCACGATTTTGCAGCAAATTGTTAACAAACGTTTCCACGCACTGGAATTACGTGTGGCCGCCCTAGAAGAAACTACCGTTGATCCTATACTCTCGTTGGATCATTCTGGTTCTGATGTACGCTCTTTATGTCGTCCCGTTTCCGAACTAATCAAAAAGAATGATGACCTCGAAAGTCGCTCCAGACGCAACAATATAGTATTGCATGGACATGGTGAATATATTGCTGAAAACACACACACGCTTTTGTCTAATGTACGCCAGTTTTTCACAGAGAAACTTCAAATTGAATGCCCGCCCATCGAACGCTGTCATAGAATTGGCACCAAATGTGAAGGTAGATCGCGCCCAGTTATTTTCCGAATACTAGACTTCAGGAACGAAGTCAAAATACTGAAGATTGTCTCAAAGCTCCCAGCAAGAAAATGTTACATTACTGAAGATTTCTCGGCTGACGTACCTGTCAATCGCAGAACGCTATGGGCAGCAACGTCTTCTATTCGGGACCATGGCTCTATAATGAGGCTGCGTTATGACCACGTTTTTATAAATGTTTTCGGCTACAGGTTGAATGATACAGCTAACGCCGTACTTGACGATTCAAGTTTCGCTGCAAAGACCGTAGTGAATAATTCCAGTCTTTCCAAGGCTTGTCAGACACTCTTCCGGCTATGTTATCTTCACATTCGCATATCCGCGACTCCTACTAGCTTACTTTCTTGAATTTGAATGCAGCAAGTCTAGCAAATAAGTTCCCGCTGTCTTTTTCTCTCGTAGCCTCCTATTCCCCTCATTTCATTGGTGCCACTGAAACCTGGCTTCACGTTCACATATATGACTCAGAAATCACTTCATCCAGCTATGTAGCTGTCCGATCAGACCGCCAAACTGTCAGGGGAGGCGGAGCCACCCTTTCTTTTTTTTTAAATCTGTCTAAAAGTTTTCGGTTATCTATCGTGCAGCACATCTTGAGTCTGTATGGCGTAAATTGTACCTAGGCAAAAAAAAAAAAAAAGGACAATCATAGTCTCTGTTTTCTACAATCCACCCGCCTCCTAACCCGATATCCTTTTTCCTTCTCACTGATTATATCAACACGCACTGTTTTCATGCATCTAGTTTAATTCTACTGGTAGGCGTTAACATTCCAGACATTCACGGAGGGCCCTCACTATCGCATCGCAGTTCATTAGGAAGCGAACTAATTAATTTTTCTTTATCTTTTGGGCTTACACAAGTAGTTAATGGCGCAGCAAGACAAAGCACACTTCTTGACCTAGTGTTCATTAGTTCGGACCTTGTTGATAAACTGTCTCAGTGTGAAATTACTGACGCCCCGCAGGGGCGTCTGCGTCAGCAGGCGTTTGGAGTGTTGCGACTCCACGTACCCGAGCACACGAGGGTTGGACCCTCCCGCGTGTAGCCGTACGCGGCTTAGCCGTGTCTGGGGAAAAGGGGATCCTGGGGGTTGAGCCGATGCTGGGTGTTTGGACCTTTAAGGCCCCCCGGCGGAGGCAACACACCTCTTCGGCCTCGGCTTCACATAGACGGCACCCCAGGACTGACCCACCCGGGGGAAATCGGTAGTCGCCTCTTCCTGTCTCTCTCTCCTCAAACCTTCGTCTTTATCTCTCCCTTTTTGATCTTTCCTGTCTTCTTCTCTCTTCCATTTACTTCCTTACTCCACGGCGGCAAGGGTTAACCTTGTGTATGTGCCCTCCCTTGGGTATAATATATTAGGTTATAGTGGCCATGTACGGTTGGCGCCGGCAGCCTTACCCGTTAAGTGTTGCAGTGTCCCCAAGTTGGGCTCCATGGTGGGTGGCCGCCATTGCTGCTGAAAACATACCAAATTACTATGGGAACACCCACATTTCCCCGCCTACTTGATCGTCACCCTCAGAAGAGGGGACGCACCGAAGACTTAAGCACTTGTTTCAACCGCTCGAAAGAGACCTACCCAAAATACCACGTAGTACAGAGTGAGAATCCTGAAAAACAAGCTAGATTTATCTCTCCATTCACAGTAGCAAAATCTTTCACCGAAGCCATAGGGTCATGTTATAAGGTAACAAAAATGGCTAGCGGAGACCTTCTCCTTGAGATCCCTCAGAAACATCAGTACGAGAAGCTTGGCAGTCTTGTGACATTTGGTAACATACCAATTTCTATTTCACAACACCGAACAATGAACAGCTCACGGGGAGTCGTGTCAGAGACAGACCTCCTAGACTTGACAGAAACTGAACTCCTGGAAGGGTGGAAAGAACACAATGTTACTGACGTAAAACGTATTAAAATTAGACGAGACAACAAGGAAATCCCCACTAAACATCTTATCCTAACATTTTCATCCAGCGTAATGCCAGAAACAATCGAAACAGGATACATCAGGTTAAATGTTCGACCATTTATCCCCAACCCTAGACGGTGTTTCCAATGTCAGAGGTTCGGCCATGGCTCGCAGAGCTGCCGTGATCAAACAACTTGTGCAAAGTGTGGAGTCCAGGGCCACCCCTCCGACAACTGCAGTGGCACACCTCACTGTGTGAACTGCAGTGGTGACCATCCAGCCTACTCACGCTCTTGTCCAAACTGGAAGAAAGAAAAAGAGATAATCACACTTAAAGTCAAGGAAAATATTTCGTTTAAGGAAGCCCGTAAACGGTGCTCACCTTTCCACAACACACCTTATGCTGATGCGGCGCGTCGGGGGGCAGCGTCGCAGCGGCCAATGCCAAGTGCCCAGCCCGCGTGCAGCGAGCAGGGACCTTTGGCTCCTGCCCCCAGGGTGGAAGTAGGTAAGCCTACTCCATCCAACCAGCAACCAGGGCAGGCTACCCTTGGGTTGCCGGCCCCACAAGAGTTTTCTGCGGCAACCTGCGCTACACGCAGCGATCCCGCAGTACCGATAGTGGCCCCGAAGGTAGGCGCAGCCGAGGCTGCTTCGACTTCCCCGGCCCCTCCCAGTGCTGGCAACAGCCGGCGCAGCCAAATTCCACAGGGAGCCCCATCGACCTCCGGGCTGGTGGGCGCAGGGGTCTCGCCTTCCGAGGTGAGACTCTCCCGAAAAACTTCTCGCTCGCAAGAGCGCGTGTCCGGCGCCTCACAAGAGGGAATGGACACAACACCTATCCCCACGGCGCACCAAGCGCCTAAGGAGCGGCGAGGCTCCCTCGAACGCTCCAAAAAAGGCAAAACTCCGGTTACGGGGCCTCGCAAGAGCTCTGTAATCTAATTAATCATTTCTGTTTCCGTATACACAGCACCAATTTACATTAAACATGGATACACAAATCATACAATGGAATATCAGAGGTCTTCTGAGAAACCTTGATGATGTACAAGAACTCATCCACCAACACAATCCAAAAGTGCTGTGTTTACAAGAAACACACCTCAAATCAAAACACACAAACTTTCTCCGACAGTACATAACCTTTCGAAAAGATCGCGATGATGGTGTAGCATCATCGGGCGGTGTTGCCATTGTCATCCATAAAAGTATTGCGTGTCAGCATTTACAGCTACAAACGCCTCTTGAAGCAGTGGCGGTTCGAGCTGTTCTCCTAAACAAACTCATCACTATTAGCTCTCTCTACATACCCCCACATTACAAATTAACTAAACATGAATTCCAATCCTTTATAGATCAATTGCCAGAACCTTATGTTGTTCGTGGCGACTTCAATGCACACAACTACCTGTGGGGCGACCTTCGTATAGATGCGCGAGGACGTCTTGTTGAACAGTTCCTTCTCTCTTCTGGTGCTTGTCTTCTGAATAAGAAGGAAGCGACATACTATTCTCTTCCAAACAGAACATTTTCTTCAATAGATCTTAGCCTAGTCTCCCCGTCACTGCTGTCTGAACTTGAATGGGAAGTAAACGACAATCCTTACGGGAGCGACCACTTCCCTATACTACTAAGAACATATAAAGAAAATTAATGTCTACCACAGGCTCCCAGGTGGAAAATCGATACAGCCGACTGGGAGAAATTCCGAACTCTCACCAGGATCTCATGGACTGACATGTCCTCTTTAGAAATTGATGCTGCCGTTCAGTATTTTACAGCCTTCATTATAGATGCCGCTTTTAAATGCATATCTGAAGTAAGTGGTTTCGCATGCAAAGGGCGCGTCCCGTGGTGGAACGACGAATGTAGGACCGCCCGTAAGAAACAAAACAAAGCGTGGGGGTTGCTACGCGCCTCTCCCACTGCGGAGATTCTTATTAACTTTAAAGAAGCAAAATCCGAAGGAAGGAGAACGCGCCGACAGGCCAGAAGAGAGAGTTGGCAGAAGTTTTTATCGGGTATCAACTCTTATACAGAGGAGGGGAAAGTCTGGAACAGGGTCAACAGGATAAAAGGAAGACAAACTTATTCACTCCCCCTGGTAAACAGTCAAGGCGATACCCTGCTTGAACAAGCAGACTCACTTGGGGAGCACTTTCAGAGCGTGTCCAGTTCCAACAATTATTCAAAACCCTTTCTCAAATATAAACAAATAGAAGAATGCAAGCCACTCATCAGAAAGTGTCGGCAGAATGAACCGTTCAACCGCCCCTTTAGTATTGCAGAGTTGAGAGCTGCCTTGAGCGCATGCAAGAGCTCCGCACCAGGATCTGACAGAATCATGTACGAAATGCTGAAAAACTTACACAATGACACGCAAGTGACACTACTTACACTTTTCAACACTATCTGGGACGCAGGGTACCTTCCGACCGCATGGAAAGAAGCCATTGTGATCCCTGTTTTAAAACAAGGGAAAGATGCTTCCTCAGTGGCAAGCTACCGCCCGATAGCCCTCACAAGTTGCATGTGTAAGGTATTTGAAAAAATGATAAATCGGCGACTGATCCATTTCCTTGAACAGAACAAAATGCTTGATCCTTATCAGTGTGGCTTCCGAGAAGGGCGCTCCACAACCGACCATCTTGTACGTATTGAAGGAAATATCCGGGACGCATTTATACATAAACAGTTCTTCCTCTCGATATTTCTCGATATGGAAAAGGCCTATGACACGACGTGGCGATACGGGATTTGCGTGACTTATCGGAAATGGGCATTCATGGTAATATGCTAAACATAATAAAAAACTACTTGTCCAATCGTGCCTTCCGGGTGAAAATCGGCAATGTGCTGTCACGTCCTTTTACACAAGAAACTGGTGTACCCAGGGAGGCGTGCTCAGTTGCACACTTTTTATTGTTAAAATGACAACGCTTCGTGCTTCCTTACCACCAGCCATTTTGTATTCCGTCTATGTGGACGACATTCAAATAGGCTTCAAATCCTGTAACCTCACAGTATGTGAGAGACAGGTACAGCATGGTTTGAACAAGGTGTCAGGGTGGGCAGAGAAAAATGGTTTCAAAATCAATCCTCAAAAGAGTTCTTGTGTGCTGTTTACAAGGAAGAGAGGCCTTGTTCCGGATCCTTGCTTACAAATGTGTGGACAACAGATACCTGTAAACAAAGAGCACAAATTTCTAGGTGTTATACTTGACAATAGACTCACTTTCGTCCCACACATTAAACACCTCAAAGAAAAGTGTCTGAAAACAATGAACCTAATGAAACTTCTATCCCAGACTACGTGGGGTAGTGACAGGAAGTGCCTAATATATCTGTATAAGAGCCTCATCCGGTCACGATTAGATTATGGTGCCGTGGTATATAGCTCTGCCGCCCCAAGCGCGCTAAAGATGCTAGACCCGGTTCACCATCTAGGCATCCGTTTAGCCACGGGCGCTTTCAGAACAAGCCCGATTGAAAGTTTATATGCCGAATCAAATGAATGGTCTCTCCACCTACAGAGATCATACAACAGCTTTACATATTTCCTTAAAGTACGCTCAGATCCTGAACATCCATGTTTTGATACCGTTACCGATATGACGTGCGCTACACTTTTCAGCAATCGCCCCTCTAAAAGACAGCCTTTCTCGCTGCGTGTGAAGGAGCTTAGCAATGAAATGCATGTCCCGCTCCTCGAGCATCGCTTAATGCACACAATCAAGCTCTTACCTCCTTGGGAGTGGCAGGTGATACAATGTGACATATCCTTTATAAAAGTTACAAAGCACGCTCCTGAGGACGAAATCACAATGCATTTCCTAGAACTTCAGTACAAACACTCCTGCGCAGATTTCTACACAGACGCTTCAAAGTCAAATGCCGGGGTATCCTATGCAGCCGTCGGCCCATCCTTCTCGGAATCCGATGTACTACATCCGGAAACAAGCATCTTTACGGCCGAGGCCTACGCAGTACTCTCTGCCGTGAAGCACATAAGAAGATCAAAACTTTCAAAAGCAGCGATCTATACAGACTCTCTAAGCGTCGTGAAGGCCTTAATGTCACTCTACAAACATAAAAATCCCGTATTCAATGAACTGTATTCGGTATTATGTAAAGCGTACTCATCTAACCAGAACATCATAATATGCTGGGTCCCTGGCCATAGGGGAATCGAAGGTAACGTTCTCGCGGACGAGATGGCCACGTCCATCACATCGCAAGCTGTTAACCCTACCGCTGATGTGCCTGTCACAGACCTGAGCCCTTTCTTACGAAATAAACTGCGAAATCACTGGCAGTGCACGTGGGACGCGCAAACAAATAACAAACTGCACGTTATTAAGCCACAGTTAGGTTTTTGGCCCTCCCCAACAAAATCTCGGCGAACAGATGTCCTATTCTGTCGCCTCAGAATAGGACACACATTTGGGACCCATCAGTTTCTACTTATTGGAATTGAACCTCCAACCTGTGGTAGATGCGGTGAGAGGATGACCGTCCTCCATGTCCTCTTGGAGTGTCGGAAAGCCGAACCTGAAAGAATGAAACATTTTCCGCTTGCATACCGTAATTACATCCCTCTACACCCGGCTATGTTTATTGGTAAGGAACCGCTTTTTAACACCAAGGCAGTCCTCGACTTCTTAAAGGATGTAGTTCTACACGTTATAAGCCCATTAAATTCGTAGAGCATCCTCGCTCTAGAGGATGTCGCTGCGATAACTGTTTTGAATAGCACATGCCTCCAGGCCCTTGTGCTTCAAGGGCTCTAAGGAGGTAGTAGTGCATAGTGCACTAGCATTTCTTATAATCTGATATATTTTACCTACGGCATCATTCTTTTTATATGCATCTATATGTTCATAGTACAAGTCATATGTCATCGCCATAATTTTATTACACATATTTTACGCACTTTAGAGCGTATATTTTAAGACCCCTTTACAGCCACGTCACACCAATTTCATAGTAATCATAGTTACACTTCACACCCACTACCACAGACATGGCGCTCTTTGGCCACACCTGGCCCTTGCGCCACAAAACCCCATACATCATCATCAAATTACTGACGGAATTTCAGATCACAAGCGAGTGTTTATATCTCTAAACAGCATAGTCTATAAACCGCGCGCCGAAGTTCAAACTTTTTTCGACTTTAATCTCTCTGACGACACATCTATTCTTGAAGTTTTATTAGAACTTGTCGATTCCTTTTGCACCCTCAGTAAAAATTGTTACGTGAATACACTACTTTGCCTATTTCAAAACATTATAAAGCTGTGTATTCAATCCGTCGTTTCGTCAAAAAGTAAGAAAAAATCGTGCCGTCCCTTGGATGACTGGAGAAATTTTGCAATTTTCACGCCGCGTTAGCAGACTGAGACGCTCAAAACGCAGCAATGACCCAGATGTCATTGCTAGATTCATATTTGCCAAAGGAACTAAATTTCAAAATGAATATGTCCAAACATTTTTTTTCTTTCATGTCGAATTGCCAGGATTCCTAAAAATAATCCTCGGAAGTTGTGGCGTCCTGTCATGCCTACTATTGATTCGTCACCTTCATTTACTATCAATGATCAAATTGCAAACGATCCTACACGCATCTTCAATGGTTTCAATGAATATTTCTATTATGTGTGCACAAGCGATTCTCATGTCTACCATGCTTTTTTTAATGATACAGATTTCCTATTTACGACATTGCAGTTAACGTTAATGGCTCCTTTAATTTTTTTTTAGATTTAGACACACTTAATGTCTAGTGGCTCGCATTGTATTCCGAGTTCGCTTTTACTTCGCTATTCACAATGGAGATAACGCTGTCTTGAAATTATTTTCAGTAATTCTCTAGAAACCGGAATCGTTCCTATATCATGGAAACTTGGAAGAGTAATACACTTCTATAAAAGAGGAACAAGACAGACGTAACGAATTACGGACCAATATATTTAACTTCCCAATCGTGCGAAATGCTGGAACATATTATTTACAAACACATAATAGATTTTATTGAGTCGAACAACATTCTTACTGATGTTCAGCATGGCTTTAGACGTGGTTTCAGTACTATCACGCACTTAACCGACTTCACCCATGACAGTGCTTATCAACAGATTGACGCTATCTTCATTCATCTTTATAAAGTTTTCAATTCTTTACTTCATTCTCACCTCATGCGAAAATTAAATGCGTTACTAAATAATTCCTGTCGGGTCGATCGGATTGCTAGTTTCCTTTCTAACCGGTCCCTATACGTCCACTTTAGTTCCGCAAGGTCAACCATACTTCAAGTACGCTCCGGGGTTTATCAAGGATCCATCCTGGGTCTTTAATCGTTTTTAATTTATGTCAATGATCTCCCAAAGAATGTTACTTCCAGCATTCGTCTTTATGCTGACGATTGCGTCTTATACGACGTGATTGAATCTGCGACTAGTTATAAGCAGCTGAGCGATTATTTTGTTTCTTTCGGTGCTTAGTGTGAAAAATGGAAAATGAACATTTACTCACAATATCTCATGCACTAGACACATTGACCAAACATATTGAAAGGCCCTAAAACAACTTGGATACCTACGTCGTGCTATGCAATAGGCTCCGAAGGCAACTAAACTCTTATTGTATAAAACCCTTGTTCGCCCCGTAATCGATTATGCCACAACAGTCTGGTCACCCCATAACGAAAACTACATAATCGAACTAGAAGCAGTTCAGAAAAAAGCCGTCCGTTTCATTTTTCAGCGGTATGACCGCTATATTTCACCGTGATCTGCCCTCCTTACGCTGAAACTAACGTTACTTTCAGCACGTCGTGATGTGGAATCATTAACATTTTGGCACAGCATAATTAACAAGTTCTATCATACTTCAAATACAGCTTGCATATATTTCACCAAGCCCCCTCTTGCACGCGTAACTCCCACAAGCTTAATCTTAACCCTTTCTATGCCCATACAAGTACTTTCGAGCAGAGCTTCTTTCCCCGCACTATAGAAGTATGCAATTCCTTAGCAGGCTACCTTCGTTCACTCCTGATAAGGCAATTCGAAAGTGCTCTCTAAAAACAAGTTAGGTTTAGTTAATACTTTATGTGTTTGCATTTCGCTGTTTGGCTGCTTTTACTAATCCGTGAAAACGATTTTACCACTGTTCTTACCCACTCCTGCAATAGCCTTCATATTGGACTGCAGTATGTACAAATAAATAAATAAATAAATAAATGACGCAAGGAATAAAGTCATTAATTCAATTGGCCTAATGGAAACTAGAGCGCACACAAGGGCTCTAGCTGGTGCTATGTGGGACGCGAGGTATACGTTCTATACGTGTAAAAGAAGTGCAATGCAATCGAACGCCTCTATCACGGAATGGTTGGTGTGTACGAAAGACTTCATTATACCGGTCATGCACTTCATTGTAGAAGTGTCGCAGCGCACGGCTCACTGAAGAATAGGGACAGAGTTATTCCTTCGGTATACAGGTCATTCCGTTCTATAAAGGGGTGCTAGATTGTAGTTGGCGTCGTCCTGAGAAAAGCATGTGTACGGTTTGAACATGCACTGCTGTTTGTGTTACGCCAGCATCTATGCGCGAATTTTAGGAGTTGTGCACATCACTAAAGTCACTGTGGCACCTTTTCTATCTACTTCGTTATATTAAACATCTACGCAGCATCTCGCGCGCCCACCATTGGAGCCAAACATAATCGCGCAAGTGTACGAGTTATATTTTATAACCTCCGCAGTCACGCCGACAGCCTTCGTAATCTTCTCACAAATACTTCGTCAGTGTACGAACAGAAAATCCGATTAAACATCGACCACACTTCGCCAGCAGCGAAAGGCTTTTATCGTCATTTGTTCCATGCAAGCCCTTCAAGAGCAGAAACGCGACTTTGGAGGTAATATTTGTCAAGAACGCGTCTTTTCAGAGCCCCAAAAAACCACAATGTCGACGCCGATCATCGTTTGCAAGTAAAATCCCATTATGTTAACGTCGCCGTATAGGTGTAATGTTGTTGCAACACTTGCAGTGACCCATGTTGACGTTGCAAAAGGTTCATTCATGAGCGGCAGACACCCTTTGGCTCTTGGGACACATGCACAGTGGCCTCATGATAGATACCCAATGGTATGCATTTTACAGGTTTCTCTTACATCGTCATTGCACTTTTTTGTGATCTTCCCCTATTTACGCGATTAAGTACGCCACACTCTTAACATAACCTGAAAATACCATCTGGAATAGAAATGATGGAGCTCCACATCTTAGCTTACTACAGTGAGCTCTGTAGGCGGGGTGCATTTGCATGGCAATTTGCGCTAGTTTTCTATTTTATATAGTACCTAGTGCCATGAATGTGGCCTGTCTCGTACAAGAGGCGACTTTTCTCAATAGCAGACAGGAAAATTTCTTTTCCGACACGTCAGGCCTTAAATCTTGCAGTGCGAAACCCATGGAAGCGCCGTGATCGCCTTCGTCCCGTCGTGTCCTTCGCATGCCAGTGCCCTGACTTCTGCGGCTCGAGCCGCTGGCGCCGTGCGACGGCCGCCAGGATGTGGTTTTTTGGGGGTCTCCTGGTGGCTTTGATATTTGTTGGCTTTATTATGAATGTGATACCTCAACTGGTGTCGTGACGCACTTGCATATATCACGTTTCTTCAGTAAGTTATAATAACCTGAGAAGGAAGTAAGTACCAATTTCATGTACCCATCTCGTCCTTGTTAAGCATGAAATGGTTTTAGCTGCCGTTGTCGGCGACCTTCCAAAGACCTAGATCCAAAATCCAGAGCTGCTATCCAGGCACTCAAGACGACAAAGCGGACGACAACAGAACGAGAACATCCGCGCAACCTGTCAAAACTTTAGAAAATGCGATCTCTGGCCCTCAACTCCTTGCACAGGACTACTTTTCATGCTCTAATTACTGCCCAAACAAGTTGCAAAAGAAATGTTACTTCCGATTTCTTCCTAATGTTGTTTTTTTCTTTCGCACTTCTCTTTTCATTTTCACTTGAGGGCTCAGTGTTTGAGTTATTTATATCAGTTCACTCACACGAAGCTTCAGATTTAGAACATGAGATTGAATTACTATGAAGTTGGACTTAATGTAATCTTTTGTGTCTGTGAGCTTCAGTGTTTTCATTTTTATATGAAAAGAAAAAGCCGGCGCCAATTAAGGGCACCAATATCTCCTCAATATCATATTGTCAAGTTGCTGTGACGGTGAATAGCACAGTATCAAAGCTGTAAATGACGAAGGCAACTTTTTATTATGCGAAGCTGTGCAACAAAAGCAAGTGACACTACAAGCACAGCGATTGCAGTGGGCACAATCAACGGTCACCTTATCTGATCAACGGGCAAGCGCGTCGGCTTTTATGCATCACTCGTAGAATGTTCCTGCGTAATCGCTGGTGCCTGCATGCCTTCCAGATAGCAATAAGTAATGCGTGTAACGCATACAATCAGAATATACTCAAGATTCGGTGACAACAGCAAACGGATACAACCATCTGATCACATTCGCGAAACGTCGAATACATGCACACGTGTCCTGCGCCGAGCGATAACGCTTAAAATTTGTTAGCCGGTGAAACGCGGTGACCGGGAAGAAAGATAAACAAGTACACGTGCCATTACACTTTATAAAAATTAGAAATCCCCCCCCCCCTTTTTTTTTTCCTAGCAACGGTCAGCAACATTACATGCGCCACCAAAGTGCACTACAACTGATTCACGAGCTGAGCACCGATATACCTTGCACCAATAAAAGTCGAGAACACTCACCGGGCCACTCCTTGTAGAAGCGTGATAAAGTACGATACGTAGCCCGAGTGCTGGAGGAAAAAAAGAAATAAAAAACACAGAAAGAAGCGCTTGTGTCTTGAGCCAGCGGAGGAAATTTTTCCCACGCCTCGACTTCACCTTGACCATCGAAAAAGCTGTTTATAGGCTCGTGACCTCGAAGTGCGGATAACTGTGGCAGGTGCTGGGCCAAAATTGAAAGCGGCGCGGACACCTGCACTCGGAATCTCCGCGGTAGATACCTAATCGATTACAAGAAGTCACGCCGGCTCACATTACAACGATTGCAAGATGATAAAGATATACAAGCGACGAAACGATTAACAGCGCTTGTGTTTTACGCATGCCTTCAAGTTTATGCCAGCAGCGTTACTGTCCTGCCGGGACATTTTCTCTGTGTTGGGCAATATTAGTGGTGTGTATTAGTAGTGCCTCTTTCGATCGTTCTCATGGGGTCACGTCTGAAAGCCATTAGGCTCCGATATACAACAGACCCATACATACACGTTCTTCCGATAGCTCACTATACTTGTGTGCTTATTGTCTCCACGTGGTGCGTCGCTTGTCTTAAAAAACATGTTTTTTTCAGTTATTCAACACACACAAAAGGAAGACACTTAATGACAACACGAGCGGCACTTCCAACTGAAAACATGTCTTTTAGCAAGCACCAACTAGGCCAACAAGCAGTTCTGTTGCAACATCGTTTGCGTTATCCGGAGATGTTAATGCTCATCATCCACGATGGTGTAGCCATCCCCAAGACAATCGTGGGGCAGAGATCAACGAGATTATTGTCAACAACGGTCTGCAAACACTGAATGACAGTTCACCTACATGTATGATAGAAGAAAGGAGCATTCCGCTATAGACCTTGTGATATCAACGAGAGATGCGGGCTTAGCCTCGTCATGTGAACCTGACCCGTGGGGCTCAGATCACCTACCCATTTGGTTAACAGCAACACATGCTGGGGCCGCCAAGCTGTCGTCTATACAATGCAAAATTGGGACAAGGTCAGCTGATCTCTGAGGAACCATCTCAAGACAGCCTGTTCAAACTGATGAGTCTGTGTTTCCGAGAAGCTACAGTAGAACGATGACGGAGTATCGGCAAACGAAACCCTGATCTAAAGCTTTTGCGGCTACGCGCATGTCGATGGCGCGCTTATAGGCGGGCACAGTGCTCTGAACGATGCTCCGACAAGACTATGTATAATCGCATTGATGCAGCCATACGGCGGCATACAAAACAGCTTCGTCGCAAGAGCTTGGAAGCCTTATGTAGTTCGTTGCATACTGGAAGTGGTTTTGGCAGTGTATGGCGCATGCTGAACGCTCTCCGAACTCCTGAAATCTGCAAGAATCCTGCGGCTGCATTGTGAATAGTGGTTGGCCAGTCACCAAAGGTTATAGCGGAGGCATTCGGAGACATTTTCATCTCCCCTGCATCCAGTGTCCCCGCAAATGGCGACCTTCCTTCTTTGGCAAGTCACAGTACCATAATCGCCTACTACGGTCCAACCTGTCAGATGAACGAGGCAGATTTCACTCTTGAGAAGCTGCGACACGCAATGAGCCTCTCCAAACGCAGCACAGCTCCAGGTGAAGATGGTGTGACGTATCAAGCATTGAGGAACGTTGATAAGAGTTCTCATGACCGTATATTGGACGGGCATAATGGAGTATGGAGAACCGGTGTAATCCCTGCTGAATGGAAATCGTCGGTGGTGATACCAATTTTAAAGCCCGGGTGCCCGGCAAGACAGCTCAAGTCATACCGGCCGATATCCCTAACCTCAAACATCATTAAGGTAATAAAGTGAATGGCCTTGTTTCGCTTGGATATGAGCTAAGAGTAGCTGATTTTCTTCCCTGTTGTCATGTGTGGCTTTCGTTGCCGCCGTTCAGCTCTGGACAGCATATCAAACCTTGCCTCAACGCTCGAATTTGCTAAGTAAACAAGCATTCCACCTACATACTCTTCCTAGAGATACAGCAACCTTTTGATTCAGTTCCACATAAGACGATTTATTTTCGCTCTTACAGCCGCGGTAATTTCGAGTCGTCTGCTTCGCTTTGTGCATAATGTTCTGTCGGAGATCCGGATAAAAAGGCGTGTCGGAGGACACGTGTGACAACGTCCATGCACCGAGAGTTACATAACGCAAGCAGCGCCATCCGAGCACAAAGTTTCAAGGGCATTTTGAAGGCGAACGGGCTCGCCGCGGAATCTACGGAGCGCATGGATGTCAATTCCGAAACTTTACGGGTATAACCTTCTTATAAACTCTTGATGTGAAACGTGCATTGGCATTTCCAAAGTTGTGCTTTCGATTCTCAATTCCGGAACTTTGTTGGTTTAATGCTGTTATAAACATTTGACGCCAAAGGTCTATTGACTTTTCTAAAGTCGTACATCGGAACATAAAACAAGGCAAGCCAAATCAACACACTATCAGAGAAGTTGACAAAGCACGCAGCGAGCTCCGATGAGACTAAGCGTTGTGGTGGTTCATTTGCGCCGCCGTCTCACGCAAAAAAAAAATATGCACATTATTTTTTCACCTACTCCAAAGTATCCACGTCAAGACACTAAAGCCAACAAGGTAGCTACGTTCATATTTATTTTTTTCTACTTTGACTTTTGTTCACGAGGACACATTGAGCCTCCTCAATTTTTTTGTTCTCCCTACCTTACCCGCGGGCTGCCAGAGCCAGCCAAAGCGCATGAGTTTTTCTCGTGTTGCCCCGACCACCGCGCGGCGCTGTTCCATGCGCGTTCGGTTTTCTCTGGCTGAGTGGATTTTCACCTGGCAGAGTTTTGGACGCTTTCTGGCTGGCAGACGTGAAAAAGGAACAATGGTCGCTCGCAGTCATCACTGTAGGCGCAAGACGGATTGCACCGCGTTCGCTTGAGTGCAACATCTCCGGAAAGTCTTGTCTAGCCGGTGTATGTTACCAGCAGTATGCGTATGGTTCTCGGTGGAACAAGCGTCTCACGTTTTCTTCGATATTCCTTCGGTAGCCACATTAGGGGCCCAAGGTAAGCATTCGATTGTGGAGATACATTCCTTTGCATTTTTTTTTTTTTTTTGAATTCGGTGCCCCCGCCCCACAAAAGGAAAAAAACTTTGTGGCGCAGCGAATTGTCGCATGGTGAAAGTTCGATACTGTTACTTCTTTTGTGGAAGGAAAAGCAATGGGGCCACGGGACGCTTCACTTGCCGTATACTTTTATTATGTTATTGGGATCGCAGTTATACGGACACTCCCGGCGCATTCCTGCCGTCGCCGTCGCCCGGGTGTTCCGTATAAAGTCCAAGGGCGATAACATCGGGACCGCGCGCCACATACTGTATGTGCGAGGGATAGTGTAGGGGGGAGGAGGTGGCATGGGTTTGCCGACAATGGTGGCTCAGTCTTGTGTGCGCAAAGGAGAAAAGCAGGGAGGAAGCGCGCCGGCCTTCCGTCACACGCGATACATCTGGGCGAGTGGATGGAAGGGGGGTGGCATCCAGGATTCCGGGAATCTGTGAATGCGCGACCTGTTTATTTGCCTTATTAGATTCATTCTACACGCTGACTTTTTCTTGGATACATAGATTTAGTGGATACTTATACATATATTTAAATATGTTGTTGCGAGGTTTTGCGTATACGTGCAGCTAACTTTGTTTCCAGTGACACTTTGCACTCTTTCAATCTGTATCTTCGCATTTGCATATTCCATTGTATCTTTGCATTTCTAATGTACGAGGGCGAGACAAATGAAAGTGAGCCTACCCACCCCGCGCAATAATGGTTCCGTTTATTATCAGCGAGGTATGCGCGTAGCACCCAGGCATCTCTCATTTACAAAAGTGACAAGCAGGTGTGAGGATAAATGTTCTTTAATGCTCTCATACACTGGGTTGAACATGGTTGCGTGACGTAAGGGACGCTCCAGAAGTTGAGCAGCGTGGTGCCATGAGGTTTTTGACAGCTGAAGGTGTTTCCTTAAAAGGAATTAGTCTCCGTATGGCTGCCGTGCCCTTGAACATTGCATTTCATTGGCCACTGTGAAGAGCTGGAGCAAACGGTTCGAAGAAGAACGTGAAAGTTGCAAAGACGATGCAAGACCGGGCCAAAGCCACCTTGCAATCACCCCCAACAAAATTGCAAAGGTTGATGAGCTGATGAGACAAAAACGGAGGATAAGCATCCATGAACCGGCCGAGCATGTGAACATTAGTCACGGTTCCATTCACGCCATAATTCATGAACATCTCGGATATCGGCTCTTGTGCACGCAATGGATGCCCAAGATTTTGAACCACCGCCAGAAGACGGAGAAGTTCGCCGCTGCCTTAACTCGATCATCTGATCCCGTACCACAATGAGGGTGACGACTTCTTGTCTGCAATTGTGATCGGGGGCGAACCATGGTGCCACTACTACAAGCCTGAAAAACGACGGCAAAGCTTACAGTGGAAACATTCGAATTCACCACCCCCAAGAAAGCAAAGGTCGTCATTTTCGCCGGAAAGGTGTTGCTGACTTTTTTTTCGATCTTCAGGGGCCATTACTAATAGAATTAGCTAAGTCTTGAGAGACTATCAATTCTTTCCGATATTGTGAAACGCGGGATCCTACGTGTCTCAATCAAGAACAACCGACGTGTAAAATTGACGAATGAGGTCATCTTGTTCCACGACAATGCCCGTGCCCACGTAGCTGATGTGGTTAATATAAAACTGGCGAAGTTCAAGTGGGAAACGCTGCAATATCCGCCACACAGATCAAATCTGTCGCCTTGCGACTTCTACATTTTGGGGTAACTGAAAAACAAAAAAACAGTTCAAGGCAACCAGATTCTTGTCGGACGATGACGTGAAAGAGACAGTTGCAGACTTTGTGGAGGACCAACCCAAGGATTTTTATGGTACGGGAATCACGGGACTCGTTAGTCAATGGGACAAATGTCTGATTGCTCATGGAGACTACTTTTAAATAGAGTACTCCGTTTGTCATATATTCGCATTGGATCACTTTCATTTGACACGCCCTCGTATATTTTGCAGAACTGCTTTTTATACGTGCTCTCTGTTGGGACAATAATTTCGGTCCAAATACTCACGATAGAGGACCGGTGACAGCTGCTCCTGCGTAATACATTGGAGCAAATAACAGCGTCATTTAGATCTTTCACTGACCGTTGCATGTGTGCAAGAATGTAAACAAGGTTCTTGAATGACGAAGTTTCATTAACATATTTGTCCTCAACTTGGTCCTTTCGTGGCATTTACATTTTTCATATCAGCGGCATGCAATGCTTTGCGGGTATCGAACTGATATGGTTGTAAAGTTCGCATGATATTTTCTTCACTTATTGAGTAGACAAAAACATGAAGCATCGATATCAGTTACATTGGACACAATTCTTGGCACATAAGAGTATGTTCTTTTATTAAAAAAAGTAATTATTTTACTTGTTTTGACAGTGCGTAGCGTTCATGAATTCGTTTACAGCATCTTTGGCAATGGCAATGCAGTTATTATTCTTGTATTTGATCCCTCTACAAATTGTTTAAGAGAAAGCTTTAGCTCGGACACCACTGCGACGCGATCTATTCAGATATATGTAAAACGCAGAAACGCTTTTCTGAGATAACCCCCGGATCGCTTCTAACTAAATTTGTTGCATTTGAGAGAGGAAGTTGAAATATAGTGTCTGTTAGAAGCGGAATTTCGATTTAAGGCCGGAATTTTGTTTAATATACTTTGAAATTCTAAAGATCGAAAAAAATAGAAGCACGATGTTTACAAACTAATAGGTCTGCATCAAGAACAGATATCGCCGTTCTGTAAACGGCATCTACTATAGCAGTCGAACCAGACAAATTTGGTATGTCAGTTTGTATCTTAGGTGAATTAGTTACGTTGTGCACAAGTGTTCTGCAAAAGCCGTTTTTCAATAATAGTAAATTTTTTTTTAGATTCATGTGTAACATATCACTTTCGTCCGCTGTAGATGCGTTATTACGTGCAATTCATAGAATTGTGATATCATTTTTTATTGTTCAGCGAAAGTTTTAAACGTGGGAGTTTCGTTTTCTGAAAATTTGCAATCTTCGCCAATTTTTAACAAAGAATTGACAACCTAAGTAAAAAAACTTGAAACAAACAGTCAGTAGAATTTAAGCTTTCTTTTTTAAATGCAACAAACCTCGTCAAATTTGTTGCAGTGGTTGCCGGAAAAAACGAATTCTCCTTCTACATGTGCTTAGACAGGAGCACCCGAGCTAAAGCTTCCTCCTAAGGAGGAAGCCGAATTGCAACGTGAGCCCCCCCCCCCCCCCCCCCCTCCCCCTGAACAAAATTTCTGGCTACGCCACTGCTATCAACCCGTTAGTTTCTCGAACTGAACACCGCACGGGGCGAATATTTGGCACCTACAGCTAGGGAAGGAAGGAAGGCGAAAGAGCACCTTGGCAAGCGACGAAGGAGAAAGGAGGTAAGCGAAAGCAGAGAGCATGGTGGAATACTGGGTGCCTATTATTGCTAGGATATTATCATTGGCCGCACCAAACGCATTGCAACATGGGTGAGTGAATGTTTGTCTATATTTTCCTGTGTGGTGGGGCCCTTCACAAACGGGCGAAATAAATGCGATTTGAAATATTTGATCTGAGTATCATATACAGGATGTTCACACTATCATGCACTGAGGTTTATGTATATTCAAATACCACGTAGCTGAACCGAAGCAAGGTAATGCGTCGCATGGAGATTCTCAGACTATTTTTTGCATTACGCCTAATTACATATACAGCCTTAATTAATTAATCAACTTCTCAAATATTCTTATTAGATGAAATACGTCAATGATAAAATTTTAGAGAAACATGACGAATTCCCGATACAGCTTTCAGTTGCTGAATACGGGCTACATGTATGGGTGTTTCTCCGAGCGTGAAGGAAGCCCACAGAAGCCCGATATTGGAACCACTACGCCACGGACGCCTGGACAAGTGGAACCAATGTAATTAGCAGTGATTATGCGTGCTTCCATAGCCTTATTACTTTCTGCCTTGAGAAAAAGATATAAATTCCACAGAAACTTAATTCAATTTAGGCCCAGATAATGCGTCCTAAACGGAGCCACAAGGTCGTCTGAAGCCTCAGGCACGAATATCAGACAAATGAATGTACTACCCATTATTCCTATTGGGGCCGAACAATCGCAGCGCCAGAGTTCCCTCTAGTAATCATTGTAGGAAACTCTATGATTTAAGCTCCCTTGGATTCACAGTATTATACCCGAGATTCTGGAAGACACTTCTTGAGACGTTTTGTGAACTTAGCCAACGCTAGTCCAAGAAATCCTGCGAGCATAAATGAAACGGTTACAAAAATGCGTCGATGGCGGTCAAAACACTTTTTCATGAATATTTATCTTACACTGCATAGGCCTCAGGACTGAGGCCTTATATGAGTAAATTAGGGAACAGAGTGTGCATTACAGACAATAGAAATGATGTGCACTTGAACTGAGCAATGTGTTTCTGAAAGCATAGTGTTGAAGAAGCTTAGCATTTCTAGCAAAAGTTAGCATTTCCTTCTGAACTGCGATATTGAGACTTCACAATATTTATAGATGTCCAAGTAAACCTGGTGTAGTTATGACAATTACGCTGTAGATAACCACAAAGCAAAAGAAAAAAAGAAAAACAGCAGACTTCAGTGTACGGCGCTGAACTCATTCACTGCGATAGCAGCACTTTCTCACAGCGAAGCCAACTATCTTGTTTTCCGCTGCCTTCTGCTTTTTCAGATCATTGGGTTCCCCAACTACGGCAAAACTGGGCAAGAACAAAGCGGTTATAACGCTCTTTCTACGGGGGAGCTAGGTAGGCGAGCTGTCGGATGAAAACATATAAGCAATATAAAAAAGGGAAATGTAATTTAAATTATTTAGAACAGTAATATAGTTATGTGTTAGATAAAGAAGTTCCGAATTTTTCTCTGTGATGTATGCAACAATTCCTTTCTGTATGACACAGTCACAGATGTTTTGTAATCTGGATTATCACATGAACAAACCTTATTACTTTCAGGCTTCTTTAGTTTAAGTGAGCTATATTTATTAAGTTAAAATTCATAGTTTTACGGAATCTGTTGTTCGCAGCTGCTTGGCAAAAACTTATGGTTTCTTTTTGTTGTTGTTGATGCGTTCGATTCAGATAATCTTGATGCATCATGTTTATTTGCATTTGTTTCGTGTAAAGCAGTCACATTTCTTTGCTTTCATTGTTCAGTGGGGCAATGTCCAAGCGCCTACTAGCTCAACGTGACTGCAGCACATCATTTCAGGGGACCTCTCAAGCTTGGATTTCTTACAAAATTTTTCAAATGCACTTTCTTTTTCCTTGTAAATGAATATTTAGGCGGCAGGTGAACATACACTCGGTGTGTTAAACGCTGCTTGCTTTTCTGGCTCGAATATTCGTTTTGAAATTACTGCCTGGGGATTAATTCCCTATGAGGCCAAAACGTTTACTGCAACAGATGTCGCGAGCGATATAACGCAGTGCCACCTACGATATTTGAGTGATTTATTGTCTCTGTACGTTTGCAGTGTTGCTGTATAAGGCACTTGAAGGCGGTGAATCCTGTGAACTACTGCGCGATAAATGTGGTGTTCTTGCAGCGTCGTCTCTGTTGGCATTAACATTACGGATGATTTCGACGTTGTTCTTGACCAAGCACTTCACTGTCAGTGCATCCGGTGTTGCGGTATGCGCCACGTTTGAGGGTTCACATCATCAATGTCGTGTACGCCTCCTTTGTGCCGCCGACACCGTTTTCACGAGCATGTCAACGGAGAATTGCTCACAGACAAACCGCGTCATATCAAGAATAATCCATACACGATGCTACATAATGTACTCCGCGTACGTTATAATACTGCTCGTCCTATAGCCTCCGAAATACCTACATATTCACCACTGCTCTCGAAGTCCGTGTGGAGCGTAGTGCCTTGACCTTAGAGTGGCTGTTTATGCTACCACAGGTAGCAGAGTTCTGCGAGCTTGCGCCATCTTCCGATCCGAATTTGTACGGTAAAGCAACCTCTCGTTCGTGCAGGGGCAGTCATCGTTTGAAGACTGCCTTCCGCGCTGACTGCGGCGTTCGTCTGTCGCAATACCTTAGGAAATTTATATTTATGCGCGCGGAAAACAAAGTACAATTGTAAATGTCTTATGTTAAAGACCATGCCGCGTTGAGCCACTTGAGTTATTTTTTTTTTAATTTTGGGATTTGCCATGGCAAAACCACGATCCAAACATGAGGCACATTTGGGCGCTTGTTTGCGTAATCCGTAAATCTGGTGCGGCATCGCGCATGATATTTTCGCTATCGTACTGATCTGCTATTTGTTTCAAATTGCCCATCAAGGAGACTTGCCAAGAAAATTATGCTACCCGTTATCTAAACAGATCCCAACAAAATAGAATAGAATTCCATGCCAAAATGGACAGCTGACAGTTCGGTAGGTAAACTAGAGCTAATTGGAAGCTCTTCCTTTCAGGATTACTAGCCGCGGACGATGAGAATTTGTAGTGCAATTTGACGTACATCAGCCCAGTGCACTGTGCCTTCACACATTGCTCAGAAACTTCACTTTCGATAGGTTTCTGTTTCTCTTTTTATCCCCCTTAACCCTTCCCCCTGCGCAGGGTAGCCAACCGGAACTACCTCTGGTTAACCTCCCTGCCTTTCTCTGCATTATTCTCTCTCTCTCTCACTTTCGATAGCAAACACCGAAGTTATGTTGTTAACTTCGTTTATTTACGCCAAAGCGAAATTGTGGTGTTCCACATAGTGGAAGGCTGAGGACCATTTTGAGCACCTGGCGCTCTTGCAGGCCCAAAGTTATGCACCAAATTTATTGTACATGAAATGTTCTTGCATTCCGCTTCCATGGGAATGCAGGTGTTTGTAGTCTGCAGTAACTTCAAATTCTCCTGCTCATCTTTTAATCCACACAGTGTACAGGTAACTTAAAAAACTTTTTTTTTATTGCACCACAACATCAGAATGCCACCGTACTGCACAATTGACAGAGGCATTGACACCCTAATCTTCAAACCAGTCCCAAATCTACTGAGCAGACCAACTGCTGTCAATAAAACATGCGAGCGCCCCGCGGAAGTGAACACATGCTTTGCGACTTGACATATGTCAAACATTTGTGCGCGTCTTTTATTTAACACAAAACACAGCTGGCACAAAATAACCTTTACTGCTGAACGAACAGACCATTAAACACGAAATAAACGCAAGAAGGTCACTGGTGGATTTTTGTGCTAAGCGTTTTTTGCATGAACCTTTAAAAAAATACTTCCAAACGCCATAACGCCGCAAGCCTGAATTAGTCACCATTGTTTAGGAGGTAGCTTACCTCGCATATTCATGCATTCGTCGGGGCTGGCTTGTTGCGGCCCATCCGCAAAAGTCGGCGTCGGAAATTTGTTGGCGCTCTAACTACGATTGCTACAATAGGGTGCACTACAGCGTGTCACACTGAAAACGCAAGTACAGACACAGCATAGGAGGATGTCAGGCGACTCGCCGAAACATCAAATGCAATAGCGCAAAGGCTGTGCGGTTATCAAACGACGCTGCCCAAACCAAGAGCTCAAACTGCTCTGTGGTGATGTCGATAGCGCTAATATCGGCGAGACGAGAAGGAGGGACGGCGTCCCGCATGACACGTAGGGTCGGCTTCACTGCTGATCTTTGGAGTTCGGCCTGACTGCGCGCCGTCAGGGGCAGCGGAGCGGTTAGCAGAAAACCGACGTAGAACTCTCGCTCCATTTGCAAACCATGCATAGTAACTCTACTTGCACTTATCGCTCAGCACTGTTGCGCGGTATCTAAATGGTAAGCGCGCTCAACTCAAAAATACTTATGTCCTCACTGGCATGGCTCCTAATTCCAGTTGAGGTGGTTGCGGAGAACTTTTTTTTTATCTTCGCGCTGTGGCCATGGCGATGCTGGGGATGAAGAGGTTGCTTGACGACGATGCAAGCCATCGATTTGTTTTGTCGACGAGACAAAGGCCGTCGTCAGCGCAGCACAACGGACGGGATGGATGGACAAGGCAAAACCCAATTTCGAACTCTTGACTGCCGTCGCAATAAAGGTCCCCACGTATTCTAGGCATGTAATATATGTTCTCCCAATGTAAACGTCCCAAGGTATTCCATGTCATCGGTTTGTCACACGACGTGCGAAGGAGGCAGGTGTTCTGACGTTCCGAGTAAGATGGACTACCTTGCAATCGTCTGCACCGGACCCCCAACGATCAGCACTGATCTGTGACACGCTGTTCAACGAGGGACGGAGGTTGAAACCATTTCCTAGAAGGGCAGATACGTTTCCTATCCACGCGTCTCCCTATGCTTGCTCGTGTGTCACCTGGTCTCCTTCCCTGAACAAAAAAGCACCAACAGACAAACAGACATAAACGCACTCCCTTCTGTTTGCGTTCTCCCCCCGACGACCAAACGCCCTACCTCGCGCCCTTCCAAGGCGCATTCTTGGTCGACAGGTGATGACGTCCGTGAACGGAGGGAGGCCACTCAACACTGACCCTTCCTCTAGCCCTCGTGAATGAAGTGTGGGTAGGGCTCGCGACTTTCGGGGGTCGGAGGTCACAAGGTCGAGGCCAGGAGGAAGATGGCGGCACTGGCCTAATCGGTCGGCCCGCAAGCTGGTCAGGCTGTCCAGCTGCCACGCAGTCGTACTTCTCCAATTTCTTTTTTACCGGCTGTTGCCTATTTGAAGGCTTTTGCACCCACCCGCCTCCGACCGAGAGCAGGATGAGCACGCCAAGGGTGCGGCATGGAAGGGAGACAGTATGCTGTGCGCTCTGCAATGCCGAAGTAGGCAATATGAAGGGAACTGAAGGAGGAGAGGGAGTGGTAAGCACTCCAGAACTATACACTAGTGACAGATGGTCAAAGAAATGATGATTCGATATGACACCTTTTCTTTTATTTCTGTTATTTTTTCACATGGCTGCTTAGGAAGACAGCTGTTTCAGTCGCCTAAAACTTAGTCACGGAGGGAAACTGCCCCTGAGCCGATACGCCAAGTGTATGAGCAAGTACGTTCCTTGCACCTTCATAATTTTTTTGACGCTACGCTGCAGTTTTATTCTGTCCCAATTACAAAGTAATAATATCGCCAAGAAATATTTGCCCTTCCGCGGTGCCTTGAAGCTTACATCATGAAAGAGGCATTGGGCATAAATACTTAGCCTGTTCAGGACAATGTAAATTTCCGCTGCAATAAAAATTATGATAATAGGATTACGTGCCGACGAGGAAACTTCAGAGCCTTCGCCCGTCATTATATAATAGCTATATTTGCTCGCGCCACAAGATCCCTTTAGCAAGGATTTTCAACACTGGGCACAATAGAGGAAACAAGCTTAGAACGACAGAAAGCTGAGCTAGTTCGTAAGGATTCATAATGCAAAAAAGGCGGTAAGGCGTGTAGACATGGACACGTGTTGTCCACTTCTCTTTTCTAGTGTCCGTGTCTGCCCGCCTTACCCCTTTTTTGGAGAGGAAACAAGGAGAACATGAGGATACTAAAGTTACATGACCGTTTCATGGTTATTCTTGTTCTGCTTCTTCGTTTTTCTCCAGAATATAACGCAGGGGGAAAATAGAGCAGACTGAGCAGCAATCCAGTCCCCAGCTAAAAGAGAAAAGCCTTGAATAATTCAATGACTGGCGCCGCTCTGCTCGAAGAGCCCCCCGAAATCACGTTGCCGTCACGTGCATGGAAAATTTCATCTCGCATATATCGATATTTTGTGCATTCTGCAGGCGTATACACCGTTGAACTCTGCCCCTTCTGCACCACATTAGAGTTTACGTCATGCGCGTGCGAAACTTCAGCGCTCGCATTCTTGTTTATCTATTAAGAAGCTTTTCCTGCTTCTGTATTACTCGTGAGATGTGTAGCACTAGAAGGCGAAGAGGAGAGAGAGCTCGCATCGAGGGGAAAGGCAGGGAGGTCAACCACATGAGCGCCCGGTTTGCTAGCCTATACTGGGGGTAAGGGAAACTGCAAGTATAAGGAGAAAAGGAGGGAAAGAGTGAGCACCGAGTGCACGTGGGAGCACGCGCAGGGACACTATAAGCGGTCCCTTAAAGCGGCGTCCTTTGAGTAGTGCACAAGTGCAAGGAATGGCTTTTTGGGCCAGTGACGAGTGTAGCCAGTGTCCGAATATCTTTGACTTAGAGAAGGGTCGCGAGTCCAGTCGGTGTGATGTTGTCCTGAGAGAAAGGCATGCTACGTCGTAGCGAGCACAGGTGCACGATCGGTGCTCGGTGATGTCCTCGCGCCTACAGGAGTCGTACGTTGGGCTCATGACCATTCCTATACGATAGGGCTAAGCGTTCGTGAACGATGCTCCGAGCCACAAGTGGCACAACAAGGCTGTTTCGCCGCGGAAAAGGCTAGATGGCAGTTGTAGCCGTAGCAAGAGGTCCAGCTCAAGCAATCGGCAAATGAAGGCACTTGAGCTCCAGAAAGTTTGTGACTTTTTGCGTGCACGCGGGCGAAGTTCCACGGCAGCGTTCGTCCTCACCCGAGGTATTGGACGCGCCTAGGTGTTTCCGTGGGCAGACCGGGCAGCCTTGTCAGTGAATTCGTTGCCGACGATGCAACAGTGAGCAGGAATCCACTGAAAGATCATGTTGTACCCTGTTTATAGAGAACAGTGGTGTACTTCCCTGATGTCGGACGTCATCTGCTCGTAAGTTATGGGATGTAAGGCAGACAATTGATACTTTGAAGAGCTGCGTTAGAGTCACAAAATATTAACGATTTCTGTGTCGGCTCTTTGGTGACGTCGGTCACATATAGCAGCTTGGAGGGCTGCAACTTCAGCCGACGTAGATGTAGTGATATGTGACAATTTGAATTCAACTTAACCTGCTTAGCTAGGACAACGAATGTGACAGCTGAGCTGGTATATGGGGTCGAACCATCGGTATATAAATATATATACGCGGTCATGATTGTCTGGTGCTGTAATAGGAGCGTCAATTGATTGTCCTTCTTTGTAATTCCGGGAATAGCAAAATCCACTTGAGGCTGTCGCAGGCACCACAGGGTAGATGGAGGCTTCGCCACCAGTGTACAAGATGACGACGTCGCGGGAACTAAAGGGTTACAGCGGAGCGTCAAAACCAAGGGACCAGCGTAGCAGGCTCTTAGAGTAGACTGGCGCGTGCTGTGCTTGCGTCGCGAGCACGCGCCGCCCAACTTTATTGTCCTCTTCTTTCACAGCCGGAACCAAGGCGCCGGATGAGGGTGCCTACCTTAGCGTCAGCGCCGTCGATGGGCGCTACAACAGTAAGCACTCTTGATGAGCGCTAATCACTCTTGAAAAGGTCACTTGAGGCCTCTTCGTTGGTAGGGAAGATAAGTGATGGTCGGGGAACCTTGACAGATGGTGAATGTGCGCTCTGCGAGAGTCGACAGCTACGTGTGTCTGGTTAATATGATCTTTCGCTATGGCAATTACTGCTGCTATTGACGTGCATTAAGGCAGCCCTAACCATGTGCGTAGGGCTGGACCTTGTGTGCTCTCCAAAGCGCGAATGTTGGTCTTGCATGTGTTTGAAAAAACTGGTAGACTGTAACGCAATAACTACCAGGAACAGTATCCGGTGAAGCTCCAGCATAGGATGGACTGATGTACACCACGCTTTCCCGCAGGGAAACTTGACGACCTCAGCAATGGTGTTTAACTTCTTCAGATAGACGCAGTGAGGGCTCTAGGCGAGGTTGCGAGTTGTGCATGGAACACTGGTTGTGGTTAAACTCAGTCTTTACTGATGCTTATTAAGGCGAAAGACTTAAATGGCTCGTTGCAATGGCTTATAACGGAAACAAGCGGCGTCTGGTCGAGTGTTAAAAAAATATCATCAAGACGAGTGCTTCACAAAAACTGATAAGTGGTACAAAAAAATATCATCCGCCCCATACCCGAAAAAAAAGAAGATGACGTAATATGGAATCGTTCATACCCCCAAAAGCAAGCAAACATGCAATGGCTCAGTATGAATGAAGACACGAAAGAAAGAAAGAACGAAGGAAAGAAAGAAAGGAAACATCAACATCAGGAATGGATCATACCCCCATTAGCAAGCAAAGATGCAATGGCTGAACCTGAAAGAAGAAACGAAAAAAAAAAGACAAAACGAACGAAAGAACAAAGAGAGAGCAAAAAAGGACGAAAGAAAAAAGAAAAAGAAAGAGTGAAAGAAAAAAAGAAGAAGATGGAAAGAAAGAACGAAAGAACTTTTAGATAATGCATTAGCTACTCTCATGTTTCGTTGAGGAAATGGACCTACAGCGCAATACGTTTACTTAACACTGCAGCTCGTTATCTCTTGCAAGAAGTCTAACCCATTTGAACGGATAACTTAATGCATTATCATGTGTGCAGCAGGCTTTTTCGCCTTCATGTGTTACAGGAGCATAACATGCTGCCAATTCTTTTTATTATTGTTCAGACTAGTCTTTGTTCTCTTTATTTTCTTTCCTTCTTCTCGTTATTCTATTCTCCCCAAATTCTTTCTTTTTTTTTTTTTTTTTACACAAGCGGCAGTTGTTTGTGTGTGTATTTCACCTAAGTATACTGTCATCTAATGTTAGCTAGCCAATTAAATATGTCAAGCTGACTGCAGGCACCTAACGTCAACTAGAAGGAGGAGAGCTAATATGGGCCAAAAAGATGGCAGAATCTGAGGATGGGACATAGGTGTAAGGAGTAAAAGTAAATATACGGGCATCCGCAATGGTACTTAACTACCAAAGTCAGGCCCACAGAGCCAGTGTAGGCCTAAATTAGTTCGCTGTAGATCGAGACCTGCGTTGAGGAGTGCGCGTGCGGCAAAGGTCTAATATGCGTTTTCTAATCTCCGGTTTCTTTTAGTTAGCTTCACCGTCGTACAGTAGTGTCATGCAGTGAAGTGTATTAGGAGTTTAAAGGAGCAACTGTCACGGGACAAAGTGGGTGTACCTGAAGTATACAGCTCGCACGAGCCGTGTCCGGTCACAATACGGGCGCAAGACGTCTGATATCTTTATTGGTAGTCATTCAGAGCTGTTTCTGACTTTCCCCCCAAGCTGTTCTCCCCCAAAGGTGCATAGTTTTTTTTTTCTTTTTTCGTTTCTCGCCCCCCACCACCTGCTTTCAGCGAAAAATTGACAGGCATGCATTTATTATTATTAGTAGTAGTAGTAGTAGTAGTAGTAGTAGTAGTAGTAGTAGTAGTAATAGTAGTAGTAGTAGTCCATAAGAAAACGCACGTATACGGAGGGGAAAGAGGGAAATAGGGAGGGAACAGGCTGGCAACTTACCCCTCGACAGACACAACGCCTGCCTACCCATGAAAGAGGGAATAGAAACAGAATTTGAAAATTTAGGAGTAAGGCAAGTAAACAGAAAAGAAATAATACGGCCAGTCGAAAACACCTATGTAATGCAACGACAAGGAATACAGCGTGCCAGTAGGCATAGAACGGACAAGCAGGAACATAAAGAGAAAAGAAAAAAAGAAACATGGGGGTCGTACTATGTGCAACAGAATGTAAAAGCACCTGCGATCCATTTCAACGCCAGCGTCTGGAACACATCGGGAAAACGATGACATACGGGCGATCAAAAGTGAGCATAGGTTACTTACAGTAGTTACAAAAGCTGCGGCAAATTTTCGCGCTAGTGGACATTTGAGTTACCGTATGTGGTTCTAGTGGGCGTGTGCCGCAGCGACCAACGTCTTCTATAAATTGTTAATTACTAGCTAATTACAAGCACCTCGCCTATGAGTTAATGAGGCGACCATCGGGGAAGCGGCCGAAGAATCCGCCGCATCGTCACAGACCTCTTCGGTCTCTTTGCACACCCCCATCCTCCCTGCCGTGCTTGCGGGGAAACAAGACGCGAGGCCATGCGAGGGCCATGCGAGTGCTTCCGCCACCATGTCTCGATCGCTCTCTTTATGGCCTCCGAGATCCACCGCGGCGCGTGTGCGCGCGGGGGTAAGTCTCGGAGGCCATGCTCTCTCGCTTGTAGCTGCGACGGCTGCCACGTGCAGGCGCGATTCTCGGAAGCACGAGAGGGGGTGGGTCGCACGCGCGTTTCTCGGGTGTGGAAATACGTCTCGCCAATACTGCCCGAACGCGCACTATTTGACGAGAGAATCGCGACGCCTCGCACAACGTTCGACTGCGGAAACGAGACACTTGGCACTGTAGCGGTCACACCATTTTGAGGCGACGCTTTCTTAGCGACCCTTCCAGGAATTTCCTGTACACGGCTGCTGGCGCTGTTGTGGCAGTGTACCCGGAAGTTCCACGCGCGGGACAGCACTCCAAAATAAATTCGGGCGCTTCGCGGGCCAAGTCTGCGACCGGGTTATGAGGCACGCCGTAGCGGAATACGCCGGATAAATTTCGACCAGCTGGTGTTCTCTTTAACGTACGCATAAATCTGAGTAAATGATCGTTCTGTTCTTTTAATTTTTTTATTCATTTTTTACTATGTTTTTTATTTCTTTTTATTTGTTCTTATTTGTTTTTTACTATGTTTTTTATTTCTTTTTATTTGTTTTTATTCGTTTTTTGTTTATTTTATTTTTCCAGTTTGCCACTCTCCCAGCGGAATATGGACGCTGCGGCCGGGAGTCGAACCCAGGACCTTCGTGCTCAGTAGCAGAACGTCATAACCTTTCATGCACCACGGCGCGTAAAGGTCAGCTCAGTCCTTGGTTTGTTTCGAGACTCGCACTTAACAATCTAGCCTAGCCGTCACCATAACACTGTGCATATGTTTGTGTTTGAAGAAGAAAGAAAACTGCACAACTAAATATCACAGCTCGGCGAAGACGATGGATACAACACGAATATTTAATGCGAATCATCCTTCGCGTCATTCTTGACACTTTGCGGTACGTAGGTAAGCAGCTAGGTTCCTGTCTCTCCTCCATTTTATGAAAGAGAAAAGAAAATGTGGGTACCGGTCAGGGAATACAAGCTCTACCGTCGAGCACACCAGTCCGGTGCTCTAACGTAATGTTAGGCCACGATCGCACCCGTACTTACCGCTGTCTCAGCAACTTACGCTACGTAGAAACAGTGTGACGCTGTACCGACTTCATGATCGCCCACTTTACGCGTTATAACATTTCTTCACCGGCTTACAAATGCCATCGTCGGGTTTAAAAGACACCACGTGACATAGCCATAGCTACCTACGAATGGATAACACGCAGTCGATGATCACGCCGCAATCCCCGTTTCTCTCGTTAAGCTCGTCCGATACATGTGTGTAGAACCTAACAGCCGCCATCTTCTGAGTTCGCGTCGAAGGGCCCGCGTGGAAATCATGCCATTGCTTTCCTATGATCGTATTCAACGTGGTCGTCATCGCGCTGTTGTCTCCACACTCACTTAAACGCTTGCAACGAACACACACTCCGAAACAAACACGCGTTCTTCCACGTGGTTTTGCTTTGCGGAACCTCGAACGACGCCGGAGAGTCGGGTAGCACCTGCTAAATGCTCCGGATAACATCGATTCCCACAGTCCGTGGGATCGGCACGATTTCTTATAGGTTACTATCATTGTATCTTCTTTGGTTTTTCGCGGGCTTTCCGTTGCTTTTTCATAGTTTCATACATGATAAAGTCTATGCGCAGCAAACTCTCAGTTGTACGAACGTCAGTTTGACGAATATTTCAGAATAACGAACGTTTAGAAAATCCCCGGCGGTTTCGCTATGCATTCTACGCAATAAATATTTCAGTTAAACTAATTTCTGAATAGCGCATATTGCAGTGTGACGAACTTGATCAGTGGACCTGGGCTCATTCTTCAAATGAGTTCAATGAAGTTTTGCGTCCTGCAGCGCTGGCATAGCCGATGCCCGCCGCCCCCAAATCGCCCCTCCAGCGGCGGCTATGTGCAGTGTGTCAGTGAGCTCGACACCTGTGCTGAACTATCATACCTGGAAATTGTTACAGTGTTCGTCCTGAAGAAGAAGAGGACGACAACGATGATGCAATGTCAGAGGCAGATTCAAATCCTGTAATTCTAGCAGAGACTGTAGGATGCCTTGGAATGTTACGAGACTTCGTGTCTCAGCAAGAAGCTGTGCTAGAGCGAATGCACGAGAACATAAACTCTCTGGACAGCTTTGTTATTTATTGAGCTTGAAAAGAGCACCAGTTCAAATGAAAATTATACATATATATATATTTTTTTTAAATAAGATAGGCAACAGCGTAGCGGTTACACGCTTCGTATGTACTGATATACATAACTCCATAAATTGCATTTCACACTTTTGACTCGATGTCTGCTGTGCCCTAGGCTGTTCCATGTTTTAGTGAATATTCAGTTTAGTGAACTTTCAGTTAAGTGAATTACTTCATTGCGTTCCTTGAAGTTTAGTGAAGTGAGAGTCGACTGTAATTTTCTTCTCATTCGTCTATAGAACGTAGCTTGCGTTTTATTGTATGCAAACTTTATTTTCGTGATTGTTCTATTTTATTTATTCTGTTTATTCTCTCGTAGTATGTCTCTCACGTTTTGTTTAACCAAACGTAAAAAAAAGAAAACTAAGAAACTAAAAAACTTGGCTCTTAGCTAACAGTTCAGGGTTGTTCCTGGCCACGTGAAATGAAGGATTCGGTATTTGACTGATTCATTTAGTGATTATTTCGACGCTGAATTCACTGAAACCATTAGGTAAAACGTAGTCGCAATCGTCTGCTCGCAGTGATGAGAAGACCCAGAAAGCAGAGTGACACGAGGAAAGTTCGCAGAGCTCCAAATCGAATAGATTTCTTCGGCTCTTCCACCCGTACGTCCTCGTGGTGAAAGGTGGCCGCGGGACTTTTACCGGAGGAGCCGATGAAACAAGTTAGGGCTAGCACGCTGCCGAATTCCGATAGTTTTCTTTACGGCGAAGCTGTACATAGCTACCCTCCGGCGGTGGTCGACGTCCATCTGTATTCGCGTCGCGCCGACGCGAAAAACATTTTGTATGCACTTTCTCGGGAATGTTCTGTAGCTCTCGATTTAATG